>NW_024543207.1:18157500-18757500 GCF_018167655.1 Microtus oregoni | reverse complement strand
AGCTAGTAACGACCTGCAGACAGTCAGTTGGGAAACAGCACACTGGTAGTCTGCCCGTCTCCGGGTCTAACCAGCTCACTTACCCGTGGAGCTGCAGGCTGTTTAAGGTGGTCCACTTCTTCCAGACATCAATGTTTTTTCTCATCGTGCCGTCCCCACTGGAAAGAAGACATTTAAGAACTGAGCCACTGCCTGGGCAGATGTTTAACAAGCACATCAGACCAAGGCTGGACCACAAAGCAGGTCTAAAAACAGACTAAAGCACCTCCATGCTCACAGAGACAGTGCCTGTCTACTGCAGGTCTCAGAGCACGACACCAACACTCAGTTCCAAATGGAAACACAGGAGCAGAGACCCTCATTCGACTCTGAAGAGCCTCCCTCCACGGGAGAAGGATTCCTTATTCCCAGTGCTCTGGAGAAAATAAATTCTGGATGTCTTTGGAAGTGCATGAGGAGAACCAATCCTAGACACGAATGCACTGGTTTTGCACACACCTTACACACACAGCCTGAGGATGATTATGGGTCACCTGAGCATGCACTGCTCTGGCTGTGAGTTCAGGTGCAGCTGCTCACTTGCAGATCTGACAAGGACTCAAAGTGCTTCGGCTTCTGAAGCTCTCTAAATATTCAAACTAGGGCATGTTTAGCCTGTACCAGCCACACTAACCTGTAACACAGGCCCTTACAAAAATGCTCCTCAGAAAACTGATTAATAAAGAATGATATTTTAAAACTAGACTTACACTTGCAAAGGCTGTGCCACAGTAAATTCAATCAAGCCGACTGAATACAATTACCAACTTTCTGCATTGATTTGCTATTAACTGCACGTGTATTTTACAGGACAGGTCCCATCACCCTAGTTCATCTACCAGGGTCCGTTTCTGTCCTAGCTTACAACTTTGCACAGCTTCAGGAGGAAAGACCCGGAACACATCCTCATCCTGGTTGGATGCAAGGGCTCCTATCGTAGAAACCCTACCATAATTTCAGGAATTTCGTCAGCCTATAACCAAGTGTTTGTAAGACTAACTTATTTTCAGAATATAAAAAAAATGGTTTTTCTTTTGATTTTAATACCATATATAAATCCACATGGGTGGAACAGAGGTCCTTCAAAGTTAAATACCGTAACCAAGGAGATAAGAAAGTCCATGTATTTGACTTAGGATGCTGCACACAGAAGGCTGGTTTTGCTCACCGTCCATGCTTTCACACGCACTCACCATGCGTTTTAACTCAGCCACACTTGGCATTACCAGCTACAGTTTCTACTAAGTGCTACTACGAGCAGTAAATGTTTAAGAAAATAACGTTTCCCCAAAGAGGTTTCCTAAGACTCTGATAAGTCACTTCTGACATTAATTTTGAATTATCAACAAACAGAGAAAATGAGTTTCACAAAGGTTTCAATTTCTTTCACTTAACTAAGTAACAAACTTCAATAAAAAACCCCAACATTTTTTTTATATACACACTCCAAGAGAATACTTGGGATGCAAATGGATCCAGAGATATCTTGAAATTCATCCTGGTGTGTGTGTGCATGCATGTCAAACTCCAATTCTTCAAGGATGTCCTCTCTCGTCTGGCGCTGGTCATCACGCTGCTCCACCCCAGCAACCTAACGCCCTTCCCAGACTCCTGGCCACAGTGACCATGTGCACCACCGTCTACATGCTACTTCAGTTCACCTAATCCACATGTGATTGGACTTCCTGACAGACTGTGGGCTTTCTGGCCTCATAATAATATAAATACCTGCAAGGAACATCACATAAAATTCGATCATAGAAGAGAATCTCTTTCCTTCCGTCCACATCTACCGTGAGTCTAGGGATGCTGGAGGCATCATGGTTTACCACCATGATGCAGGGACTGCTCAGCCTTTTGGCCTGGTGAACGAGCAGATAGCAGCGCTTGTTGTCCACATCATTTGCGATAACAAATCCCTCTAGGAACATAAAATTGTAGTCAGATGGGATGCGCAGGAGAAGCATTCCCTGAAACACACAACCACAACCTCTGGTCGGCAGGTGAGAAGGAACGTTCTGCGAAACATAAGACCCAGGCTTTCTAGAAAAGGGAGAAAGAGCTGCACCCGAACGTCTCATTTGTTAGCAGCTGTTTATAGCTGTTGTGCTCGGGTCTTCTCTAGGATTACGAATTACGAGGGCGACGGAGAGAGAAGGGCACACAAGTCCCTGCACATGCAAGCTCTGCTCTGGAGAGGCGGGGTCCTGTCACCTGAGCCCATCAGCTGGCCCTGCTACATGGTGCTGACGTCCCAAGCTCAGAACCACCCCTGGGAAGTTTCCCAAGTAGTACCCCTGCTCATTTCTGGTTCCTCCCACACTTCAGCAAAAGACAAAAGAAGCTTAACACCATTTACAGCCAGGACCGTTCTTCCCAATGCAAGGACAAAACATCTGAACAGAGAGAAATTGCTCCTGCCAGCTAAGTAAGGCCCTTCACTGACGGCACAGAAAGAGCTAAAAACAGACAGCTATCAATAAGATGAGGGTTAAAAAGAAGACAAGCAAAGGGAGAGAAACCGCCTACACTGTTAGTTAGGTATGCAACTGAAACAGAACTAGGGCTGGGCAGCGCTGAAAGCCTGGCCAACACTAGGCATGCTGCGCCCTTGCTCAGGAGACACTGGCTCACTGCAAAAATGGCTGCCACCTCCCCGCACCACTGCCTATCCCCCCCCCCCACTTCAAATATAGCACCCAGTGCTGCCACAGCCACTGCTGAAAGGCGAAGGGATCTGAATGGAGGGGCTAACAGCAACTACCCAGAATAACCTGCCACGCTCCTTACCTAAGGCAGAAACTGAACAGAGCAGGGAAGCTGCTACCCAAGCTCATGTATACATGCCATGTCCGAGTACAGGCAGCTCATACAGAAAGGCTCTCAGAGTTGAGCATGCTGGTTTGAGAACACACCGACACAGCGCTACCTTCACGATAGTCACAGGCCACTCCACTGCCCGGGAAGCAGGGAGGACTTTAGTCGCCCTCAACTCACTGAACAGCTTCCCTGGCCCCAGTGATTACCTGGAAAGGGGACACTCATGTCTGCATGCAACATTTCGATTAACTGTGTGGTCTTCGATCCAGGGGCTGCACACATGTCTAAGATCTACAAAAACAAACAAGAACACACAACTTTTTAAAAGCTGGAAGACTCTACATCTGATCTTAAGCCATCTTGTGAGTCATTCTAATATGCTGACTTCATTTCATTCAACACGACAGAGAGAATGTTCTCTGCTCATAAAAGCAGAAGTCACACAGCGACAGAGACACGGGCTGCAGAAGGACAGGACAGAATGACGCTGGGAGCCACAGACTCAGAAACCAGGAACAGGAGTCGCCCCGGCAAGACACCGAATATCAGCTCCACAGCAGGACCCACTCCCTTCCCTTCTGCCTTTTCCTCATTGTTCCCAGAGGGTTGTGGGGACAAAGTCAAGACTACAATTTACTTAAAAACTATGCGATGATGCTCAGAACTAATGAGCTCCATGGAGTCAACGTGACTTAGCCAAAAAGACCACAGGTTATACCTGTATAGATAATTTGCTAAGTTAAAAACAAAAAAAACCTTTAAGAGTGAAGCAATTTCTGTGTAGCTATGTGTACTCTAAGAAAGAAGACAAAACCACAAAACAAAACCTTAAAATACACAGCATTATCAAACAAACGCAGGAGGAAAAGGCTAGCAGTGCTGAGAGGCTTCAGCGGAGTGGACACACTGTCCATACCTCCTCCCCTCCCCTCTTCTGTCTGGTACACTACCTTATGATGGGGCTCAACATTGAGCAGCAGTGGGGGGATCATGCTGACGGCCTCCTGCCGGCTGATGTTTCCCTTGGGGAGAAAACCAGAACAATAAGAAAACAGTACTTCAAATCAGGCATGTATAAAGGAAAAGGTCCCGTAACCCTCCCAGAACAGGAAAACCTCTAGTATCACACAAACTATTCAGTGAGGAGGTATTTCCAAATTAATGGATAGTCGCTTGCTATCTAAAGATGTACGAATGTCCCAGTAGCACCAAGGCTGGAATGTGAGTACAGTCCTGGAGGCTGGTACCACATCTCTTGAGCTTAGGTTTGTTTGGGTGAGCGTCCTCAAGGGCAACCTCCTATCTACAGAGCAGCAAGCAGCTGGAAGTATAGGAAAGAAAGTGGCCATCAGGCAATAATCCAGAGCTACACCTGCTACAACCCAGGAGGACAGCACCTATGAGACCCACAGCTACAAGCATTTGTTTTCATTGGTAAATGTCAAATAAAGGGAAAAATACATGGGAAGATACAATAGGATAAAGTGTCAATTAACGATGCCATTAAAAGTAAACGAGATAGGCCGGGCGGTGGTGGCGCACGCCTTTAATCCCAGCACTCGGGAGGCAGAGGCAGGCGGATCTCTGTGAGTTCGAGACCAGCCTGGTCTACAAGAGCTAGTTCCAGGACAGGCTCCAAAACCACAGAGAAACCCTGTCTCGAAAAACCAAAAAAAAAAAAAAAAAAAAGTAAACGAGATAAATTCCATAGTCCACTAAGCAGTCTTAAAATCTCGGACTTTGTTGGACGACAGGCAAATGGAAGAAAAAGGAGTTACACTAAACAGAAGTACCATGAGTGACTGCCTCGTCCTGCACCCGTCCAACTCCTAAGCCATGTCAGCGAGGAGACAGTAAGGCAGACTCATCAATACCAAGAAAGTACAACTATAGTGACCCGACCACACCCCTCTGCAGTGGATGCTCGGCGATGCAGCACTAGGTGCTTTCAGGCCAAGCTCACCCATAGAACCAACTTACACACTCGGTCTCGCTAACCAGGAACTGATGAAACTTTGCCAACAGTGGGGACTTTCTCAAGATTTTCCGACTTAAATTTGTGTGCCAGGCAAGTTCCTCAGGGTACCTACATGAGAGGAGATGGAAGATAAGAAACTCACCGTTTTCACATAATAAGGCACGTGTAGCAGATATGCAAATACTTGACAAATATCTGATCATGATTGTCTTCAACTATTTTCTATTTCTACACAGAGTTCCACAAGGAAACCACCGCTGTGCTCATCTTTACCTCCTGGACCAGGGTTACCAACGCAGCCTCTTGCCCTTGTCACCTATGCACATTCTATCCTCAGGAGGTCAGGACTGGGAAAGGTGTCCACACCTGGTCTGAGGTCTCTGATGTGACCCACAGCACAAGGCTCGTCATGCCTCATTAGCCCAACGTCACACTCGGCAGGTGAGACAGTGATCAATGCGAGTGTCACTGTGGACTGTTCGCCGGGAGCAGACAATGAGCTCCGTTAACAACAATGCTCACAAAGGTTCTGTGTGTCCATCTGTAGCCACGGCAGCAGCCAGGACAATGAGTTCAGGCTGACTGGAAAACAGACACAGCTGACGAATTTGAAACTTGGGAGTGGTACAGAGAGCTAACAAGCATTGAGCATCGTAAGACCCTACTCAACAGCCACGTTTTGAGATACTGTGATAATTCTGTCTACTGAATTACAGAAATGGAACTGACTGGACTTTACACACAGTATCCTCCATTCAAGACAGTACACTTTGAAGTTGTGTTCGATTTATCAGGCAGTTAAAAAAAAAATAAGGCATTCATTCTGGTTTACTGAAGGCAGTAATACAGACACTCCCAATTTTGGCTCCTAGTGCTGTATCTGAGGAATCTGCTGGGCCATTCTGTCACCTGAAACAGAGTAGCAATATGCCAAATTTGATGTAACTTCTGGCAACCCCAAACTTGTCTGTGACCAATGACAGTAAAACTGTACAAATTACCAAGTCACCAGAGCATCAGTGTGAACACCATATACCTCTGGGACTTACTAGAAAGAACTGAATTTTCATTTCAAGCATGGGGAGCAACCTACACATAGTCTGAGCAATAAATAGCCTCTATGTTCTTAATGGGTCAGTTTCTAGTACCGACAGCTAAGGTAGACGATTACTAAGCTTCAAGTTCTCCTGTAGTGAGCATGACAGCTAGTGAACTCACAATTAAAATATTTTACAACTTCCAAATGGCTAAATGCTTAAGTGAAAATGAATAAAAAAACCAAACTGATCACACATCTTTAGAACGGCCAGCAAATACATATATACATAATTTCTATGCCTACCCCTGCATTCCAAGTGCAGGTCCAAAGGCTAGGCCACCTCACCAGCAATGGCAAATATTTTAAGTCATGTGCTTTTAAGACCGAATACTCATGAACTTGTGTATTTGAGGTGAAATAATCTTTTTGTACACTCTGAAGACGTGTCTTTGCCAAAATGCCTTCTGAACAGCTCAATAAAGAGTTGAATGGCCAATAGCTAGGAAGAAAAAGAGGTTAGGCAGGATTTCTGTGGACAGAGAGCTTTGGGGAGAAGTAAGGTGGAGTCGCCAGCAGAAGTGCAGGAGGAGAGATAAAAGCCACAAGTCACTTAGCAACATGAAGATGAACAGAAATGGGCTAAAGTATAAGAGCTGGTGGAACAGGACTAAGCAGTGAGCCAAGCTTTCATGATTAATAAGTCTCCATGTCATTTTTGTGAGCTGGCAACCCAAAGAAAAATCTATTGACATGTTTGGGGTTTTTTTGTTTAATGAATGTCTTAAAGAATTTTAAAGCCCATCTGAGGTTTCTCGGAAGACAGAAGCAGCACTGCTATCTTTTTACACTATGCCCCACTGTGGCCAAAGGCGAGAGAAGATCCTATGGCTGGCTGCATTTTGAGCAGAGAAAACCACAAGTCCCGAAAAGCTGCTGTCTGACTGCTGGAGTCTTCCCAGTGTCCAGCACTGACATGCACACCTGATTAAGTAACTGTCGCTGATAATGGGAAAAGCTATTGATTACGCAGTTAATCTTTTATCATACTCCGGCTGTGCTCAGAAAACTAAGCACAGCATAGCCTTGCCAGCCGTTGACAGAGAAAGAGTCACTTTCCTTCCTCTCCCTTCTCCAAAGGCTTTGAAAGGCTCTGCTGGACGCCCAACTCTAGAAAAGGACACGGGAAAGCAGCTATGGCATTAGCCGGAGTTAGGTTTTCAAGTGCTATTCAAAGCAAGAGTCTGTTCCATGGAGTTTGTGGGGAAATGGAGAACAGAATGACAACAACAGCATGTCTCATAGATGTGTGCTCATCTGCAAGGCCTTCCTGCTTAATCACTGTACAAGGGTTACAGGACAAATGTCTCCGGGTGATGTAAAGCAACAACTCCTCGGGAAACCAAGACGCCAGATGCCTCCCCATCAGGCAATGCACAGGCACCATGACCACCAGTCTCCAACCAAGGCTCAAGGAGAGGTCAGCCCGCTGGGGAGTTACCAGGGTGGTTACATGTCGAGAAGCCGCCACCCGTTAACCAGTCAACGACCAGAACAACTGACAGTGTCTTCCTTTCTCATGGACTCACAACAACAACAAACATGCAAGTCATTCTCCTGTATATTACCTTCTAAACTACTAAAATCTAAGAGAAATGCATAACTGGGGGTGGGCAGCGACACAGGCTTCAGGTCTCTGTACTCTGCAGCAGTGATGATAGCCTTGGCTCATCGCTGAACCCTGATTCTAGTGTCTGATACCCAGTACTCATTTCAATGGCATGTTGTGCCTAACTATGCTAAGGAGACCGACCACAAATCCAAATGGCCAGTGAGGAGAGGCCAGCTATCTGTCATGATTAACAAAACCCTAATCTTTTGTGTTGATTGCCTAAAACTAAAAGATAACAACACCAATTTATAAATAATCAAACGGCAGACACGGAGGCACAGGCTTTTAATTCCAACAGAAGGGAGTCAGGGCGTTCAACCTCTGTGATTCCAAGGCTAGACTGGTCTACATAGCAACTCCCAGACCAGCCAGGGCTACACAATGAGACCCCATTTCAAAATAAAAAGCACAAAATAGCCAAAACCTACAAAGTTACCAGAAAAGACTTAACTAAATTCATCTAGCAATGACTTAAAAAATACTTTTCTTTTTGTGAAAACTCGATCCCCAAATCTGAAACCTGAAACCACAGTTGAAAACATCTGTTGAGTCTGTTCACGCAGGTATGGAGCCTCTGGGCTGGGCTGCAGCACTTGAGGTATGGCAGGAGGCACCCTATGCCTTAGGCTTCGGGGATCACAGGTCATGAAAGCCACACCACGGAAGTGCTTGGCTGCCTGACACAGTGGAAGACTGACTCTGCCCGGAAGCTGTGCTGGAAAACACTGGGCCATAAGCCACACCAGCCAGGGGTGAGGCTTTGCCAGGCCGAGTCTGGTCTCCCTTTCTGAAGGGAAAGCAACTACGCTGAAATTCTGGTGTGGGAAACTCGGGGTTGAGAACAGAAGTGAGAAAAGCCACTCAGGATCATCAAAGACCAAAGGACTGAACCGTGTGCGAAACACGAATGGCAAGTCCTTTATGAACATGTGCACACCAGTCTGAGGCTGGAAAAAGCATCAGGGAAAACAACGTGAGATGCTTGAAAAGTTCACCCAGGCTCTTTACGCCAACAGCGGTGACAGAGCTGAGAAATGCATCCAAGGGACAAAACATAAAATAAATACAATAAATAGAATAGAGATCTAAGAAACGCCCAACATGAGGGACAAAAACATAAAATAAATACAATAAATAGAATAGAAATCTAAGAAACGCCCAACATGAGGGAGGATTCTGTACCTACCAGCTTAGTGGCTGTGGAACTTCAACTTTCTGCCCATCCACCTCTAGATCCTCCAACTCCTTAAAATATCTGTTCTTCAAGCAATGGAGAATCTCTTTTGCATGGCTATTAAAAAAAAAAAGTAGGCAATTTTCACAGTGACTACAAAAAGTGAGTTGATAAAAATGCAATAACTAAGACTAAAAATACCTTTCAACTGAAACCAACTCTGAAGCGTTCCTTAATCATCCAGGGCTGTTAATTTTTTACAAATATTTATTTAACTGTATTTTATGTGCATTTGGTAGGAAGATGTCAAGATTCCCTGGAACTGGAGTTATAGACAGTTGTGAGCCATCATAAGGGTGCTGGGAAATGAACCTGGCTCTTAACCACTGAGCCATCTCTCCGGCCCGACATTGTTAATTTTTAAGAATTCACTTTGTCCTCACTATGGCTGCTCCTCCTCTGGGCCCACCCCCACAGCATCTCTTCTGTGTAAGACCTGGTTTCTATGAGGATGAGAACCAAAAATGTGGGATGGTCCCAAGCCTGCCATCCACTCCTGGCCTGTTTCCATTTCAATCAACTCAGGCTTGGCACCTCTATGACCATCAACTTGTAGCAGATAGAATTCTCCCAGGGTTCCCCCCTTTTCCCTTGAGTTTGACCTGTCTTCCTACGATGTGGCGGAAATATTCTGTGATGTTTTACTGGGGGACAGATTTAATGCTCTGGAAATTAGTACAGCATTTCTGGACTGGCTCCATAGAGCAACTGGTCCTAAGGCTGGACGGCTACGATGGTCTCCAGTCTGACAATCTCCAGTTTAACTATCCCTCCTGCTTCAGGGAATTGCTTCTGCAAGCCGGGCCTGTGTCCTGAGCCTTCTCCCTGGCTGCGTAGAGCTGCGGCTTTCTTGCTCCCATTGTGCCTCCGATGCTGACTCCACGGATGGTCCTTCTAAAGACCCCTTCTCTGAACCCCTCTCCTGGGCTCCCGAGGCAGCGTGCCCCTCAGGTGGCTCTCATCTGGAGGTGCCTCTGGAGCAGGTACAGATGGAGACTCCATGCCCTGCAGATCTCTGAACTGCCAGCACTGGCTAGGAGCTGACCTGGTGCCGGGCAGAGGACTCTGCTCAGCATCTTGAAGGCATGGTGGAATACGTACAGGGGGCATCTGGGGTACCTCTCCCACGGGTTCAGTTCTTGGCTCCTAGAAGTGATGCTGACCCTAACCCCACCCTACCCCCACACTTGTTTTTAACCAATTAAATTTTTACCACTTTAAAAAGAATTCACCTTGCAAAGCAACAAAACCAATTTACTAAATCCAGAACTCCTCTGGTTCTACTGTGTCGCGTTGGAACACAGGCTGGATACACCTTAAAAATAAGTCCAATGCAATGCTGCACTCTTGCCCAGCTTCAATTCTATTTATGACAAGTCTCAGGAATGATGTACAATGACGGGCGGGGAGAAAGAGGCAAACTGGATGCCACAAATTTTCCATGCTCCTCAGTTGAACCCATCAGTCCACCCACCCCCCACAGGAACGTTCTCGGGTTGAGTTTTCTCGCCATAATCTGACCTTCCACCCGCAAAACCTAAGCAACCCAGGCTGCTCCCCTGCACCCACCCGATCTCCCGCCCCAGAGCTTCCAAGTCCACAACCCCAGCAAAAACACATCAGACTTACCTTTTGTAACCAGTGATTCTCAGCGTGGCCGGGAGGGGCTCGCGGAGTGCGTCCATGAATTGGTCCCACTCTCCCTCGGGCACGATCTTGAGTTCCTGATAGTAGTGCTCGAAGAGCTTGTTCTCCTTGATGATCTCGGGATAGCCACCTTCCCAGCCCTGGCAGGACAGCAAGGGCTGAGCGAATCCCCCATCCCTGCTAACCCGGCCCACCAGCAAGTCACCAAGCCAGAGCCCACGGGGCGCCCCTCCTTCCCCGTGCCTACCGCCTGGTCGCGCTTCCTGCCGCCCTCGGCGTCGTCCTCCGCGCCTTCAGCCTGCGGCTGCAGCCGCCGGCCCCTCGCCCGCCGCCCCATGGCCCACGCGGCTGCACACGCGGATCGCACACCGCGACCAAGCAGGACAGCCAGCTCGCACGCGGTACTTCCGGCTGATTCCCGAGGACCTCAGCGGCGGGGGTCCTAGCTGGGGAAGTCAAGATATATGCCCTGTGTAAGAAACAACACGATCGTGCCGGAAACGCACGCGAAGAAAGCATGACCACCCTACAGGGAAAATGCTTCCGCACAGAAACCCTCAACGCCGCTGAGCACGCATCACCCCGTCTGACACGGAGCCTCAGGCACCTGCGTGGACGACCCACAGCAAGGCGCGTGCGCAGAGAGGCGGGCAGCCCCGCCGCTGTCAAGGAGATTGTGAGGGGAGTGGCTCGGGTTGCAGAACCCCCCGGTGCTGGAGGCTCAGAGCCTAGGGGCGGGACCATGGCTGGGGCAGCATGACTTCGGGGTGGGGCTGTGGCCCGGAGTGGGCGGAGCTCCGGCTGCAGGGCGCTCGGGGATCCCGTCCTTCCTGCTCGCCGGGCTGCCTGCCAGAGGAGCTCTAGGCCAACGGGCGTGCATCTCTCCCGGGTAGCAGGCGGGAAGAGGCGGAGCTCTCTGCGCAGGAGGGGCCCTGCGCCGTCGGGCTCTCCCCTGCAACCTCTGCGGGAGGGCACTGTTTGGTGGTGCTAGCTCGTGGTCCAGTCCCCGCCCGGACAGGTAGCTCGCCCCTCCCCTGGGCAGGTACGCACCGCTGCGGAGCGGACTCGAGTGGGCCGCTCTGCGCCCTCCTCCTGTGCTTATATGTGGCCCCATTTGGACGCTCGGGCATGGAGCACGCTGCTCGACCTCAACGATGGACTTGGACGAGTTGCTCCTGCTGGACTGCTTCGCCTACCTAGAGGGTGTCTTGGCTTTTGTGTTCTTCGTATTGCTCAGTTATGTGGGCTCTCCCTATGGCCGCTACTCGTGGCAGCATCCCGGCATCCAGGTGCCGGCGCGACCGGCCTGGTTCCTGCAGGAGCTGCCCTCGATGGTTTGGCCGCTGTATGAGTGCGTCCGCCCTGCAGCCGCGCGCCTGAGCAACCTGCCCAACCGGGTCCTGCTGGCCATGTTTCTGATCCACTACCTGCAAAGGTAATGATCTTCCCTCCTGCTCTTGCTCCTCCCCACACTTGATGTTTCCCGGGGGACCCGCGCTCAGACATTTAATTCAGAAACTCATGGGGTTGTCTCGAAAGGGAGGGAGAAAGGACCGCATGAAAGCGGTGGAAGTACGTGCCTGGCCAGGGTTAGTGGTACAATGGTCCCGATTTCTTCTCTGGCTGTCTGCAGACTATCAGCGATGTCACCCCAGCGGGATGATGTTACAGCATTTCTACTGTTTCCCTCTTGGGAAATCTTCATCCCTGCTGCAGCCTCTCTTGACCCGGCTTCAGCTTGCTAACATCTAAGTCTCTCGGAGCTACTCTGGACCCTGAATGTGGACTTTAGCAATTTCAGAGAAGTGGTGCCTTCTTTGTTTGAGAGGGACTGGCTTTCTAGGCACACAGTTGGCTTATGAATCTCTCTCGGGAGAAGTTAAGTGAAGAATGTTTCAGTGCCTACCTCAAGTTTTCAGGGTTTCTAATTAACTGGACTGGACTCTCTAGTTTTAACTGACTCAATATTTAAATGTGTTCATTTAGAGTCTGCAAACTGCCTGGTAAGGACGCCTCTGTATCTGAGGGAGTTGAGTTCGGTGACGTTTACAAGTCTCTCATCCTCTGATTTTGGGGACCTGTCCTAAAATACCCTTTTCCTGGAGAGGCTGGGAGAATTTAGTGTTCTGTTGGTAGTCTGTTCTTTCTTATATTCCAGTGAGGCGGGAGAACAGCTTCTCGGATCCTGTGCCCACAAGTCCCTGGTGTATGGGGACACAATCAGCGTTCAACAAAGACTGAATTCTGTGTGCTTCAAACTGTTGATAGAGTAGCAGTCCAGAGGCTGGGGAGATGACTCCGTGGGTAGCTGTGCAAGTCTTGCCGCCCGAGTCTGCATCCCACACAAGCTTCTGTAATACCAGCGCCACTGTGGGGAGATGGACCGCAGAGATAGGAGACAGGGCTAGTTAAACTGGTCTACAGAGCAGGGAACGAGAAAGCAAAGAAGTTGTCTTTGACCTCCACATGTTCTCTGCACACGCACCCACACCCACTCACACGTATGCACACCACACACACACACACACAAATAAAATCACAAAGAAGTTATATTCTACCCAACGAAGTTGTTATCAATTTGTTTGCTCTATTTTTATAAAGGGGTGGGCATTGCTGCTGTTGTAATATCCACCGGACTCTTGTTCAGGCAAGTGCCTCGGTAAAAAGATAAGAGTTGTTTCCAGGAGGCAGACTGCTAGAGGTTTCGCCACCTAATAGCAAATCCCAGAGATTCCCTTGGGACTGCGAGAGTAGCTCAGGCCGCAGGGCATTTGCTCTGGCTGTGCAAGGAGGGCTGAGTTAGGGGAGAGAGCACAGCCCCAAGAAAAGGGGGAAGAGGTCACAGACTATTGGAATGAGAATGTGCGAGCCATATTACCTCGTACAGCCAAAAAAGGTGATCGGGAGCAGCCTCAGGATCACATACAGTATTTTGAAAGTAATGTTTGGCTAAAGAGTTCCAACTGGGTTTGGGGGCATCAATAATCTAAGGTTAAACAGGCATCCTTCCAGAAGTTATTTTTGGTGTGAGGTTGTGGTGACCACTGCCCAAGGCTGTGTTGGCAGAGTCTTTTTTGTGAGATTAGTCTTGCAAGAACACCCTCATGCAAGCCCCTCCCCAGTACCTTCTTGTCCTTCGCTGTGTCGTTAATACTTGGCAGAAGTGGTTGTTATTTGAGTGGCTGTCACCTTTTCCCCGTTGGTGGAGCCCTTTCTCTGAAGGGCTGGATTTGGGTGTAATTTGGTCCTATGAACAGGGAAATCAGTGTTCACTGTGCCCACATCTCAGGCACCTGTGAACAAGGAAGTTTAGAGGGAGTGGTTCTCCCGAGCCCATTGTGCGGCTCCTCTGACTGTGTGTGAAGACTCTCGTTCCAAAGTCCTGGGTCTGGCAAGATCCTGTGGGAATCCATGCATCTGTGGAAGCTTGTCATAAAATGGGCACAAAATTCAGTAAGGAGCAGCGGCGAATACAGGTTGGTAGCAGGAACCAGGTCTTAGAGATGAGCAATGGGGTAAGTCCAGGGATAAGTGGGAACAAGCGGAAACCCGCTGCAACTTTCAGACCTCACCTGCCAAGTCATGGAATGGGGGCTCAGTTCCCCCAGAGATTCATGCAGGTTCAGCATGGAGCACGAGTGTCAGTACTGACGTGATCAGTGAGAGTACATGTATCCTACACGCGTGTCCAGCACAGGTTGTTCTCATGTCCTTCACGCTTCCCAAACCTGCCGCCTGCTCAGCCCCGCCGCATGCTGCTTCATCTTTAGTTTTACTCCGTTTCTTTCCTCCCTTTCTGGGGCAATCCAGCTATTCAACTCAGACCATAAATCAGTAAAAAAGAAAAACAAATCATCCTGCCGCACAGAATTCTTTCTCATCCAAAAATGTCCCCATTGATCTGTTTAACTTTCCGGACCTAAAATCCACTCTCACAGCTGTGGTCTTCTTCAGGGGCTGTCTTTCCATCTTGCTATCATTCCCTCCTCACGTTTATAGCTTGTAAATAATATTATCTTTAAACCCTCCAAGGTAGACAATGTTGGTCTACTTCTCACCCAAAGGACACATCTTACGCCGTTTGTCTAGTGTGCATAACCAAAGAATAACCATTTTGATTCTTCTCACACCCTGCATATGATGAGACAAAGCTTGCGGAAATAAAAGTCGTCAATGTTAAAACATACACTAATGTTTCCTGTAAATACATATTTGATCATAGAGAATTGTTTAAACTGGTCGTGCATATTGCTATGTGTGTCCTTTGTGTAGAATTTAGCAAGCCCAGGGACCTGAATTCACATTTAGCTGTTGGTATCTCAGAACTTTCACTTGACTTAGAAATGACTCAAATGCTCAGTGTCTTCCCTGCATACAGAACTGAGTTTGACCCCCAGGAGAGGCAAACGGAGAGAGAATGCAGATGAGAAGGAAAATGGTGGAGAGAAGAAGTGAGTCGGCCTCTCTCAGACTTTAGTCCAGCGTTATGTAATTTGATATAACTTTAAATTTCAACTTACAGGCATGTGCTGGCACACTCCTTTAATCCCAGCACCCCGAATTCCAAGCCAGAGGTGCTAATTTTTTTTTCAACTGACATGAAAAATTCTTGTATAAATACCCCATTTACAATGACCTAAGTTCATTAAGTGTTATACCTAGGTCACTGTGAAAGGTGAGCTATCAGGAGAGCGGCCATCATTTGGAGTTACTTTTCTCTCCAAAACTTTAGGGAGTATGGTCGTGCACAGTGTTTGGTTGGAAGCAACACCACAGCTTCTGGCATCCATATACCCAAAGAGTCGGGAATGTTCCAGGTGGAGGCTCCATCCCAAGCCCCCTCCCCTAGGAGTTGTCTCAGTCCAGACTCCACCCCTGAAACAGAGAGAGGAAGGAAACGGAGACTGAGAATGTGGGTGAGGTGAGGAGGGGTGCACATCTGGCTGAAGTGTCGCTGTCATACAGCTGGAGGGAGATGCGTCATCTTTGCTCGCTGATGCCTTAGAATCTGGAACCTGCAGTTTGAGCTTCCTTGGAGAAGGGAGAGTGGCGCCTGCCGTTTGCCTGGAATCCAGACACACTAGGAGGCCTTCGGAGACACGTCTGCCTTTGTGTAGAAAGTGAGGAGCCCAGAATCAACTATGAGGATGGACAGAGGGCAACATTTAGGCTTAACTTAAGCTGTCTGGTCTGGGATTCTAACAATTGTTTGTTCTTAAACTTTTATAAATAAACACTTCCTAAATGTTTTCTTTAAAAAACAAATGGAAAGAAAAGAGAAAGACCCTGAGGGTCCCCACCGCCTTGCGCTCTCAACTACACGTCTGCTTTAGGAGCCGCTCATGTGATCTTAAACCCGTGAACCCGTGACAGAGAACCGTGTAGGTCTCCCTGGCCTGCCAATCAGCTGACAGCCCTGAGGCCATTGCTTTCATTTTGCCAACAAATTTCAAAGACATTCTCTCATCAGATTCCTTTAAAACGTGGACCAAGAGAATTTTGGGATTAATTACTTTTAAAAAAATACTATGCACTTTGGAGTTTTGCCTGCATGTATGTGAGTACCACATGGGTGCAGAACCCAAGCTGGGCAGAAGAAGGTAAGGCGCCAGCTCCCCTAAAACGAGTGACAGATGATTGTGAACCGCCAGGTGGATGCTGGGAACTGAACCTGGTCCTCTGGAAGGGTGCCGGGTGCTCTTAACCTCTGAGCCATCCGTCAAGCCCCTTCAGGACTGCTGCTAACACTGTTGGTTTAATCAGACTGCAGTTTGTAAGTCAGCCTCTGCGCAGCCTCATAAGGCATTTTCCCAAGTCAGCCTCTGCGCATAAGGCATTTTCCCTTGCGGCACGATTCACAACAGGTGTGCCCGGGGGAACACACACAAACCAGAGTTCCCCCTTTAGAATGTCCGTCGTGTGTCAGAAAAGCAGGGATGTCAACATATCGGTGAAAAAGACTGAATCCAGACTGTGTTTCTGCTGAGAAGAGACAAGTTTAAGTTTTGAGATTTTCATTTTCCTTGATGAGTAATCATCACCCAGAAGAAACCACCTGAGGGAGAGCAGGTCGCACGGCAGTGATTTTGTTTAGTTTCTATGACACAGGATCTCGGTGTGGAGCCGAGGCTGGCCTTCCACCTTTGACCCTTCTGTTTCAGACTCCCGAGTGCTGGGGAGCAGGCCTGCTCCTTCATACCCATCTTTGTTTTTTTGCCCCCCTAAAATTACCTTTCGCCCTCTTTCATTACTCTGTTGGTTTAGGAATTAACACTTAATTGTTTATATATTTCAGGTAGGCCTGTTGGAAAAAAATGCCACACAAGCCTTTGGAATTTAATAACAGAATTTCTTAATTTCCAATAGGAAGTAGGCAGTGCAGGTGGGAGACATCTTAAAAGGCTGTTTGCAAATGTTTGAGTTTCCATGGCCCTTTTGGCAGACCAAGTTTGGTTCACACCAGACTAAGGGATCTTTTATTATTGCTCTGAGCACAGGGATTTGACCCAGGAAAGAAGGTGGCTGAGTGAAATGGCACTCTTATTTCCCCTTTCAGAGAGAGGTACCAAGCAGAGAGGGATCCCCCAGAAGGTATGACACACACCTTTGGGAGTAGGAGAGGACAGCAAGAGAAACAAACACCAGGGCCGTTGCACGTTTTACATGTTTAAGAGAGATGGGGTGAGTTGGACCTTGCCAAGGTAAATAAGGAGAGAATTACACAAAGGATTTTGAAACAGCAGTTCTTGACACCCAGAACTGGGGGTGAAGGTGGAATCTGCCCAAGACAAAGCACTTAACATATAATTACTTTCTGTTGCTTTGATAAAACAAGTGGCCAAAGAAACTTAGAGGTGAAGTGTTATTTGGTGCTCATGGTTCTAGAGGGGTAAGAGTCCAACCCTAGGCATGGTGGCAGTAACAGCTGAGAGCTCACATCTAAAATCAAAAGCAGGAAAGAGAATGAACTTAAAATCTTAACCCCTCAAAGCTGTCCCCAGTGAGACATTTCCAGTCAAAAGCTGAGGAGCAAACCTTCAAATGGTGGATGAATGGAGAGGTCTTGTCATTCAAGCCCCCACAGCCTCGTGAAAATGTCTTGTAGAAATCAGTTTGTTGCTGTTGTTCATTTGTTTGTTTGTTTTGTAAGGTAGACTGGCCGTTGTGCAAGCCGTGCTTGTTAGGAAAGCCTTTCCAAGTACTTATTTTCAGGCGTACACGCAACAGATCCCGTTTCTCTTCATTGTCTTCCTAATTTATTTATCTATGTTTTCACTGTTGTTTGTACTTGCCAGTGGGATTATTTGTTTTTTAGAGACAAATTCTGACTGCTTTGCCCTGGCTGGCCTGGAACTTGACATGTACAACAGTATCAACTGGCCAACGGGAACTCGAAGAATCTTCCTGCCTCTGCCTCCAGAGAGCTGGGATTAAAAGAATGTGCCTCCACATTTGACTTTATCTGTTTTGGGTTTTTTGTTTTCGTTTGTTTGTTTTTCAAGACAGGGTTTCTCTGTGTAAGGGTCATAGCTGTCCTGGAACTAGCTCTCACAGACCAGGCTGGCCTTGAACTCACAGACACCCGCCTACCTCTGCCTCCTGCATGCTGGGATTAAAGGCCTGCACCACCACCACCACCTGGTTTGTTTTGTTTTTTTTTAATAGCGTTTGACAAAATGAGCACGTTTTGAGTCTTCCTGCTATCACAGGGCTCCCCCAACACCACGCTTCTTGGGGTAAGTCCCTACACTGTGCAGGGTTTTCCACTGATGACATGAGCTGTTCCCTCCTGATGTCTAACCATGGAGGATTAGTCTGTTGTCTGAACAGTCCAAATAGTACTGGCACATCCAAGGGTTTGATAATGATGACATGCCCCATTTTACCTTGACATGTGTACGGGCTTATCTCTGTGTGTATTCTGCTAGGCTCAGTGCCAGAGAGGAACTTCTGAAAACGCAGTGCTTCCTAAAATTTTGTTTAGTGGTTTAAGTCAAAGCCTTTGGGTGTGCAATGCCATAATTAATTTAGGCAAGGGAGAGAATGGAGACAGCCATGCAAATGCAAAGTTATTCTAGAGTGGCAGAGGCTGAGCAGATGCTTCTATAGGGAGAAGAGCCCTGAGCACAGCAACCGGAGTTGATGTTGGGCTGCTGATCTGGGAGACTGGTGCCACTAGAGCTTTGATTATCAGTGGCTTCGTTCATTTATTTGCTTTTATTAGTTTTATGATATTAACTTCAAAGTAATGAGCAGTTGCTTGAGTACTTTGTGATGGTCATCTGTTGTCTGAGATTTCTGTCCTGCCTGGTTCCCACAATCATTAAGTACCAAAGAAATCACACAGAGGTCTACATTAGTTATAAACTGATTGGCCCATTAGCTTGGGCTTCTTATTAACTCTTTTAACATATTAACCTATTATTTTTGTCTATGCTAGCTACCTGGCTCTGTACCTTTTTTCAGCGAGGCAATCACATCTTCCTTCTTCAGTGGTGGACTCACAACTCAGGCAGCAGTCTTGAATCTGTTCTGGATGTAGATAGAACTCAGACATCTGGGCCATCTCAGGGGGTCTTCCTTGATCAAACCTGATTTTCTTAACTCAGAATGAATCCACAGCCTCTCATTTCCTGTGGAAACAAAAGCAAAACCTCTTCTCCAAAGTAACATTTTTTTAACTTCAATTTTGAAGTCAAGGTATTTTTTAAATACCTATCTTGGATTAATTTAGCAGCATTTACAAACAAATATCTTTTAGCAGCTGTTGCTCTTTTTTCGGCATTCAAACAATTCAAAGAGAGCACAAAACATACAGTATCCAGACTCTCTGTGTATTTTTCATCTTTATGTGGCTTTATTTTACCCCCTATTTTTTTATTTTTACTTTTACTTTTTGGCTTTTTGAGGCAGGTTCTCTGTGTATCTTTGGCTGTCCTGGAATTCCCTCTGTAGACCAGGCTATCCTTGAACTCACAGAGATCCACCTGCTTCTGCCCCCCCCCAAGTGCTGGGTTTAAAGGTGTGTGCCACCACACTTGAACTCACAGAGATCTGTCTGCCTCTGCCTCCCAGGCACTGAGATTAAAGGTGTGTGCCACCATGCCTTGAACTCAGGGAGGTCTGCCTGTCTCTATCTTCCAAGTGTAGGGATTAAAGGCGTGTGCCACCACACCCAACTACTCTCTTGAAAAAAAAAAAAGACTTTTTAACCTTTTTTTCTCTCCCAAGCCTGCATATATTTTTAACACACTGTAAAACACTTAGAGGGTTTTTTTTTTTACTTTGAATCTATCTTTACTCTATATCTCTCTTTTCCCTACTACATGAGTCTTTAATTTGCTAAGCAATATGGCTAGAATTAAAGCTGTGGCTTTGACAGCTGGATCCAACCCATTCCTTAGCTTTCTGAGATTCCAGCCTCATGAAGGAGGTACCATCTATAGCCACGTTTATTGCCCAACTCTGTGGTGTTTCAAGGTCCCTGCCACCAACAGAAAGCAGGCGGTCAACTTTTCATCAACACCATTTAAGTATTTTGTGGCAGGACCTCTTTAAAGAGCTGCAAGATTTTGCAGCTAAAGCTGAGTGAGGAAGCCCCTCTTAAATGAGAGCACTTGCCTCTAGCAAGCAGAGCCTGCCTGAGAAATGCTGATATCAATAAGCCAGGCTTAACTCTATTCTTTTCAGTCTAGAATTACTTCCCAAGCTCTATCAGGCTTTATGTGGATGCAGTCATCCACACGTTAGGCACCATTTGTTTGGTAGTTATATAGTTTTTTCTTACCAAATTCAGAAAAGAAACTTACGAAAGAGATATAAAGTTTATAAGGATGAGAGACATAAAATCTTAAGGTGTTTATCTAAGAAAACATTTTAAGGACTAAAAAGATATTTTATGATGGTAAGGTAATAGAAGTTATGATAGAAAGTGGTTTAGGTAGAAGACTTTGAACTCATCAAGATAGGATAGTTAATATGTTGTCTGAGATTTTCTATCCCGCTAGGTTCCCACAATCGTTAAGTCCCAAAGAAAATCACACAGAGGTCTACATTAGTTATAAACTGATTGGTCCATTAGCTCAGACTTCTTATTAACTCTTATAACTTATATGAATCCATTATTCTTTTCTATGCTAGCCATAGTCATCCTTCTCCACGCCCCTCCCCGTCCCTCTACTCTCACCTGCTGGCCCCTTTTTTTCTTCCCAGTTTCTCCTTCTACTTTTGCCTCATTTGTTCTGTTGCCATTTTTTATCTCCTCTGCCCCCACACAGCTTTGCCCCCTTTCATGGTTTTCATTCCAGTTCTGTGACCTGTACCAGTATAAACATTTACATCTGCTCGTGTGTTAAAGCTAAAATCTAGGATCCAGCCAGGTGATGGTGGCAGACACCTTTAATCCCGGCACTGGGAAGACAGAGGCAGGTGGATGTCTGTGAGTTTTAGGCCAACCTGGTTTACAGAATGAATTCTAGGACAGCCAAGGCTACACAGAGAAACCTTGCCTCAAACTCACTCTCTCCCAAGAAATCTAGGCTACTTCACCCATGAGAAAGAATATGCATTGTTATCTCACCGAGTCTTGCTTACTTTTGCTGAATACAGGGATCTCTAGTTCTGTCCAGTTTCCTGCATGTTGTGGGAGGTCCTTCTGCTCCTCTAGCCAATACCTGCAGGTGCCACGACTCAGTTTCCTTGTGGCTGAGTAGAAAACTGTTCCAAAAGCACCTGTTTTGCCAGATGTGGTATTTAAAACTTCTGGGAGATACTTGTGTGAGAGTTAGGGGTGGTGGTGGAGGGAGAGGGAGAGATACACGTCATTATACACAAAAGCCCATGTAACTCAGTGACATTTAAGTTTTCCCAGTAGAAAAGATAAGCGGTTTCCATTCCCCCAAGAATCTTACTTATTAAACAGTCATTCGAGCTCTATCGGCAAGTCCTAGAAAAAAACAGGGTGGAAACAGCATTTAGTACAGCCAGTCCTGGCAAACTCTCTCTAGCCCTTGTTGGCACAGGGTGTTGTGGATGACACAAGCCAATTGAGGGAGCAGTAGAGAACAAAATGACATGGGCAAAGCCCAATAGTGGCACTAATAGAGTCTGTCCTGGCTGCTGTGTGACTGTACCAGTGGGAAGCCAGATCTTGACCTTGGGAATAGGAACCTCTGTGTTGCTGAGTACAGAAGGGGAGGGAGGTAGCCAAGGGCCATGGCAAGACTTTTTTTCCACAAGTCTATACTCTTTGGGGAGTCTCTAGTTCTCCCTCAAGCAACAGCTCGAAGAGAGGGTTCCACGCTTGGCCCTGAGGGCTTTGTTAGATACTCTGAGGCTCTTTTGAGGCGAGCAGAAACCTACTAATAGCAGCTCCCCATCTGCAGTTTCAGTGGGACACTTGAAAAGCTCGCCTCGTTCTGTTTGGTCCATCCTTTGGCACCTTGCAGATTAATTTCTTCACATGTAATACATGGCAGCTCCCAGTTACCCAGAGAGATTTTTAAAGCATGAAGATCTGGCTCATAAGACATTGACAGAGCCACAGCCCATGTGCGCAAATTACGTCTGTTGCAAATTAACATGATATTTCGGATCTCATGTTGAATTTGGGCACCATGAAAAAGTCTATAAAGCACTTGACATGACTTTAGATTCCAACAGCCTTGATATCAAACTGTGGTATACTTTGCACATTAATGCTGTTTGCCTTCAGATGAATCAAGAAGATAGTTTATCGGGTCTGCAGAGAAGCTCCTTCCAGAAGCCCTGCAGAGCTCACCAGGAGCTTGAGGGTCGTCCTTCAGGACTTGTGTGCCTGAGTTCAGAACAGTGCACAGACACCTGTCTAGATGGCCATACTGCTGTGCCAGAACATAGCTGCAAGTGCAGCCTATTTCCTCTGGGTAGAGCAAAGGGGGGTGGTCAAGTTCATGGTGTACTGGATCTGCCCATGGGTGACTGGTGCATTTATCAAAATTGTCTATTAATAAAAACTCGGGAGTCAGATAGTGAGATAAAAATCTTATTGATCAAGAATGGAGCAGGGAATGACCAGCTGACCCTCTCTCTCCACCTTCCCAGATCAAAAAGATGTGTGAATCTTTAAAGCTCCTCCCTGTTCTTTTCTGTACCTTTCTGTTGTATCATATTTTGGGTCTTCCAAATTCTCTATGTTAATTTTGGTCAGCTAGTCATGGACTCTGCCCCCTGATTCAAGGTTGACTTTATTAAAAGTTTCAGAGTGTCACAGAGCAATCAAATATATGGCAACATTTCCCTCTTTTGTCTAAATAAAAAGGAAAGATTCTAAATATAACATAATGAAACTATGTACAATAATAACAATTATCAGGTAAGAGTTACATTTAAAATGTCCAATTTGTATTTGTCAAACTAAGAAAAATTACCCTATTAATGGTGTGGAACAAATGTGTATATTCTGTCAGTTATATTTTAAATAAATGCTGATTGGCCAGTCGCCAGGCAAGAAGTATAGATGGAACAACCAGACAGGAAGTAGAGGCAGGTCAAGGAGAACAGGAGAATTCTGGGAAGGAGGAAGCCCATTCCTCCACAGTCCTTGCCCTGACACAGAAGAAGGAAGATGTGACTGCCTCACTGAAAAAGGTACCAAGCCTTGTGGCTAACATAGATAACAATAATAGGTTGATATAAGTTATAAAAGTTAATAGGAAGCCTGATCTAATGGGTCAACCAGTTTATGATTAATGTAGACCTCTGTGATTTTCTTTGGGACTTAACGATTGTGGGAACCTAGCGGGACAGAAAATCTCAGACAATATATTAACTATCCTATTTTGATGAGTTCAAAGTCTTCTACCTAAACCACTTTCTATCATAACTTCTATTACCTTACCATCATAAAATATCTTTTTAGTCCTTAAAACGTTTTCTTAGCTGGGCAGTGGTGGTGCACGCCTTTAATCCCAGCATTCGGGAGGCAGAGGCAGGTGGATCTCTGTGAGTTCAAGGCCAGCCTGGTCTACAAGAGCTAGTTCCAGGACAGGAATCAAAAGCTACGGAGAAACCCTGTCTCAAAAAAATAAAAAAAAAAGTTTTCTTAGATAAATACCTTAAGTTTTTATGTCTCTCATCCTTATAAACTTTATATCTCTTTCGTAAGTTTCTTTTCTGAATTTGATAACAAAGAAAACTATATAACTATCAAGTCTTCAGTTCCATCAGAGACCTGAGAAGGATAAAATGTTACCTGAGTAAACAGGAAGTGCAGAGCAAGCAACTTCCAAAACTGTAGTGTTGTGGGATAATCTTTGTACCCTGTGAAGATGTGTCTCTGTCTAAGGTGCCTTCAGATTGCTTTAATAAAGACATGAATGGCCCATAGCTAGGCAGGAGAGAGTACATAGGACTTCCAGGGAGAGAGGAACTCAGGGTTAGAATATAGACACCCTGGAGACTCCAGCAAGACAATGAGGAAGTCAAGTGTACATAATGGAGGAGGTAAAGAACCACAGGGCAGAATATAGATTAATAGAAACAGGTTAAGGTTTTGTTTGTTTGTTTGTTTTGTTTTTTGAGACAGCGTTTTTCTGTGTGCCTGTCTTGGCACTAGCTCTTGTAGACTAGGCTGGCCTTGAACTCACAGAGATCCACTTGCCACTGCCTCCTAAGTGCTGAAACAGGTCAAGTTTTAAGAGCTAGTTGGGAAGAAGCCTAAGCTAAAGACTGAGCTTTCATAATAAGTTTCTATGTCATTAAAGCTGGCACTTCCAACCAAAAGTCCCACAAGAAAGTGCAATTATAATAGAAATGACAAAGACAGATCTCTGCCCTGGACAGTCATTCAAGGTTACTCTGTCACACTGGGGCATCTGTCTTTGGTCTACATGCCCAGAATATCTGAATGACGATTCTGTGAAGCAGAGATTTTAAAGGACTGTCCACCTTGTTTTGGTAAAGTTTGGCAGTTGCCTTCTTTTATATTCTGTTTGTCCAATTTGGACAACATATTTTCAGCAATTGAGGCAAGGGCAGTTTCTTGCTCAGTGTGTAACTCTGTCACAAATGTAAGCAAACAAAGGTTTTTTGATTCCCAACGTGTTCTATGAAGTAGATTGGTGCTGCAGCTAGGAGCAGACATATCTCACTGTTGTGAAAAGCCATATGTTACTAAAACATCTTAAATGCCATATTCTGTGGGTCTCCTAAATGTTTGGAGTCCACCTATCTATCTAAAATAGATCTCTGTTTGACCTTGAAAACATACCTAACATGCCTACAAGTTTGATTGTTATAGATGACTAACCACTAACCTGCACTTCCTAATTATCCTAAATAACTTGTAAAAATAGCTTTCAAGGACTAGAACTTTACATTACATTTTTAAATGAGCTGCATAGGTACAGAACCTTAAACAAGAGTAGAAACACGTATACAGTACTTTATAACAAAAATAACCTTAAATTTGTATCAATGTACAAAAATCCATATCAGTGTAAAGTATTTCAGACTAGTGGTTGCTTTTTAGTTTAAAAGTAGATTCAATTATCTACCATTTTATCCTATCATTCCTATATTCCCCTTTTATATCTTTTCATCAAGAGATCTTTGAATCTAACCTTTTTTGCTTAGTTTCCTCCTTGATCATGACCAGTAACAATGTACAACCAACCCACCTAAACAATGATAAACATTCATAACCCATTGAATGACCAAGAACCGCCCACCCTACCTCTTGGAAATGTGGGCATCAAGTTCTCAAAATTGCTTCCTGTTGTCTGGGGGCAACAACATCTTTAGGGGACCCTGAGAACATTGAGATAATGATCAGGTCCTGAGAGAGCGAGCTGTTGACAAGTCTCAGTGTGATCCGAGAGTGCAGGACTTATCTGAAGTCCTGACTGGAGTAATCTATGAGGCTGGACCATCTTAGCTGACTGCTTTGAAAGTTATCTTGAGCAGTTTGTAGTCCAAAGCCGATCTTAGGATGTTGTTTGTCAGCTGAGTGGCATTCCCACAATCCTGGTGGCATTATCATTGCAAAGTCCCATCATCATCTTTGAGACCTCAAAGGTCACTGCCAAGAATGGACACACTTCACTGCAAAAAAAACCTTAAACATTTGAAAAGTCATATTCAGAAGATCACTGGGAGATTAAAGGACTGCACTCTGTTAAATACTCTGTGTTATACAAACTTAGCCTCTAGTTACCTGCTTCAGACTTAAGCCTGAAATTACATACAAGAAGATAGATGAAGCTTCTAGAATTAGTTAGTACCCTAAATGGTCATTAATATCATGACAGAAAGTAGATGGATGGATGGATAGATAGATAGATAGATAGATAGATAGATAGATAGATAATCAATCTCAAATTTTGAGATAATATTTATACCTTAAGAAAAATTTTAAAGAGTCAAATAAAATGAATGTATTATGAGATTAGTGACAATACAGTAGCCCCTTAATTTTGGTTTTTCTTCTGTCCCATACCAGGTGGCTCTTCTGACATGAGAGAGAGATTTTGGATTTTCTTTTAACAAGCATACTTGGGTTTAGAGAAGGAGACACATCAACTCCAAAGCCAGATTTAATTTTTAAGTGTATTGGGACTACCAAAAGACAATTTACCTTATATGTCTGTAGAGAATTCTATTCTGTTGTAAATGTGCTATACCACTAGGCCAATTTATTCTTTTCCCTGGGACATTTTATCTTGATTCATCTGATATCTGATATCTCATTTGTCTGTTTAGTGGTCTTCAAATTACTTAGTAGAATACTTTTGTTCTTCTAGAACGATAAAACCAAAATTATGCCTTAACCCTAACTTTGGGAGCTTCCCTTTCTTGGCAGCTTATATCTGATTAAATGAAAGGCATATTAGTCTTTTAAGTTAGTTTAGATTGAATGGCGACCCTGTTTGATGATGAACTATTGCCTCTCCTAATCAAGAGGTCTCTCTTGTTCAAATCCAATATTTATCAATCTTGATGGTATCCATAGCTTTTCTTCTCCTGTGGAAACAAAAGTAAAACTTCTTCCTTAATGTAACGCATCCTGGTTTCCATTCTGAGGTCAACGCATCTTTGAAGTGTGATTTAATGCAACAGTTTTTTATACTCTTCATTGTCTCTCCACAACTGTCATTCCTGTCTCATAGCATTTAAAATTTTTAAAGTTAATAAAGCATTGTGTAATCTATCTCCAGAAGTCTTTATTACCCTTTTCTGTTTATTAAGCAAATCTTTTAAAGTGTCATTAAATATTTCTATAACTGTTTGCCCTGTAGAATTGAATGGTATACCTGTAATATGCCTTATGTTGTAATATGTAAAAAAAATTGTTTCATTTCACTAGAGAAATATGCTGGAGCATTATCAGTCTTAATTTGTATGGGTATTCTGATAGTGTCCATAACTTGTAGTAAATGTGTAATTACAGAATCAGCCTTTTGAGAACTCAAAGCAGCTGCCCATTGAAATCCTGAATATAATCTGTGGTATGGTGCACATACTTTAATTTTCCAAACTCCACAAAACAAAGCGCATCCATTTGCCAAATTTCATTTTTTTGAGTGCCTTTGGGGTTACTTCTTGCAGGTAATAGAGTTTGGTTATACAAAGAACAGGTAAGACATTTTCTTATGATTCCAACTATATTAAGAGGTTCTAGAAAATCTAATTAATGTTGTGATATATACTTTTGACTTTTGAATGGTATCCAAATAAGGGTTTTGATCCACTTTACTTTTTCCCCCGACTTATAACCTGCCTTTCCTGATTTGTTTACATCAGTATAGAATGTATGGCCTCCAGAAATTGATTTTCCTCATACAATGTGAAAAAGGATCCAATTAGTTGTTTTTATAAACTGAAGTCTTTTGCTTTTGGAATCTTTGTTGCTAATCTCTTGCCCAAAATCACTGCAAGTTCTTTGTCAGTGTTCATTTCTGTACCCATAATGATACATTTTAGTAAAAGGTACCACAATTTATGGTGGATCTATTCCTGCTAATTGATGAAGCCTCAATTTTCCTTTCAGAATTAGTTCAGAAACCATTTCTATATAGGTCTTTAATTTTTTTCTCTTTGTGGTAAAATATCCATTCTAAAGTATTATCTTTTCTCTGCATAAGAATTCCTGTGGGAGAATGAGCAGAAGGTTGAAGGACCAGGATACATTCCAGCTCTGGATCCACGCCATCCACATAGGCATCCTGGAACTTTCTTTCTCCCAGAGCCATGCTCTCTTAGCCTCAGCTGATAATTTTCTTGGCCTATTTAAGTCTTTGTCACCTTGTAATATTTGAAATATTATCTGTGTCTGAATCAGCTAGTAATATGTCATCCATATAGTGCTAAATTGTAGATTGAGGAAATTATTTATGAATTATTTCTAATGATAATTCAAAATATTGAGACAAGGTGAGACTGTTTAACATTTCTTGTGGAAGAATTTTCCACTGATACCCTTTAATAGGCTTGGAATTATTATGAGAAGGCGCTGTGAGGGCAGACTTTTCTCTATCCTGTTCTTGTAAAGGTATAGTAAAAATGCAGTCTTTTAAATCAATCAGTATAATAGACTGTCCTTTAGGTAGTAAAGAAGGCAAGGGAATTCCAGACTGTAGAGAGCCCGTTAGCTGAATCACCTTATTAACAGTTCTCAAGTCTGTTGCCATTCTCCTTTTTCCAGATTTCTTTTTAATCACAGATATAGGAGAATTCCAAGGACTGGTCGATTCGTCAATACGTTGAACATTTAGCTGCTCCATTACCAGCTTTTCTGGTGCCTGTAATTTTTCAAAGGCTATTATTTCACTCAGACAGGTTTATCCGTTAACCATTTTAAAGGTCGGCCTGTTGGTACCTTGGAAAGATCAACAACTATTGTCCCCTTCTCATGTACAACCTGAGTGGTCAGTGACTGATCTTGATAATACTTTAATTCTCTCAGTATTTCTCTCAGAAGCATTCTTTATTTTATGGTTGGTTTCTGAGATTAGAGGGCTGTTAATCTGTGTTTAACAAGCCACAGGAAAGAGTAAGGAGGGGCTTAGAAAGATCACAGGTGTTTTTGGTCTTAGAAGGCGGAGAGAGAGGGTCAGCTCATTGTTCCTCCACTGCTCTGTTGATTCAAGGTTAACTTTATTAAACATCTTGGAGTATAACAGTACAATCAAATATCCTGAAACAAGTGACGCCCTTCCCAGACTGACGGATTAGGAATATCAGATGCAGCAAGCCAGAGAAGCAGGTCAACAGAGTAGTACTTCACCCTCAAAATGTCCCAATCCACCTTTGCCACTGAATTCAGCACTGCACTTAGGACTGAACTGGGGAAAACTGATGAACGCTTGCTGTCTGTGATTCCGGTATCCTGGAGAAGTGGCCACCCACAGAGCTACCCACCTCAGCGTGTCATTCACCCCTTGGAAATATTCTGTGTACATTTTAGCTTCTTGATTTTCTTTCCTCTTTTTGAGCCTTTCTTTTGCATCAAGACTGGAACACAAAATGGGTTTTGTTCAGCTCAGCCGTGTGCATCTCCTATGAGCCAAGGATAGTTGGTACTTTATTGCTGTTGGTTCATTGTCAAGATTCAACCAACTCATGTACTGAGATATTGTAGAAAAATTACATCTGCATTGAATGAGCATGGAGTTTTTATTATGTTAACATTCCCCGAATAAAACAACATAACACCTGTTTACATTTGGTTAAATTGTGAGTAATCTAGAAAATATACTGAAAATGGGACACACATTTTATTACGCAATTGTGTATGAGTTGAACAACCAATAATTTAGTGTTTGCAGGGTTCCTGAAACCAGTCTCTCCAGGTCAGGGGGACAAATATAAACAGAGTGTGTGTGTGTGTGTGTGTGTGTGTGTGTGTGTATGTGTGTATGTATGTGTGCGTGCACATGTGAATATATGTGATATGTGTGCCTGTGGAGGTCAAAGGACAATCCTCGGGTATTATTCATCAGACACCATCTACCCTTGTGTGGTGTGTGTGTGTGTGTGTGTGTGTGTGTGTGTGTTAGGGTCTCTGGCCTGTGGTTTTAAATACTAACACACTGGGAGCTAGCTCATTTGGTAAAGCGATAAGCACTTGTTTTGTAAACACAAGGCCCTGAGTTGATCCTAGAACCCACTTTAAAAACTAGACATAGAGTGTATGCTGTCACCGTCACTACTGAGGTGAGGACCAGAGCATCCCTGAGCACTGATTAGGCTAAGGTGACCCAGGATCTCCCTGCCGTGGCCTCCCCAGTGCTGGGGTTGTAAGTGCCCACTTTTTTTAACAGATGAGTACTGGGGGTTAAACTCAAATTTTTGTGTTTGTAAGACCAGTTCTTTACCAACCGGTTATCCCTTTAGCCACCAGTAAACTGTATTTTAACGGGCATATCTTCTTTTAAATTTTTAACTATTATTTTAAATGATGTGTGTGTGGATGTGCAGGTGCCCACTGAGGCCAGAAGTGTCAGATTGCTTTGGAGGTGGTTTCAGGATAGGGGGCCTTTCTCCGTTTTTCTCTTAAGTGGGCGCATCTGTTTCATGGTCTGTATAATTAGAATCCTGAGTACAGCGATTGGTGAACACGAGCGATGCAAAGTTACTCCTTTATCTAAAAGCCTCTGAACCAAGGATGGCGTCTTTACAAGAAAGCAAACCCAAGTCATCACAAACGACGCAGAAACAGACCCTCTCATTCTTAAGTTTGTTTCTCGCTTGTGTTTCCTAAGGACTCTGGTTTTCTCGGTCCTGATCCGAGGAGGGAAACCCACGCCCCTGATTTCCTTTATTGGAGCAGTGCTGTTCTGCACCTTCAACGGCTACCTGCAGAGCAGGTACTTGAGCCAGTTTGCTGAGTATGCGGACGACTGGGTGGCCCAGCCCTGTTTCCTGACCGGTGAGTTCACAGAGATCAGCCCTTCCACTCAGGCCCAGAGGTTTCTATCACAAAGCTCAAACTAGAGAAGGAATCACAAGGAGCCTCAGTAGGCTCAAAGCAGGGAGGAGGAGACTGTCTCTGCCCAACCCAGGTACTTTGATCCCAATGGCACTGAAACGCATACTGTAACACTGAGAACTTAGAAACAGTTGCAAGCTGCATCCTGGTAAGGGTACTTGATAATACAATGGCTGCTTCCGACTCTGTTTGTCTGTGCCACCAAAATCTGGCTATCAAGAATAAGAGATGGAATTGCTTTTCTGTCTCCCTCTTTGTTTTTTTTTTTTTTGGAGGGGGATGAGTTTCAAATGCTTATTTTTGAATTTATCTTTTGAGAATTTCATACATGAGTGTTATAGACTTTCCACCCCTCCCTCTTCCTCCTCCAACTCCTCTGATGCCTTCCCAACTTCTTCTCAACCTCCTTTTCTTTACTTATTGTGACACACATGCACACACACACGCAGGAAACCTACTGAATCCATTTACTGTCATATATGGGTATGTGTATAGGACCGACCACTTGGGGTCGGATAACCTATGATGGAGGTAATCCCTGGAGAAAACCCGCTCTTCCTCTTCCGCAGCCATTGGTTGTCTGGAGCTCTTCATCTTATGACATTTCCCCCAACCACATTGGCATGCCACCTGCTACTGCTATTCATTATGCAAGTCTTATTTAGATGACCATATGTTGAGATTCCATGGGTGCACCTTCTGTGTCAGGACTAGAAGATACTATGTCACACCTGATGTCCTGGTTCTCTGGATCTCACAGTCTTTACGCCCCACCTTTCTTGGTGTTCCCTGAACCTTAAATGTCGTGTTGTGTTTCGGATGTATCAGCTGGAGCTGGGCCCTCCATAGTCACTTGTTCTCTGCATTTTGAGAGCTGTAGATTTCTGTAGTGGTCTCTGTCTGCTGCAAAAAGAAGCATCTTTGATGAGGGATGAAAAGCTTTATTCACCAGGCTGAGCTGCTGTACAGGCTGCGTGACCCCGTGTGAGGACAGCATGAGGGGGTGTAGTCCTAGAGAGGTCAGCACACTGGGCTGCTGCACAGGCTGCATGTTGAGTCGCTTCTGTGCTAACAGCCATTCATTTGCCAGTGTGCTCACTGTCTGAAGCAGCCCATTGGACACATCTCCTTCCCTCACCTTTGCAGCTGCCTAATGGCTGTTCGCAAGCCTTTGACTTCTCCACCACTAAGTGGAGAGACATGAAAGCACAAGCAACATGCCCAGCAGGAAGCGGGCCAGATGGTCTCATTTATATGTGGGTATCATTCAGTGTTGCTTTGCGAGGAGACAGGAAGCTGTGTGGGTAGGTAGTTGTCCTTAAGCTAGTTACCGCCAGGAACAAAACTCTAACAAAAAAATTTCCCTAACAGTTGTTGTTGGAGGCTGCTAGTTAGTTCTCAGCTGCTCATCCCCAAAATAATCCACATAGAAACCATATTATTTGCAATATTGTTTGGCCAATAGCTTAAGTGTATTTCTGACTAACTCTTATATCCTAAACTAACCCATCTCCATTAACCCATTTCTGTTAGTCTGTATATCACCACGTGGGTGTGGCTTACCAGCAAGGTTCCAGCTCATCTGTCCCTGGTTAGTTTGAAAGATTTGCTGCCCCAAGCAACAATCAGAGGACTGTGGAAGTGCACAGCCTGCCACAGACTGCCAGTGCACTCAAGGAGGCTGAGGCAAAGGGGGGAAGCTTTGAGAGCAGAGTGAAGGAAAGTGTGCCAGGCATTTACAAAGATAACAAAGATATCTAGTCAGCATTAACTCTTTCTGAGGCGGTCCCCACACGGACACATCCCCTAGATGTTTCAGTGACTCTGGAAGAGCCAGTGTCCTCCTTCCTACATGTATATGTGCATGTCTTCCCCACTCTCTTGTTCCTACATGTGTACATGCTTGCCTCCCTCACTCTCTTGTTCCTACATGTATGCATGCATGCCTCCTCTGCTCTCTTGTCCCTACATGTGTGCATGCATGTCCTCCCAACTCTATTATTCCTATGTGTATGCATGCATGCCTCCCCCACTCTCTTGTTCCTACATGTATGTATACATGCCTCCCACCACTCTTTTGTTCATATGTGTACATGTGCATCCCCTCCCCAGCTCTATTGTTTATTGTTATTGATAAAGCTTGGCAGAAGTGGCTCCATTTCAACTCTGGTAATGTGTCAGTTACTAATCTCCTTAATGTGACAAAATGCAAGACGGAAGCAGCTGAAGGAAGGAAGGAAGGGTTTATGCCGGTTCACAGTGGCAGGAGCACTAGGTAGCTGGTCACATGACATCCACAGTCAGGACGTGGAGAGAGGTGGATATTGAAGCTCAGCAGGCTTTCTGTTTGTTCAGCTCATGACCTTAGCCCATGGACAGTGTCACCTGTATTCATGGTGCATCTCCCCATCTCTGTTAGAGCTGAAAGGAAAAGGCCAGAGCTGGGCTCCTAGGATCTACCCTTTGCCCTCTAGAGGCCTTGTACACTCAGGGACCCTCTTACAGATGTGGCCAGAGGTTATTTAAACCTCCTCCTTTCAGCAAATGGCATGGTTTTCCTGTTCATGCTGCGCTTGTTAGCCCACTTTCAGAGCTAACAAGCCAAGCTGCAGCCTAGATGCTTTCCTGTCTTCAGATTCCTTCGGCCAAACAAATTAGCCCACTGCCCTAGAGTGCTCAGAAATGGGGACAGACCACTCCAGCCTATTAAACCATAAACAAACTTTAATCCAAAATTAAATCAAAAGAAAATCACCATGCGGCACAAAAGCTTTCAGTTGGAACCATAGTCAGAGTTTGGGGTTCTGAGATTATGGGTGGTTTCTGAGCTCCGCTTTTATAATAAGAAGTAAGCGTTAGGTAGGCATGGGCAAACAAATTCTTACAGCCTCAAGGTAAAAGTTAGATACAAATTGCTTTTTACAATACCCACTAACGCCGGGCGATGGTGGCGCACGCCTTTAATCCCAGCACTCGGGAGGCAGAGGCAGGCGGATCTCTGTGAGTTCGAGACCAGCCTGGTCTACAGAGCTAGTTCCAGGACAGGCTCCAAAGCCACAGAGAAACCCTGTCTCGAAAAACCAAAAAAAAAAAAAAAAACAATACCCACTAACATGATTTTCGACTACTTTAGTGTTTATTGGTCTGCGGCTTCTTCTGTGCACCCTAATGGTATTTACAGAAACTTCACTTTGCTCAGCTTTCCATAGCAGGGAACAGAAAGTCCAAACTGTTGTTAAGGTTGCAGAGAGCCTTTGTAGAAACAAAAAAACTAATCTTTGGTCGCAGACCGACCAAAGTAAAGAAACCCATTGATGACAGTTAATCCCTATTTGCGGACAGAGCTGGTGACCATCAGCTGCCATCTCCTTCAGACGTACAAATTTGTATTTCTGCATTTCTACATTCCTATTTCTGGAACCTACATCTCTTTGTTTCTGTTCCTGGATCCTTCCAACTCAGCTTCCTCCTAGTTCCCGGGACATGGTAGAATGCTGCCAGTCTTGGCCAAGATGTAGCGAGTCGCCTCTAGCCCAGTTCCTGCTCCACACTCCCATTGTAAACCGGTTCCCCCTTAGACAACCCTGGTTTCTGTTCCAGTTGGTTATCGTTCTCCTTGCTGTAACAAGAATCACGATTTGAGAGGACAGTCCCTTGTGTGAAGGAAGGCCTGAGGCACGAGGTGAGGTGTCAGCCGTCAGAGGCAGAGAGATGAATGTGCTGATTTCACTGACTTCCTCCCTTTATTTAATCCAGGACCCCAGGCCACATTCAGAGTGGATCTCACTCCATCACTCACACATGTCTAGCAGTCTGTCCCCTGGGTGCCTCTGGGTCCTGTGGTTATAACTGTCACAGATACATTTGTAAAGACTTTCTATGATTTTTAAATCCCACAAATTAAACTCACTGTGTATCTTAGGTGCACACAAATGCTAGTTTTCCTCAGTCCCCGCACAGAGTACACAGCTAGTCTCTCACACGGGAAATAGGGTGCATAAATAAGGGATCCAGACAATCTGATTTTCTTTGTGACTTTATTTAAAAGCTAAATCACGGAAATCATGTAAACATCTAAGACTCCAAAATAAAAAGAACTACTGAGTCCATTATAATCACCAGGATCCAATAGATCTTACCATGGCATTTGATGTATTTAGGGGAAAAAGGACATTTCTGGTAGCAGAGTCAGGGTGGGAACCCAGGAACCTGCTCTGACGGGTCTGCATACTTTCGGGGGGGGTCCTGTGACCTGGCAGCGGGTCCAAGGGTCGACACTCTGCCAACTGCACGTGGACTGGTAATAATTGCAACACTGTTTGGCCTTCAGATTTGTTTGTTTGTTTTTGTTTTTTTATACATTTTTTATTGATATTTATTGAGTTCTACATTTTTCTCTGCTCCCCTCCCTGCCTTTCCCCTCCCCACTCCAGTCCTCTCCAAACATCCCCATGCTCCCAATTTACTCAGGAAATCTGATGGAGGAAGGCCATCAGTTAATTAAATAAAGAAACTGCTTGCCCTGATAGGTTAGAACATAGGTGGGTGGAGTAAACAGAACAGAATGCTGGGAGGAGAGGAAGTGAGCTCAGAGACGCCATGTTCCCCTCTCCCGGGCAGACACGATAACTCTGCTCTCTGAGGCAGACACATGAAGCTCAGACCCAGGATGGACATAGGCTAGAATCTTTCCCGGTAAGACTGATGCTACACAGATTATTAGAGATGGGTTGATCGGGATATGAGAATTAGCCTGTAAGGGCTAGAGTTAATGGGCCAAGCAGTGTTTAAAAGAATACAGTGTCCGTGTAATTATTTCGGGGCATAAGCTAACCAGGAGGCCGGGGTGCTGGGGACGCAGCCCTGCCGCTCTTATTACAACAGAGATCTTGACTTTTTCTACTTCTCATGTAGATTAGATCTATGTAAGTCTCTCTTAGTGTCCTCATTGTTGTCTAAGTTCTCTGGGATTGTGATTTGTGGGCTGGTTTTCTTTGCTTTATGTTTGAAAACCACCTATGAGTGAGTACATGTGATAATTGTCTTTCTGTTTCTGGGTTACCTCACTCAAAATAATGTTTTCTGGCTCCATCCATTTTCCTGCAAAATTCAAGAGGTCGTTATTTTTTCTGCTGTGTAGTACTCCATTGTGTAAATGTACCACATTTTCCTTATCCAGTTGAGGGGCATTTAGGTTGTTTCCAGGTTCTGGCTCTAACAAACAAAGCTACTATGAATATGGTTGAGCACATGTCCTTGTGGCATGATTGAGCATCCTTTGGATATATACCCAAAAGTGGTGTTACTAGGTCTTGAGGAAGGTTGTTTCCCGATTTTCTGAGAAATCGCCACATTGACATTCAAAGGGGCTGTACCAGCTTGCACTCCCACCAACAATGCAGAAGTGTTCCCTTTACCCTACAGCCTCTCCAGAATAAGTTGTCATCAGTGTTTTTGATCTTGACCATTCTTACAGGTGTAAGATGGAATCTCAGAGTTGTTTTGATTTGCATTTCTCTGATGACTAAGGATGTTGAACATTTCATTAAGTGTCTTACAGCCATTTTAGCTTCCTCTGTTGCTAGTAGTGGTGGCCTTCACGTTTTTAATATCTCAGAAAAATCCGATTTTGCCTTTTTGTATCAGAGTCTTTTATTTTTCGGTAAAACTGAATCTTGGTGTTTTGCCTTCTCTGACTGAAGTTAACTGGGGTCATGCTGATGCTCTCTGTGACCGGGACTTCTGAGAACCTCTGTCTCTTCTAACATCTTGCTGAAGCAGATGCAAACCTATCTTTAATAAAATCTCACACTCTGCTTCATAAAACCAAAAAAACTCCCGAGGATTTGAAGGATCATCCCAGGGAGAGGAAGCTTTTAGCTAGGTGCTGGGGTGCTAGCCAGAACCTTGTAATTTCCAGGCCCTGGGGATAGGAGGGAAGGGAAAGGGTGGCCAAGCGGCACAGGAAACCTGACTGGGGAGCTGGTAGCAGACTGGTGGGGTGAAAACTGGGGATATGCTCTGCAGAGCTGGGAGGGAGGGACAGAAAAGGACCACAGCTGGGATCCGAGGCTCTGTTCTTCAGGGGTGGGGTGTGAGGCCAGCAAATATTTGCCTCTTCCTATATGAAGGGAAGACTCTTGCTTTTCCTTAAGCAAAAGGGGAGGTAAACATCCCTGCAGCCTAGTTTCCCTGTGCCCGGGCCATATGTCCTGTTTTCTGTTCCTGTCATGGTAAAAACACAGACTGGAACCACACGTGTTTTGCGTAGAATAGATGTCTGTAACCGTAGTCAAGGAGGCAGGCAGCCCATCGTTGTGGCTAGCACATGGCCAGCACGGGTGCTTGTGGTGTTTGCTGCCGGCCATGGCTCCTGCTCAGGCTCCCCCAATACAAGGAAGGCAGTGTTCTGTTCAGTTGAGCATGGCTTTCTTCACTCCGGCCAGCGATTAACCATAATAACCTTGTTTGTTCTTTAGGTTTTGCCTTGTGGTTAATAGGCATGGTGGTAAATATCCATTCCGACCACATCCTGAGGAATCTGAGAAAACCAGGGGACACTGGATACAAAATTCCCAGGGGTATGTACTGAGATGCGTTTTTCATGGAATCTCCCTCTTTAAAACCATATAAAATACTGTATGAGATTAGAAATACACTTAAAATACATTAGTGTGCTTTGGTAGTTTAAATGTAATCAGCCCCCATAATCTCATAGGGAGTGGCACTATTAGGAGGGGTGCCCTTGTTGGAGTGGGTCTGACCTTGCTGGAGGGGCAGGCTTTGAGGTTTCCTGTGCTCAGAATACCACCCAGTGTCCCAGTCGACTTCCTGTTGCCAACATGTCTGGAAGAAGTAGGACTTTTCACCCCCTTCTTCAGCACCATGTCTGCCTGCACGCCGCCATGATGATAGTGGACTTAACCTCTGAAACTGTAAGTGAGCCCCTCAATGAAATGTCTTTTTGTAAGGGCTGCTGTGCTCATGGTGTCTGTCAAAGCAGTAGAAACCCTAATCCAGGAGCTTCCAGGAAAAGCTGTCAGTAGCAGACAGTCTTGAGTGCGAGCTAGACCTCGGAGGCACTGTGTAACAGTGTGTGACTGGTACCCCTCAGACTCACTCCGACTCATGGCCCGTGGTCAATCTGAAAACCTTGAAGCTGTGGGTTCTGTTTCATGTTGTTTTGGTATGTTGCAGCCAAGTCCCAGAGGCACCTCTTTCACCCACAATGTGTAGCCCTCGTGGCAGCACCATGCCCAGGGGAAAAGGTGTGCAAAACTCGTGGGTCTCACAAGGAGCTCACAGAAAGTGGAAGTGATGCTCACGGTGAAGGAGTTGATAGCTGAGCTCACAGAAAGTGGAGGTGACGTTCGCAGTGAAGGAGTCACTAGCTGAGCTCACAGAAGGTGGAGGTGATGTTCACAGGGAAGGGGGGAGTCGCTAGCTGAGCTCACAGAAAGTGGAGATGACGCTCATGGTGAAGGAGTAGATAGCTGAGCTCACAGAAAGTGGAGGTGACGCTCACGGTGAAGGAGTTGATAGCTGAGCTCATAGAAAGTGGAGGTGACGCTCACGGTGAAGGAGTAGATAGCTGAGCTCACAGAAAGTGGAGGTGACGCTCACAGTGAAGGAGTAGACAGCCAGCTCCCAAAGAATGACACAGAGACTTCTTATTAATTATGAAAGCTCAGCCTATAGCTTAGACTTATACCTAATTACCTCTTATGGCTTAAATTAACCCATTTATTTTAATCTGTTGTAGGAGGCCACTTGTTTTTTCCAGGCCTCTTAGCCCTGGAATAATCACACAGAAACCATATTATTTAAATCACTGCTTCGCCCATTAGCTCTAGTTCTTATTGGCTAACTCTTACATATTAATTTAACCCATTTCTGTTAATCTGTGTATCACCACGTGGCTAAGGTTTACCAGGTAAAGTTCCATCTGGCTCTGGCAGGGCTACATGGCTTCTCTCTGACCCCCGCTTCCTTTCTCCCAGCCTTCCCGTTAGTTTTCCCTACCTAGTTCTGTTTTTTTGCCCTATCACAGGCCAATACAGTTCCTTTATTCATTAACCAATAAAAGCAACACATAGACAGACGTACCTACCACACCAATCTGTGATCTACCACATGATGTCACCTCTCTTCCATCTTGTATCCCCTGTTTCCTCTTGGTGTCTCCTGCTGTCTCCTGTGCACTAGATCCTCCTCCTCTTCCTTTCTCTCCCTGGAAATCCCACCTATACGTCTTGCCTAGCTATTGACTGTTCAGCTTTTTATTCCACCACTCACAGCAAATACATTTTCCCACAATGTACAAATGTCCAACAACACTCCGCGCTGGTCTTAGAACAAGCTAAGCAGAGCAGCAAAGGCTGGTGTCTCCCCAGACAACAGCAGATGCTGGCTGCCTGGAAAAGGCATGGTGGGAACCATGAGACTAGGCAGGCATCTCCTCTCAAGTTCATTGTTCTAATCCTTTAAGTTAAGGTGCACACCAAGGACAACAAAAACAACCAACAGCTCTCTCAGAGGGACATAAAATATGGAAATGAAGTCTAAGAGACTCGAATTCATGATAGCTGCACAAAGTAAGGGGGATGGTGGGCTAGGTGGTCCTAGTGGAGGACACAGAACACACCCTGAAAACTAAGATAAGAAGGCCCTGGCGGAGAAGCCCAAGCCTCCAGCCTGCCTTTCAGAAGAGCTCGCCATATGCCAGGGAAAGCAGACAGCCCCCAGCTGCACCTGGAGAATCCTTGGCTTGTGGCTGCTCAGATCCTTGAGTGCCGGAGGAGAAAACACGGGCTTTGGCCTTTGCATTCCTTGCATATAGGCTCTCAGGGGTTTTGAGGGCCCAGGGCACCGGGGATGTGGCCGCCAAGGTTCTGTGACAGCTCTGTTTTAAACCGACCAACTTCTTGCACGTTCTGACTTTCAAGGGGCTTTTTCAACATGTGACAGTTGACATGGCTGTGTTTTCTCATGCATGGTGGTGTCTGTGCTTAAAGATTGAGCCATACTTCACAGAGTTGTTTACCAGAGGGAATAGCTACTCTGATGTCACCAGCCAGGGCCACATGATATTACTTCGCGGGTCCCTGCAGGAGCAGGCTTAGATGGGGAAGTATGATCCCTGCTTGTCTGCACACGCCCCTGCAGAGAAGGCGCCTGCCCAGACCACACCACCCAGATCGGGACAAAGGGCAGGCGCTGTGGGCTGTAGGTGACAGTGACTATCCACGGCCTTTCTGTGGTTGTCGTTCAGTTAAGATATTTTTTAAAGTATGTAAACACCTGATGGGCTGGTTAGCAGGCCCCAGGGATCCTCCTGTCTCCAACTCTCCAAAACCCAGATGACAAGCATGTGCTGCCGTGCTGGGCTTTTTGTGTGGGAGGTGGGAATTGAAACTAAGTCCTTGTGCTTACAAGACAAGGGACTGTGCCATGTGACCCACCCTTACGCTTTAGAAACTGGCCTGTATTAATGTAATGGGCAGTGCATTCATTTGTGACAGTTAAACACACTTGACATGCACTGTCTTGTGACATGGCATTCTTGCACTGCCCGTATTAAATCCCTTTAATCCCAGAGTGGTGTCTGGGATTCTTAGCTAGCCACATGCTCACCAGCCTCTGCCCCCACACCCAGGTGCTTCCGCCAAATAGTGAGCGCTCCACAGTGGACACTCAAGAGGGACGGTCAGTTAGTGACCTGTTGCGGCGTCCACCCCAGGTTGGAGTGGTGTAGCATTTGAAGGGGGGCTGCAGATGTGCCCACTTGGAGGATTCAGGCAATTTTTGTTATTATTATTATTAATGTGGGTGTGTGTATATGTGTGTGCGTCACACTCATGTGCTACACCACATGTGTGGAGGTCAGAGGACAACTCAATGGAGTCAGTTCTCTCCTGCCACCCTGTGGGCTCTGGGGATTCAACTCGGGTCATCAAGCTTGGCAGCAGGCCCCCTCACCTGCTCTGGGCCACACTTCCAGATTCTGGCCTTTCCTTACACACTAGGCCCAGTCTCCCCTAGACACTACTTATACCCTGAGTCCCTCGTCGTATCCCTAAAACTGTCTTTTTCAAGACAGGATCTCATGTATCCTATGCTGAGGTAATGGTCATGTACCACCACATCTAACTTCTTTTCCTGTGGGGGTGAGTGAGACAGTGTCATCCCAAGGAAGTGTCTGAAGGACTAATTATCCAGACTCTGGCCGCAGATGCATGCAGACAGGAATTCTTAGAAGTACAGAACCTGAGAAACGTGTGCACATGCGCACACACACACAAGCACACACCTTATACTAGGACCCCTAGAATTTGAAACTGACTTGTGTTATGTTAGGTCACTTGCCCTCTTCACTTCCCCCTCTCCGTCAGTGACATGTCCTTGCACAGTCCCAGGGCTTTGAACCTGACAGAGTCAGTGAGGGAGTGAAGAAAAAAGACAGACACAGTCATACAGAAAACCTGGGATCCTGTGGACTGGGCTCTCTGGTGGTGAAAATGCAGTTTTCCGGAAGGGCATCGTGTTTATTATATAGGGTAGAATTGAGAGCCGAGGTTATTGCATAGGCTGATAAGGACCCAAGGTGTATGGTTTACAGCTGGATCAGAGAGCGAGGCTTGACTGATCAAGTTGGGAGGTCTCTCTAAGGGAGAGGTCTTTAGGCCTTAAATATCTGTGGGGAGAAAGCTGTGGTGGTAATTTTCTTCATACACTGTCAGCAACCACACACAGACCAGAGGAGGGCTTTGCCACTCCCGTAACACTGAGACCCAGTTCCTTGACTTGACCACGCCCGTGTCAATACACATTGTCTCATGGTGTCACACACTCGGGCTTCCTCAGCTCCCTGCACCTTGGACAAAGAGTTAAGAAGCCCTGCTGTGCTGTGTGGCCTTGTACCTACAAGGTAATTGAAGAGTCCTGCCCAGTACCTTGCTTCTAGGCATAGGCCAGATTTAACACTAGGTGATAGGAACTTCCTCTCAAGGCCTGAAAACCAGAAGTCAGAGATTTGGGGGATTAGAAGTCTTTGCCTTCGGGCCTTTCCTGTGCTGCACAGCAGTTTCTCTTATGGTCTCTCATGTCTTTTCTGAGAACTAGGCCACCTCAGCTCTCCTGGGGCCCTGGTGTGCTTTGGTGGCCTGACCAGAGCTGGTTTCTGGCATTGGTTTTATGACTTGAGAGGTGACCACCTATTTGGTTGTTTGGTTGGTTTGGTTTTTCAAGACAAGGTTTCTCTGTAGCTTTGGAGCCTGTCCTGTAACTCTCTTTGTAGACCAGGCTGGCCTCGAACTCAAAAGAGATCTGCCTGCCTCTGCCTCCCAAGTGCTGGGATTAAGTCACCTTTTCAAAACAAGGTCCACAGCAGCTTCCTACCCCACTTATCATGGGTGCAGAGTCTCTGGCCTGCCTTCGTCCTGCCTTGCTCAGGTGCAGGAATGTGCTGGCTATTGCTCTCCGACGTGGGGTCTTTGCTGTGGCCTTGTCTTGCCCAGAACATACACAGTAACTTCTGACCAGACTGTCACCTCCTTAGCAAGACCTACTTCCTACAATTCTGTCATGAGTCCTTTCTACCTCATCCCAGTGTTCCCATGCCCTGCCCTGCCTCTCTGGGCTCCTCAATCAAATTAGTCTCTTCTCCTGTGTGACTGCCCTTCTTTGTTACATTGGAGTTCATGACCAGATGTGAGAAGGGGCTTGACTGAGTGCCTGGAACAGAGCCTGGCCTGGGGCAGGGGCTCTGTGTGGTTTGCAGAAGTGAGTCTGTGCTTGAGACTGAATTCCCCTTACTTGGCCATAGGCTCCCTATCAGCCCCCCACCCTACCACACCCATCACACACACACACACACACACACACACACACACACACACACACGCACAGAGAGAGAGAGAGAGAGAGAGAGAGAGAGAGAGAGAGAGAGAGAGAGAAGGAGAGAGGGAGGGAGAGAGGGAGAGAGAGACAGAGGACAGGGGTCCTGCTCCTACTGCAGCTGCAGCTGTGGTTGAAAGAGTCGGGACTTAAAGCGAGGAGCCTGTCAGAACAGATAACTGCTAACTGGAGTCTCTTAATTTCATAAGCTTCTCCATTTTGGTTGAGCTGCAATGGTTCCAGTAACTACAGAGATTTGGTTTCTCGAAGTAAATTAACTTTGTCTTTAGATTTCGTGGCTGACCTGCCCCTTGAACTTCCCAGTATGCAGTAATGGCCAACCAGGAGAGTTGGTTTATCATCACCTTTCTTTAACTTGCCGCTCCCTGGTGACACCTAGCTGTGGCCACCACGGGCCAAAAGGGGAGACTTCCCACTTTCTCCCCTGCCCTCCACATTTATCCTGTATTGTTGTAGCAGCAGCAGGCTGTGTTCCTGCTGCCCCAGCTCCTGGCCACGGCTAGCTTATGCCCTGAAATAATTACACAGAAACTGTATTCTTTTAAATACTGCCTGGCCTATTAGTTCCAGCCTCTTATTGGCTAGCTCTTACATATTGATCTAAACCATTTCTAATAATCTATGTAGCCCACGAGGTGTCTTACCAGAGAAGATCTTAACCTGTGGCTGTGTCGGGTGGGAGAATTATGGTGACTGCCTGACTCGGCTTCTTTCTCCCAGCATTCTGTTCTGTCTACTCTGCCTACCTAATTTTCTGTCCTATCAGGCCAAGCAGTTTTCTTTATTAGTTAACCAATGAAAGCAACAGATAAGATACAAGACCCACCTCCATCACTGTATTACTAAATGACAAAAGAAAGAAAGAAATGAAATGGAAAGGCAGGGACATGATTGCTCCTCAGTATGTACATGGGAGACCATAACCAGAGGCAGGGACCTGACCAGGCTGAGCTAGGCCTTGTGGGGAGGGAGGGGGAAGGAAGAGAGAGAGGGGGAACCAGGTACAGCAGTCTGGAGGCCAAGGGTACAAAAGGGGCGGGTAACCAAATGGTTAGATTATATAGAAAGGACAGCCCACAGCCCCTGGGTTGGAGAGTTCAGGGTAGGGAGCTATACAGAAGGAGCCTGGAACAGCAGGGGCCGAGGGATGCTGGGAGAACCTGGAATCCAGGTTCACTTTGGTGTGGTAAATAGGCACCTCATTCATTTTACCCAGTTTGAGACTTGAGAAGTACAAACCCCTGTTTGTTAGTAAATGGTGAGCTCTCAGATTCTTATAGAGCTTTCTCTAGGTCTCCCCACCCTGTAGCGCCCCACCCCACTCCCCACAGTAAAGGCCTGTATTGTCCTGCGTCTTTCATCTCTTGTCTCTCCTTGCTGACTTACCCTGCTTCTTCCTCTCCAGTTCCTGTCTCCAACCCCTCAACTCTGTTCTCCTGAGTGGAAAGTTCTCTTTGCCTGAGTTACTCATCTGCTAAGTTTGAATTGCTTTCCTTTCTCCAGAATCTTCTTTTCTAACCAGCCTGCAGGTGGACTCCCCAGAAACCATAGTGTTCCATGGAGAGTTTCCCCAAACAGAACCATTAGCCTCCCCAGTGGAGCAGCCCCTGGCGTCTGAGCCACTGGTTGGAGACTTGTCTTCCTTTTCTATTGGGAAGACTCTTTCGCACCCCTCCTTGTGGCCATTGCCCCGCAGTCCTCTGACTGCCTAGACAGAATCTCTCTACTCAAGTGCAGCCTGGCTGAGGTGTCTGGACTAACTCTGGCCAGAGGGGTAATTCTGCACGTTTAAAGGGACCTTACATTTCCTGGCCTTACATTTGCACACCAGAATATCACCTGACGTTTCCTTCATTCAGGCCTCTATCTCTCTCTCTGCCTCTGCCAGGCTCTTTGCTCATCCTCCTCTGCCTCTCAGAGTCTCCTGTCGGTGTCCCAGACCTGACCCCCTCCGAAAATCGCCATCTCCCTAATGTCTGCTGCTTGCCAAATCTGCTTCTAAGATTTACTACAGAAAAAGGCTATTTCCAAATCCTGCTGGCGGAGGAGAGCAGCCTTGAGTGACCTTAGCAAAACCTGTTTCTCAACCAGACTCCTGCTGTGATCAGATCAAAAGGCTTTTAGTGACCCCTGCCTCCCTGTGCCTTGGCAGCTTCCCTGCCTAACCTTCCCATTTCTTTCTTCTTTCCTCTTCCCACTCCTTCCCCGCTGGCCAGCCTAACCCTGGAGCAGCCATTCTCTTCCACAGGGTTCTCTAGCTCAGACCCTGACTCCAGCAATGTCATGTGGAAAGCTAACCACTCCCCCCGCCCCCTCTTCACATACCCTGTGTAGGAGGTAACCTTTCGCTGATCCGCCTCCCCGCAAAAAAGGCCTGTACTGTCTTTAGTCCTTTGTCCCTCTGTCTGTCATTCCATCTCATTAACCTTTCGGTTAACGTTCTTCCAGAGCTTTCTCCAGCAACTGAACGTGTGCTCTACGGATGGCCCCCAGGATCACCCAGTGTCCTGCTAGGTGCTGTTTGTCACCACCTTTTCTCTCTCTTCTCCTAGGAGGCCTGTTCGAATATGTCACTGCAGCCAACTACCTTGGGGAGATTGTGGAGTGGTGTGGCTTTGCACTGGCCAGCTGGTCCCCCCCGGGCGGAGCGTTTGCTCTGTTCACGATCAGTACGCTGCTCACCAGGGCAAGGCAGCATCACCAGTAAGTTTGACACCATGTCTTCGCGATCCCAGTTTGTTCTTGGACTTGAGCGTAGCCGTTTCCAGACCTGACTTCCATGGTAATAGTGAGCCGCTAGCCCCGCTGCTTGAAGGAGAGAGCTAAGGGAGCAACCCTGCGGCTTTGGGGTCCTCCCTTGTGCCAGCAGGCCAGTGTCTTCCCATGAAGAGGGAGTGACAGAAAGAGAGTCAGAGGCCACCGTGCCTTTGTCGCCGTTCTGTCGCTGAGAAGCAACATCACTATCAAGGCGACACTTAGGAAAGAAAGCATTTAACTGGGAACTTGCTTACAGTTTCGGAGGTTCGATCCGTTAACGCCCTGGTCGGCATGCAGGCAGGCACTGGAGGAGTGGCTGAGAGCCACTTCCTGCTCTGTTGACTTGGGAAGGATGACTGGACTTGACAAGGGCTTTGGAAACCTCAAAGCCACACCTTGCAATACTTTCAAATACTGCTACTCCCTGGTGGGTAAGCATTCAAGTGTCTGAGCCTGTGGGGGACAATTCTTATGCAAACCCCCATACCCTGAAAACCCCCAGAGCTGCCGAGAAAGGCAGAGGTATAAAAGTACCCGGCAAAGGTTTATAAAAAGGAATTACATTGTCAAATGGCCAAAAACCAAAGAGGAGACTGCTCGTTGTTGATGGATTGCCAAGTCCATTGATCTGACTTCAGAGAGAAGAACAACATTTATCCTTTGTCCTATTGGGATGAGAGAAACCTAGGCTGGGCATCTGTTTAAAAGATTCTAGCAGCCAGGCGGTGGTAGCGCAGGCCTTTAATCCCAGCGCTCGGGAGGCAGAGGCGGGCAGATCTCTGTGAGTTCGAGGCCAGCCTGCTCTACAAGAGCTAGTTCCTAGACAGGCTCCAAAGCTACAGAGAAACCCTGTGTTGGAAAAAAAAAATAGATTCTAGCTTAGGTATTTTATGGGGCTTCCCCTTTCTCCTCGTGCTAGTTTATGAACCTACCCCATGCCTTCTGTTCTTTCACCTCACACTGCATTCTGCAGACAAGTGGCGTTCGCTTTCCTAGTCTACTTAAGTCCCTCTAACCCTCCCAACCTCCTCATCTCAGGGATCAGCACCCGCTGAGAAGGGGCAGAGTCTACCAGCTGTGCAGCTCTGGAAGAGAAAGAACTCTGAGGAGGCGACTCCTGGGCTGGTCCTGGTGGCTTTGGTGGAATTTTGGCAGGCAGTGTATCTCAACCTCTTTCTGCAGAGCCATCTGTAGAAGCAAAGGGCCAGATGGCACAGAGAGAATAATGCTAGAGGCCACCTTAGCGTAACCCAGACTAGGCCGGCCATTGCCCACGATGTCCCACAGCCAAGGCTGGTCTTGAGAGTGATGAACCGCATCTCCTTTCAGGCACGTTGGTAGCTATTGGTGTGGCTAGAACCACAGTGAGCGATGTCTCCCAGAGACATCTACTATTTGATTATTAGGTTAAAATAATAGTGGACCTATCGCTCTTGGCTTCACATAGGTGCTGCAATGTTGAATTGAGCCCAATGTCCAGGTAGTATTTTTCCCTAAAACCTCAAGGAATACATGCCAGTCACAGTCACCCCAAGCTGTTCCTTCCTGCTGGGTGTTTAGGACCAAACCTGTAACCATCCACCTGCCAACTCAGAAACATTTCTCGTCATTCTGATTCTAAGAGGGAAGAACCAGGGCGCAGTTAAAACCAATCACAGCCAAACAAAATGTCCACTAGTATAAATAGCTCATTACCCGATAACTGGGATTCACTCGGAGTCTCCTGGGCTCTAAAGGGTGCACACAGCTTTGCTAATACAGCCCAACTCTGCCCTGCACAGCACACACGGCTCTTCTCGTTGACTCCGGCCAACTTTGCTAACACAGCTGCTGCTGTCCTGGTGGCCATCCACAGTCCTGATGCTTTCTGCAGCTTTCTGCAGCTTTCTGCAGCTTTCTGCCACCACAGCAGGACCATGTGGGAGACCCTGCACATGACCAGTGTGGGGCTACCAGCGTGACTTTCAGCTTTGACCTCCTTGGGACCACAGTCTCTGTGTGCTGATGCACTCACAGGTGATGGACCATGACACTTGGATTCTGTGCCAGCACTTTTCTCGAACAAAACAGGGACCAAGAAAGTCCCTCCCGACATTTGAATATGAAATACACAGAAATGGGAAATAAATAATTCAGATTTCCAAATGAAAGCCTTACTAGTGTTTTCAAGGAATTCTTTATGTTGCCAGGGACATCAGGGTCCCTTCTCAATCTCATCAATAAAAATTGTCAAGTGGCATTGGGAGGAGGCTGGAAGACAGTTTTATTAGGGCAGGCAAACTGTGCATCGTGGCAGCCAACTGGGGGGTGAGGAGGTCACAGAGGAGAGGAAGAGAGACCAGGATGCAATGGGAGGCGGTGAGCAGCTTACATGGAAAGCACAGGGTGCCCGAGAACACAGGCGTAGGCTTTGACCAGCATCAAAAAGGAAGAAAAGGAAGAGAAAGAGAGTTACCCTTTTAAGCTCTGGAAGCTGGCACACTTGGCAAAACCGTGTGCTGGTGGCATGATCAACCGCACTGAGGGCTGGCTTCTCGGAGCGGAGAGTATATTGTCTCAGGAAGGGTTAATCATTTCTCCTGTCCCTTTAACATGGCTTTAGGCAAATGTGACTTCCTGAGGGTCGTTGGCCAGGTGACTCACAGGCCTGACTGGATGAACTGCGTCAATAGTATGAACTGTTCCACGCAGTGGAGTAGATCAGAATGTAAGGCCCCACCCAAGGCCAGCCGCAGATTCCGATCCCTTGACTAGCAGTCACTTTCTCAAAGGCCCTCTCAGCAGAGCCCCGATAACCTCAGGGGCCTCCAGAGCTTCTGTAACATTTTCCCCCTTAGGAATAAGGAGCTTAAAATCACTTAGAAAATGGGCCAGCGTTGGGGGCGGGGGATGCATATAACCACGCCCACCATGAACGGGTTAGCATCTGAGCTAGAGTTTCTGTCCTGCCTCACAGACTCCAGGCAGGGTGCTCATCTAGGAGGAGCGAAGAAACCAGAGCGCCCCCTGTTGCCCAGAGAACTGAAGCCATTTCTTGCTTCTGACCTTGAAGAAGGGCCTTTGCAGTCCCCACCCCTAAACTGCTTAGCCAGTTCCTATCCAGGTCCTCATCATTTGTGGAGTGTAGCACGAATAATAAAAACCCAGAGACAAATATGGGGCTCAAACTGAGGATCAGAAAAGCAAAACAGCCAGCTGCTAGAGAAGTCTTACTCTGCCAAGGCTGGGCGACCACAGACGGAGTCCCAAGCCTCTGTCTCCTCCCGTGCTATATGACTTCTGAGCTGAAGATGCTTTTGTTGAAATTGATGTCAGTGTGGGGTGATTTTGAGTCCTAAGGAGTAACTCAGTTTTGTGACAGTATGTTCATATATTTGTTGGCCTTAAAAGCTGAGGACAAAATAATTATCCCTTTGCACAATCTTGTCATGTTACCTTGGCTGGTTTGAAATTAAAAATCCTATTGCCTCAGCCTCTCACGTAGCCAAGAGTATAGGCATGTTGTCATAGGGCTAGCTTAATATATGTATATATGCATATACGTAAGAGGACTTAATATATGTATTATGTATATATGTAAGAGTGGCCAAAGTTACACAGTGTCCTCCAGCAGTGTCCCGAATCATATAACCAGTGTATACGCTCATCTTCACTGACTTGTGCTTTCATGGCTGCTCTGCCCTTGCCCTCCTGAGACCACTGTCATCTTCGGTAGGCAGAAGAATCAGCCTCTATCAACGTGGGGCATCCTGTACAGGTATCCCCAGGGCGTCTTAAGAAGGAGCTGTGCTGAGTGGGTACCTTTTCTGCACTGGTGACTATTGACAAATTCTGGGAAAGACTCCTGTCACAGGGTCCCATGCAGAGAGGTGACAGGATGCAGAGGCCCCGGCAAGCTTCTCGTCCTCATTGCTATTGCGTGCACAGCAGATGACAGTGACTGGCAGTCGGCCCCACGGGTTGTCATTTCTGTAGCTCTGGACTGCAGTTAGATGCACACAGACAGCGCCCTTCACGGCCTCCCCTTCTGCTCAGTGTATTTCTGCCGCACGAGTAAATGATTGCTTCCCTTAACATCATCCGTGCCTAGGGAAGCTTCTTTTTACTGACTATTCCTAAATCCTGTAAAGAAAATAAAAAGACTTTCTGGAGATGAGGTCTCATGTGCTGATGCCCAGGCCACCCTCCAGCCCAGTCTCTCAAGGCGCTGCCACTGTAGGCATGTGGCATAGCTAGGCGCCTTCGTGTCCGTTCTGATTCTGCCTGTTTCGTCGTCGGCCTCCCCAGCTGGCTGCCTGTACTCGTGCACTGAAAATACTTGCTTCAAGTGAAGAGCCGAATGGCCGACATCACCCATTGTACGTTTAGTTCACGTCAGCGTCCCTTCCCAGAAAGGTGAATTACGCAGAACACTTCTGAGACACATTTGACACTTAAAATTATTCACGGTGTGGATAAATGGCAAGTCCTTATTGCTTAAAAAAAAAAAAAAAGCAAAAACAGAAAACAACAACTCAGGGCTGACAAGATGGCCCCTGGTAGGCTAAGGTGTTTGCCATCAACCCTGAGAATATGAGTTCAATCCCTGGCACCTATGTGATAGAAAGACAGAACTGATAACTCAGAAAGTTGTCTTCTGACCACTGTGTGTATACATAACAGACACAAACTTTTAAAATGTAAAAAAACACCTAGGTATTTGTTGCATAATCACTTTCATTACCATCTTTGAAAATGCTTAAATGACAATATGAATTGGTTTTCTAAACGCTTTTTTCTCTCATTTTAGGTGGTACCATGAGAAGTTTGAAGATTACCCCAAATCGAGAAAAATTCTAATTCCATTTGTGTATTAATGTGATGTGAGCGACATCGTCCTTGAAGAGCTCCTTCCTGGCGGCGACGTCTCTCTGGGCAATTATCAATGAACTGTTTTCCTTAATTCTGCAGCTCCACTGTTTTCAGGAAGGGCTATGGGGGTTCTCATCCCCTGGTAAAGGAGTAAGCCAATCATAGAGTAATCCTACTGTGTGCTGTTAGGGACGGTGCTGCCTGCCAGACCAGGATTGGGGAGCACTGGGCCATTGCAGCTGTCTGTGCCTTCAAATGTGCCTCTTTGCCGTTTTGGTTTTGTTTCTTTGTTTATATCTAGATTTTTGTTTGTTTGTTTTGCTTTAGGTTTTTTGTTTTTTTTCAAGACAGGATTTCACTGTGTAACCCTGACTGTCCTGGAACTCACTCTGTAGACCAGGCTGGCCTCCAACTCACAGAGATCCGCCTGCCCCTGCCTCCTGAGTGCTGGGATTAAAGATGTGCGCCCCCACCACCCATTATTTGTGCATTTTTGAGGCCAAGTCTCACTGTGTAGACCAGGCTGTCCCTACACTCACAGAGTGATGAGAAGCCTCTCGCGTAAAGGCATTCGCCTCCGCCACCCCATTGCCACCAAACCTGGCAGTGCCTCTGGGTTCTGTGCGGCAGAAGTGGAAGAAGAAACCACTGATTCCACCACCTCTTACAACCAACCAACCCTGCAAGGAATGCACACAGGACAGCAGGAGTCTCCTGACTCCATGGATGTGTGTTCTGCCTGTTCAGTCCAGGCCGGAGAGGCCTGGGGCTGCGGGAGTAGTTGCGGCCAGGGAGAGATCCCAGTCCACTGGCTGGCCTTCACTGCAGCTGCTCCACTAGACCCCGAGACTAGGGAAAGGCCTCTTTCACTCAGCTCTCCCAGTGACATGCTCCTATAAACATGCTATAGTATCACCACTCACTCACTAGCCCTGCTTGGGTCTTCCTTTGGTCTAGGCGGAACTAGAAGTCTTTAAGGCACTTAAAACAATATCTTTATTATTATAAAACAAAACCTCAAAACAGAATTCCTTATTTTGAATGCGCCCAAAGACCAATCATGGCCCATGCCAGAAATGCCAGCACTCGGGATGCGCGCCTGAAAAATAAATAAATAATTGCCAATACCGACACCAATTGACTACCCCTCCAAGGAAGTAGCTGCAGGTAATAAAAGACACCGTCTACCCAAATACGAGCTTGGGAGAGTGGTCCCTAGCCGGGACCCTAACTCCACAGTGGCTCTTTGCAGTCTATGAGCCACAGGTGAAGAGCCATCCCCTTTAAACAGACCATTCCCCTGGGGCACTGCACTCCCTGCTGCCCGTCGTCATCAGGGGAAGCGATGGGACAGTGTGCCCTCTGACCCACAGAACATGCTGCATTGGGACCTCCCAGCGACCTGATGGTGTGCACAGAGCCCCCACCCACCTTTCCTGTGTGCAGCACCTACTTTCCCTGCCCCCACCACCTGCCTTCCTCGGGTCCACCTCCGGGTGTCCACCTACCTGCCTGCCCTGTGGCCTTCCTAGCAGGGCTTCCTCTTACACACAAACCAATCTCTGTGGGTCTGGTGTGCAGAATGTCTGGAGTTGACACAGAAAACGTCAGGGCATGGCTGTTTCATTTCAACAAATTCAGACACTAAATTCGTCATCATCAGGGCAGGCAGCATGACAGCATGCAGACAGACATGGCACTGGAGAAGTAGCTGAGAGTCTTCTGTCTTGCAGACATGTAGGCAACATCAAGTCAATTGGGATGCTGGATGGTATCCTAAGCATAGGAAACCTCAAAACCCATGCACTAGAGTGACATACTTCTTCTAACAAGGCCACACCCATTCCAATAAAGCCACACCTCCTAATAGTGCCACTTCCTATGATCTTATGGGAGTCAGTCACATTCAAACTACCACCTTCCTCTCCTTGGCCCCAAAAGTGTATAACAGTATCAGTCAATGCAAAATACATTCAGTCCAACTTCAAAAGTTCCCATAGTCTATCACACTCTCAACAATGTTTAAAAGTCCAAATTGTTTTCTGAGATTTATGCAATGTCTTTATTGTAATGCCCTGTAAACTTAAAATCAGAAAGCAGATCACATACTTTGAACATACAGTGGTGCAGGGTATACATTACCATTCCAAAATACAGGGAAGGACACACAGTGAGGAAATACTGGACCAAGGCAAACTTCAAACTCTGCATCTCCATGTCTGATGTCAAAGCACTCTTCAGCTCTCCAACTCCATTCAGCTTTGTTGACCGCACACACTCTTCCTCTTGGCTGCCTCCACTCCGCTAGCAGCTCTCCTCAGTGGATATCCCTCAACTCTGCCAGCTCTAGCATCTTGGGGTCTCCAAGGCAATCCAGGCTTGTTCACAGCTTCATGAAATGGTCTCTTTAGGGACATGTCTGACACATGCCTGGCCTCAGCATCTGTCCTTAGGCACAGAGGCAAATTCCATAACCGCTTTCTTCTATCCTTGACTCTAAAGCCAGAACCATGTGGCTGAAGCTGCCAAGTTCTGCTTGCTGGGGCTGGAACACAGCCCTCTTGTTCAATTACATCTTCACCAGCTTTCTATTTTCCTCCCTCACTGCCTGAGCGTGGATGCCCTAAGACTCACTCTGTAGACCAGGCTGGCTTCAGACTCAGAGATCCACCAACCTCTGTCTCCCCAATGCTGGGATTAAAGGTGTGTGCCACCACACTGGGCACTAAATTCCTTTTCACAAACTGGACACTTAGCTGGGGGGGGGGGGATCTTATCCAGAGGTCACCACTCCCTTTATTCCATTTCTTAATCCATTTATCTCCTTAAACACTGACCAAGCGTTAATTCCATTCTGCGTCCTGGTGCCCACTTCTCAGCATCACATTTGTGACTTACCCTGATTAATTTGTTCGTTTTCATTACAAATCTTCATTAGAGTCACCACAAATAACAACTTGACAGAGTCTCTACTAGGCTGTTTTGAGATTTCCTCTGCCAACAGAATTAATCCAATTTCTTTGTTTTAGCCTCAGGCAGACTGTTTGGGCAAGGGCAAAGGCAGCTATTTTCTTCACCAAAATATCACAACAATGATCTCTAGGCAACATAATAAAATTCTGCTCCTCTGAAACCTCTTGAGAGCCCCGCACAGTTCAAATAACTCAGCACCACTCTCTTCCGTATGCCTGCCAGTATGGCCGTGCTTAAAGCTTTCCCCACTGCTTTCCTAACCCACTCCCAAGTCCATAGTACTCCAAATAAAAACATGGTGCAGCCCATCCCAGCAATACCCGAGTCCGGGTACCAACTTCTGTCTTCATTAGGGTTTCTATTGCTGCGAGGAGACACCATGACCATGGCAAGTCTTATAAAGGAAAGACATTTCATTGGGGTGGCTCACTTACACTTCAGAGGTTCAGTCCATTATCATCATGGTGGACATGGCAGCATGCAGACCGACATGGTGCTGGAGAGGTAGCTGAGAGCCCTGCATCTTGGAGGCAACAGGAAATGGTCTGAAAGTCAACAATGAGGGAATCTGAGCAAAAGAGACCTCAAAGCCCACCCCCATAGTGACACACTTCCTCCAACAAGGCTACACCTACTTTAACAAAGCCACAGTTCCCAACAGTGCCAGTCTCTATGAGCTCAATTTTAAGACTCTATGAGTTCAAGCTAGCCTGGGCTACCCATGGAGCTCCAAGACATCCTGTGCTACATAGCAAAATTTTAAACCAGCATCATCCTCAGCAGAGGTTTCGGTATGATATGAAATGGCCAGGGAAGGGCTGGCATCAGATAAGATGCTAATGCAGTAGAAGGTGAGCTCCTAAAATAAACTCACATTTGCTGGGCTGCTGAAGATGCTTGGGACTGTTCCGAAGAGTTCAGGTGTTTCCTGTGGCACCAGCCTGAGATGCCATGTAACAAAGCTTCGGCTGCTGTGCCCAGCTCAGGCCCTCGTTGACTGGTTCCTGCACTTCACAGACAGCACAGACCTCTTGTTCTGTCCACACAGCAAACAGCTGTTTTCCTAAAGGGAATAAGACATAGTTTGTTCTGGAACCATTTTCAGTGGTTGTGGTCCAGCTACATAGATTTAGGTTACCCCAAATTCCACGTCTCCCTGTGGAAGCAGCTTCCTGAAGGTTCATAGTTTTGTAGAACAAAGAGAGTCATAAGAAGACAAGTTCAAAACACATGGGTGGGTCTATCAGAGAGGTGGGTACCGCAAGATGGCGGAAGCCTTGCTGCAGGCCTAAGATGTTATCCGATGACATTGTCAAGCTTCTGAGTTGGTGGCAGCTAGTCATCTGCTTAGTTAATAGATTTCAAAAGGGATTTATCTGTCTTCATGAGATGTTAGTCCTGATGTTAGAGGTGGGCAAGAACTGGTTGTTCAGGAGGCTAAGGCAACCTGGAAATTACATAATTAGCATTTTTACCTGCAATATTCGAACCTTTCCACACTGTTGTGGTTCTAATCAGTCCATCAGTCTCAATAAGCAAATCCAGCCTATTTCTAGGACCTCTCATTCACAACATGGTCCCCCTGTTGTTGGCCAATCAGCATACAAAGGCCATGTGATATTAATTAAATATTGTAAGGTCCTTCATATCCAGGAAGTTCATTGTTAAGATCTAGTATAGATTAGGTTGACTGGTTGACAAAACAGCAGTCTTCAGGAGAGAGGAATAGCTGGCAAGGGCCATTAAGAAAGAAACTTGGGAGGTAGAGACAGCTGGATCTCTGAGTTTGAGGCCAACCTGGTCTACATAGAGGGCATCAGTGTTGGCTGAGGTTTCTATCCCACCTGGACCCACAGTCATTCAGTCCCAAAGAAAAACAGAGGTCTACATTAATCTTATATTAGCCCATAACTCTTGTGTGTGTTAGCCATGTGGCTTGGTATCTTTCAGCAGCAAGGCATTCTCATCTTGCTTCCTCTGTGTCTGGGTGATGACTGCAGACAGCATCTTTCCTTTCCCTAAATTCTCCCGTTCTCGTCTCCCCACATCTACTTCCTGCCTGGTTGCCCTGCCTATACTTCCTGCCTGACTACTGGCCAATCAGCATTTTATTAAAAATAATACAAGTGACAGGATAAAAGACCATTGTCCTACAGCAGTACAGTACAGCTAACTAGGGCTACATTGAGAGAGCCGTCTCTCAAAAAGAAAAACGAAAGAAAGGAAGGGAGGCTGGGAAGGATGGAGGGAGGGAGGGAGGAAGGAAAGGAAAAAAAATGAATCATATTAAAGCTATTAGCCATCATGACTGGTATTTGACTTTTTTTTATTTTATTCTCTGTGTCTGACAGAAATAAGATTTACATGTAACAGACAATAGAACTATTAGACCTAAAATTAAGTAATCAAGAACACAGTTTAGCCTATTGGAATGAAGGTAACAGATGAAGGAAATATGTATTTTAAATAACCGATTTTACATTTTAAAACTTAGATTGACTCTAGGTATACTCTCCCTATATTTACAGCCATGTGTACTCCATGAACTATATATCCATGATAGCATGTAGTCCATGAACTATCGCCATACCCATGATAGCATGTACTCCATGAACTACATGTACTCCATGAACTATCTCCATACCCATGATAGCATGTACTCCATGAACTATCTCTATATTCACAATAGCATGTACTCCATGAACTATCTCCATACCCATGATAGCATGTACTCCATGAACTATCTCTATCAGAGTACCTCATGAATTATATATCCATGAAAGCATGTACTTCATGAGCTATCTCTATACCCACGATAGCATGTACTACATGAACTACCTCTATACCCATGATAGCATGTACCTCATGAACTATATATCCATGATAGCATGTACTCAATCTCTATACCCACAAGAGCATGTACTCCACGAACTATATATTCATAATAGCATGTAATCCATGATATCTCTATACCCATGATAGCATTGCGCCATGATATCTAAGTGTTAAATATAGAACTCTGGAAGAAGTCACCATGGTTTTATCCTTCTTTATTAGAAAAACATGAATATTGTTTAAATCCTATCTTGTTTTAATTGTTTTAATCCTATCTGAAAGCATTATAGAACATCATAGACACTAATTTAATGAAGAAACATTAGTACTTAAGATATAAAATATAAATGTTGTTATTAGAGGTTAAAGTTTTTGCACAATTTGGATACGAGTTAACTCTAATATTTGATTATAACTAACTAGAGTAAATGAAGTTTAAATGTAATTTAAAGACTTTTTTGTTTTATCCAAATTATGCTGAGTAATGAGAAATTATATAATATATTGTTATATACATAGTCTATACATAGAGAGAGAGACAGTAAAAACACTTGAATCCTTTAACATGAAAATTAGCTTTAAATAGTGTGGATGTTGGGGTATGCAAATGGTAATAAAAATAAGAATAAAAAGAAAGGACAATATTTTCAATTATAAGTTCATTAGAACAAAGATTAGTATTATTTCATCACTTAGAAATATACTGGGTAGAATATTAAATATCATAAACAATTTTGATAAATCTAATCATAAAAGAAAGAAACATAAAAGCATCTGGCATTGTGGCACATGCCCTGAATCCCAGCACTTAGGATGCAGAAGTAGGCAGATCTCTGAATCTGACACCACCCAGCCTACAGAGCTAGTTTCAGGACAGCCAGGGCAATGTAGAGAAACCCTGTCTCAAAATCAAACAAGCGAACAAAAAGAGTGAAAAAAAAGTGAGAGAAATTCTTAACTACTCAGTGTCCTCTACCATCAGTGGCATCATCTGATGATATCTGGAGGTATCATCCAGCATGTTTGAAGTCCCCATGAACAGACTCTCAGGTAATTTGAGCTTCCTCGTCTAGGCGTGAGTTACAAGTACCTCGATATACACCTAATCTTTTCATCAGAATGGAGTCTTTGATATGATGTCTTTCCTTTCTTTTAGTTGAAGAAATCATCTGGTTTTCTCTGTCCGTTGTGAAGACTCTGTAACTAATTTAGAATTTTAATTACCATACTTAAAAGTCCTTTTCAACACATAAAGCCAGCTGGTGTACCAGATGGCCGTTTATCTCCAAGCACTTTCTCCTTTTCGGAAACCTTGTCGCCCACACCTACCCTGCTTTCTGTTTCTGAATATTTGCCTGTCTAGCTAGGGGATGTGTGTCAGGTCAGTTTTCTGTGCTGCCTTAGGGGTCGACGTTGTGGGAACTCCTTTCCGCCATAGCTTTTTGGGGTACCAGCCTTAGGGAGTGGCTTCTGTGTGCAGGTGTGATCTCTTATAAGGGAGAGGAAGGAGCTCGCTCGCTCTCTTGGGAGGTAGGAGCAGAAGCAAGCTTGTGCAGCTGTTCAACCTCTCCCCAGGGCAGAGCAGCGGGACACAGTGACTTCCACCTTGTTCGGTATTCTGTGAGTCTGTGTTTCCTTTTGATCCCCATAAGAAAGACATGACCTCTCTTGCATGACCTCTCGCTTTAGTTCGATTTTCTCAGCTTCTGCCGAGACCATCTTCTCCCCTGGGTTAGTCTGCATATTTATGCAAGCTTGAGGGGACTCATGAGACAGAGTGGCCAAGCCCTCATATGTGTCTTCCCAGGTGAGCCAGTGCAGTTCCTTCTGACCTAGGAACAGGATCTATTTATTGGGTTTCCCTACAAGGCCACTCTACTTTGCAGGGTGTTCCACCTTTGGGTGGGTGAAAACAGCTGTATCTTGTCTTCGACCTTTATCACCAGGTGTTGGTAGAAGTTCTGATTTCAGCAGGGTCACAGGAGAAGAAGCAGTGGAGAAATACAGGGTTATGAATTCGTGGAGGAGGGCCAGGATACAAAAGTCAGATGCTAGCAAATCAAAGCATTTCAAAGACAAACAAAACAGAAACCAAAGTGCCTTCAGAGTTCTGAGAGCAAGCAGAATCCAGAATGCCTTTAGAGCTCTCAAAGCAGGTGAGCAAGCAAAACAGAACATCTAGACGGAAATGCTTTCCTGACAGACTAGATACTTTAAACCAAATACTTTGGAGGCAGACCGAAAAGGTATCTATCAAATGACCCCAAATTCCATGCTTTAATGTAGAAACAGTTTCGTGAAGGTTTATAGCTTTGCAGAACAAAGAACGTCATAAATCAAGGCAAGTTTAAAACGTTTTGGTTTTAAGTTGGTTTAAAATTTAAAACACTTCAGAGAGGTGGTTCCAGCAAGAAGGGGGAAGCTTTGTTGCAGGCCCAAGATGCTGAGGATAGTCTTACTTTTTGAGTTGGTGGAGGCTAGTGGTTTGCTAAGTTGATAGATTTCCAAAGGGTTCTATCCATTGGTCACAGGATGTTAGTTCTCACACAGAGGCGGCCAAAGAATGGCTATACTGGGGGTTAGACCAGCCCGACATGAGGTCATTAGCCTGTGCACCTACAACACCCCGCCCTCTCCACAGCTCTGTAGCTGTACTCAGTCAGTCAGTGTTTCCAGGCGTGGCTTCTTTCCAGGAATTTTTGTTCACAACTTGAACACAGGAACCACACTTCCAGGAACCCACTGTCCTGAATTCTGGGAGGAGCTTCCACAGTCTAATCTAGATGGGCTGACAGGGGAGCAGGAGGAGGCAGTGGACAGAGAAATGAGGACCTGGGATTTCACTCTTTCATGCAGCTTGGCCCTTTGGAAGGCATTGCTGCTGCTCCAAATAGAAATCGGAGCAGAGGTGGGGGATATATTCTACATCCTTCAGGTGCTGGGCTCGTGTTCTGTCTCTTGGAGGCCGGGTCAATGCAGCTCACGTGAGAGAAGCAACCTGCCCATAGGTGCCCTTTCTCAGCATGCTCCTCTCTGTTCCTTCTCCATAGATGGTGGAAACAATATTACTTTATAAATTTTTGGGGAGAAATAGAGTCTTCAGTATCTACAAATACTCCTTGAGAAAGTGGTAGAGACTGTTACATTTGACTTGGAGGGAAGAGGTCAGTAATGTCGGGATGAAGGCAAAGTTGCAAGGGAAGGTCAAAGGTCTTTGGGCAAGACAAGCCCAGAAGTGATAAGACATCTCACTTCCATGTCCCTCTGCCTGTCTTCCTTCCTTCCTTCCTTCCTTCCTTCCTTCCCTCCTTCCTTCCTTTCTTTCTTTTTTTCTTTCTTGTGGGGGCTGTGGACCTCCAGACCCTGAATTTCATGTAAACACTTGTTTTGCAGCTACTCTGAGCATGAGACCCTCAGGAATCCCTGAGGGCAGGGAAGTGTTTTCTGGTGGGCTTGTGGCTGAAAGTTAAGGTGTGGTCATTAGTCAAGGAGACCCTATATAAGCTGCCTGGAAGACAATAAAGTAGTCATTCTTGTTTCAAGAATGACCGTGTCTCTGTGTGTTTCAATCTCCAGCCCCTTGTCCAACTCATGAACTGAACTGTAGCATGTAACATGTAGAGCAAACATTGTGTTACTCTTTCTTTCTTTATTTCTTCCTTCCTTCCTTCCTTTCTTTCTTTCTTTATTTCTTTATTTCATTCATTCTTCTAAGCAGGGTTTCTCCATGTAACCCTGGCTGTCCTGAAACTCACTCTGTAGACCAGGCTGGCCTTGAACTCGAAGATTTACCTGCTTCTGCCTCCCCAGTGCTGGGATTAAAGGCATGAACCACTACTGCCTGGCTTTCCGTGTCATTTCTTACAGCTTGGCCAGACGAGCACAAAGAGAAGCAGAGCCCATAGCTGGGGTGAGCAATTGCAGGCCCCTCATCAGGAACGTGCTCTAGCCCCACCCACCACACACTGTGCTCACACGGCTTTCTAGGATTGCTTCCTTCTCCTTCAGGCAGACAATGTCAATCACCCGCGTCCATCTAGGGACTGGGACAGCTCACACCATGGTCAGTCTGGGCACCGCAGCTCTTGGCTACTGCATGCTGTTGGCATCTGTGGCCATCCCTGCTATAGTGCTTATTTCAAGGTTGCCTTGCCATGGAGACTTGCCTTCCCGGAGGTTGGTTCTGAGCTTTGCTCCTTTCAACTCTTACAGAAGGTGTGGACCTTAAGATGTATATGAATCCTTCCATCTTAGTAAATACAGTGTTTCTATACTTAGGGTTGATAGAATGAAAAACCAACTAGTGACATATGCTTTATTTCTTTTCTTAAAATCTAGGCAATCCAGCCTAAAATATACACAGGGGAGGAAGGGCTGAAAAAAAATCCACACTCTGTTCTCAGTGGCTCCCCATGACTGGGTGATGCTTCCCCACTCACGACTCTGGAAGAGCACAGTCACTCCATATCAGTCTTATTACCAGCTCTACTGCCAGATTTGAAAGCATCTAAAAAGAAAATATTTGGCATGAGTTTCTCTCCCTATCAGCTTTGAAAGATGAGTTAGAGGAATGTCTGGCCCAAACAGTCCAGAAACATATTTCTCCTGTAAGTGATGTTTTTCTGTTTTGGATCAGAAATATCTCCATAAGGCCCATGGGAGAAATAAAAAAAATCGAGGACCACGCATATGAAAAGCTCTACATGCTACCCCATCGGGGAACTGCAAACCAGAACATCAGGATAGCATGACACATCTATTTGAATGGCCCAACTCCATGACGCTAACAAACCAAACACGGTTAGAACACAGGCCTGAAAGAATGTCCCAGGATGTCAAAAGGTGTGAAGGCTTTGAAAGACAACCTGACAATTTCCAAAGGAACTCAACATAGATCAATGCTTCACTAAGGAGCTGGAGAAAGGGTTAAGAACACCTGCTGCTCTAGCAGAGGCCCCAGAGGGTCGACTCCCAGCATTCACGAGCTGACTCACAACCATCCAGAAAGCCAGGTCCTGGGGGTCTGATGCCCTCTTCTGGCCTCCTCGGGCACTGCATGCATACAGTTCATAGACACATGCAGGGTAAACACCATATGCACACAAAGTGAATATTAAAAAACATAAACTTAATTCAGACAAGCTTCTACTTACCCACAGGACTTCAGAACTCAAAAGCACAGGTAAACCAGTACTTAAGTATCTAGACTCTAGAGTAACTTTACTCAGAATCAGTCACAGGGCCAGTGAGACGGCTCAGCAGGTGACGGTGCATGCCGTCATGCCTGACAACCTGAGTTCCAGCCCCCGGACCCTCCTGGCAGAAGGAGGAAACCAGTTCCTACAAGTTTTCCTCTGACTTCCCCGGGTATGAAGTGGCAAGTGAGTTCACACCCTTACCCTCACCCAAACACAACAAATAAGTGAGTGCAGTAAAGGGGGGGGAGGGGAGAGAGAGAGAGAGAGAGAGAATACAGGAGACTAACAGAAAGCTTTGTTTTTGTGTGTCTTTCAAGCCTGGGTCTTGGGTCTTGCTATATAGTCCAGACAGGTCTGGAATGTACAGTTTCCTACTTCAGTCCCCAAAGCAGTGAGGATAATAAGCACATGCCACGATGCTCAGCTAAGGAAAGCACTTTGAATGAATTATATACGTGTGTGTGTGTGCGCCACAGAATATCCGTGTCAAAGTCAGATGGCGACTGCTGGAGAACTTTCTCTCCTTCCATCATGGACCTGAGGGTTGAGCTGTCATTTCAGGTGTGCATGGCACGTGCTTTACCCTCTGAGCCCAGAAAAACGCTTTTTAAATTTAACTTTTATTTTGAGGCAGTGTCTCACTGTGTAGCTCTCGACTAGACTGGAACTCTCTAGGTAGACAAGGCTGGCCTCGAACTCACAGAGATCCACTTGCCGCTTTGTACTCAGGGCGTGTCAAGTGCACTGGCCCTCGGTATCACACTGATGCTCTGAAAGCCTATGACTGCTGGACCCAGCTCATCATTGGAGCTGAGATACAGTTTAGCTTAAAAGCAAAGATTAGCAAGGAAGGAAAGAAAGATAAAGTTGGCAACAAAGACTGTGAGATGGCCAGGACACAGCTCCGAAGACCTGGCAGTTGGTCCTATCACAATGTCACACGATGTCAGCCCCTGGGGAGCCCAAGAAAGAAAGCAAAACTGTTTTCAAATAGAAATAGGCTTCGTGCTGAATGGATTTCTTTCCTTCCGCCTACCCTAGTTTGTTCATTCAGAAAGTCCTCATGTGCCCCTCTGTGCCAGGAATCTGGCTAGGATCTGAGAGTGTGAGAATGAGCTGGGCAGGCATGCCCTGTGCATGCAGAGTCCTAGACAGGACGTTGCCGTTGAATAGTTTACACAGATACGGATCCTGCGAAGTGGCCATCCATACAACTCACGAGACTTTCTCCCACAGGGCCAGTGTGTGGTTAGCAGGACAGATGTGCAGAGAGCAGGGACAATGTTCAGGCTTCTGAGAACTAGACAACGGCTTTGAAGTGACGCAAATCTCTGGAAATAATACTGCTACTGTCTGACTGGTCAGAGAGAGGCTTGTGTTGTGGAAATGGAAAATGGGGATTGGCCTACATCCCACCATGGATCCCGTTGGCCTTGCCACTCTGGTCAGTGTTCTTGCCCAGTGCCTCACAACAGTAATTGGAATACACACAGCCAGCAACTGGAAGACAGCGCGTATCGCTCTGGGTGCTGGTGCATGTGCTGGTACAACAGAAAGGGACGAGTGGGTATCTTTGAGTGTTTATTTCCATCTGAGTTGAGAAAACAAAACCGGTAATGCAGCGCCGGGTGGTCTGCGGTGATTCACGAGGTCTTCAGAGACTCTGACGTAGGGGTGGTGACCCTGGCGGCGTTTCTAGTCACTTTAACTGGCTTGTTCTCTTTCTGTAATCTGAACAAGGCTTACATTCATGCTGAACTACCCGGAGGTCTTCTCAGACGTTATCTGGGTATTTATGGATTTTCATAAACTCAGATTGTGTGTCCAGAAGTAGCTATTCACCTTGCTTGTCATCCTGCCCACACGGCATCAGCCAAGCTCCTGGTGGTTTCTGTGCAGCAAGCTCTCCAACAAGTGCGTTAATTTTCTCTTCTGATATGCAAACACCAGAGGTTTCTTCTTACCGCTCAGGCCCAACAATGCCCCTGTGCAGTCTTGCCTCAGGGTTATGCTCACTTTCCTTCTCTCTGCCCTAATCTCTCTGTGAGAACTTGGGTTTCTTCTTATCACTCAGGACCAACAGTGCCCCTGTGCTGTCTTGCCTCAGAGTTATGCTCTTTCCTTCTCTCTGCCCTAATCTCTCTATAAGAACTATGAGAACCTAACTGTTTTGGTATCCTGTGAAACACCACACTGATCGCTCTCATTGCCAGAACCATGCAGGTTGGATTTGGTGATCAGGAAGTAATCTGAATCTTTGGTGCCAGATTGCTCAGTTGCTGTTATGAAGTACCACACCCCAGGTGGTTTAAACAATGGTGGCTTATTTGCTCACAGTTCTAGAAGCTTCTGATTAGGCACCAGAAGGGCTGGATTTTGGAAGAGCAGCTCAGGCTGCTCTGTCTGCCTTACAAAAAGGTTTCTTCTCACTGTGCAATTACACAGTCTCTCTGTGCCCACAGACGGACCTCTGGGGTTCCTCTGGTTACAAGGCAAACCTGGCCTTGTCCTGTGAGCTCTCAAGCAACACTGTGGCCTCACTTAACCTAACTACCCCTAGAAGGCCCAACTCTAATCAAAGACCCATTGAGCATTAAGGCTTTCACTTGTGCACTGGAGGGGACCACGATTTCATCCACAACAGGCGTCTCAAGTTCATGGCAGATGCAGGGTATAGGCATGCCAGGAACTCTAACAGGCTCACCCTCTGAATAAGGTCTTGGGTACTAAGTCTGAAGTACACTGGGATGTGATGTTTCCTAGGGAATGGAAATGCTACTGAGTGCCATTACATTTACAACTGGGATGATGCTCTCCATCAGGGGTGCTCAGGACTTAGAGGTGACACTTGACATCTGAGTGTGCTATTTAGGGTCCTGTGCACCCCCAAACTTCTGTTGGTGGACCTGGTGCTGCCCACTCCATTGCATTTAAGTACCAGGAGGGTGCTGCACACGAGTGAGCCGCAGAAGTGCATGACCAGTACTGTGTGGATCTGTTTTTCTCTGTGAGGATTTGTCTCCCTAGCCCCCAGGGAAGAGCTGCCCCATGCCTGCTCTGTAGATGGCTCCTGACACAGAGGAGCCTGCTCGACGGTCTGCTGCATTAAGAACAAGCAGGGAGAACCCAGGAAGATCACCAAGCTGCAAACCCAGTTGTCCACCGTTCTTCCCTTTCCTGGGATTGCAATTTAGGGTTATTTTAAAGACAGTTAAGTGCTTTAGTATAGGGGATGTGGACCCCGAGACCCTGAATTTCTTGTAAATGACTTGTTATGCTTGCAACTGCTCTGAGCAAAACAACTCGTTTTCCTGTGTTTGCAGCTGCTCTGAGCACGAGACCCTGATGGCAGGGGAGTGGGTTCTGAAGGGTCTGCAGCTGAAAGATCCTGAAAGCTGGGGCGTGGCCAGAGCCCTCTATAAGCTGCACCTGAACACAATAAAGTTGGCATTCTTGTATCAAGGATGACCCGTGTCCATGTGTCTCTGTCTCTGTGTGTATGTGTGTATGTTTTTAAGTCTCCAGCCTAGTTCCCAGCTTGCATACCATAGAGTATAGAGCAGACGCTGAGTTTTACATTTCAGTATGCAAAGCAACAGGGCAGCCTCAGTTTGAATGTGAAAGAAGATAGTGATGACAACTTGAAAAAAAGCATCCAAACTGCCCTGTGTAGGCACTAAAACCTTTCTGTATAGAGCCAGGAATACCCAGCCTTCCCAGGATGTCCCAGTCCTGACAGCCCTGGTCAGGCTCTCGGGCACCTAAAACCATGAGTTAAGATCAGCCAAAGCCCTTGTACTAACAGGGATTCATATTCCTTCTAAAACAGTAGCTGCCGACCCTCTCCCATTTCTCCTCCCTCTCCTTCTCCTCTTCCCCTCCTCCTCCTCCTCCTCTTCCTTTTTAAGAATCCATATTAAAAGCTATAAATTATCCCATGCAGTTTGTTGCCCAGAGTCATTCAGAAAAGTAGGGCTTTCTCCAGTCTGTGAGAAGGGTTTCAACACCTTGGACAGCACCAGACCTTTGACAGAGCTGGGTCAAAGGACAAATGCCAAGAGCTGTAGGCAGCTGAGCAAAGTGGCCCCGAAAACATACAAATGAGTAAGTAATATTATAGGAACTGGAATGGCTATATTTAGGAATGTGTGTGTATACAAATATACATGCAATATAACAATTAGTGTGTAAAAAAGGCCATGAATTTGAAGGCGAGCAGGAGGGGTATATGGGACAGTTCGGAGTGAGGCGAGGGAAGCGAGAAATGTTGTAACTATATTGTAATCTCAAAAATAGAAAGTTTAAAAGAACAATACAACAGCGCTCCCAATTCCACCAAGAATATTAGTAAGCCTGTTACTCATACATACCACGGACTCAGTGAATTCAGTTCAAGAGAATTGATACTGGGTGTGAGTTTGTGTTAAAGTAGATTGTAAAACCTAATGCCTGAAATCAGAGATGGGCTAAGCACGTTTCTGTTAAAATTTAAATGGCCATCACCTTAGAGGGAAATGCATCTGAACACTATCCAGCTGCATAGCCAACCCTGGGGATGGCTTTTGTAGCAGGGGCAAGGCTGGACCCAGAGCTGAGAAACGGCAGACAACCAGCACAGAGCCAGGGCTGCCAAGGGGCAAGAGACTGGCTTTGCGGACTGTCATGGGGAGAGTCCTCAAGCCCTGGTCCTCACTCTGGGTACCTGTGAATGGGGTGCTTCTGTCCAGAGTCAAGGATGAGGGACATGAACTGGAAGGGGGGGGGGTCTCAGCAGAACACTGGTTATGTTAAGACTACCTGTCCAAGAATGTTTCCATCATCACTTCCTGTTTATATTTTCAAAACCTCGGCTGTTTCTGACTCCAATGTCCAACACACGTGCAAACACATACCTGTGCTTCCAAGGTCATATACTCATATTCAAGCATTCCCCATGTCTGCACACTGCTTCCCACAGGTACACACACACACAGAGCTGCACAAGCATTCACTCACGCACACCATGGACTCAGTGAATTCAATTCCTCATCTTCATTCTCCTGCTTTTGAGAAGCCAATGAGAACTGTCTGTGTTGATGCTGGGAGAGCCCAGGGGACAGCTTTGTGCCTGCAGCCACAACACTGTGTTTTCCCAACTGTGCTCAAGTGAATAATGTCCTTGTCCTAAGACCTGGAAATCATATGAATTCCTTACATGGCAAAAGGGACTCAGCACACATGAGCAAGGATCATAGCAAGGCCTATTATCCTGATGCATTTAGGTGACTCAATGACATCGCAGAGACCTTTTCAAAGTAGGGGCAGTGGGGCCAGCATCTGAGATGCTGACATGAGGCAGCAGATGATGGAGGGATGCCCTGAAGAGAAGCAGGCATGAGCCAAGAACACTTGCTTGGGATGGTCACCCACTAGAAGCTGAGGAACAAGGAATGGGTTTCTCTCCAGATCCCCCACAGACCTCTATACATGAGCCAATGAAAGCGATTTTGAACTTCTGTCCTCCAGAACTGTCAAATTCACAAGATTTCAAATTACTAAATTCATGGCAGCTTCTTGTGGCTGCCACAGTAAATCAAAATGACCATTGTCTTACAGCAGATGTACATGCCTGTGTGTGGTTTTTTTTTTTTTTTTTTTTTTTTGGCCAAATGGAATCATGAAGAGTTGGTGGTTTTGTGCTGTTTGGAAATTGTTAGAATCAATCCCTAGCATAGCAACACTTAAAAATATTTTCATTTATTCTTGGAAAATTTCATACATGTGTACAATATATTTTGATAATATCCACCTTTTGCTCCCCATTAGAATGCACCCCAAGTCCTCTTAAGTTTCCCCTCCCAGCTCCATAGTCTCTTTAATTAGTTTTAATAACCCACTGAGTTGAATTGGTGCTGCCTGCATGTAAATGGGTGTGGGGTCATCCTCGGGTCCTGGGTAGCCTAGCAGGGGCCATAGCCCCAAAGACCCATCACTCCTGGCAGCTCTCAACTGCTGACGGAGCTGCAACCAGTGATGGGGCCTTTCACTAGCGGAAGGGACGCCATCCCTCTGTGACATCAGCAGTGTGCAGTTTCTGCAGGGTGGACTGAAGACTGGCAGCTACCACCCACTCTCATTCCAGTACGGGTGAGCCCTTCCCTGTGATTACAAACACAGGGAGCTTTGTCCTGTGTCATTTCCTTGCTGAGAAAGGTCATGATTCTTATCCTTTTGATTCAACATATACGTGGTTTTATTCCAAAAGGTTCCATAGCACTTTCTATTTCGCTTGGTTTACTATTTGCTCTGTCATTACACGTTTGTTCCATTACGTTATTTAACCTTCAGCCCACCAAAGTGGCCAGACTGGTCATCACCCACTCTGTCCATGTGTAGTAAATACTCAGGGTTTTTAAATTTAAACACTAGCAGGAATGGGGTAGAGATGGGCTCTGGACAGCACCGACAGAAATCAAGAGCTGTTGCACGTGAATGCTAAAGTCATAAACAAGAGTAGTGGGCAGAAGAGCATTGAAACCCCAAGGATAGGGGTGGGGAAATAACTTCCCGAGCAAGCCTGAGGACCAGAGTTCAAATCCCCAGCACCCCTGTAAAAAGCCAGCCACGGCTATGCATGTTTGTGATCCCAGCACCATGGGAACACAGACAGGAGTGGCCGCCAGCCTATTTCCCGCTTCAGCGAGAGACTTTGTCTTAAAGGAATGATGTTGCGGAATGTGATTTTAAGATGTGTTACATCTGTTTATGCTGCAGAATATGACTTCAACCTTGTAAAGGCATGTTACATTTGCTTATGTTTGTAAGGGTGTGTGTTTAACTATGTAAAGATGTGTTGCATCTGTTTCGCCTTGCCTACCTAAGGCACCTGACTGGTCTGGCCTAATAAAGAGCTACACAGCCAGTGGTTAGGCAGGAGACAGGATAGGCAGGGCTCCCAGGCATTGAGAATAAATAGGAGGTGAAATATAGGCTTTAGAGAAGGCAAAAATGAGGGGCACACCTAGGGCAGGAAGCAAGGACGCCAGCCAGATAGATACAGAGGAGCAGTGAAAGTAAGATACACAGGGGTAAGACAGGTGATAAAGCCCCAAGGCAAGAGGTAGATACAGAGAAACAGGTTAATTAAGTTAAAATAGCTAGCTAGAAAAGACCCAAGCTAAGGCCGACCATTCCAAACGCACAAGTCTCTGTGTCGTGACTTGGGAGTTGGTTGGTACAGAATAAGGCGTGGAGTGATGGAGAAAAACACCAGTGGCCTCTCTGAGAACCCTTTCGCACCCACGCCCACATTTATACACAAACCACAGAGGCACATGCTCACAAAACACAAAGGATTGATTTATTCTCGAAAAGATATGTAACTTACAAAAACTACCGATCCTCAGCTCTGTGATTAAGACCCGGTAAACTTAAGTTGGAAAGTCTGAGATGCCATGTGAACCAGAAACACGGAGACATGAGCAGAGAGAGAGGGGATTGATTCAAATCAGTGGGTACATATCATTGCCAAGGCTGGGTGAGATGGGCCATTGGTGATACCAAAAGAAGCCAACAACCTTGACAAGTCAAGCTCCTAAACTTGTAACAAAATATCAATATAGTGACTGAAGAGATGGTCATGGGTTAAGAGTGCATCTTGGTCTTCCAGAGGACTGGATTTCCATTCCCAGCACCCACCACAAAGGATCTTCTGCCCTCTTCTGGTCTCATCAGGTACTGCATGCAGTATTCATAACCACAAATAAGCTAATTATTAATCAATTAATATACCACTACAATCATTTCTAGAATCAAAATCCAAGTCACTAACTTCCAAAGGACAGAGGATATAAGATGTTTTTACTGTGCCAGCAAGAAGAGAAATGATGGAGGAAGAGGAAAGAACAGAGGAAAATTCAAGGAGCAAAATTTAAGTAAGCATCACTGTATCAAGTGGGGTTTTAAGAGGTGTGACCCCCGTGGTGCACAAAGCCACGCCTGCCACCTACAAGGTAAATAACCCCGAAAGCTGATGCTAGGAGGCTAACGATGTAAGAGATCGAAGCTTCCGGATTTTGTTTTCATCGCCTAAGGTTCTCTTCATCAGGCTGGCATTTCTGCATTTCCACGTACATTTTAGAAGCAGCTTGTCAGTTTCCGAAACAATCACCAAGCTGGAGTGTTACTTAGTGTTACTGTGTCGATCCGCACAGAAAACAAACTGCACAGCTGCACACTAGTGAGAGACCGGCTCTCTTGGGTGACTGACACTCCCACCACTCAGACACAAGCAGAGCCTTGCAGACACCCTGCGCCTTACCCAGAAAACACTTCTGGGCAGATGTCCACCCACAAACTGGCTGCTCCTCCTTGGAGCTGTACTGCCTTTGTGACTGATCCCTGCAATTGAGAAGGACTGTGTCTTGTAGAATTCCCATTTCTTTCCTCAAAAAGCTTCCTCTTGACTTGACTTCTGAATATACAAGTCACTCAGGAAGCCTAGTCATACTGACGCAGACCTCACCAACAGACCAAACTTTCCTTTGGAGCATGTGTCTTTCCTAGCATCTGATTTGACAACCGTAATCCATGAAACCTTTATGTTTCCGACCCAAATTCTCTAGCAAAGCTAAGCAAAACCATTAAACAAAAGATGACCATAGAAAGTTAAAAGATTATTTTCCCCCAGAAATAGGCTCAAGTTGATCATATGTTTCCTTTTTCTCCCAAGGAATTATGCTGGATTTTAGACATCAGAAGAGTTTAACTCCTAAGCCGTTGCAACTCAAATTTAATCCTTTGTGGCTTGTAAAAATCTTAACCAGTGGGCAACACTCACGTGAAGTTATTTTCAAATCTCGCACTCTGGAAGCCCTTCTCCAGGGCAGCCTGCTGAGTCCTCTGGGGGCTTGGTAGAGCCTATACTTTCGGAACGGGCTTTCTCTCTCTTCTGAGATAATCTGGGAGCCACCCGGGATGTGCCCTTCATTGTTTAGACTGTCACTCATCACGCCTTCATTAGCTGCTAGCTTGTCACATTTGTGCATGCATTGCTCCGGCTCTCCAGACTCACAAGCTCCGCTTTAGAAATTAGGGCAGGCGGGCCAGGGTGGCTCTCTGTTCTCTGCCACAGCCTGTGCCTGCTGGAAGGCATGCGCCAGGGCCTGCAGCTCGGAAATATGCTAAGAGCATTTCCTGAAAAGAAATAGCTTCTATGGAGACAAAAAGAAGAAAAACAACTCAGACAAAGTTACTCTCTAACTTGATGTTAGGAACAGCCAATCACAAAGGTGTCGTCGTTGCAATGCCCACGGCCCACTGTGAAAGAAGTAAGAGACTTTTAAATGGTTTTGCAGATGGAGCGGGAAACAACATAAACGAAACACATCTTTTGAAACACACAGATTTGGTTTCTTTGTAAGCAAACGGTTTCTGCCTACTGATCGGCATTTCAGATGTGTGCAAATGCTCGCTCCTCTTCTGGGCTGGCCTCCATCTCATGGTGGATTGTCTCAGGGTCTGCCAGCATTGCCTCCAGTGGGTATGCATTCAATAGCTAAGGCTTTGGAGTGTTTTCTGGTCCCGCAGTTTCCGTCTCTTTAAATGAATGTTGCTTCTTGCTCTGCTTTACGGCTTTCTCCTAGAACCTAATCACTGCTAGGGAACTTTCCTCTGTGGGACAGCTCCTTGGAAGGCGGGTTACAGTCCGGGGGTGGGTGGAGGACTCCTCCTGTCTCCACATGAATGACAAAGACATAGAGAAGCAGGTGGGCAAATCCAAATCCCAGGAACACGGGTCAATTGAGTGCAGGCCGCAGAGGTGGGCTGAGGAAGGGGTCAGACCCCAGAGGCAATTGCTGTGACAAAGCCTGGTAGTGCATGTGAGATACTCAGGAAGAAAATGAGATGTTAAATATCTCATGTATCATTTAGCCATTTGTTTTAGGCAATAAAAGAATAAGCTAATTAAGGCAGCAACTAGAGTTCTAGCTCCCATTTTCGTATCTGTTAGTCGCTGTCATGGTGACCACAGATCTCTGTCTCCATTGCTTTAGGGGTGTGTGACCGGGAGCTCCTTATGAAGGTTTTGCAGATGGACCTGGGTCCAGAAGGCTTGGGTTGTACTGAGGAGGGCAAAGACAGAGGTGAAGGGGCATTCATAGCCTGCATGGTGGACCAGTCATGAGCATCTGATGGCTCTAACAAGGTGGTCTGGAGCTTATGAGCCAGGTAGGGGAGATCTCAGATGGTAGTTCATTCATTCAGGTGACACAGAACACAGCTCCTGCTCCAAAGGAGGCTGTTCTGGGTCAAACATGAAAAACCCCAGCCTAGGAAGGTGGCTTCTGGTTGCTCTGAATGGCATGTCCTTTCATGGGAGAGTTTACGTGAACGTCTGTCATCATAGAACAAGAGAAAACCGTAATTAGCACATTCAAGACTGCAGACTGCAGCAATCTCAGGACATTTCACCCATGCAATTCAGATGTTATCTTGTGATGTTCATTCTTATTTGAGTTGGTGGAAGGGCGTGATCTGCCAAGGTAAAACATGCCTAGGTGGCTAAGAAGGGAACTAATCTTGACCGTAATCCTCCATCTTCCCATAACTGGGATGTTCTAATCAGTGAATCAGTCTGCAGGATTGATCCTAGGCTTTCTCAGGGAACTTCATAGCCAACAGCGAGGCTTGGGTAGCCTCCTCCAGGCTCTTGTTTGAATATGCAGGGACGGTGTTGGCAGTGTTCTTGCTGCTGAACCCAGGTACAGGTTTGGGACAGCAGAATCCTCAGATGTAGGAATGGAAGTGAGTAACCTCAAAGAGAAATAGCCATGGGTCAGCAACAAGGACAGGAAAGATGGATTCCCAATGGATAGCTAGGCCGGATATTAGTCTGAGTGGAACCAAAGGAGAGGAGTAGCTCACAGTCAGGGAGGACAGCACTCACGCCCGGCAGAGTGGAAGGAGGATGCAGCCACGGGGCTGGAGGTGTTCAGGTGAGCACGGCAGTGTACCAGGGAGGTGACAGCAAGTCCACACGCTGGAGAGGGTTCCATCAGAGAACAGAGGGTGGATTCTGAACAAAGACATTCTACAAAGGGCTGCAGTCAGATGCTGGGCCATGGACAGTGAGGAGGGGGCTGTGCAAGCTCTACCCACTTCGAAAGAATGCAGTGTCCTTCCATGGTGCTGGTGACAATCTGGGCCATCAGGGGACTTCCCTGCTTCTAGTCTTTAGAAACTCTTGTGACAGAGAATTTAATAAGAACCTGAGCTGGCTCACAGCCTCTTCCCTGCCCACACTGTAGGCAGTACGGGAACTCAGTACAGCCTTGAACACCTGCAGCCTGAAGGATTTACCTTGTGTGAGCTCAGAGATGGGGGCTCGGTGTTAGAGACCACGGGGGAAGGGTATCAGGTATCATAGACACAGGCTCGGTGTTAGAGACCACGGAAGAGGGGAATCAGGCTTGAGTCCTCATCTGACCTTCTGATGGAAAGTGCCATGGGCATGGACTCCTGCCCTTCCTTGCTGGACACCCATTACTTACCACAGGGCAGAAACAACATGTGGATTTGTTGCTTGATTAGCAAGTCATGGGTGGATGAATTTACCTAAGATCAGATAATAACACATAAAAGCTGAGATTTTGAGTCTTATTCTCCCCCTCCCCTGTTTCCAAACAACTTGGAGGCAGAACATCCATTAATTTTAAATGCTTTTATGATAAGAAGTCACAGACTTGTTAATGGCTATTTTTAAAGTTACTCAGATTGAGGCAAGAAAAATCAGACAAGCGCAAACTTGGAGCACTGTTTGTGGATTAGGTCAGTGGACAGACAGACAGCTACAGGGACACAGTACTTTTTTATATCAGGGAGAGAGTGTCCTGCCACTCCCCCTTAATCTCTGCCAGAGAATCGCGCACCCCACCCCACATCATGAAGTTCACTGTGATTTCCTGAGGTTGTTGCCACCCATGAGATGTGATTTGAGGTGACCGATCCACATCCCTGTGGCTTCGGCAGGGCCTTTACCTGACCGCCGTAGCCATGGGACTGAGGAAGGATGCTAATCCAGGCTCTGATCCTGAATGGAAGGGAGTGGAGTGGAACCAGAGGGAAGACCCAGCATTCTGTGTCATGGTGTTCTGACCAGCCATCAACACCTGGGGGCTGTTGCTCTTGATAGAAGAAATGAGCAAAAGTCACTTTATGAAGCCGTTCATACTGAGAGAACCGTGATCACATAGAACAGGGATTTTGTCTCATTTCTTGAGCCGGTTGTGCCCCATCAGACTTCTGACCACCCTCCAGAGAGGAAAAGAGCAAACTCCTACGACAGATGCTCCCTCAGACCCCAGCCCATATCGTATGTGTGTGCGCGCGTGCACGTGTGTGTGTCTGTCTGTCTCCCTCTCTCTCTCTCTCTCTCTCTCTCTCTCTCTCTCTCTCTCTCTGTGTGTGTGTGTGTGTGTGTGTGTGTGTGTGTGTGCGCGCACGCGCGTGTGCATGTAGCTGTAGAGAGTCCCTGGTAGCTACAACCACTCCCACCCTTTTTTGGAGGCTTCACCTTCCTGGCCACCCACCTGGATTACCGAGAGATTAGAATACTGCTGCAGAGCAGCGCCCACACCCGGTGAGGCCCAGAGCTCCTCTGTGGTGGGGTCGCCACACTCCTAAGCGTGCTGACACCTCTCAGAGTGAGTGCTGACAGTTCAAAGCTTCAGAGTGGCAGCAGCAGATCCCATGTCCTCTCTCAGATGTTTGCTTAGGCACCATCCCTGTGTCATTTCTCTGCTGGGAGGAAGACGACAAAAATGAACAGAACTGACACCTCCTGAAAACTTGGATCCTGTGGGATGGGGCACCATGTGTGTTCAGTCTGTCTGCTCCCCACCCTCTCACCTGCCGTCCTTGGCGGAGCATGGGCTCTGTTCACCACTGTTCCAATGACTGGGGTTAAAAAAGTGGGTTACATTCCCAAGAACAATCCAGAAGGAAGGAGCCCTGCTGGCAACAGGCGGCCCATGCCTGGACCAGAGAGAGAGCTGGTTATGGCCAAGCTTTTGCGGTAGGCGTTGTCCCCTGGAACGCCTGCAGGCAAGGCTTTGAGCCCAGCCTTGGTCTGTCTGTGTCTGGAGCTGGGGGGGGGGGGGGGGACTCTCGGGCAGCCAGCGGGCCTGCCAGGCCTTGCTGTCATGAGGAAAGAATCTGCAGGTCTGTAAACTCGCTATTTTTAGGCCTTTGAGGGGCTGAGCCAGTTCTTCAGTGTAGTAGACCCACATATTTTACTGAATAGGACCTTGAAATGTTCTAGTGCGTGCCCCCACCCTACCGAGAAACTTCAGGGGGCTGAAATGCCACGTGGTTTACTCGTGAAGACCAAGGGGCAAGCTCCCAGCCCCCTTGGTTCTCTCTGCTTGCTCCCCGAGTCCACACCCACTTCAGCGTGCTGCTCACCCGGTGCCACCACAAACTGTGAGCCTTTCTGCACAAGCTCCTGGTTAGGCCTGGCCAGGCGGCTATGCTCAGTGCCAGCCACCATGTCAACTAGCTCAAGGTGCCTCTCACATGGGGGGCATTTCTCGCTCCCCCTGTTGTGCCCTAAATCAGGAAACCAGGACCTCCAGCCATTCTAAATCTGTGTCTCAGAAACTACACTCTGTCCAACTCTTTTTTTTTGACTTATTATTTTTATTTTATGTATATTGGTGTTTTACCTACATGTATGCCTGTGAGGTGTCATATCCCCTGACACTGGAGTTAGAGTGGCTACAGCTGTGAGCCATCCTGTGGGTGCTTGGAATCGAACCCAGGTCCTCTGAGAGAGCATCCAGTGAGTGCTCTTTACTGCTGAACCACCTCTCCAACTCTGTGAGTGTGTCTAAACACAAGTTGCTGGACACAGTAGCTCATGCCTCTAATTCCAACTGTTGGGAAGCTGAGGCAGAAGGATTGCCATGGATTTCAGGACAGTCTGGATAACAGAGACTGTAACCCCAGCATGAAAGAGGCTGGGGCAGGAGAATCTTGACTGGACTGGGCTGGATAAGGAGATCCTGGCTTAGGTACAGCAATAGAGGTAGGAGATGGTGGCCTCTACTTTTTTTTTTATCTTTTGAGATTGGGTTTCTCTGTGTAGCCCTAGCGGTCTGGGAACTCACTTTGTGCATGGTTGGTCCCCTGATGCTGGGATTAATTCTCTGTGTAGCCCTAGCAGTCTGGGAACTCACTTTGTGGATGGTTGGTCCCCTGATGCTGGGATTAAAGGTCCGTGCCACCACCTGCTGTGTAGGAAAGGTAACAAAGTAGCTGCCTGAGAGGACTGGAGTCCATGGCCGTCAGAAGGCGAACCACACTCTCTGCCCAACTCTTCTGGTGGCTTTTTTCAGGATGTATTCTACCTGTGGCTACTTGTCTCCACTGCCACTCTGTGAGTTCTTCCCTGGGCTTGGCATGGTCCCCAGCCTGCTCCTGTCCATGGAGTACACTGGATGACCCTCTAGAGAAGGCCCCAGAAATTCAATCTAGCTGCATGACTCAGAATTCTCCAGGCCTATTCTGGTACTGTGCACCGGTAAGAAAGCCCTCGTCCGACAAAAGCTCTCACGGCGGATTCCCTCTGGAGGCTTCCCCAGCTACTCCTGTCGCCCCTTGGTAAACACCATACAAGCTGGATGTGATGGCTCACACCTGTAAACACACTTAGGAACCGGAAGTAGGAGACTGCCCCAAGTTTGAGGCCACCTTGGGCTGAAGAGTGAATTCCAGGCCAGCCAAAAGGGTGGGCAGAGAATAGAGAACAACCTGAGGAACAGAGATGGAGAGCAGCCCCTACAGCTGGTGGGAGAGAGCCAGCCCGAGTGGGAGGCAGGGTGTGCACTGCCTTTCTACCTCAGAGGCTCAGAGGAAACCCCAGCTTCTTGCAGAATCTCAGAGCAGTAAGAGTTGCCCGGTTGTAGGGTCTGTGAATGGTCACTCTTGAAATCCAGCCATAATTAGTTTTCATATAATCCTAAGTGTAAGTGGCCAGGATCATCCATCCCTTCCTGAAGATGCGGCTTGCGAGGTTAGAGGTTTACCAGATTGTCCAAGTTGAGAAACTGGACCCACAGGCCCTGGTATTCGCGGAAACATGAGAGGCTGTTTGACCCGATTACAGTCTTGGTTCCCATAGGAGTTCTGCACATTTCCCCTGGGGTGGAAAAGCTGGGTTTACTCACCTAGGCTTCCTACCTGGGTGGAGCCTCTACTTATTGACTGCTGGCACCCGAGGTGGTGAGGTGTGGCACCGGCTGTCCTGAGACGTGACCTCAGCCAGGAAACACAGCCAGCTTGGCTGATTCAGCTGCAGGAAGTGTCCGAGGGTGGCCTGCAGTGTGAACACGGCCCTCAGCAATCACTTCTTGTCCTTTCAGACTAGAACCAGGACAGCGAGGGGATGTGGAAGAGAAATGGGGAAACACGGATGCTCCTGCCTTACTTTTAAGTGACTTGTCTTCTGCACTATAGATTTTAGTCAGTTCCAAAAAATAAAAGAAACATCCTATAAGCCGAACACAAGCCGAAGACACCAGTGTTTGCGTCAAGGGCTCCATGGAGATTTCGCCGTCACTCATGCTGACTTGTGCCAGCAGTGGCTGCCATGTTCACACCCGAGCCCTCCTGCCACAGTCCCTTCCGCAGAACCCCACAGCTCTTAACACACCTCTCTCCTGCCTCCCACACCGAACCAGTCACGGATCCTGGGACCCACCTGTTCATAGCAGAGTTAGCACCACACACCTGCTGGTTTCAGACTTTCTTGGGGATACATATCCGAGTTCTGGATGCAAGAGATGTACTGATCACCCCAGGCTTGGCCACTCGACCTCCTTCAGGATCCTCTTCCTAGTTCTCCCTTCCCTTGCCCCATTTGCCCTCCACCAGGAAGTAGAGGACTCTCGGGGTCAAGGGGATGGGAAGACGCCTGAATCTGAGGGAGTGGATGGCACTGAGCCCCCACCTCACGCTCAGTTCCCTATTGCCAGCTGAGAGGTCTTTTATTCCACCTGGATGGGGCCATAGATAGGAAAGAAGCTTTCCAAATGTGAGTTTCCTTCGGTATTTGACAGCAGCGAATTGGAGCAAGAGGCAGGAAGCAAGTAGCACCCTCTGGCAATACCATTTCCACACAAGTCTTGGGTACTGGGACCCTTGGGCCCTGGGCAAGTTTGGTGTTAGAGCTGTCAGTCTTGGGTCTGAGCCCCTTGGACTTGGAAGACTTGACGGTTGTGTGGAGGTCTTTTGGTGGCCGGGGCTGTTTGTGACCCACTCTGTCACTGTCTTTCCATTTCCCGCTGTCCTCGAGCTGTTCAGCCCTCAGGTGTCAGTGACTGCATTCAGGACCCAGCTTCAGTGGCCATCTCTGCTGGAAAGCAGAGCGGGGATGCAGCCACAGCAGCCGTGGCACCAAGAAGGCCAGACAGGAACTGGGCATCGGGTGCAGTTGGGATCAGTCACCTCCTGTAAGAGGTGGCATCCCAGTGGGTCAGTGGAACCCCCAGTGGAACCCCCAGTGGAACCTCCAGGTGGCCTCAGTGGCCACTGTCACACCGGTTCTATCCTCTGCTGATTCTGTCTGCAGCTCAGCACGTACTGCTGGAGGCAGGACAGACTAGTCAAGACAAGGCTTCACTACACCAAACAGGAAGTAGCAGGAGGTCTCCCTACACAGCCTGAAAGGGGGCCGTTTGGACCAATCCCAGCCATTTCTTTTGGACCAATTATGGTTATTAAAAATTGTGCTTTCGACCAATCATGGTCTTGCGACAAATCATAGCCTTCCCTCTAGTAGGGAACGTGTTTCCTCTCTTCCAGGTAGGAATGGTTCGAGGAGGCTTGTGATTGCAATCCTGGTACAGATTGACAAGCCCTGTCTGGTTCTGTGCCTCTGAGAGCCAGGGCAACCATCTGCAGTGTTTCACAGTTATCTCTAAGTGTCCACGGTGTATTCAGAATGGCTGATGCCGGCACAAGCATTATCCTGCCAGCGACAGGTCTTTTGCTCAAGGAAGCTAGGGTAACAAGAGAGAGTCCTGTATCTAATTAGGTAGTTCAGTTGCCCATCCTGGTGTCTTGGCTTATTTACAGAAAATGCCCACTAGAAGGAAGGCATACAAACTTAAAGGACTCACTATTAGCACTAACAGGCTTTACAAATGCTTAGCCCCGCCCAGTGCCCAGAGAGAGCCCACCTGTTCTGTTTCAGCTGAGCCCTGGACACGGCCCTCAAATCCTTATCTGACTGGGTAGAGCTGAACCCCCTCTCTTCCCACACCCTTGATCCCCAGATAAGAAGGTAGAGTTGAAGTCCCTTCTCTGTCACCCACATCTCTGGATATCCAAACCCCGGAAGGCTGGGAGGGGCTGAGTCCTCCTGCCTATACTCCCTGTCCACCTTGGGCCCATGCTGACGGGGTTGTGTCAGAAACAAGCTCTCGCTGGGCACACGTCATTAATTCCAGCAGCACTCAGGAGGCAGATCTCTATGAGTTCAAAGACAGCCTGGTCTACAGAGTGAGTTCCAGGATAGTCAAAGATACACAGAGAAACCCTGCCTTGGGAAAAAAAAAATAAGAAAAGAAACATTATTCCCTCCAGCTTGAGATTGCTTCCTATAGTGGCCATGGTTGCTGACCCCCACTCTGTCCTTCTGAATGATCTCCACACTAAAAACTGTGCCTGTCACTGATTTCCTGCTGTCACCTCAGCCAGTCAGACAGAGTGGGCTCTTCTCACATGGTCAGACTGCATTGTCCTAGGAATAAACCTTTAAAGGGGCCTCCTCAGGGTCAGAGCACGACACCTCGCCGTCCCAGGCCTGTTAGCATGTGCGGGCTTCAGCATTTGGGTCATTGCCCTTCCCCAGACCTCCGCCTGGAAGGCATCTGCCCTGTTACTGGTCCGGAAGCTCTTCTTGACTCCCCCTTCTGCCCACCACCCTCCTCTGTGAATTCAGGGTGCATCTCCACTGAGAATCTCTGGGCTCTCGCTCACAGAGCCTGTGCAGGTCGTGTGTCTGTACTGAACAACTGCAGGGACCTTTCAGTTACAACAATCAAAGTGCCCTCTTGTGGAGACACAGTTAGTCCTGCTGACAATTCCTGCCCTGGAGTGAGCTGGGGAGAAAGCCATGTCACCAAGGGCCCTGAAATCAGAGGGCTGCATTCTCCTGGTGGAGTTATTCTAAGGATGACCCGAAGAAGTCAGAACTGGCTTTTACACTTACATCCATTGGCTTTGTGGTCCCCTCCCCTAACTGGTCTCCCCTTTGTAGCAGATCCCCCCTTCTGTCCTTTGTCCCCTTCTCATGCCCAGTACAAGCCATGACTCTATTGGTTTCTTGTCTCGTTTCTTAGCCTCTCTGGCAGTTGAAAGTGGCTATAATTATGGTCAGTTCATCAATACAATTTAAGGAAAAAAACGTAGAGAGGTTTTCTTGGAAAATGATTGCTGTTCTCACCAAAGGGGTCAAATGCAGTAGACACTGCCCTTTACTCCCTTCATGTCCTCAGTAGGAACCCGACGGCTGGGTCGGGACAGCCCTCAGCAAAGGTCTGGGCTCACAGGCACGGCCAGCTTGTGCAGGCTAGGGTACTGTGTTACCCCACCACTGGTCTGCTATCTCAGGGCTTCTTACAGTTGGAGCAAAGGAACCTGCCTCCAGGTCTAAGCCTCTGTAGAGCGCTGGAGAGAGTCCTCTCAAAATTCACTCTCAGAACCTCCGCCCATGACCTTGCTTGGAAATAGTTATAGATATAATTGGTTAGGGTTTGTGAGATGAGATCACCCTGGATTCAACATGGGCCCTAACTCCGACGATTTGCGTGCTTGTAAGAAGGTGGGGGTGGGGTGGGGTGGAGAGATGGCTCAGTGGTTAAGAGTGTTTCCTGCCCTTGTAGAGGACTTGGGTTAGGTGCCCAGCCTCCACACTGGGTGGCACAGCATCTCTGTAACTCTAGTTCCAGGATATGCAATATCTTCTTCTGGCCTTCCCAGACATCTGCATGCATGCATGAGCACACAGGTACATGGACCACTTACAAATAACTAATAAATGAATCTTTAAAAAGTAATAAGAGAAGACACAGACACATGGGGAGACAGCGGGGCCCCCATTATTAGCTGTCCTGTATTCACATACCATGTGTGTGATTGCAGCATCATCCGTTAAGACGGAGAGACCCATGTTTGTGTAAAGGTCACATCTGTCACTTGGGCTCACGGCGTGTTGAGAAATGATGACACGCCGGCTTAAAGCTTGTGCACACCTGCTTCCTTCTGGCCCTGCTCAGCCACACTAAGAACAAGCGGTGACATCTTGTGGCATGAGGAAACACATGAGGTTGTCAGCCTTGGTGTCCCCATTGCTTGCCAGCCAAATGTCAGGTGCATGAATGTGACCCACTGGGAAAGCCCACCTTTGGCCGTCTCAGCCCCTACCCACCAGTTGCTGATACATCACGGAGCCTGGAAACTCGGGTCTACATTTTCAGACCTGACTGTGGGAGCCCTTCGAGCCCCAAAGGGAAAGTGTTGTTTTTTTTCCTTCATGGAAACTGATGAGAAGAATGATCTTCATGCCCAGGGTTTCTGAGACTGAGTTTTCCTCTCAGCATCAAGGAATACATGGCTTCTGCGGCTGGAGAGATGGCTCAGCAGTGAAGAGCACCTGCTGCCCTGCAGAGGACTTAGGTTTGGTTCCCATCACCCACATGGAGCTCCAGTTCCAGGGCATCTGACACTCCTCTTTGGCTTCTGTGGGCACCAGGCACACATGCAGTGCACTTACAATACATGTAGGCAAACATTTATACACATACAATAAAAATAAGTAAGTCTCGGAAAAAAGACAAGGCTTCTATTTTACATAAAATGTTTGTGATCAAAACCTTTGTTCTAAGTACAAAACTTGTCTGGTGGCTGATTGATGGGGGGTGCAGCTAAAGGCAACTGTAAAGAGCATGGCACTTTATGAAAAAAAACCCACAGTAAAGCACTGTAAGGAGAAAATAATGGTAGCATGAATGACAGACCCTGGGAGCTGGCTAGGAGTCTGCAGTCTGTGCTCTCATGCCCTTTGCCATTTGGCTAGCACTCATGGGAGGACTCTCTCTGTGCTACTGTCCTAGAGCTGACATCCAGCAGAGGATGAGCCTTCCTCTCCCTAGGGACCTGTCATTCTGATGGAGTAGAGGGACCACAGTGAAACTATGTATCAGATGGTGTAGTGGGTAGAATCAAAAGGTGTTGAAGCCATTATCCTGGGCACCTGAATGGATTTATAAGGAGACAGATTTTACAAATGTTCTCAGGTTATGCTGATGCTGTTAGGGTGAGCCCAATCCAACATGACTGGTGCCCTAGGAAAAGGCACGGACGCAGGGAAAGTGTCCTGCAGTGGTGAAGACGGGATAGTGCTGTGGCCAGGCGAGCATGGCCCAGGACTGCCAAGAAGAGCAGTCACTTAGAGGAAAGCGGGAAGCAGCGGCTGGTTTTTGCTGTACAACCTTCTGAGACAACAGGGCCTACTGACATTTTGATGCCAGATTTCCCAGTCTCCAGAATGGGGAAGGAACAAACTTGTCTTAGTCAATCAGGGAAAGGAATGGGGAAGTTGAGGACAAGGTCTGCAACCACTTGGAAGTCATGAAAATGAAAAGGGAAGAAGGAATCATGTATGTCTGGAGAAGACCATGCCAAGAAGCTGTAAGAGCCAGCGTGAAAGCTCTGGGGCAGGAGTGTGCCCCACCCTGTGCAAGCGAGGTTAAGAGATAGCTGTGGAGAGGGAAAAATGACAACAGAGTCTAGAAGGTGAGCATCGAAAGAGCAAGCCTCCGTACAATTTTGAGGATGTAGATGATCTGATTTCTTAAAAGTAACAACTTAAATATGTATGCATACATGTATGGACATAAAAGCACACAAATCCCTTAAAGAATCACCTGCTGTGTGGGTAAAAGCTAAAGGGGGCGAGAATGGGATGAATGCTGGAAACAGACCGACCGAAGGTAGAGGTGATTGAAAGGACCAAGAAGAGGAAAGGTAATGAATGGTTTGATTTCGGATGCGCCTGGCAGCCAATAGAGCAGAGGGATGGAAGGTGAAGAGGGCAAGGTCTCGAAGTATTTTCCCTGATCCATTAAAGTTGAATTCCAAACTAAGGACTGTTTTTTTTTCTTTCCTGTAGTATTCAACACAACACACCCTATCTCTTTGGGACAGGGCTTCTTTGATTTAGACTGGCTTGTACTGTTTGCAATCCTCCTGCCTTGGCCTCCTAAGTGCTGGAAATAGAGACATGCACCGCTGTACAGAGCTTAACGCAGGCTCTCTCTCAGCACTGGCGGTGATCGCCACATGGACAGGTGGTCAGAAAACGCTAGAGACGAAACATTTATTCGTATTTACGCCCCCGACCAAAGGAACTAAGTCCACACGATGGCCCTGTCCACGTTGGTGCAGCCTTAGAAGCGCCAAGCACTCAGATCGATTTGCCCCTCCGTCGTACAGACCGGGAGCGGAGTCGCTCCCTTAGGCTCACAAATAGAGAAGCCCGGGTGCAGCGGGGCCAAGCGCAGCCGGAGCAGAGAGGCTGCATCTGCCGGGCACCTGCCCTCCTGCCCAGGCTCGCCCTGCACATAAAACTCGCAGGACACTGCAACTGCTTCCGACTTCACCGGCCGCGTGGCCCGTGGCGCATCCCAAACCACGCGTCCCGGCGGGGCGCTGGGGACTGCGGTGGGCCACGCGGGTCAAGGCCCTACTGGGTCACTTGACCGCACCGGACGGGAGAGAGAAGAGGGCGGCGGCTAACCCCGCAACCCTCGCCCGGCGCAGTCGCAGCAGTTTCGTTTTCCTGGCCAGCCGGGACCGGCAACCGCAGCACGCCAGCCGCCGCGGAAACTTCCACCCGGCCTCCCGAGGCCTCTGCGCACGCGCGGCGCGGCGGCCCGCGCCCCGCCCCCTCCGGCCCCGCCCTGTCTGTCTGGTCTGCAGGCGCCCTCGCCGCCGTCTCCCGGCCGCCGCCTCCCAGGGCGCAGGCGCGGTAACCAAGGCGGCGCTGTCTAGTGAGGATTTGAAATCCCCGCGCGTGCGCACTGCGCCGCGGCCCGCCAGGGAGGCCGCGCCTCCGCCCCGCCGCCCCCGCCGCGCCGCCTCCCCGCCCCTCATTGGAGCGGAGGCGGCGGCCCCCATCCCTCCCCGCGCCCGACCGCCGCCGAGGGCGTCTTTCCGCCGCCGCGCCGCGCCGCAGGAGCCCCGTGACGGACTGACGGCTCGGCGCTCTGGGCCCGCCCCCTCGGCCGGTCGCCGCCCCTCCGATGGCCTCTCCCCGCCGCCCGCACGCAACGCCGCCGCCGCCACGGCCCCCTCGCCCTCCCCGCGCCTCCTGAGCCGCCCGGACCGCAGCCGCGCCGCGCGCCCCACCGAGCGCCGCCCGCGCCCGCCCACCCGCGCGCGCACCGGAGCCGCGCGCCTCAGGCCCGTCCGTCCGTCCGTCTCGGTCCGTCTCCGTCCGTCCGTCCGCGCGGCCGGCCCGGGGCGCGGCGGGGGCGGGGCGGGGCGCGGCGGGCGGCGCGGGCCCCGCGGGGGCGGCGCGTGGATGGATCCGCGCGTGGCCTGGATCCAGCCCGAGCAGAAGGGGCCGGCCAATGCCCTGTGGATGCAGATCTGGGAGACCTCGCAGGGCGTGGGCCGCGGCGGCTCCGGCTTCGCGTCCTACTTCTGCCTCAATTCGCCGGCTCTGGACACGGCGGCCGCGCCCGGGGCTGCGGGACGCGCGGCGGCAGCGGCAGCAGCGGCAGCCACCACCGCTGGAGGCCCGGGGCCGGCGCCCGCCGCGTCGCCTCCACCGCCCGCGCCCGGCCCCTCCGCGCTGCCCCCGGCTCTGCTGACGGCGCTCGGGCCCGCGGCAGACGGCGCGCGGCGCCTGCACAAGTCCCCGTCGCTGTCGTCGTCGTCTTCGTCGTCTTCCAACGCCGAGTCGGGCACCGAGAGCCCCGGCTGCTCGTCGTCGTCGTCCTCCGGCAGCACCTCGCTCAGCCGCGCGAGCGCCGGCCGCACCTTCTTCAGCTTCGCCGACGGCGCGGCCCACGCTCACCCCGGCCCACGCGGCCCCACGCCCGCCGGCTCGCCGCCGCAGCACCAGTTTCACCCGGGCCGGCGGAAACGCGAGAACAAGGCTAGCACATACGGCCTCAACTACCTGCTGTCGGGCAGCCGCGCGGCCACGCTGAGCGGAGGGGGCGGCCCCGGGGCCCAGGCGGCGAGGCCCGGCACTCCGTGGAAGAGCCGTGCGTACAGCCCGGGCATCCAGGGGTGAGTGCACCCGTCCGACCCGCTGGGCCGCCGAGGACGCGGGCACTTTAAAAACTCCGTTAGGACCAGACCTACCGGGCCGGGGATTGACAGTTCGGGATGGCAGCCCGGGGGTAGACGGGGAAACCATTCTCGGCTTCCTCCCCTCCGGGGCAGGGAAGTCAGGGGAGCTTGCTGGGGAGCTCGTTCTTTCCTGTGAGTTAAATCGTGTATTTTAGATTTTGGTGTAGTCAAGTTGAAGGTGATGTGTTTCTTCCATTTCTTTCTTTTTCTTTTTAGAAGTGGGGTGTTGTGTGTGCTGAGGTTACAAGCTACGTGTTAATTCTGGGCAGATATTAACAGAAAGCATCACCTGGGGAGTCTAAAAAGCTGCTTAAAAGCTCTCAGATTTTTTTTCCTTGTGTACTCACAGGAAGGTGTCATTTTCATTTAAAAATTTTCCACACATTCCAGAGGACCTCTAGGGTTTAGTGTCCCCAGTGACAGCAAGGCGGGGGGTGCTGGTTTGGAATTGCCCCAGGTGAGACTGCTCTTGTAAAGCTATTCATTCAACCCATTGGCATTTCTGAGTCTAGAACAAAATATTCTTGTATACTTTGTGCGTTTCAAGGCTGGTGAGTGTGGCTTGCCTCAGTTCCTGCAGATCTAAAAGGCATGGAGTCCCCACCCTTACCCCCTCAACCCCAGGCCTTCTCAGGGAGCCAGATCTGCCCGAATGATTGCTAGACCCTGAGACTCCTTTGAGGTAACTGCTTAGGGGGCGGTTTGCGGTTTGAGGTGTGTGGGAACACTGATACTCTTTAATGGGCGTGTGTTACATTGTAACAGTTGCCCACCCTGCAACTTGTTTCACCTGGTATAGCATGCACTCCAGACCAGGAGTCCTCTGGTTTCCTCTGCCCTCTCTTTACAGTGCTGGCTTGTAGAACTTTCTGAGGCAGGTGTCAGGGACCAGATTGTGTGTGTGGCGTGAACCTGAGGGAGGTTTCTAGACTGTTACATAACTGTCATGGAAATGGTGTTTCTCCTGGAAGATGGCTTGACCCCCGACACTTCTGCTTGTGTGCTTCTTAAGCACCATCAGCATTGTCTGTTCCTCAGCGATAGCCGCGGCTCTTGAAGTGACCTACGTGGTGGTTTGTAAGCTGGTGGGCCTCTGTATGTTCTTCTGGATGGGCCAGGTGTTTTTCGAGTCTGGGGCGGAGTTGAACTGGGTGACGTGTAGTCTTACGGATCCCCAGACCTGGTCCCTCCTTTGAGTGCCCCTTCCTGGTATACTGGTGTATATTGCTACCTAGGTGTTTATTCTTGGCTCCTGTCAACCTTTCTCTCAAGTTCAGTCATTGACCAGATGCTGTCCCCTGGACCTGTGTGTCTCTTCATACCTCAAGCACAGCCTGCTGTCTTCTGTAACTGTGGCCTGGATGTGTCACTGGTCAGTATTCTCAGTGGGATGAGGTGCTGCCAGCTCTCAACTCCAAGAAGACCATCACCCCATGCCCTCCCCTCCCCCACTGGCCCCATCTCCAAGAGAGATGAAGGCCTGAACTTGGTAGTTCTTGGGCTCTGTTACGCCGTCGCCCTGTACTCTGCCTCAGTTGGTCACTATGGTATAGGGGTCTTAAGAGGACTCTGAACCAGCTAAGAGGTTCGCCTTGGTCCTCCTTGGTCCAGGAGATGCTAACCACATCTCTTTCCTGTGCCTGGTGACTCCTTGTCTGTTTCAGGTGCATGTGTCCTGACTTTGTTGGGTGCTGAATCCTGGAGGAGGAGCTCTCTAGCTAGCCTGACCTGCCTGGGAGGGCAGGGTACCTCTGTCAGGTTCCTCCTGTGGGCAGCAGTAGAGCTGAGCCTGTGTGTTAGGAGTAAAGAGGGCCCCAGTGACTGCTTCCATGTGGCTGCTTGGTCGTATGTGAACCGACCTTGGGATGGCGTGAAAGAGACCTCCTGAATCTTGTCTCATCCACCAGCTTGTCTAGAGTGATGTGTGGGTCAGCACCAAGTCTTTGTGCTTAGCAAGAGACAGAACTAAGGTCAAGTGCTAGCTGAAGTATGGCCCAGTTAACGGTTGGTGAGGGGCTGCCGAGTAGTGTTCTTTCTAGTCTTGGGGTGTGCCTTCCGGAGGAGACTCTGCAGACCTCCAGAAAGGAGGATGAGTGCTTTCACGGTGGGTGGACACAAGGCACCTGTGACATCCCCCAGCTCTGGGAGGAGTCTGCCCTTGGAAACAACTTGCTGGCCTGGGTTCGTGGGACTGCTAGACTGCTTTCCACCTCGAGCTGGATGAAGAAAGAGGACGGCTTAGTGCATGAGCTTGGGGAGTAGAGAAGGTGGATCCCGGTGTGCGAACTGCTCCGGGCACAGGTTTAAGTTGAACTGTGAGACCTTTGTTTAGGACATGGTATACGTAATGTCAGACATGCCCTCTGCATGATCTCTCCTAGTGATGGAGGCGAGTGTGGATGGGCCTTCTGGGTCCTCTCTTTCTCCTAGCGATGGAGGCAAGTGCGGATGGGCTCTCTGGGTCCTCTCTTTCTCCTAGCGATGGAGGCGGGTGTGGATGGGCTCTCTGGGTCCTCTCTTTCTCCTAGCAATGGAGGCGGGTGTGGATGGGCTCTCTGGGTCCTCTCTTTCTCCTAGCGATGGAGGCGAGTGTGGATGGGCTCTCTGGGTCCTCTCTTTCTCCTAGCGATAGAGGCGAGTGTGGATGGCTCTCTGGGTCCTCTCTTTCTCCTAGTGATGGAGGCAGGTGTGGATGGGCTCTCTGGGCCCTCTCTTTCTCCTAGTGATGGAGGCGAGTGTGGATGGCTCTCTGGGTCCTCTCTTTCTCCTAGCGATGGAGGCGAGTGTGGATGGGCTCTCTGGGTCCTCTCTTTCTCCTAGCGATGGAGGCGAGTGTGGATGGGCTCTCTGGGTCCTCTTTTTCCCTTTTTAACCTGCTTTGCCTTCTGAGTGCTCACCTCTGACCCACAGTTTTATTCCTTTGCCATGGTCAGCCTCAGTGACTTTAGAAGTTGCCTCAGATTAAAGGTAAAGCAAAGCCCTCTAAGTGGAATGGGAGTGTGGTCCTCATGCATTTAGTCAAATCCTCACAGATGTCTTCCAGCAGGAGTGCAGTTGGACATGGAAGGCCTTTGCATACCCCTGCAGCCCCATGACCTGAGTTGACTCTGTGAAGGTTGTGTCGTTCCAGGTGTGCCTGCAGTGACAGCAGCCATGTGCAGCTTCTTTGAAGCTCTCCTCACCATGGTTAGTCTTTCAATGTGCTCTGCACTCGGTGATGGGAACCCATTGTCTGTGTTGAGCCCGAGAAGCCTCCAGATCAGCAGTTACAGCGTGGTTGTGGTTGGTGATGCTCACAGGGCTCCATGCATGCTTTACTGTACTCTTGGGAGGGAGTCAGCTTGATGGAGCAACCAGGTTCCTTCTCGTCCTGCATGGTTCCTGCCTGCTTGACAGAATTAGCGGGCCTGGAAAGAAGGCAGGTGAGGGCCAGCGGGGTGTACTGTGGAGCACAGGTGCGGTCACTCTTGTCGCCTTTGCCTTCGTCCCTGTCTTTCTGGGAGCTTGGGGGTGGGGATGCTGATGCCTGGAAGGTTGGGAGCACTCTCTCTGCAGGTGACTTGTAGCACAAGTGGACATGCTTTATGGATTTCTTGTGCAGAGATCTGCCTTGGGTTGGAGAGGGAGGTGAGAATGGTCATGCTGACCACATTAGCTCCTGTGCAAAACTTGTCCAGCTTAGTGGCCTCACTGTTGTCCATGTTCCCACGGCCAGTCTCCACATGGCTGCTAGGGTGGCTGAGGGGAGTCCTGGAGAACTGCTGAGCCACTTGCCTCTCTAGTGCACCATGGCTTGTCAGGGCTACCCAGGACAAGACCAGTATATTTTTTTGGACAAGAATATTAAACAAGCTGGCACGGTCCTTTGGAAAAATGAGAGGCCTTATGGTTGGGGAGGCTCTGTGTTTGGTTCCTAACATCAAGGAGAAAAGGAATAGAAGGGAGGGGGAGACAAAAATAAAACCGGAAGCCGTGAGCGATTTTTAAACAGAAGTGGCTTAGTGCCCATGCTGTGGAAGGTGGGGTCCTGGGGTCTTGCTCCCATGGTCTTTGGATGAAAAACAGTGCTGTTTTCACTAGAAACAGCATGCTTACAACTTAAAGTATTTTTAAGTAAACTTTATAATATTTATCTTGTTATATATTTTTAGTTTTGATTTTTGTGTATGTATCTTTGTGAGTTTTTGTGCATCGTGTGTGTGAGCATCCACATGTCCGCTTTCACTGGGTTTCCCTGGACCTGTAGTTAGAAGCAATTGTGAACAAACAGATGTGGCTGTTGGGACAACCTGGGTTCTCTGGAAGAGGAGCGAGTGCTCTTAATTGGTGGGCTGTCCATCTAGCTCCTTAAGTAGACGTTTAAAAGAAAAAAATACATAATTTTAAGGCTTGTGCTTCAGTGTCTTGGATAGTTTTTGATCACAAATGTGAGCTTTTAGGTGTCATCTTTAAAAAAATTCACACAAAGTGGCCTTTGGGAGCAGGGGTACCAGTGCCCCTTGGAGTAAGAGGTTGCGCCTTGGTGAGGTGGTTTGGGTCAGATCTTCAGGTTGTGCAGGAAAAGAGCTGTACTTAGAAAGTTATCCGAGATGATCAAGTTGACACAGTTCATTTGACGGTGCAGCCAGAGTTGAAGCCGCAGGATGGTACCTTCCTGGGAGCCACCTCTACAGCTTGCCCTGGACTTGTGTTGCTGCCCTGAGGCCAGGTCCAGAACTGGCCAGCCTGTCAGTGTTGCTTTTCCTTTAAGCACAGCTGGATGGCACACTAACCCCAGAAGACTGCCCAGGAGGTGCAGCCTGCCACAGAGGCAAGCAGGTGATGCTCTGTGTGAGCGTGGCCCAGTGGGGCAGCCATGTCTTCTCCCCACCTGGCGTGTACACTGACTACCCCACTTTTCTGTGGTCTGGTAGCAAAGTGCTGTGAACGGTTGTCTCACTGGGCACAGTCTTTGAGTCACATTGGGATAGGTTGGGTGGGCTTTCCACTCAGCTCTTACAAGGCGGGGGGTCTAAGTATCAGGTGGCGTGTGTCCCTAGGGCATACTCAGAAGCCCATTCCTGCCCTTGTGGCACTTAGGCTCTCTCCTTTTCTAGGAGCTCCCTTCCATCTTAAAGCCCACAAGATGACTTAACCCTGATGTCTCCTGCCAGTTAGAGAAGACCCCTTTCTTGCAAGGGCTCACATGACTGGGTGGACCCATCCAGACACCCTGTTTCCTAAGAACCACAGGTTCGGTGATTGGGCACTGACTGCCACACATAGGCATTGTTTAGTGAGGAGACAGCACTGCTGTGGGAAGAGGAGGCCATGGTTGTCTTTTCCCACTCTGTCCTTGGCTTGGACATCAGCCCATTGCAACGACTCTTGCATATTGCCTGTCCTGTCCTCTGGCTTGATCCTTACTCCTAGGAGATGACATGAGCAGAAGGATCATTCTTTAGTTTCTTATTTTAAAAAAGTTTACAGAAGAACCATGCGACTGCACAGAAACTGTATCTGAAAAGTACCAGCCAGGAGGTGTCCTGCATTAGTCACATTGTCTTGGTGACCCACTTAAGTTGCCACTCGATAATTACAAAGTAGCCCATCATTGTTTAGTTTAAGATGTGGGCAACACCTGATCTGCAAGCCAGGTTGATGGGAATTGTGGTTCACCTATGGCCTTAGTTTCAGAATATGTGCCATGTCCTGGAGGAGCAAGAAGACCCCTCACAATTCTTTCCTTGTCCCTTCCTGACCCCACCTCTGCATATTTAGTTCCTGTGGAGTTAGCTCCCCCTGCCCCAGCCTGCACTCTATGGAGTTAGCTCCCCCTGCTCCAGCCTGCACACTGTGGAGTTAGCTCCCCCTGCCCCAGCCTGCACTCTGTGGAGTTAGCTCCCCCTGCCCCCAGCCTGCACTCTATGGAGTTAGCTCCCCCTGCCCCAGCCTGTACACTGTGGAGTTAGCTCCCCCTGCCCCAGCCTGCACTCTATGGAGTTAGCTCCCCCTGCCCCAGCCTGCACTCTATGGAGTTAGCTCCCCCTGCCCCAGCCTGCACTCTGTGGAGTTAGCTCCCCCTGCCCCAGCCTGCACTCTGTGGAGTTAGCTCCCCCTGCCCCAGCCTGCACTCTATGGAGTTAGCTCCCCCTGCCCCAGCCTGCACTCTATGGAGTTAGCTCCCCTTGCTCCAGCCTGCACTCTGTGGAGTTAGCTCCCCCTGCCCCAGCCTGCACTCTGTGGAGTTAGCTCCCCCTGCCCCCAGCCTGCACTCTATGGAGTTAGCTCCCCCTGCCCCAGCCTGCACACTGTGGAGTTAGCTCCCCCTGCCCCAGCCTGCACTCTATGGAGTTAGCTCCCCCTGCCCCAGCCTGCACTCTGTGGAGTTAGCTCCCCCTGCCCCCAGCCTGCACTCTATGGAGTTAGCTCCCCCTGCCCCAGCCTGCACTCTGTGGAGTTAGCTCCCCCTGCCCCAGCCTGCACACTGTGGAGTTAGCTCCCCCTGCCCCAGCCTGCACTCTGTGGAGTTAGCTCCCCCTGCCCCAGCCTGCACTCTGTGGAGTTAGCTCCCCCTGCCCCCAGCCTGCACTCTGTGGAGTTAGCTCCCCCTGCCCCAGCCTGCACACTGTGGAGTTAGCTCCCCCTGCCCCCAGCCTGCACTCTGTGGAGTTAGCTCCCCCTGCCCCCAGCCTGCACTCTGTGGAGTTAGCTCCCCCTGCCCCCAGCCTGCACTCTGTGGAGTTAGCTCCCCCTGCCCCCAGCCTGTACTCTATGGAGTTAGCTCCCCCTGCCCCAGCCTGCACTCTGTGGAGTTAGCTTCCTCTGCCCCCAGCCTGCACTCTGTGGAGTTAACTCCCCCTACACTAGCTTGTACTCCCAGCCCCAAAGACATACTAAGAAAGAGGCAAAGGACAAATAGACTTTGTGTGCAGAAGTGAAGGAAACTTTAGTTTTTGTCTTAGGCATTTTAAAGATTCACCTGTGAATTCTGCAGTGGATTTAACTGCTGAACGGTTTTAGTTGGTGCAGGAAAGCATGGCTAAGACCTGCAGTGCAGGGTAAAAACATTCACAAGCACACAGGATGGAAAGCAAGTTGCAGAGTCGCAGGTCGCATCCAAAAGGCTTCCCACTTGGTTCTAACATCTTCCTTTTTTAAAAAATAGATACCAACAGAAAAGTTACAAAACTTGAGTAAGTTCGGAGATTAACTGGGGACCTGCTGAGTGTCCCTAGTCACCTGTGCTGTTTGCTGGCAGCCAGTGTAGACTGGGCTACATCGAGGCTTGACACGTGGGTTTCTGCACAGCCTTATCTTTTCCTAGCTGACAAGGCCACCTGGACGGGAGCATCTCAAGGGTCCTTGTTCCAGAGCTTGCTCGCCTTTCTCTCGTGGGTCGTGACACTCCTTTGCCTTTCCACAGATGCTGCTTCACACAGCTCTGGGTTTGGCCAGTTTGTTTCCCAAGGGACAGCGTGGGCATAACCTTCTAGTTCTAGTCTGGGAATGTTGAGGTTGGTTAAGGGAAACACAAAGTCGATTTATTACTGTTTTTACCTGAATTTGTTTCCTGTATTGGGAAGCATGCACTTGGCTTTGAGAACCTGCTGCGTCTGTCCTTTGGTTTCACCTGGGATCTCATTCCCAGCTCAGCTTCTCCACCTGAAAAGTAGACCCTGTGACATCTACCTCATAGCAGTCAGAGACTTGGAGTCGTCTGCATGTGTGAGAAGGGCTGCTCCTTCCCTGTTCTCCCCTCAGGAAATAGAAACCCAAAATGGGCTTTGTGTTGCCAACAGGAAAAGCCTTCCTCTTTTTTTTTTAAATAGGCAAAACTACAGACCCAAAGTTCCACATCTTAGGGAGGGGAGGAGGATGTAGACTCAGCTGAGACCAGTGTTGACACTGGGCAGTTCTGGGATAGCCCCACCCCCCAGAAATCTGCAGTTGTATTTTAACTGAAGACAGCACCTTAGTCTGTTCTGTGTTGTGTGCATGTGTGGTATAACTGGTGGTCGGTGGGTTATGAGATGTGTGTGTTGTAGCGTAACTGGTGGTCAGTGGGTTATGAGATCTCAATCTGGTGCTCAGAGTGTATGTGGCAGGATATGGCTCCTAGTCCCTCCTCAGTGGGTTTGTAGGGAAGACACAGCAGGGGCTGAGGTCCTGGGCAGAGGACGGCAGCTGTGTCTCTCCTGGGTTATGGCACTGGCTGTGTGTGCTAGCCAGCACTAAGAGGATGGCCAGTGAAGGTGAAAAACTGAGTTGAAATTTAATTTATTGATTGTTTTGTGGAGTTGGGAATCAAGCTGAGCACCTTGAGCATGCCAGGCAGATACTCCTCTAGTGAGCACCCTCCTGAGCCCTCATTTAATTTTAGTTAAAATTTAAATGGCCTTGTGTTTGGACAGTGCTGACTTTGTGCAGCTCTGCGTTCCGTTTGAAATAGTGTGATTCAGTAAGTTGCTGAAATAAATTGAAACTCAACAGCAGTAAAAACTGTGTTGCTCAGCAAGTTGCTATGGAGAAAGCACTAGAATCCATGCTTCTGAGTTTCCAGTGCAAATCTTTTTTTTTTTTTTTTTTTTTTGGTTTTTCGAGACAGGGTTTCTCTGTGGTTTTGGAGCCTGTAGACCAGGCTGGTCTCGAACTCACAAAGATCCGCCTGCCTCTGCCTCCTGAGTGCTGGGATTAAAGGCATGCTCCACCACCGCCCGGCTCAGTGCAAATCTTTTATGAAAGGCTGATGATTTCATGACTCGAGCAACGTGGAGTCGGAGAGTGTAATGGAGCGACTCTGAGGGTTGGAGCACCGCTGGTTCAGCATGCGAAAGATGTGATGCCTGTTGGTATTTTACCCTGGGTCACCAATAGCCTCAGCTTCCCAGTCCCATCTCCCAGCAACTCCTGCGCACAGCATTCTTGGAGGCTAGTGAGCCCTGCACTTCCTTCTTTGACTTTCTGGATCACAACCACAAATGGGCACTATTGTGATTTACAGACACAGACGCAGTCTAGATTGGCTAACATGGTCTGGCAGAGAGCTCTGCACTTGGACATACAGGTCAGTGCTGTTGATGAGGGAGTTAGCTTCCTCCAGGCTAAGGATTTAACTAGACACTAGGCAAACCAGAAGATAAGTTCATAAGGGACCGTTACTGTTCCTCTTCTGAGGAGTCCCTTTCCTAATGAAAATGGGCGTGTTCAGACCCTGCCTGTGGCTCCTCTTCTGTGGGTACTTGACTGCAGGGGACAGAGGAAGCACTTTAGGACTGGATCTTGCTTCCCAGAATATCTTAGGGTCGATGGAAGGTGCTGACTTGCAGTCTTGACTTCTACTGGAAAAGCCGGGTATCCTGCACTCCTCAACAGCTCGTTTTAACGAGATGAGGGAAAGTTTGGAGAGACTCTTAGATCTTGTCCAAAAATCACCTAAGAAGTGGTAGAACTGGGCTCAGGCTCCTTGCCTGGCAAGTCCATATGCTTCATCAGTGCTTCCCAGAGAGGGTGTGGGAGCATTTGAGTGCAGAGCCAGAGGCATGATTTGGTGACATGGCAGAGGCAAAAGGTATGGTGAAGTGTAAGAAGATTACTTTGGTCACAGGCGTCTTCTCTAAATCTAAGCAGCATTTTAAGAAGAGAGAAACAACCATGATATGGTGTCCAAATGTGAAACAGGCACTTGGCATGGTCTGGGAAATAGAAAGGAATTCTGAGTGTAGCTACCAGTCTCCTCACGAGTCATTCACCAGAGACTAGTGTGTACACAGAAGCAGGATGGCTGGAAGGGATTGTGACTGGCCCTGCTGCCCTACACCTGCTGCCCTTCAGGATGCTCCCAGGAGGCATGGCACTAAGCGAAGCAGTCCACCCAGAGTGGCACAGCCGGTAGGGGCAGGCTGTCAGGGTTGCCAGAGAGGTGAGGTTGACAGGAGCAGTACCTGTGAGTCCTGGGCTCTGGCTCCTTGGAGAGAGGCCAGATGTGGCCATGACTGCCTGGCTTAGAGGGCAGGACTCTGAATGCAACTTCCCACAGATCCAGCGCACGACCTGGCGCTGTGCTCTGCTACTAGAGTGGCCTCCTTCCTCGCTGCCCAGGTTACAGATGGCCCTTCAGAGCATTTATGCCCGTTCATTTAGTCATTGCTTTCTAAGAGTGGACCTCAAACTTGGGGCTGTTCTCCTGCCTCAGCCTCCAGTCCGCTGGAATTACAAATCTGAGCCACCATATCTGGCACCAATTTTAAAATAATTATGTATTTGTGAAGTTGATGCATTTTCTTAAACGTGTTAGCTTTAAAGTTAGTCCCATCACCCAGAAATCACCAGGTGACCACAAGTATAGATGGCATTCTCTCAGGTCCTATAGAAGACACTTGGTGCCATCAACAGCAGATTTACTAGAGCCTTCTTCTTTTAAACTTTGGTGAATTATTTATCTTGCTTCAGTAAGAGCTGTGCAGTTTCAGATAGAAACACAGGTTTCTAAGAGCTACTGCCAAAGCTCAGAATGTAAAACTGAAGAAACAAGGCACTGATTTGCTCTCTGTGTGCACTGAGACCTTCTGGGTCTTCCCGCCTACTGACGGTACACAAGGCAGCATTGCTGTGAATTTGGTACATCTACTAGCTTTTGTTGAGCCCTCACTGAGCCAGCGTCCCAGGCTCTGTTCTTAGGACTACCTGTGTGGATTCTGTGCAGATTCCAAGTTGCTGTCCTGTTGCTTTCATTAGCTTGGCAGGGTCAGCCCTGCTTCCCCGAGGCATCCGTGTATTCTGGCTGGGTTATGGGTTACCATGCTCTGACCCTGTGTCTGGTTTTTGCCTGCTGTGTGACCTGGTGGTACTGCACAGCGGCCACTGCCAGTACTTTTGTGTGTAGGAACTAGATGGAGCATTTTTGAAGAGTGGATAAGTTATGGCTGCTGCACTGCCTGATGGGTCGCTTGGCTGGCTTTCCATCTCAGAACAGTGCCGACACCACCTGTCCTACCAGGCAGGACCTTGTCTTTTCTGGTCTGAAGATAGATACTAATTGCTCACCTGTCCAGAACACATCTGTCCAGTGAGGCAGACTTTTCTGGACTCATGCTGTGCGCTGCAGACTTGAAGTTGCCCTGCACAGTAGGGAGGGGCTCTATCATGTTGCTGGCTTTACCTTCCTGGGGTGGCAGTATCTGATGTCTGTTCATCCTTGGATGCCTTGTTTTGACCCCTGACTTTCCCCTACATTAGTGATATGTTCTTTCTGGTTTGTCTGTCTTTAATGTTTTCCTATTCGGGGTTGACTGTTTTTATGACACCATTCCTCTTTCCCTCCCTGTGCACATCATATTTCCCCACTGCTCCTCTTAATACTGACTTGCTGTGAATCCTGCGGGAGCAGCTCCCATCCCCAGTCCACCTGCCGTTCCGAAAGTCTGCCTGTGCCCCGAGGATGATCATTCTGTGCCCTGCAGGTCCCAGATACTGGGCGGTAGAGGTGCAGACTGAGCTTTTTCTTGGGACCTGAACTTGGCTTTGGGTTGTTTCAGCTTTCCAGGGCTCAGTGCTCTTGGCTTCTCCCTGGACTTCCTAGAAGGCCTGGTGGCCTCTTGTTTACAGTCAGCCCCTGGGGACCAAGGCCGCTCCAGGGCTCCTGCACTCAGTCTGTGGTGTAGGGATGCTCCTCCCCGCAGGGTTTCCTTGCCTGGGGCTGCTGTTCCTGTCTGACTGCTGCTGCTTCTTCCAGCCCAGCCTCAGCAGCAGCTCCTTGGAAGGTGAGCTCTCGCAACTCATCCTGAGCCACACAGCACATCTTGTGTTTTTTTGTAGCGTGTTGTTTATTTGTTACCCCTCTCCATGAGGAAGCCCCTTCCAGGAGAGCAGAATGAGAGCAAGGGCCTTGTTTGTCCTCTGCGGTACCTGCCACAGAGTAGGTCTTCACTAAGTAACTGGAGCATACAAGTTGCTTCTGCTTTTGGTTCTGAATATTGGCAGAAATCTTTGGGCCTCTTGGGTTATTTTCTTTTCCTCTCTCTTAATCCCTGCTCTTTCTTTCTATAGTTTTGGTAATTTTCCACCCTGATAGGGTCCCCCTTTTTTCTTACAAGATTCATTTTGCATCTCGGCTAGGGGCATGGCTGTAGTGGGGCTGGTGCAGAGTGCATGTCAGTGATGCCATGTGCTCCATGACCAGTGTTGCGCACACAGGAGAGAGCAGCGCTCATGTTCAACCAAGGTGCTTCTTTCTGCAAGTCTGAATGCAGCTGCAGAGCTAGCTAGTCTGCAGTTTCTGGTCTTATGCCTCTAAGGAGGTTAGGCAGCTGGGCTGTTGGGGTGGGGTCTGATCAGGTGCCTACTCCTACCCAACTCCCTGCTCAGCGCATGGAATTGTGGGATAGGTTTTTAGGGCCCTGGCTTTGCAAGTGGGATGGGGACCATCTGGAATGACTTCCTATAATAGTGACCTGAGAGGAACCAAATCTGAAGGGCCTGCAGAAGGTGTCTGCCAAGTCAGAAGGCACACCACCAGCCAGCTTTAAGGTAGAGGCTACGAAAGGTGGGGTATTGATGGAGATGCAGGCCTAAGGGTGCCTTCTGCTTGATTTTGGTGTGCCACTGGCAAGAGTGGTAAAGCTAGGGTTCTATTAGTGTTTGGGGGGAATCAGGATCATAAAAGCAGGAACTTACTGAAAAAAATTTAAAAGAAACTACCCGTCATTCCCCTACTGTTGACCCAAGTGTGTGTGTTTCTATTTTATAGTAGGGCTACTCTTGTAACAAATGTGCCATTCTGTGCTTGCTTCTAAAAGTCTAGTTCTAGGTCAACATTTCTTACTGTCATAATTGTAGGCTGTTTTTCCTAATCATTGGGAATCAATATCCCTTTGTGTGGTGGTATTTCTCAGCGAGGTAGGTGCTTGTTTCTGTGTTTGCTCCAGTAGCCATGACATGAAGTGGAACTGAGCTGTGTCCCTCAGATTTAGTGCAGTGGCTTAGTCGTCATCTGGGTGCCAGTCCCGCTGCTGCGTTTCCATGTGCTCGGGGCCTGAGCACCGGGGCTGATTTCAACTGGTCCTTCTGTAGGGATCGAGGGGCTGTAGCTATGGCGGCTCTGCCAGCACTGGAAGATTCGCCATGAGGCACCTGCTGTTCTTGCTTTGCATTATGAGAAAGAAGCCCGCTGGTGGCTTTAGGGCTTTTGCAGTGTCCTTGGGTTTTCTCTGCCTGGGATACAGTCTTGGGTCACCGAGGGTGCACATGGGCACCTCTCAAACCCTTGGTTAGACTCTGGAAGGTTCTTGGACATCTGTTTGTTTAAAGTCAGACTGACAGCATTGGTCACAAAGCTGCAGAGCCCTCCCTCTTCATCCCCTGTGTATACTAGTTGGTATTAACAGGTTAGAGCCTGGAGTCTCCTGATGTGGGAATCTCAATTGAAGAATTGCCCAGATCAGATTAGCCTGTGGGCACGCTGGTGGAAGATTGTTTCCTAGTTAATTATGTGGGAGAGGTGCCAACTGTGGACAAGCCATTCCCTGGGCTGATGATATTCCTGGGCTGTATGAGAAGTCTAGCTAAGCAGGATCCTGAGTAAACCAGCAATCTCCCCTCCCTCTGGCTGCTGAGTTCTGGCTTGATGTGCCTCACTGATAAACTGTGACCTGGAAGTAGGGCCACATAATCTCAGCGTGTTTTATCACAGCAACACTTGACCCTGGCCTCTCTTGGTGCCCCTAGGGAGTAGCTGCTGCTGGAGAGACCTTCCTTCTGTCCTGAGCTTCCTGAGGTCAAGCCCTCACACACCTCTGTAGTATAGCTGTCATCCCTCCCCCTGCTTGTGCCTTCCCATTCCTTTCAGAGCCCCCTGTGGAAGATAGGTACCAGAAAGGCTCCTGCAGCTACTCAGAGAGCAGCTAGTGGGAGTTCTCTAAACACCCATGGGCCCAGTTCCAGGCTACTTCCTTCTACTTGTTTTGAGCCTGCAGTTAAAAAAAGGTGTTTGATAGTATGATTCAAGATTTCCTAATTTGTTTCTGATTCAAAGTTTACTAAATCTGTCCAGATACTAGTTGGCTTGTGTCATAATTAAATAAGTGATTTATAATTAATTCACTAACTATGCTAGCTAATGATGCTTTAAAGAAGATTATCTGCTTTCAGAATAGTGGAAGTGAGTCATTCATTCTCTCATGGATACTTGTACTTCCCATTTTCTTAGCAGTCCATTTCTTCTGGCTAGTAAGGAGGTAACTGCAGCTTAGTACCATGGGAATCAAAGAGCTGCAAGACCTTTCCTGTCTGGCTGCTCTGTGTACACCAGTCGGTGTTAACCTACTGTAGTCAACTTTAATTGTTAGCTTCACGGGAGGTGTGTATCAGTTAACTCCAAATATTTTTACCACTTCTTGCTCGGGCACCTGGGTAGGTTGTGGCCTTTTTTACCTTGGAGAAATGCTGGTCATTCCCTCTTGGCCCTGGATGAGTGATCAGACATCTGACCATACTGTTTTACTGGTGGGGTGCCTGCTGTAGACCAGAGGACTTGTCCAGCTGTCCTCTCTGGAGTATCAGGGACAGTCCTCCAGGTAACTTCACCTGAGGGAGGAAGCCCGACACTTGAGGCCTTGGGAGCAGAAAGGTGACTGTTTCATTCTGTTGATATTTCAGACACAGCTTAAAGAAGGTAGGATTCTGTTTAATTGTAACTCTCTTGTTTTTCTTTTTTATTCACCAGACTTCATGAGGAGATAATTGACTTCTATAACTTCATGTCCCCTTGTCCTGAAGAAGCAGCCATGAGAAGGGAAGTGGTGAAACGGATTGAGACTGTGGTAAAAGACCTCTGGCCGACAGCTGATGTGGGTATCTTTGGTTACCTCACACGTACCAGTCACTGTGAATGCCCTGTAGTTGTTTCGCCAGCTGTGTCCACTCAAATCCATGCTTCCCATTACTCTGGATATAGTGGCTCTCGAGGCACAATCCTGGGTAGCACCTGGGAGCTGTTTAGAAAAGCATTTTCCACTGCACTGCTGAATCAAACTCTGGAGTGGTCCAGCCATTGGTTAGCTCACCAGTGCACAGTTGGTTGAGGACCTAAATTAGCTTGAGAAATTAATTCATATTTATATTTTCATTTTCATTTATCCTCTCTCTCTCCCTCATTCTTGTTTTAAAATCTCCTTAAGGTTAGAAATCTCACTCCTGCCCCACCCCCTGCAGTCACTGCATTTTGCAGCATATAACTTGTTTTATTAGAAATTGCAAGTCCAAATGGAGCATGGTGGTGTATGCCTTTAGTTCCAGCACCCAGGAGGCAAAGCCTGTGAGTTCGAGGCTAGCTTGTTCTGCATAGTAAGTTCCAGGACAGCCAGAGCTACATAGAGAGACTCTGTCTCTAAAAAACCAACACAAGACAGTGTTTTATAGTACCTCACTTTCACATGGATGAGTAAGTATCTGTGGAAATGAGGTACTTGGTTGTAGTTGTGCAGACACCCTGCAGTATGCCACCTGACTGGGCAGCTAATAGCTGTGCCTGGATTTTGATACATACATAAACGGATTTTTTAGTTTGTAGCATTCTACCTGCTCCCTCCCCTATCCAAGCTGGTTTGTTGTTTACTCATGTTATGCAAGGTGGGAGCCTGCTGACTCGAATGTGGGGTATTTTCTTTCAGGTGCAGATATTTGGCAGCTTTAGTACAGGTCTCTATCTTCCAACAAGGTGAGTACCACTCAGATGACTGTGTGCTTTAGTATTTATTGGGTAGATGGTTCTGTGTGCATCTGAGGCTCCAATAGTCAGCTGGAGAAGGATTGTGGAGCACAGAGGGATGCTAGGCAGAAAGTGAATTTTAGATTATTACTATTAAGGTATCAAATTGCTTGCTTGGCTTTTTTCGTCTTGCATTTAATTTTTTATGGAATAGAAATGTTGGGCATTAGCGACAGATGAATGGGAACTGCCTTAGTCTGGTGCTAATGTAATACCATAAATACCACAGTCTGGCTGAATTGTAGACACTGTCTCAGTCTCCTGATACTGTAACATAGTAACCACAGTCTGGCCGAATTGTAAACATTGTCTTCAATCTCCTGATACTGTAACATAGTAACCACATTCTGGCCAAATCGTCTACACTGCCTTAGTATGCTGATACTGTAACATAGTAACCACAGTCTGGCTGAATTGTAAACATTGTCTTCAATCTCCTGATACTGTAACATAGTAACCACAGGTTGGCTGAATTGTAAACAATAGAAGCTTATTTGGCTCTCTGTTCTGCTGACTGAAAAGTCCAAGATTCAGAGGCCACAACTGGATCAAACTCTTACTTTCTATAACTACCCCACCCATCTGTCAGTGGTCTTGATATCACAAAGACAGTGCCCAGAATCTGTTCCCCCTCAGAAAGGTCATCATGCAAGAGTCAGTGACAGTAGCACAGCTGACTGGAAAGCGGTATCTGTTTCACCCCTGTGGTTCTGGGGGCTTTGAGGACCTTTTCAACTCTTGCTTTTCATAGTCACACGAGTTGAGCTATGTTCAGTGCCCAATCCTTAGTGGGATTCTGCCGCTGCCTGGTAGTATAGTGGCCGCATGCTGTGGGGCTGGCCTCCCATGTGTGATGTCACCTCCTGGTAAGGTGTGTTGTGACCAATGTATGTTTCTCTTTTGTCCAGTGACATAGACCTGGTTGTCTTTGGAAAGTGGGAACGTCCTCCATTACAGCTGTTGGAACAAGCCCTTCGAAAGCACAACGTGGCTGAGCCATGCTCCATCAAAGTCCTTGACAAAGCTACAGTGAGTATGGAGACCTGACACCTCCACCTGAATAGGAGTCCCCACATAGTGCCAGCGTCCTCAGGTCTTTCTGGTCGTTGTTACTGCCTACATTTAAAGATTGTCCTCTTGTGGTATATACATGCAACTGATCATCTTCATGCTTAACCAGCTGAGAAACTGCCCGCCTGTGATAATTGGGACTTTTTGACATTTGTGAGATCACCACCCTTGATGCAAAAAGACAAAATTGTGTCCATGTGTGTTCGAGGAGCAAGAGGAAGAAGAGGATAACTCAGGAGAAACTAGCGTTCCTTGTGCTGTTGTTGGAGTGCAGCTTAGCAGGAGAAACTAGCGTTTCTTGTGCTGTTGTTGGAGTGCAGCTTAGGGATCTGTGTGGCTGTGTGGTTTTCATGTGGGAAAGACAACATGCTAGCTTACATTGCAGGAGGAAAATCAAGAGTTCCTTTTGCTACCCAGAGCTGTGTCTGCATAGGAAAGGGCTCCCATCTTAACAGCTAGAAGGTGAGACTGCGTCTAAGGCTTTCCAGCTGCTGCAGGGGTGTGCTCTCTCTACTGACCGTCCTCCATAATATCCATGGATTCAGATCTTGGAGTGCAGGGGCTTTGTGTGTGGTGCAACCTGTGTGTTTGCTGCAGCTGCTCCAAAACAAGTATGGTAGTGTTGCGGTTTACTGCTCTGTGTGTCTGACCCCTGCCCCAAGTCTACCGAGAAAAAAAGACATTTATGTGTGGTAATGGTTTCTTAGGGTGCATGTGCAGGTCAGGTCTTCCCACGGGAGTCTTCTTTTTCAGACTCTTGTTCCCCTCTGACTGTCCCACTTCAGAGTCAGCCTGCAGGAGCAAGTGCAGTGGGGACTTGCCGTGAGGACAGTGGAGGGGGACGTTGGACATCTTTTGGGTCTCTAGTGACCACTGACAGAGCCTTTCTCTTTAAAACTGCCCTTGAGGACTGCTGATTCCCTTTGTGAAGAAAGGGAGGGGAATGGCTGTCTGGAGAATGTAGATGCCAAAGCTGCTTTTTAAATTAAATCTTCGCAGGTGCCAATCATAAAGCTCACAGACCAGGAGACTGAAGTTAAAGTCGACATTAGCTTTAACATGGAGACTGGTGTCCGGGCGGCAGAGTTCATCAAGAACTACATGAAGGTACTGCTATTACAGGTTCCGTGTGAGATCCTGTTACTCCTTTCTCATGAATGTTAAAAACCTTGGAATGGGGCATTGGTAGCAATAAAGAGGGTTCGGTTATGAGTGCCTTGTAATGGGGTTTCTAGAGGTATTTGAGAAGTATGTAGCTGTTTTTCTGATTTACTTTGAGTAACTACTTCCTAACATTGAGTGTCATTTTAGAGAGCTTTGGGGAAATGTTCTTTCTGTTAGTGCACATCCTTGCTCCCGGCTCAGGGCCACATTCACAAGTTTGGGTCGACATTCCTTCTGTGGGTCCCCTCCCTTTAGAGGCCTCAGTGTTGGGGAATATTATTTTCAGGTGTGTGACTTTTGTTTATACTGCATTTGTTTAACTCTGTGAAGCTGTTTTCCTGTGTCTGTCTAAAACACCTGATGGTCTAATAAAGCCCACCAAGCCACAGAGTAAGACTGAAAGTAAAAAAAGAGAAAAAACCAGAGGCTTAAATCATCCTAACTATAGGAAAGTCAGCTAGAAATAAGCCAAACTAAGGCCAGGCATTATATTATAATATTATAAGTAATATTAAGCCTCTGTGTGTGATTTATTTGGGAATGGGGTAGCGCCCCCCCTCACCACAAACAAAGAGTGATAAAAGATTGGCTTGGTGCTTGAGCTGGTGCCTTCTGGAGCTCTGACCAGGCCTGTCTGGCTCCCTCCTCTCTGCCTTCCACTTTGTCAGCTCCTCTCCTTTCTCATCTGATCTCAGCATTTGCACCCGTGATAACACTGGATCAGCCCCTCTGCACATGTCCTGGCCTCGCTGCTTTCCCTTGTGCTGCTCGCAGCCCGAGTGCACCTGCTTACTCCTGCGTGCTCGGGATTCTGCTGGCAGTCCTACTGTGTCCCCTGACTGAGTCACTGCTTGAGGGGAAAGGGTGTTCTCATACTCCCTCAGCAAGTGTGAATCCTTCAGCCTTGGAGACAGTTAAAATTGGAGACAGTTCTTTTTTGGAGGTGGGGGCAAGAGGATGGATGAGCAGTTCTTTCTCTTGTGAAACTTGCTGTCTGCATCTCTTTAAAAGCAGATCAGCTGACCTGTATGCGTCTTCTTGCGTTTACAGAAGTACTCGCTACTGCCGTACTTGATTTTAGTGTTGAAACAGTTCCTGCTGCAGAGGGATCTGAACGAGGTCTTCACAGGAGGAATCAGCTCCTACAGCCTCATCTTAATGGCCATCAGCTTCCTTCAGGTGAGTGGACCTTCTGTGAACTTGTTCTCTCAGCGTAAGTGGTGGCCCTCACCACTAGTGAGCAGTTTCCCCCTCCTGCTTCTGTTCTGGCTCAAGGTGTGGCTGTCTTGGTCAGCGTCATTCCTGCATCTTGATTCTGTGGCTGGCTTCTGTCAGGAGATGTCTGTCTGATTTCCAGGAAGCTTTTACTATGTTGAGACTGTGTGAATTGTGTATTTGGAGCAAGAGAGCAAGAGCTAGTTGGTTTATTGCTGTATAAACTATACAGAACCCTTTCCATTGGTGCTTATCTGTAATCTGTCCCCAATCACTTTCAGAATGAAGGACGGGCACCAACATGGGGAAAGATGGAGAAAGTTTCTTCTACGTTTTTCTCATTTTGCTTTTGGAGATAAAAGTCGCTCTAGTTCTGGATGGCCTGGAGCTGACTGTGTAGCCCAGGCTGACTTGGACTCATGGCAGTCCTTCTGATACAGCTCCCTAGTGCTGAGATTACATGTGTGAGCCACACTGCCTGCCAAGCCTTCTGTGATTAGTGGTCTTAGTTATGTGTCATCACTGTTTGTTCTGGTGAGTGAAGCATAGGAGAGGCCAGTGACACCCGACCTCCACTCTGTAGTCCAGATGACCTAGAATTCACCTTGTGCTCCAGACTGGCTTTAAACTAGTAGCAGTTTTTCTGCCTTAGACACCCAGGCGCTGGAATTATAGGCATGATCTCTTAAACCTGTTAACGATGTCACATATATAAAGTAATACCTGAGTTAATTAAAATTTTATGACATTTAACGTTTGCTTGAGAAAAAAAAATTCCTGTGTGTTTTAGCCCCCCAAGTATATGTCCCATGTATATCAATGATATTCTTTGCACTGTGCTTGGGGAGGGTTGTCATTTCCAGCGACCTTGCTACCCTACAAGTTAAACCACAATGCTGACTGTGTGTTAGCTTTGACTCCCAGGCTTGTTGCCCCTAAAGCTTATGTCCCTGAAGTGTGACAGCAGAGGAGCTTTTGGTCTTGAGCCCCCCCTATTCTGATGTGATGGTGCAGCCTCCCAGTCCACTGTGAGCTAAATGGCTCTGTTTCTGTTTCTTGAGTGCCCCTGATTTGAGGTGACATTTCAGTTATCTTGTAAGGACAGTTGTGATGTGCATGTCACCTCCTGATGTGCTTGTTCCTGGGGTCCTTGCGACTGTGAGACCTCACAGGGCCATCCAGATGGGATGGGATTGCTGTTTCCTCTCCACCTTCTGTGCCTATGTTAGAGTCCTCCAGCCTCAGGCTGGACCATCTCACAGTTGCCTGAGGGAAGGAGGCCAGGCCCTGGACTGGACTGACTTTGAGTGTCTGATTTGATTCAAAGGCAAGGGAATAAAGGCAGACAGACAGACTGCCCTGTTCTTTGGCAGAGGTTCGATCTAGGAACCCAGAGCTCTGATGTCACAGGGGAGCCATGCTTCCTGCTTCAGCCACTGTGCTGCCAGGACTTGTATGTTACTGAGACTTGACCATCGTGTTGTAGAATACAACCTTCGAGTGCTTGGAGTGTGACCAGTGAGACTGCAGGTGCTCGCTCCTTAGTGCTGGCTGCATGTGGGCAGTCACTGGTGCAGAGGAGTTGTCGGGACAGTGGGCGAGGGGCCGTAGGAGGCTTTGGCTTGCTTGCTTGAAGAAAGTGTGATGATGAGCTCGGCCTGACAGTGGTGTGTCTGGGAGCAGGATGAGTTAGTTCCCTGGTTCACGCGAGGTGTGATTTTAGTCAGTGTTGTTCTGCCATCTATTGGTGGCATTTCAGGAGGCTGAGATTACTGTGAAACGGTCACACAGGATATGGAAAACTTACCTACTGTCGGGCAGCATGGGACTACTCAGGTGTCTGTGTTTGGAAGTCATGGTCTGAGTGACTGACAGGCTGGCCGGCGCACTGGGGCCTCCTGGACGTGGCGCACACTCTCTTAGGGACTGTTGAGTGGGGACTCTGAGTCTCTGGAGAGGCTGCTAGGGACGTGTCTTTTTAGAATGTATCCCTAGTTCATATGCTTTGTGGCTGTGCTACTTTTACAGTTACATCCAAGAATTGATGCCCGGAGAGCTGACGAAAACCTTGGAATGCTTCTTGTAGAATTTTTTGAACTTTATGGAAGAAATTTTAATTACTTGAAAACTGGTATTAGAATAAAAGAAGGAGGTGCCTATATCGCCAAAGAAGAGATTATGAAAGCCATGACCAGTGGGTACCGACCATCGATGCTGTGCATTGAGGACCCTCTGCTGCCTGGTGAGCTTATTCCCTGTGTCTGGTTTTGTACCCACAGACCTTAGCGGTGACACTGTCAGAAGTCCTTGTTCTAACTGGCTTACTGCATTTTAAACCTCACATTGCATGAGTGCTGGACTTGGGAAGGTTAATCACTGCGTCCTCCAGAAACCATTCGCTCCTGGGAAGAAGCACACCAGGAAGGGTGGAGTCTCTCGTCCGGCAGCACTTTCTCCCCGGCTTTCCTGGGTCAGGAACGGTGCTGTTGTTTCCACGGGGGCTGAGCCAGGGCTCTCCCAGCCTCACTCCCCTTGGCATGTGTAAGGGGGCTCATGTCACCGTGGTAACAGTGGCCTTTAAACCTTCGCCAGTCTGGTAAAACCATGCTGCAGATTCCTGTTTAACTCTGTTCTTTTCAGCTCTGCTTATTGAGCACCCCTTAGGTAAGAGTCAGCGAGGGCAGGGGACAGGGTGGCTGTGCTCTGTCCCTTCTCATAGGACTGCAGGCGTGGATGCTGGGTCTGCTGAGCAGGCTCCTCAGTGGATTTTTATCTTAGGGGAACCTGTCCCTCACTGCACCCCTGTGTTAGGGGAACCTGTCCCACTCTCTACCCCTGTGTTAGGGGAACACACTGTACCCTTGTGTTAGGGGAACCTGTCCCTCACTGTACCCTGTGTTAGGGGAACACACTGTACCCTTGTGTTAGGGAAACCTGTCCCTCACTGCACCCCAGTTTGTGGTTTTATTTGTGTTTATTCCTGTTCATTATTTATTTTATTATCCTCAAATTTAATGAACATTTTATTAGTGTTTCAATGCTTCTAGGATGTGATTAATTTCTTTAAGAATTTATTGAGGAGAATGTCCTGACAGTTCTTCTCAGCTGTCTTTTAAGAGGTCTGGAAGATTCCATAGATGGGGAGATGTGGTTTTCCTGAGTGTCTGTTGGACCAACGAGCTCGTGCCTTCAAGTGTCTGTGTCAGTGTGTCTGCATGACTGCTGTGCTATAGCTGAGTCCAGGAAGACGAAACTTCAGTGTCCTCACTAAGAGTCCGCACCTCACCCGCCCATGAGGGATGAATGTGTGTAGTTCCTCTTAACTCTAGGGACACTTCATTGGGTTGCTCTGAGTTTAGACTGGTAGCGCTCTTCCTTAGAGTGCTCACTCCCCACCAGCTCTCCTTGTGGGACACTGAGGACTTACCAGTGAGGTTATTGATCATGCCAGGGCCACACTGCTGGTTCGTGCTTAGGATGTCTTGGATTTTCCTTGTGGTGGGTGGTTCCTTGTGGGTATTCTTTCTTTTTTCTTTTCCTGCTACCCTGGGACTTAGGCGACCTCATGAACTCTCAGGATCCCTGTGACTGCCCTCTTTGCAGTCGTAGCAGTAGACTGCTGACGTGGCATCTGATGTACACTGAACCTGTGGGTGTTTACATACATGAGCTGTGTGCTGCAGTCGGCAGCACTCGGCGCTGTGTTCTCATGCCCGTTGCATGAGCTGCTGAAGTTGGAGGCTCCGTTCCCAGGACCGTGTTTGAAAAGTTGGAAATGGCAGGGTGATGCTCAGGCCTGAAGCAGTCTGACAGTTGCCTTTTGTTGCAGGAAACGATGTTGGGCGGAGTTCCTACGGGGCCATGCAGGTGAAGCAGGTGTTTGACTACGCCTACATTGTGCTCAGCCATGCTGTGTCGCCGCTCGCCAGGTCTTACCCCAACCGGGATTCTGAAAGGTAATGGGTCTTGGACCTGGGTCCTGGGGAGTGGCAGCTCTACTTTCTCTAGTTGTGTGTTTCTGTGATATTGGTGGGTACACTGTCATTCTTGAGTGGACCTTGGTAATAAGGATTGGGATTCAGGATGGCTGTTGGATGGCCCATGGTCTAGGGCTGAACATTCTTTAATGGGGTGGTATTTTACTGGGGTATTCTGTATGGGGACAGATCCTGACTTCTAAACCCTGGATTGGTGCTGGTCCATCCTCCAGTCAGACATGTTTATCTCTGACTCCAGGTTAGCTGCCGCATAGGTATAGTGTTGAAATAGGAGCGACGGGCTGTGTCCCAGGCACCCGGCCGCCCGCACGGCTAGCTTTACCCGAAATAATTACACGGAAACTGTATTCTTTTAAACACCGCTTGGCCCATTATATCTAGCCTTTTCTCAGCTAACTCTCGCACCTGGACTAGCCCATTTCTTATAATCTGTGTAGCCCATGAGCTGGCTTACCAGGAATGATCTTAACCTGCATCTGCCTGGAGTGGGAGAATCATGGCGACTCCTTGACTCAGCTTCTTTCTCCCAGCATTCTGTTCTGTTTACTCCTCCCACCTGTTTTAACCTATGAGGGCCAAGCAGTTTCTTTATTGCTTAACCAATGAAATCAACAGATTGATATATAACACTCCCACATCACTTCCCCTTTTTCTGTTTAAACAAAAAAGGAAGGCTTTAACTTTAACATAGCAAAATTACATATAGCAAAACAGTTATCAAGCAAGAATTACAGTTATAATATTTATATCTATTTTATCTTTTATCATAACTAAGGAAAACTATAACTATATCTATTCATTTTTCAACTCCATCAAAGACTCCAGAAGGATATAATACTACCTAACAAACACGAAGTCCAAAACTCTAGAAATAACAGAGACACCTCGCTGCCTGTACAGTCACCCAAAGTTCCTCTGTACCGTTGGGGCATCCATCTTCGGCCTTCAGGCCCATAGTATCCAGCAGACATTTCCATGAAGCAGGAAATTTCAAAGGAAGTTCAGTCACTTTCTGCTGTGTCCTGCAGAATGTCTCGCAGACTCTCATGAATCAGGAACCCCAAAAGACCATCTCACCCTTAGGCAAGTTCAGCAGTCCTCTCTCTCTGGGTCCAGTTTATGCCATAGTCCAGGCAAGAACAGTTTCTTGCCCAAATGGCTATCAAACTCCATAAGGAGCCTCTTCAATGCCCATCTTCCTCTTGAAGGAGCAGACATGTCTCATTGTCATGAAAAGTCCTAAGTTATTAAAATATTTTAAATGCCATATTCTGCAGCCTTTGAGAGATATGAAGAATGCCTATCTGAAATATATCTCTATATATCTAGAAAATCTAAGTAACATGACTACAAACTTGACTATTATTTATGATTATCCATCAACAACCTATATTTCTTCATTATACATTACATTTTAAAAATGAACTACACAATCACAACACCTTATTCAAGATCAGAAATACATATACATATAACAAAATTGACCTTAAAATCCATACCAATGCAAATTATTCATACCTATATCATTTCCCCCTTTAAATGTAAAAGAACATTTATAAACAATATTTTGGGAACGTGGGTGCAGTTTTTTCTCTCCAAACTGCTTCCTGCTGAGTGGGGGTGCTGTTAATCAGATCATTTAGGGTGTAACCTGTGTGCCAGGTTTATCTCAGTTGGCAGTTGAGTGAAGTAATTTTTTGAGGGTGTTCACAGGAACTTTTTGGGAGGTCGTGGTCTATCATACCATATCGCAATAGATGCAATCCACATGGTCTGGTCCTCTGTGAAAACAAAAGAAGACCCTCTCCAAAGCATCGTATCCTTAGACCCAAATTTTGAAATCGTAATACCCTTATATCCATTCTGGTTTAGCTTGGCAGCCCATGTAATGAAATGTCTCTCTGTACTTAGCTCCTTTACAGTCAAAAATTTTAAAGAAAACACAATGTACATAATCCAGACTCTCTGTGAATTTTCCATTTTTATGTGGCTTATTTTTCTTTATTTCTTTTAATCTCTTAACTATCTGTACTCTGTCTCTTTAAAGACTTTACCCTTTTTTTAAGACATTAACTTTATTCTTTATATTCTTTTTCTTCTCTCTCTCAAGCCTACGTACATTCATCCAACAGTGTCTGAATCTGTTTTATTGTGAATCTGTAATTTTTTTACTATCCAGGAGCATTTTTTAAAATATTAAGCAGTTCTTAAAAACTTAAGTTGCACCATGTAGGGGTAATATGGTACTGCGTGTTTACTGCCAAGTCTAAACCTTAACTACGCTGTTATTATGGTAATTATGGTAGTTCCTGCCTGAGGTCAGCACAGTTCAGCATGGAGCAGCCGCTCCTGCCTCAGATCCATTTGGTGCCCCTGAGCTGAGCACAGTTCCAGGCACACAGCAAGTCCACATTGGAGCCACACTCAGCAGTTTAATTTTGAGACTGAGCGTGCAGCACAGAAACTCTTTTTATCCAAGTTACAACCAAATCTGACACGCAGAGCACTGTGCAGTCTGAAAACACGTCTCTTCTGCCATGCTCTTCTGCCTGCCTAAGCCTAATTCTGCCGGCTGCCCAGGTGCAGGCGGGGAGCATTGAGCCTTCAGCATGGTCTCAGAGCACTCTTCTTCCGATCCCAAGCGGGAACACAAACATCCAGTCCCATAAAATCCACTGAAATGCTTTAAAGCCAGAGTTCACGCTGGCAGCACAGCCCCAAGAAGCTGCGCTTTAAACTGACACAGCGTTTTTTCTGCTGCTGTTGCCGAATCAGGAAATCTCTCTACAGCACGCCACCAACAAACAGCAAAAATCTGTGTTAAACTCTCTCTCCCTTATGATTAAGCCTTCTCAGGTTTTTAAGTGGATTTAGTCCATCACGTCGGCGCCACTCTGTAGTAGTTAGGGGCGGCGGGGCTGCGTCCCCGGCACCCGGCCGCCCACATGGCTAGCTCTAGCTTATGCCCCGAAATAATTACACGGAAACGGTATTCTTTTAAACACTGCCTGGCCCCATTAGTTCCAGCCTCTTATTGGCTAGCTCTTACATATTGACCTAACCCATTTCTATTAATCTGTGTAGCCCACGAGCTGGCTTACCAGGAATGATCTTAACCTGCGTCTGCCTGGAGTGGGAGAATCATGGCGACTCCTTGACACAGCTTCTTTCTCCCAGCATTCTGTTCTGTTTACTCCTCCCACCTGTTTTAACCTATGAGGGCCAAGCAGTTTCTTTATTGCTTAACCAATCAAATCAACAGATTGACATATGACACTCCCACATCAGTATAGCATGTGGGGGTGGGGAGCAGACAGCTGGTGGGGAGGACAGGACTGTGCAGCCTGCTGTTGGGAATGGCACTGTGGCTGTGCTGCAGACCAGCAGTGGGGTCTTTCCTACCCTGTAGTGGGAAACAGCACTCCATGGCTGCTGTGAATGGGGGTCTGGGCCCCTAAGAGCTGGATTGGAGCCGTCGTCTTTCGTAGACAGATGGTGGTTAAGGACCTCCTTTTATCATGACCTCATAGCACACTTGAATGTAAACACATAAGAACTCCTTCTTTTGTCCTTCATAAGCCTCACACCTGACACATGATGTCTGTGTCCAACCTTGTTCTTTGCAGTACTTTAGGAAGAATCATCAAAGTCACCCAGGAAGTGATTGACTACCGGAGGTGGATCAAAGAAAAGTGGGGTAGCAGAATCCTCCCATCTCCAGACCTGGGTGAGAGACTGACACAGTGTGAGGCTTGGCCCTCTGCCCTTCAGCACAGAAGCCTCTCTTACCCTCTTGTGGGTTGTTCAAGCTAGGAAAGTGGCTCCTTCTACTTTTTCTGACAGACCGTTCCTTCTGTAAGACCTAAGCTAATAGAAGTAGAGCAGAAGTTGCAGTAGGAGTGTGGGAAGGGGCAGGCAGACGTTGTTGTTAGGGTTGATTGGATTCCAGCATGTAATGGCCAGAAATCATTGAGATAGGTATTTTTTCGTTTCAAATCTTAGAATTCCAGTGTGTCTTTGTATTTCAGAATTCTACATTTCTATTTCAGATACTTGCTTTATGTTATAGTTTATAAAAGCTACAGGTAAGATTTACGCACCCAGTGTTGGACAGATATTTTAATGCTTTCTGATAACTAGTTTAATATACATTTACAATTTGGTTAACTCAGATTCAAGGTTTGGTTTGTTAGTTGCACATGCGACATTTCAGAGCTCCGCAGCTTTGGGCTGCTGGCACATCGCTTTGCTTTCCTGCCCCAGACAACAGGATTAAGATAAAGGAGAGAATCAACACTTGCAATGGGGAGCAGATGCAGAGCCGGGAGCCCGGCTCCCCCTACAGCCAACGCCTGACTCTGTCCCTGTCCAGTCCCCAGCTGCTGTCCTCAGGTTCCTCTGCTTCTTCCGTGTCCTCGCTCTCTGGAAGTGATATTGTGAGTGGGTTTTTGCTCTTGACTGTCTCCCTCACCTGTGGGGTGGTTGGTGTCCTTGTTATCTCTAACAGGGAGTTCAGGACCTTTTCCTCCGTCTCAGTCCCTTCCTGGGTGTGCATGCATACAAAGTCTGTGCTTGGTGTTCTTTGCCATAGGCCTTAAGCCCAGGCTGTGCTGCTCACATGACCGAGGTAGTAATAGCCCTCAGCCAAGCCATGGACTTTTCAGTGATTTTGTTTTTTGTTTTTTTAAATCTGGTTTAGAGATTTATAAACTGAAGTCCACGTGTTTCCTATAGCCTGGTCTTTCTCAGTTTTAAAGTAACTCTGAGGCAGCGGGTACACTTGGACCATCTGTTGCTCAGCCTGATTTGCTCGAATGACCTTTTCTGCTTCTCTCCCTGAGGGTGCGTTTTGAGACCTCAGTGGCACCCTGCTCACAGCTCTCCTTGTTTCTGTGCTGGACTCTAGGACTCAGATGCGCCCGCCTGCACCACTCCCAGTGTTTGTCAGTTCAGCCTACAAGCACCCACCACCCTGATGGCCAGCCTGCCTACAGCCTTGCCAATACCCAGCAGTAAGCCTCAGGCTGCTGCTCCCAGAACATTGATCATGACAACGAACAATCAGGTACAGGCTCCCTCTCTAGAGCCAGCATCCGAGCCAGCAGTGTTCACTGTGAACTGACTCTTCTTCAGGCATGTTTGTGTCTTAGGAACTGACATGTTTGCCCGCTCTGGAAGCTCATGCTTACCTTTTCCTTCTAGACCAGGTTTACCATCCCCCCGCCAACCCTCGGAGTCGCCCCTGTTCCTTGCAGACAGGCTGGCGTGGAAGGAACCACGTCTTTGAAGACTGTTCACCATGTGACTTCCCCAGCCATCCCCTCGGCATCCCCCAATCCACTGTCCAGTCCCCATCTGTATCACAAGGTGAGTGCTGTCTGTCTTGCCTCCGGAGTCACCGCAGCTGGGCCTGTGCCTCTCAGAGAGACCAGAAAGTTTCAAAGGGGCCTCTGTGTCTGCCTGTGCAGCTCACCCCTGTTTTCCTTTGTCAGCAGCATCTCAAGTGCTAGTTGGTTCATTGCGACAGTTTAAGCAGTGACAGCGCTGTCATTCTCCCTGGCGCTGCAGCGTGAAGGAGAGCAGGGCTTTCCAGTTCACTTGACCACTTACTTTGGTTTTTAAAGTCAAAAGGTAGAGCCAAGCCTTACCCTTGCCACAGCCTGTAGTGGACTGTCCGCCAGTCTGCCCAGTTGCTGGCTTCCCTGCCCGTGGGGAGCTTTGTGCTGCACCATGCTGGGATGTCTTGCCAAGTCTCATTAGCCATGGGAGTACTTCATGCCCTGGGACCCTTCCCCATCCTCTAAGGCATCAGATAGGCCCATGACCCATACAGGGCTGGATGCAGTACTTAACTAAAGTAGCTCCTCTTTGCTTACCCCATCCCAGTTGGCCAGTGTAGTTTTGTTCTGGGAGGGGATAATTCCTTATTATGGGTGTGCTGTCATTGGGGATGGAGAACTCCTGCCCTCAGCACTGCAGCCTCCTCCACATGGTGGGTTTGCCCAACTCTTCCCGGAAGCATCTCATGCTTCTCTTGTCCTCTTTGCAGTTGCTTTGGAAATGGCCCAGAGCTTTACTGCTGCCTGTAAAGGTCCTGAGAATTAGGTAGGCATACGTGACTCCTGTCACAGACAGTGAGGTTTACAGGGACCTTCTCATACCTGTGACGAAACAGAGCAAATACGTGGAGCGAAGTGATGCTCTTGTCTGCCCACTGCACAGCACAGCAGGGAAGACGTGGCTGTGGTTCTTGTCATCTCATGGTCCGTGTGCTGCACTTCAGCCCTGCTCTCTCTGTCTCTCCAGCAGCACAGCGGCATGAAACTGTCTATGAAAGGCTCCCACAACCACACCCAGGGCGGCGGCTACAGCTCTGTGGGTAGTGGAGCCGTGAGGCCTCCTGTTGGCAACCGAGGACACCACCAGTACAACCGCACCGGCTGGAGGAGGAAAAAGCACGCACACACGAGGGACAGCTTGCCTGTGAGTCTCAGCAGATAATGGCTCCTGGCTGCTCCCACCCCAGACTGCGCACAGCACCTCCACTGTGGGCTGCTGAGGGCCGCCCGGCACAGGTCACTCTGCATGTTTGTGTGGTGGCCGCATCCATCCTACAGAGCAGCTCCCTGTGCTCATCTGTGAAGCCTTACTACACGTGGATGTGCGTCTGCCTGCCTAGGAGTCTGCGCCCGTGCCCAGCAGGGCGGCTGAGGAGTGAAGGACTGCGTGTGCTCCTGTCTGTCCCAGGCAGAGAGGTCAAGCCCTGCTACATGTCTTTCTCATGGGAGTGTGCAGGCTGCCATTTTACTGCCCTCATGTCTTGTTTGAAACTTTGGGACTGTTTTTCTATGTAAATATTGAAAACTTATGATTTGTGCAATAACTCAGATATTTTTTATTTAATTTCATATTTTCACATAAGTTATATTTAAGGGAGGAGGGAATTTTTTTTAAACACGCTTAGATCCTTTCCCAATTTGCATTTTCTAAGTTGGGTTCCTCGTGTTGGCTGTTGTCTGTTAAGTGTCGTTACCTGAACACCGTGAGGAGGGGCTTGCGGGTTTTATTTTCACGTCTTTTCTTTTGGTCAGATGCAGTGAAGGAGCCAAGTCATCGTGATGGTTTTGTGAGGCGTTCAGCTCCCAGGCCTCCAGTGCGTTCCTGGCAGCCTTGCTGTAGGCCTTGGGCTGTTGTCCTGCTCTGACCACAAGTTCTGACATTTTGGTTTGGGTTTTTAAAAACTAGACAGCAAATCCAGCTTTTAAAGTGCCAGAAGTAAAAACCTCTAGGGAGCAGAGGTGGTCACATCATAGAGATTGTACAGTACTGTGGCTGTGCCGTGCTACGGTCGGGCAGTGATGTGTCTGAACCGTGGGCCTGGGGAGTATCGTTACAGACAATGGCACCCAGATTAGGAATGTGGAGAGAGGAATTTCCTTGATTCCGTTGAGGAATCTGCATAGCGGTATGCACTGTTCTGTTAAGAGCAAATATCTGAAAAGTACCTCTGCGGTCGGGGCACGTGGGGAGTATTTTATTGTATCACAGGAGAGCATAGCCCAGCCAGCGTGGGCCCAGGAGCGGCTGGTGCCTGACGTCAGCAGCAAACAGGTATACTATGCAAGTGTATTGTGCCACAACAACCACTGTCTTTGTTACTTGTTTTGAACAAGATTATATCCATCGCCTAAACCCCGAGTCTCTGGAGCACCACGGTTGTCCTGGGAGTGCTTGCATCTTGTAGGCCCTCTGGCTTCCATTTCTAAAATGGGGGTTCTGGCCCTGCTAAACACTACAGAGAGGTCAGTCTTTCAGTCCACTGGTAGAGAATGTCAGGACAAGAAGCTGATTGCTGTGACATCTGATTGGCATGCAGCAGTGGGAGTTGTAGATTGATGTCTGAATGTGACGGACGCCTAGCCAAGGACAAGTTGTGCGTGTCTGGGTCTGCCTCTCGCTGCCGCTGCTGTGGGGGCTGCTGACTCTGAGACAGTGCTGAGCAGAGTAGCACATGGGGTCTGCAGCTCATGAAGATTGGAATCATCCAGAATATTTAAACTATTTAAATTGTGAAACCTGTTGCTAAAGAATATTTAGGAACACTGGTCCACAGGCCTGTACTAATTACACATTAGCAATATTGACTGTATCTGCATTAAGGAGCCACCGTGGGGCCGTGTGAGTGACCCGCAGATGTGCGTTTTAAAGTTCTGTCCAGGCCCAGGTGAGTGTCCATCCCTGTAATGGTGAACCAAATGAATTGGCCTGGCTACCACTGTGGCCACATGCTACAGGCTGACAGAAGCTATCATGTTTCAATTTTGTGTGTGGACAACAATGTGGACACTAAAATTGACATATTTTTATGTAAAGTTTTTTCTATTCTTTGATTTTTAATAAACTTTAGAAACCAGCTTTATGTTGACTAGATGCTTTCCTCTGAAGGGTGGGGTGGGGTGGGGTGGTTTCTGCACTAGCTGCATGCTGAGGTTAATACGATCCTCAGGTCATCCCTGTGGCCAGGTCATCACATGGGGTCATGCCTGCTGCAGGAGTTTGAGCCCCACATGTGGGTGCTTGAAGTTTCAGGAGCACTGTGTGCTCCCCACTGTGCTGTGGTCTGGAGGCCGGCATCCCAGGGAAACGGGCCTGCATGCAGATCAACACTGCCACACTCCAAGCTCCCAAACATGACACCTGCAGTTTCTGGTTTGTAGGGAGTTTGCTAAGCATGCCTATGACAGGACTCTCAGCTGCTCAGCCCATCAGTGTGTGTGGTGGGACGCTGTACCGCCTACTGCACGGGCCGGGAACAAAGCGCACATCCGTCCTAACACAATCGTTCTTTCTCCAGTGACTGAGTCAGAAAAAGACCAGTTCATGACCTTAGAAGCTGCAGTGAATTCCAGGCAAGGTAGGAAACCATACTAGGCCGTTTTCCCTGGAAGCTGCTCTTCTGCCCTCGGGCCTGAGGCTGGCTGTGAAGTGTGGGCAGTTTCCATTTCTGCAGAGCAGTCCACTGCTCCTGTTTGCTCTCACCTGCAAGTTCTCAAGTCCCGAGTGTGTGTCCAGGCAGTGGGGACAGATGTGACCCCTACCTCATAACTGTTGGCTCAGGTGTGTGTGTGTGTGGGGGGGGGATGCGTATCTTAGGGGGCTCAGTCATAAAAATGAGAGAAGAGTCAGGCCAGATGCTGTGGTGCCATTCGCTGCCGCTGAGGGCCACATGCAGATGAGAGGAGAGCCCCCCTGAGTTGTGGTGCTCATGCTTTGCGGTCCACACGGTTGCCTGACGGGGAAGCCGGTGCGGGAAATCGGTCTTCTGCTGTGCAAGGTAGGCACTGACCTCAAGCCAGTTTCAGCAATGTTCGCCCAGTGCCACCTGCACGCCTTTGCACCTGGTCTCCTGTCCCCTCTGGTTTGCCCAGCTTTGAGGACACAAGTCAGTCTCTCACCGAGCTTTTGTCTTGACAAAACAAGTAGGCTCATCTGCTAGTCACCTCAGCATTGGGCTCAGGAAAAGGGATGCTGCAGTTACTTGAGATGCGATAAATGACAGAATCCTCTCCAGTGATGGTCAGGGGAGCCCGTCAGCTTCAGACCTTCGTGCTTCCAGGGACAGCTCCAGCTTTACCTGGTCAGACTTGGTGTTTGCCTCAGCCCCAGAAGCCCTGCTCTTAATATCCTGAAAGACCACTTCTTTCTTGAGGCTGCCTGCCTCTCTCCTTCACTCATCAGCTGGGGTCCACATCCTCTTTCCACTGCCTCCAGCTGGTGCTGCCGGCCCTGCCTCACTTGCTCAGCCTGATTCTGCCCCTGCAAGTCCTCTTCATGGGCTCTCTCCACATGCTCTCCCCAGCCCTCCTAGTCTCACTGGCCAGGTAGCATGAGCACTTCTGGCTTGGGTCTGTCTTCTGAGCATATAATCTAGACGGAATTTCTGTATAGTTCCCCCGCCCCAGGCTGCCAACTCAGTGGGTCTCCAAGCTCATCCTCTCTTGCTCCCTTAGCCCTGTGGCCACCTGCTTCAGGTGACCTCCCAGTCAGGCATCATGGCCTTGAGATCTACTTTATTGGCAGGTTGTCAGCCTCTGCTGATCTCTTTGCATTCCTTCGCCACTGAGAAGCTTCCATCCCTGTGTTCCCATTGTCTCCCTTTTGGGTCTCAGATACCCCTCACCTGCTGCATTCCTCCAGCCCCTTCTGTATCACCCAGAAAACCATCTGTGAAAGACACAGGTAACTCCTTCACTGCCTGGGGTCCTCAGGTGCTGGCTTTCCCCTTCACTGTGTTCACCATTGTCATGGATGCCTTGACCTAACAAATGTCCGAGTACACTGTACTGAGATCCTCTTAGAAAGGAAATCCGTGGGGCTGGTTCCTAAAGTGCTTGTATTATAAGCATGAAGACTTGAGTTTATAACCCTAGTATCATGTAAAAAAGCTGGAGATTTGAGGGCAGTAGGATTCCTGGAACTTGCCACCTGTCCAGCCTAGCCTAATTGGTGAGAGCCACAGCAATGAAACACACACACACACACACACACACACACACACACTCACACCCTTTATGCAAGAAGCCAGCAGTATGGGTAGCTAGTGTTGGGTGGCAAATGAAGTGCAGTTCAATTGAGGACTTTACCCTGCCAGCCCTACCAGCAACAGCCCCAGCCAAGCCCAGAGGGAGTTGGGGACCCAGAGCCGGCAGAAAGGAGTTGCTATATGGAGCTGAGCCACCAATTTAAAGGGTCTAATTTACATGAGGAATTAATTTATTATAACAGGCCAAACAGAAACACTTTAATGCCTGGGTCTCCCCTCTTTCTTGTGTTCCATTTAGTCTTCGTGTTCTTTGATATTGAAAATTCTCAGGGTGTTGGGTATTTTGGAAGGGAAGTATTTAGCATGGTTTTTAAAATGTCGTTTGACACTCTGGTGCAATGATTTATGAGCTATTTTAGCGTAGCGTAGTAGACACTCCCATTGACCCAATAGCTGTTTTATTGCCTAGTAGGTTTACCAGTTTAAAGTGTGAAACTTGAGCTTAGAAAGTGAGTGATACTTGGTGTTTTCAGATATCAATGGATAGTTTCGTTGGGTGCTCTGTCTTGTGTTGGGCTCAGTTTTGCTTGGGGGAAATCAGGTGCACAGGAAATGTCCTTGTGCCCATGGTGGCCATGCAGACAGATCTCCTCAGCAAGTTACAGCGGAGCAGAAGGTAGTTCTAATTTATCATCACCTCTTTACCCATCTAGACAGAAGGTAAACTGTGTAGCAGGTCAGGGCTGGGTGGCTCTCCAGTGCACTCTTCCCAGCTCCTCAAGGTACTTGATCCAGACTTCTGCAGTCTCGTGCAGCCACCTCCTGACACCCATCCCTGTCGATGGGACAGCTCTAGGTGGCCTACTTGCCTGGCCATATTGAACCCACCCTCACATGAAGTGTGCGTGTATGCTGCATGGCCCCTTTCTCAGTGTGTGACTCGGGAAACTCATTCCTGCTTGCTGGTAACCCACCGGCTAGAACGCCCCGTGGGATTCCTATTTGATAATTGGCTCAGAATCCTTTTCTCTCTCTCATGTTGCTGTCCCCATAGGTGGCTTGTAGGCAGCCTGGATACTTGTCAAGGACCTAGCATTGAGCTCTCATTTCCATCTTCTGTCTCCCCACCACTGAAATGGGGCTGTCCGTCTCAAAGATCCTACAGTACAATAGGTGTGTTTTGACAGAGAATCTTCTCTAGGAGGCAGTACTTTGGTTTCCCCCTTTGATTCTCAGTGATGCTGGGGGGTGTGGCAGCCATCTCGAACTACATGGCGGCATAGGGAAAGCGATAGAGGAAGAAGACAGGAAGGCCCTGGAACTCCAACCGGGTGCTGGAGCTCTTTTTGTAGGCACAGATGGGACATTTACATGAATATCAAACCCGTGCCTGGCACTCTGGACTCTCAGCTAAACACAATTTTCAATTTTAAAAAAGCATCTGAAATACAAGCTCACTTATAGCCCTGTAGGAGGTACTCTGGCTGGGGGAACAGCTTCATTTGCCTGAAGTCCTGCCTCACCTTTGCACCGTAAAGATTTGTCACTCATATTGTTACAATAAAACATTGATTGGTCAGTAGCCAGGCAGGAAGTATAGGTGGGGCAACCAGACTAAGAGAATTCTGGGAAGAGTAAAGGCAGAGAGTCAGTTACTAGCCAGACACAGAGGAAGCAAGATGAGAATGCCTTACTGAGAAAATGTACCAAGCTACGTGGCTAAAGATAGACAAGAATTATGAGGTAATTTAAGTTGTAAGAGCTAGTTAGTAATAAGCCTGAGCAAATAGGCCAAACAATGTATAATTAATATAAATCTCTGTGTGTTTCTTTGAGACTGAATGCTGCGGGATGACCAGGTGGCAGAGAAACTTCTATCTATATACCTCCCTCCTGGCCTTGGGGGACATGAAGCTCCTAGCAGCCCATGGAACACAGTTTTAAACCTGCAAACCAAACACATTCATCCCCACCTTTCATTCTGACTTCCTAACTTAACTTCTTTTTCTTCTTCTTTTTCTCCTTCTCCTTCTTCTTCTTCCTCTTCCTCCTCTTCCTCCTCTTCCTCTTCCCCTTCCTTTTCTCCTCCTCTTCTCCCCCTTCTCCTCCTCCTCCTCCTCCTCCTCCTCCTTCTCCTCCTCTCCCTTTCCCTTCCTCTGCCTCTTTTACTGAACCCACTTGGTTCTGGCTAAGGAAGGCAGCTTTCACACAGGCTCTGAATCTTGGGTGTGAAATTGGAGCCTTTGTCCTGGAAGGGACAGCTCCCTATATTGATGGCTACACACCTGAAATATCTGGAGAGGGGCAAATTCCTACCATCCTGGTTTTCTTTCATGTCTGCTTCCTAATCTAGTGAAAGCCTGGGCCCATGATTTCGGTCAGGGGACTTCCTCCTCTGTCCATTCAGGGCTGGTTTCTCTGCTTCTCCTCTGTAAAGCTCCACATCACAGCTCCACCTAAGCATGCAACCAGCAACCACGCGGGCAGCTGCGCCTGTTGCTCTGGAATGCTGTCCGCAGGGTTATGTGGCTCCTACAGGAGGAAGTGTCCCTTCATCCCCTTACCTCCCATCTGGGCTGGCATTCAGAATGTCTGCTGTTCCTACTGCAGGAAGCAGTGTCCTCGAGAGAAGAGAGAGGGCAGCCTTGTTCCAATCTTGCAGATGCTCAGCTCTGCCAAATCAGAGTCAGAACTCTGGAGTTCCCTTTTGCTATGCTGTGTGGCCTTTGACCTCCAGGCAAAGGTGTTGTCTGAGTTAACATTTAATAAGAAACCATGCCGGGCACACAGGATTTCGAAGTCCTCTGGAAATGGGGCTATGATGTTCTCTGCTGAGGAACAGAGAGGACTGTGGCATCCTGACAATGAGGATGCCTGGGGGTGCTGCCTCTTGGGGGTGTTTCCAGATTGTTCATTGAAGGACCCTCTCCCCAGAACCTGTTGTGGAATTCTCATTCTGAGTTCTGGTGTGGCCGGGGTATTGGTGGTTATCGTGGTTCCCATGTGCTGGGCGGGGTCTCCGACTAGCACCGTGTTAGGCTGCTCTGTCTTTCGGAGGAGGATGGTTTCCTCACACTCAGGGCCTAAAGGGCTGTGATGAGAAACATGGATTGCACAGACTTGAGGATGGTATCTAGGATCCCTGTTTTTGCTCATTGCTGTAAGCTTCTGGCAGAGGACACTCTGCGGCCCACTGCCTGGGTGTGTTGGAGAAGGGGGCAGAACCAACCAAAAACACTCTGGAGGCAGCACCACACACAGCCAGCCTCCCCTCCAGACATGGCCGTCCATGGCCTTTAGGTGTGGCTTCTCGGCCTCCTCCCTTCTCTCTCTTCCTCTCTGGTGCTGTCTGCCTGGCCGGCTTGATGCAGGCTCTTGGGAAGGTGTCAGGGCTACATATGCACCACTTCACTTCCCACTTGAGGATGCAGGAGAGTGACGGAGGCTCCAGGCACTGGCTGGGCCAGAAGCCAGAATAGCTGTCCTCTGTGGGCCTTGGGGGAATGAACAGCACATGGGTTGCCATGGAGCCCAAGCCTTCATGACAGAGAGACACCTTTCTAGCCACAAACACACTGTGGTGGGTGGGCAGTGTGAGCAGGGGCAAGCAAAGTCGCAGCCTGGGGGCAGGGAGGGCTCCCTACAAGGCCTGCTCCCGACCAGGAAGGGATTCTGGACTCTATTTTGGTGAATATGCTATGGCCACATTCAGGGAATAGCAACTTGGTGAATGGTCTGTAAACAGATACAGCTTAAGCTAATGGTGATGAAATATCCCAGATTTCATCAGTGACTGAACTCTGAACATGCCTTCTGTGTCGTCTGCCTCCCGTTTGCCCATCACGCCCCATCCTGGAGGCATCTGAGCGACCACTGTTCTTCACCAGCCAAACGGACACCATCACAGGTGACCATCAGGGATCACTGTTAGGGTTTGTGTTCTCCACAGTTCTGGCAGCTTTCCCTCCTCTCCAGTGGCTGTGGCCCATGCAGCCCTAATGAGGCTTTTGTAAAGTCTAACTGCTTCCTCCTCACAACGTGGCTCCCCGTTCCCTGAGTTCAGTGTTTGATACATCTGATGGCATACAGCCCACAGTCTAACACCCCGGGATGTCTATGAGTGCAGCCCAATATGAAAACATTATAATGGTCTTTTGCAACTTTCTTGGTAACTTGATTGCACGGCTCTCAAATATCAACTTTCTAGGGCACACCGTGTCTTTGTCCAAAGGTTGGACGTATCTTAAGCCAAATTTCCACGGGAAACATTTCACTCCTTTTCCAGCTTCTCCTTGCTCTTGGGGACGCTATCAAGTCACAAGTCCTATGTGCTCCCCATTATCTGTGCCCCCCTTTATTTTCCCTTGTTCGGTACAGGGAACCTCAGGTCAAGGAGTCAAGTCGGAAGGGTGATCCCAGGACGGGAGGAGGACAGCGTTTGACGGTCATGCCTGAATGACTCAGAGACCAGTTCTATCAAAGGGAGAGCTTACTGATTTCCCCAGAGAACAGGACAGACCAGGCTGCCCCGTGACACATTAGGGTGGCCAGGGTCTGCACTGGGGTGTGCCCTGGAGAGTCAAGGCAGCTGACTGAGGTAACTCCAGGGCTCTGGACTGTAGGGGTGGCCTCTAATGGCTTGGCACCTGTTTTGGGACAGTGTAGGCAGGGGATGTTGGCTTGGGCATGCATGTCAGGCGAGAAGTTGGGTGGCTAGTTTGCATATGGGAGGTGCGCTGTGGCTAGTTTGCATATGGGAGGTGCGCTGTGGCTAGTTTGCATATGGGAGGTGAGCTTCAGTCAAGTCACCTTGCGGGAGCGGTCACCCGCGTAGAGTGATTGCTTTGTGATTAGGGGAGGCCAGGTATGAATGGGTAATCGCAGCAAACACAGACAGACAGACAGGAGAAGGCTGTTTGGACAGGAGTGGGCTTTGCCTTTTTAGGGAGTGGGAGCTGAAGAGAGATTTTGAGAGGAGACAAAGATTTCCAAGTTCTCCGCCATGAAAGCTTTGTGGGGACGTGTGCGGATCCTGGTCATGTTGGTTTTAAGCACCTTGAATGGACAAGAGAGCTGGAGGACACAGCTCCCTTGGTCCAGGACCTCCCAGGCATAGGGACATTCAGCTCACTGGCAGCTTCTTGAACAGGATGGCGTCTGACCGGGTACCCTAGGCTCCACATGAGAGACACCTGGAGTTAAGTGTGTCCAAAAGAGGACAGCAGGGGCTGACAGACTCAGAGAAAGTACTGAAGCTGCTTAAGGCAAAATGGCTCATGTCCTGAAGCTAAGAAGGGCGTAGTGGAGGGTGGGAGGGGGGAGGTGAAGCACCATTGGTGGAGAGGTTGCTTAGAGTAGCATGAGGTCTTAGAGCCAGCATCCAACACCTTAAAACAAACAAACAAACAAACAAAAAGGTTGTGTCTACAAAAGAAACATTTTCCTACCCTGAAGAAATGGTTAGCTACTTGTCTGGGCCTGGCTGCAGGCAGCAGGAGCATAGGAGGCAAACAAGGCCACATCTCATAGAGCTGAGCTCCAGACCATGGTCCCATGGGTCACGATCTCTCTGGCCTGCTGATGTCACACACTTCCGCTGTGTGTCTCTTTTAAAATGTTATTTCTTTTTCTATTTCTGCGTGTGGGTGTATCTGAATATCTGTGCACTGCATGCTTACAGTGCCTAGAGCAGCCACAAGAGGGCATCGCGTCACCAGGAAATGGAGTTGGAGACTGTGAGGACCTGCCGTGTGGGCGCTGGAAGCAAACCCAGATCCTGTGGAAGAGCAGTTGGTGCTATTGACCAAGGAACCATCTCTTCAGTATCTCTCCCTCATCCCTCTTGCCCTGTTCCTGCCTCCTCAGTTTGGATGCTTGCTTTGTGGGCTGCGGGCTTTCGGCTCTTGTGTAGGTAGGGAGAACCATGCTATGCCTTCCTGTGGTTTCTTGATGGAGACAGGGAACCTGTGCCCCTTGAATAGCCCTTAGTCTTTGAAATGGTTTCACGAACATGGTAGTGGTGGGTGAGAATGGGCTTATCTGGCAACATCTGTGTTTTTCAACACATTCCCCCAGGAAGGGCAGTCTTAGCCTCTGGCTACCCTGCTGGGAACCAGGGGGTCTGCTCTGTCCCTCTCCCTTCTGTGGAGACTCTAGTACTTCAGCAGGGCAGCGTCTTGTAACAGGTTTGGGCTCTGCTTTCCCAGGTGGAAGATTTGGGAAGAGGGTCCTGACTTGCCAGTCCACATGGCTTTGAACTGAGTTCCCAACCTTCACAAACACGAATACTGGGTTCTCAGCCCGCGTGGATCCTGCACCCCCCTGATGTTTTCTCTGGGATGAGTTGAACATCACTGGCTTTTTGACTGTATTGGGGCTTCTAAGGTCACCCCAGTTTTCAGCAATTCTCTGAGGACTCAGGATGTGATGCATACCCACTGTCGCAGTGGAAGGAGACTCAGGCATATGACAGGGAGCTCGGAAATAGTACGGGACTTCCGAAGCCTTTCCAGTGAAGTCACTGAAAGTAGGGTAAGAACAGGGGAGGACAAATCCTTCATGGAGAAGAAAGGAAACATGTCGGAGGCGAGCAGAGCTGTTCCCGCCACTGATCTCTCTCAGGGAGAGGTTCTGTGTCAGCACCTCACCATGCCAGTCAGTTCCCCGGGCAACAGTGGCAGATCAAAGGTAGAACAGTTCCTATTCTCCATACCGCAGAGCGCTTTGCGTGCGTTATTGCTCAAGGCTGCTCGGGCGTGGAGCTCTCTGCTGCTCTGGATTCAACAGTTCTCATCCTCCCCAGGAGACAGGGAAGATGAAATGCGTGCGGCGGAGGGCGACAATTCAGTGAGAGAATTACTCCACGGACTGCTCGAGCTTTGTGTGAGACGCGACCTCAAGCCATCCCTCCAGCGCTTTTCAAGTCAGCAGATAAAAAGCGTGTTGCAGGCTGCGGGGGATTTTCGCACAGGCGGATGAATCGACTTTTCTGAGATGCAACATGGGCTTGTGTCTATGGTCTATTTGGGGCAGGGGGCGGGGAGGCGGGAAGAGAGAAATAGTTCACAAGTTCCTGTGGGCCTGCCTCTGGTGGCCCAGAAGGAGCCTTGAATGCTTCTCTGAGCCTGGGCCCAGCTTCAGGAAAGCCGGCTCCAAGGGTCACCGGGTCATGGTGGGCTGGCACTTCCAGCATGAGGGGCTAAAGCGTGCTGAGGGGGGGGATTGGCAGGCGACTTCTAGTTGCTCTCTTTTTTCACTCTGCCGCTTGAATGAAAGTCAGCGACCTAACCCAGTATCAGGATACAGGTTTTAAAGATCTACTTTTACCTTTATTTATGTGTATTTGTGTGTGCGTGTGTCTGTCTGTGTACAGGTGCCCTGGAGGGCAGTAGAGGACACTGGATCCCCTGGAACTTGAATTATTTGTGGTTGAGAGCCACCTGAAACGGAAGTTGAGAGCTGAGCTTGGGTCCTCTGGAGGAGCAGCAAGCACTCCTAACCACTGACTATTTTACCTAGCAGAAGGTGCTTCCGGCACCACGCTGGTCCCACCACAGACCTAATCCAATCCCTGCCCTAAACCTAAGATGGTCTTCACAGTCCACACTGCTGAATGACTCTCCTAGGCTCCATTCGCATTCAGAGAAGCTGATAGACACGTCTGGACATCTGTCTGTTCTCTTATCAACTACCTAGATGTGAGAAGCAGAAGTAGGGAAGTGGCTAAGGTCACTGACTGGGTATCCAGGGAAGGGTCTATTTAGGTGGCAATCAAAGCATGTGGGGGCTGACACTTCCTGTTGCTCTTGACACATGCCAGAGCACTCCAGAGATCTTTTGTCCCCAGTGTCAGGGTCACCAAAAGGCAGCAATTTCCTCACTGGAACAAAAGGAGGTGTGCTGGAGAATATTATTTTAAGGTGTGACTTTTGTTTATGCTGCATTTGTTTAACTCCGTGAAGCTGTGATCTTTTGATGTCTGGAACACCTGATAGGCCAATAAAGCGATGAAAGGCCAATAGTGAGGCAGGAGAGAGGATAGGCGGGGCTGGCGGGCAGAGAGAATAAATAGAAGAAAAAAAAAAACGAGGAGAGGGAGCAGGACAAAAAGGAGAGAGGATGATAGCCGTCACCCAGCCTCTCAGTCTGTGGAGTGAAAGTAAGAAATACAGAAGAAAAGAAAAAACCCAGAGGCAAAAGGCAGATGGGATAATTGAAGATAAGAAAAGCTGGCTGGAAACAGGATAAGCTGAGGCCGGACATTCATATAAAAATTTGCATGGGTGATATATCTGGGAGCTGGATGGTGTGCCCCCAAAAGAGTTAAGAGTAAAAGAGTAAACAACAGCAGAGGTGTCCAATCTTTTTTTTTTGGGGGAGGGGGGCAGTTTCGAGATAGGGTTTCTCTATGTAGCCCTGGCTATCCCAGAACTCACTTTGTAAATAAGGCTGGCAGGCTGGGCTCAAACTCAGCTTTGCTTGCCGCAGTCTCCCGAGTTCCGGGATTAAAGGCACCACCTGGCTGGTGCCCAATCTTCCAATCCAGCTGTCCTAGGGTGGATACATGTACTCAGGAGACCACTGGTTAGACATGTAGCCTGGATAGATGGAACGCTTATGCCTTCCCACAATTTTTTTTTTTGGTTTTTCGAGGCAAGGTTTCTGTGTGGCTTTGGAGCCTGTCCTGGAACTAGCTCTTGTAGTCCAGGCTGGTCTCGAACTCACAGAGATCCGCCTGCCTCTGCCTCCCGAGTGCTGGGATTAAAGACGTGCGCCACCACCGCCCGGCCCTTCCCACAATTTTTATACTAAAACCCAGTGCTCCTACGAAAGGCATTAGGAAGGGAGGTCATTGGGAGGGCAGAGATTCACAAGTAAAGTTATCCTGTTAGACGAGCCTGTCAGAGCTCCTTGCAACCTCTGTGTGCAAGTGTGTGCATGCGTGTGTGTGTGTGTATGACCACGCACATAGATGGCCACCTCTATGTGTGCAAGTGTGCACATGTGTGTGTGTGCCCATGCATATGTATGGCCCCCTCTGCATGCAAGGGTGTGCATGTGTCCTCTGCACCTAGGAGCAGTCATATCCTCTCCTTACTTCCTTTTCACTGCTATGGGAAAAGCAGCCGTGAACACCACAGCACACACTACGCCGAGGGTGGGACGCCACAGTCTTAGAGCCACAAGAAGTTAGCATTTCTGTTGATTAGTTCTCTAGTCTGGGGTAATCTGTAATAGCAGCGCCAATCAATGAAGACAGTACCTTGGCGGTTCAACCCAACATGCTGGCAGAGAAATGGGTCTAATTTTGAGCAAGAAGTCATTCTGTTAAGAGACAAGGACACTTCCCTGGAAACATGCCACCACCCCGAGGAGGGGTCACTGCACATGTGGCTCCCTGGCGTGAGTAGAGGCACGTGAAGCTCATCCATCAAGAGCCTGTCTGTGGTTCCTGCTGCATTCACTGTGATGATGTAAGAAACATCAAATATTAGTCTCTATCTGAACAATGTTTGTTCTAGATGAGGAACTCAAAACTATTCACCTTCTCCATCCTGTATACCCTTTGTGCAAATGTTCTAACCCTCACACACTGTGAAAATGTTTGCTTGTGCAAAGGTCCTGCTGCAGTTTTGGAACGTAAGTTACTTAGTGGCCCATCCCTCTCCACTTTTCTTAATTTCCTTTGCACTTTATTTTTGATTTTTGTTTTGAGACAAGGTTTCTCTGTGAGGCCTTGGTTGTCCTGGAACTTACTCTGTAGATTAGGCTGGCCTTGAACTCAGAGATCTGCCTCCTGAGTGTTGGGATTAAAGATGTGTGCCATCATGCTGAGTTTATTATTTTAAAACTAGTCAATATCAAGACTGTGGGGTTAAACACCAGTCAGTGGGGAAAGATACCGTCTCCATCTGTATTAAAATAGAAACCAGTTGTGGCATTCGGAGAGCAGACCCTGTACCTTATGGGGCAGCATAGTAGAGCTTGCCCTGGAGCGTATGGGTGAACGGGCCCTGAGGGCAGGAGAGCAAGGACTTGGCCCTGCTCCTAGCTGCCTCTGTAGCATTGGGTGAGGTGGCCAGGACCGTGCTGGGGATGTATCTCCCTAGTGCTGGGATCAAAGGCACGTGATCCCAAATGTTAGGGCCACCTTTGTGTGAGCTCTATTTCTCTTTTAGACAGATTCAATTTTAGTATAGCCCAGGGTAGCCTTGAACTCACAGAGATTCCTCTGCTGCCTCTGTCCCCCAGTACTGGGGTTAAAGGTGTGTGCACCACTGTCCGGCTCTATGGCTGACCAGTGGCTTAGCTCTGCACTCTGATCTTCAGACAAGCTTTGTTTGTTAGATTAGAAACAAAAATATCACTACAGAAAATGTACTGGAGGGCAGGCAAGAGGGCTCAGCTGCTAGAACTTGCTGTCAGGTCACATGACCTGAATTTGATCCCCAGGAACCTACATTGAGGTAGAGGGAGAAAACTGAGTCCACAAAGTTGTCCTTTTGCTTCTACACGGGTGCCTTGGCACGCTCAGACAGCCGTCCCATCTAAAATTCCTAAACGGAAGGAACTTCCGTTGCTCTGAGTGGTGTTGTTTCCTATCCTAGCATCCCTGTCATCCCCAGCGCCTGAGTATAGGACATTAATAAAGGGTCCCCCTCCCTGAAGTCCACCCCCAGCACATTCTCTCTGCTGCACCTGCACAGAATCTTTATTGCAAAGAAAAAACAACAAAAACAGGTTGAAGATGGTGTGTGATGGCAACGCACCTTTCTGGGAAACGAAAATGGCCCAGCTCCCACCCAATGTTGCTTTTCTCCGAGACGAATATCTGGCTGCACTTGCAGCCTCGGAATGCCGGGAGTTTAGCACAGCACATGGGAGCCAGAGCGTGCCTGCCTCTGCTGACAGACCTGAGAGCCTCTCTAAATTTATCCTGTTTCCTGCTGTGCTGGATCCAATTTGACTTTGAACTTTAAGAAAAACAACTCCCTGGGTTATGTAACTGGCAGCGTGGCAGACGTGAGCCGAGATGGGAGACAGGAGCGCTTGTGAAAAGAAGGGGCAAGTTTCCCTTGCTCCAAGGCAGGTGGCGCTGGCGGCTGCTAGGCAGGGTGGGGGAGTGGGTGGCACCCCACCCCCAGCTTCTGTTTGAGTCAGGGTTTTTCCTGTATCCCCTAGACAGGTTGCTTCTGGGCTCCGCAGAGGCCTGGCAGATGAACGTGGAACCATTTTAAGATGTGAGCTCTTTGAGGGTTTGCTGCCGGCATCCCACCATCTTGGCTGCACATTCGGCTCACCTGGGAGTTTCTGAAAATAAAGACCTGGGACCCTGTGGCAGCGATGCAGATTTATTTAAGCTGGGGTGGAGCGTGGTGCGAAATAGGTTTCTGAGCTCTTTGCTGTTTTGTTTTACGGTCAGGTCTGTGTTCAGTTGGATGGAATGCATTGCTTCCCCAGACAGCGTTTGGTGATGAGTGGGGGAAACCCACAATGCCTCTCTTCTGAACCCGGGAGGTGTGGTTTTTAACCGTCAAGTCCCCCAAGTTCCCTGCATCATGGTTCGTGTGTCCTTTTGTGCCTCGGGTCACTGGTATTTCTAACAGTGTTTAGAGCCGCAAACGCTCCCCCAATGACTCTATATAGCTCTGCACTGTATTTAAAACCAAACGGCAACTGGTTCAGGCGGGGGTGTGGGGGTGTGGGGGCGGTGGGCGTGGTTCCCTGATAAAGTTGTCTGTGTTTCTCATTTGCCTGTTGAGTGTGTTACCTGGGAAACTTGAGTTCCCCATTTTGTTTCCTTAATTTCATTAATAAGAATGAGAACCGGGAGGTGGTGGAGCAGGCCTTTAACCTCAGCACCCAGGAGGCAGAGACAGGTGGATCTCTGTGAGTTCGAGGCCAGTCTGAGCTACAGTGCGAGTTCCAGGACAGGCTCCATTTTCTTAGAGTTTGAGAGCAGCAACAGTGGTCAGTAAGCAGCTGCTGCAGCTGCGAGGAGCAGCCAGATGAGAGAAAGCCACACTCCCTGTAAGCAGCTACATTGTGATGTCATAGTAGCCCAGAGTCTCCTGATCAGATGGGGGCCTGGAGGGAAGAACTGCCCAGGTCAGAATGACCCATGGCACCTCTGTGAGAGATCTGCTTGATGGCTAATTGTTTAGGCTGCCCCCCACCCCCACTGTGGGTCAGACCACCCTCAGGCAGGTGATCGGGCTGTATGAGAAGGGCAGTTGAAGGTGAGTCTGGGAGCAAGCTAGCAATCAGCATTCCTCTGTGGTTTCTGTTTCAAGCTCCTGGCCTGAGTTCTTGCTTTGGTTCTCCTTAGTGATGGACTGTATGTAACATGTAAGAGGAAACAAAGCCTTTTCTCCCTAAATTGTAGTCAATACCTGGTCACAGTAACAGAGACCAAAGGACAAGACCAAAGTACAAAGACAATGGACAAGCAGCCACATGGTGGGAGAATGGAGGGATGTGACTTCAGAAAGACTGAGTTGAGGACAAGGAACACGTGCCCAGGCTTAGGCCAGTGTCTGAAAGAAAGAATAATGAGAAAGAAGGGGAGGTTACAGGATTCTGAGCAACCCGGACAAGAAGACTTCCGTGACACACGACGGAAGTCCCCCAAGTACCTTCTCCAGGGGCGGGGCTTCTGGGAAGGACAGTTACCTTAGCTCATTAGGGGACAATTATTCCTCCCTTGTTAGCATGTTTCTGGGTAAAGCAGCTTTCCTGGGGAGGGTAGACTTCTGGTGTGGTGACTGGCAAACCCAGTTGCATTTACTCTTCTCTTTGGAGCAGATCAGAATGTTGTGTCTCTACCCAGGGCCGGAGGTTTTCTTGCTTTGACCAGGAGGCCTAAGGAGCTGTGGGAACGTGATTGACAACTTGGCACAAGTGGGAAGAGGGCAGCTGAACTGGAGTGCTCTCACGGTCGTGTCTGTGAGTCTGTGAGGCATTAACTGACGCAGGAGGGTCCAGTCTAGCATGGGCAATGCCATCTCTAGGCAGGTGGGCCTGCATTGTATAAGCCAGGTAGCTGGACAAGGCAGAGCGAGCAAGCCAATGAAGAACGATTCCCTCCTGGGCTCTGCTTCAGCCCCTTCTTCAAGGTTCCTGTCTTAGTCTTCCTCAGTAGCAGGCTGTAACCTATTAGCTGTAATAACCCCTTTCCTTCTCGAGTTCCTTTTGGGCATGTATCACAGCAATAGAAAGCAAAGCAGGACGTTTACCTCTCTGGTGTTGTTACTACGGAGACAGGAGGTGGGTGGGGCCCATCCTCAGTATCCTTGAGGCTATTAATCCCCATCTGGCTTCCTGTTCTACCTCCCCAAGATCACTTAGGAGATGGGCTGGAATTAGGAAATAATCACCTATTTCCAACAAAACAATGACAATGAAACCCAGAGATCCAATTCCAAAGCCAGAAGGGACTGGAGTCTCAGATACATCCTCACTTGTCGCTCAGGAAGGGGGGCTCCTTCAGGTGCGGAGAGAGAATAAAGCAGAGTTCCCTTCTGGGATTCCTGCCCTTTACCCAAGGCAGAACCAAGGACATTTGCAGCTTCTGGGAAGGATGAAAATGCCGCTTTTGGGGTCTCAGCTCTAAGTGGCCAGTTAAGCTTCGACCCTGTTCTGATCAATGTGGGAATTTGCCAGATGATGGGTTTTCTCTCACAGGTGTAAATGTGGCTGTTTCCATTTCGCTTTAAAGTCACCAAGGACATTCTTTTGTCTCCAGTTTATAGAAAAACGGTTAACTCATTTCCTCCAGCCCTTGGGAACACAGAGCAGGTCAACACATTCAAGATTAGTGCGCGGGGAATGGACCCTCTACCGGAAGTCTGTTTGGCTTTGTGCAACCTGTACAAGTGTTGGGACCATTTGGAGTCCTGGCCTCCAGCTGCTCTTCCCTGCTAGAGATCTTTACTTTCCTTCTGATTTGAGTTACTGAAAGCTGTGTCAAAGATGTTTACCAACTCTGCTTCACGAGCGAGCACGTGTTGCCTTGGCTTTGAGGATCAGAGGATAAGGTTTTCATCTCCTGTTGACCCACCTGACTGTGGGGTATATAAGCCTCCAGGGTGCTACTGAAGAGGGGGCTTCTTACCAGTGAGTAGAGGGCTGTGTGTCTGTCTGTCTCTGTGTGTGTTTGTGTGTTTCAACCTCCAGCCCCTTGCCCGAAGCTCGTGAACTGTATGGTAGCGCATAGAGCGCAGACGGGCATTGTGCGCTGCATAGAAGGAAAATGATCATTTTACTTCTTAACTGTGCTGCTTGATTTAAAAATTATGCATAACCACTGTTGAATTTACTGAAAAATGGATACATGGAATCAGCACTGGGAAAGGTTTGTGGACACCGTTGACTCTCATGTCGCAGGCCATGAGGCAGGGGCAGGAGCAGAAGTAAAGGACCTAATGCTGTCCTCACGTCTCCCGCGATGGGGCGGAGGCGGAAGTGAAGGACCTAATGCTGTCCTCATGTCTCCCGCGATGGGGCGGAGGCGGAAGTGAAGGACCTAATGCTGTCCTCAAGTCTCCCGCGATGGGGCGGAGGCGGAAGTAAAGGACCTAATGCTGTCCTCACGTCTCCCGCGATGGGGCGGAGGCGGAAGTGAAGCAGAAGCAAATTCCTCTACTGGAAATGGTGTGGACTACAAATAAAGCCTCACAATAACAAGGCCATGCTCTCGGCTGGGCTGCTTGCTCAGAACTCGTTTCTTCTCTGAAAAAAATAATATATGATGGTTTCTGAAAACCACATATCTAAAGCTATTTATTGTATTCTCTGGTTTCTCTAGGACTGGCTACACAGAAAAGAGGAGGGGCCTCGATGCTACAGCCTAAGCTTTACATTTGGGGCAGGAGACGTGAGTCTCCTATAACATCTATGCCATTCTGAGCTCCTGTCACTCCAAATCATTTTTAATAGTGTTTTATCAGAACCAGGACCCGATAGGTAACATTGGTTGTGTTCTTACCTTCAGTTGGTATAGCATGGCTATCTGTCTCGTGTAGTGGTTTGACTGGGAATTGTCTCCCACAGGCTCATGTATTTGAGCATTTGGTGCCCAGCTGGTGGTGCTGTCTGGGGAGGTTATGGAGCTCCTAGGAGGTGGAGGCTCACTAGAGGAAGTCGTCACTGGGGGGAGGATTTGAGGGTTTGGAGCTGTGTCTCTCTGTGTCCTGTATGTGGATGGTGTGACCTGTGAGTGTCTGGCTCCAGCAGCCATGCCTTCCCCACTGTCACTGACTCCTCCTGGGGAACTTTCAGCCAGAACAAACCCTTTCTTCCTTCAGCTGCTTCTGGTTATGGGGTTTTATCATCATCATAGGAAAGTAACTACTGCACCTCTCTTTCTACAGATGCTTTGTTGAGAGAAGGCAGTTCTCTCCTAAAGATAGCTTTTCTGATCATTTCCACTTTGCGTTCTTTAACTTTTTTCTTCTCCATATATTGCCTGCAAACTGCAGGTTCTAAAAGTCTGATCGGATTCAAATGCAAGCATCTAGGCAGGAACACTCTGACAGTATATTTTCCCATCACCGTGGGTTGCACAGTGCCAGGTGCTGCTATTTTGGGGTCACCACATCTAGGTGGCTGTCTTAGTTAGGGTTTCTATTGCTGTGAAGAGACGCCATGACCACAGCAACTCTTATAAAGGAAAACATCTAATTGGGGCTTATAGTTCAGAGGTTTAGTCTGTTATCATCATGGTGGGGAAAATGGCAGCATGCAGGCAGACGTGGTGCTGGAGAAGGAGCTGAGAGTTCTACATCTTGATCTGCTGGTAGCAGGAAGAGACTGCCCCTCTAGGCAGAGTTTGAGAATGTAAGTCCTCAAAGCCCATCCCAACAGAGACAGGTTCTTCCAACCAGGCCAGACCTGCTCCAACAAAGCCACATCTGAAAGGGCCACTTCCTATATGGCAAGCATTTAAACGTATGTGTCTATGAGGAGGGGCCTTCCTATTCAAACCCCACAGTGGCTGTGGTGAGTTTTCACTACCGAAGAGCAATGCTTGACACTGTAATAGCTGGGAGGCTATGGGTGGTTGTCATTATTTGGTTATCTTATTCCCCAGTAATTTTATTATTATTATTATTTTAAAAATATTTATTTGTTATATATATTCTGTCTGTGTGTATGCCTGCAGGTCAGAAAAGGGCACCAGACCTCATCACAGATGGTTGTGAGCCCCATGTGGATGCTGGGAATTGAACTCAGGACCTTTGGAAGAACAGGCAATGCTCTTAACCGCTGAGCCATCTCTCCAGACCCTTATTATTATTTTTAAGAGAGGATTTCTCTTTGTAGCCTTGGCCGTCCCAACTCACTTTGTAAAGAAGATTGACATCAAACTCGCAGAAATTCACTGACCTCCTGAGTGGTGGAATTAAGGGTGTGTGCCACCACCACACTTGGCATTCCTTAGTATCTTTGGCCATTCTATTTTTAGTATATACTGGTGGCCTTTGCTCAAGTCAATGGCTTCTTTTCATCTAATTGTCTCTGTTTATACTTGGCAAACGAGAAGCAGACGTGTTCCCAACCCAGACAGGTACCTTTCTGATTTGTCTTTCCTTGACGTTTATGATACTTTCTCCTTCCTCCTCCTTTCTTCAGAAATATTATTTTTGAGACTTTCATATGTGAGTACTATATTTGCATTATTTTTACCCCGTTTCTTCTCCTCCCAACTCCGTCTACGTCTTCCCATTCCCTCTAACTTCATGACTTTTCTAGTTATTATTTTTAATATTGTTGTTCATATGTATATGTGTTTAGATTGACTACTTGGGATTGGAAAAACCTATTCAGAATATCAACCCTAGAGTACCGGACTCTTCTTGTCCTAGCAGTCACTGATTGCCTGTAGCTCTTTTTTTTTTTTTAAATATTTATTATGTATACAATCTTTCTGCCTCCAGGGAGATGGTTTACTTCAGCTGCCCCTCTTTCAGTCCCACATCTCTCAGCAGCTGTCCTTTGCTTATCAGCAACCAGAACTTCAAATGTGACACAGTCACATCCAGGAACCAGACTCCCTGTGTATGTCCCTTCTAACATGGCTTTTTCTTTAAAGACTTTGTTATTTTTAACCTATTTTTTTCTATGACTGTCTTTACCCATTTTTCTTCTTTGTGAAGCCTATGCACGTTGTAAAACATGATGGAACCAGTTTAGAGGTTGTTTCTGTCTGGATCTATCTTGACTGCGTAGCCCTCTGTGTCTGCATGAACAAAAGACTGCCACACTGTGCACCAGGACCTCTCTTGTGGCTTTGGCAGCTGGCTCCTCCCGCTTCTGGAGTTGCATTTAACTTTCCCAGGTTTAGAAATCCGGTGCCTGTGCTGCCATAGGTGTCCTACCCAGCAGGCTGTTTCCACTTAGCTCACCAGCACGAGCTTACCCCTATAACAGTTTCTTAAAGGGGCTGTAGCTTTTTCCCCCCCGAGCTTTCTCAGACCCTACCAAGGTGGATATTCCAGCTCCATGCTGGGCACCAGAATGTAGTATTTTTTTCTATTTGCTCTTTGGGGACCCACCACCCAGCTCCCAGTTAAATAGACAGAGGCTTATTCTTACTTATGGATGTCCAGCCTTAGCTTGGCTTGTTTCTAGACAGTTTTGCTAGCTTAAGTTATTCCACCTACTTTTGCCTCTGGGTTTTTACTTACTTAGGTATCTTTTTCTCTCCTTACTCCATTGCTGGTTGTGTGGCTCAGTGGCTAGCCTCTGGTATTCTCCTTTCCTCCCTTTCTCCTTCTCCCTCTTCTCTCATCTGTTTATCCTCTCTACCTGATATCCCTGCCTATCCCTCTCCTGCCTACCCATTGGCCATTCAGCTCTTTATTAGACCAATCAGGTGTTTTAGGAAGGCAAAGCCTCACAGAGTTAAAAACATGCATCAAAAGAATACAACACATTTTTGCATACAACACAGCACACATGAATACAACACATCATAAAACACTATTCTACAATACCCATATCCCACAATTTCCCCTGAGCTATAGGTGTACACATATCAATTGGGGCCAGGCATGCCATGGTCATTTATTCTCTGTGTTTGACCCTGTGTGAATTTCTGCAGTAGTCTCTAGGCACTGCAAGAATCAGCTCTTTGATGAGAAGATCTACACTTACCTCTTGGTATAAGGATAAGTATTTAGAATATTGTTTAAAATTTAGAATACAATTGAAAATGGCAGAGGTAAGTTCTCCTTTTGGTCCATAACATTCCTCGCCACAGATAGCTGGCTGGATTTACAGTGCCAGGCATGAATCCCCTCCTAACAAGTGAACCTTTGGGTCAATTAGACAGTTGCTGATCTCCCCTGCCCTAAGGTAAAAATGCCACTATTGTACCGTTGAAGGTATCTTACCAGGTCTGCCACTGTGGTCCCAGTCTTTACAGCTGCATGTGGTACTGGACTCCATTGCTCTAATTGTAGCTGTGCACATTGTCTGTTGACTGAGACATTGTCTGTTGGCGGCCAAAGTTCTGAGGGGGAAAGGAGTGGGTGCGAATGTGCCTCTGCCCTTGCGCTCCCTGAGCCTAAATCACTGAGTCCAGTTCTACTCCCTGGACCCACTGCTGGCTAAATTCTCCCATCTGCAAGTCCTGAGTTGTTAAAATTTGAAGAGCAGGTCTACAGGGCTTGGAGGACATCAAGCAGGCATTAACGCTTCTGCTGTGCTTCTTACTACGTCAGTTGATTGAACCCAGAGCAGACACTGAGAATACAATATGTTTTAAGCAAGAATACCACAGAGGCTAATCATTTGCTAACTTCAGAAAGAGTTAGGGAGGCCGTGGGAACACTGTTAGTGGGAAGAACAGAGTCACAAAGGACTTGGAAATGGCAGCCAAGCTTCAAGAGTCTCCTGAATCTTGTCCGTGGAATGGGCACTCCAGTCTGAGTGTCCTGTAGAGTGTGTGCTGACATAAAGTCTGAATGCTTGCTTCCCGAGTTAACTGGAAGAACTGAGGAGGGGGTCATCAGTAAGGGAGGGGACTAGAAGCTGCCAGTCACTGGGTTGTCCTATGGTCTTGGGATGGAAGTTGGACATCAAGGCAACTGATGTGACATTTCTAGTTTCTTATCTGTTACCGCGACAAAGACCCTGACAAAGAGCAACTTAGGGAGAAGAGTTAATTCAGCTCCCAGTTCCTGGCTACAGTTCCTTTTCATAGAGAAGTCGAGAGGGCAGACCTGGAAGTAGCTGAGCATATCACACACCCTGTCAAGAGCAGAGGTAGATGAATACATGCACGTCTCTGCTTAGCTTTATTTCTTTACACTCATACAGTCCAAGACCCAAATCCAGGGAATGGTGTTGCCCACTGTGGACTGGGTCTTTGCAGCGCACAACGCCTGTCTACTCTCTATGCGCTACCATACAGTTCACGAGCTTCGGGCAAGGGGCTGGAGGTTGAAACATACAAAGACAGAGATACAGACCTCTAGTCACTGGTAAGAAGCCCTCTATTCAATAGCACCACAGAAGCTCATATACCCAACACAGTCAGGTGGGCCAACAGGTGAAAATCTTATCCTCTGATCCTCAAGGCCAAGGCAACACGTGCTCGTGAAGCAGAGCTGGTAAACAACTTTGACACAGCTTTCAGTAACTCAAATCAGAAGGAAAGTAAAGATCTCTAGCAGGGAAGAGCAGCTGGAGGCCAGGACTCTAAATGGTCCTAACAGGTCTTCCTTCATCAGCTAACTCGATTAAGAAAAGCATCCCTCACAGACATGCTCACAGGCCAGCAGACGGGCTCATGGGCCAGCTTGATCACAGACATGCTCACAGCCCAGCAGACGGGCTCACAGGCCAGCTTGATCACAGACATGCTCACAGCCCAGCAGACGGGCTCACAGGCCAGCAGACGGGCTCATGTGTTGGGAGCTATAGATCCCAGGGCCCCTTGGTTTTCTTTGCTTGCTTCAGACTCTTTGCCTGCTGGAGAGAACTGAGCTTGAGACCTCACCTGCAGCTGCTCTGAGCACAAGACCTTGGTGGCAGGCTGATGAGATAGGCAGCTGAAAGATCCGGAGAGCTGGGCGTGGTTAAGGATCCCTGTGTAAGCTGCCCGTGAGCACAATAAAGTTTAGCATTTGGCATTCTTGTTTCAAGGATGATCTCTGTCCATGTCTCTCTCTCTGTCTCTCTCTGTGTGTGTGATTTTAAGTCTCCAGCTTTGTTCCCGGTGTGCAATCGGTCCTGTAGTGCAGGCGCTATAAGACTGTCAGTTTTTACACTCGTGGGCCAGCCTGATCTCAGACATGCTCACAGACCAGCCTGACCACAGACTTGCTCACGGGCTAGCCTGATCTCAAACATGCTCATGGGCCAGCTTGACCATGGACATGCTCACGGGCCAGCCTGTTCTCAAACATGCTTATGGGTCAGCCTGATCTTGACAGTTCCCCACTGAGACTCTTTTCCTGGGGACCTCTGGGTTCTGTCAACATAGCAATGAACTCTAACCACCCAGGCACTGTGCTGGAAAGTCTCTGGAGCCACCTGCTTCCTTCTTTGTGTGTGTGGAGACATGGACACTACTTGGCTGCCTTGGTGGAGCGGTGTGACTGCAGAGAGACCTCCCCATCCCCTCAGGCTCTGACTATCATCTGAGCCTCTGGCATCCATGCTTGCTTGAGGTTTCCTACAGATCCAGCAGAGCTGAGGGTCTGGTCCTTCTGTCACGGAGGCAGTGCAGCTCTGCCCACACTACACTGGCACGGAATAGCTGTCCTCCTGCTGGGACCTAAAGAATTGAACAGTGAATGTAGCTGTAAAGAAAGGCTGGTTAGTCAGGGAGCGACTTCCTCATCTTGCAGTCACAGGACACGATATATCCATAATCCAGGGCCTTCAAAAGAAGTCACTCAAAAAGTCTTTTAGATAGACATGTAATCAGGAAATACTTATAATGTGTTTTTAAGATTCTGGGCCTTTTTGTATGCAAAAATTTATTGACTTTCCTTTGCTGTTTTTCTCTAATGGACTATTTTTGGAGCCAAATTAAGTTGTTATGGAAAAAAGTACATAAACTAGCGAGAATTAGAAAAAAAAAATAACCCAGAAAGGCAAGAGTTTAATTATTGTGACTTAATTGCAGTTTTTAGAAAATGATACCTAGATCTTTGAACTTTAAATCTTTTGTATTTTTTCCATATTTTAATAAGTCATTGAGCTTTTGGAATAAAGAAAAACATTGAGTATATTGGGGAAGAGACCTGGCTTGGCTGATGTTGACAGGCCTCTGTTTATTTCATGCCGTACAGATTCAGTAATTCGGATTGCTCTGATAAGATGAGAAAAAAATGCTGGCTTGTAGGAAATTTACCAAAGAGTGATTTTTTTTCCCCATTATCTTTGCTAGGCTTTTCTTCAGTGTCCTACATAGCTCAGCCTGGCCTCTAACCTGCTGTTCTCTGGCCCGAGAAGCAGTGTGGATGGGGCTTTTTACATGGCCACTGCGGTACTGAAACTGGAGGCGTGGCACTGGAGAGCATTGCAGGCACTGTGTGTGTGGCAGCAGTGGCTTTAGAGAGCGGGCAAGTTTGTGACCACAGAAAGCACAGTGTGCAGAACACACATCTGGACCCAGTGGTTGCTCTCAATTAGGTGGTGTCTTAGTTCCTATTCTATTTCTGTGAGGGGACACTCAGACAAAGGCAGCTGATAAATGAGATCATTTAATTGGAGGCTTACTTATGGTATCAGAGGGTTATAGTCCATTATCTTCGTCGTGGGGAACACAGTGACAGAGAAGCGAGCATTGTGCTCATGTGGAGGAGGGGGTGATAGTGGGCCTGACACAGGCTTTTAAAACCTTGAAACTTACCCCCCCCCAAGTGACACACCTCTTCCAAGGCCATACATCCTAGTCCTTCCCAAACTGTGTGTGTGTGTGTGTGTGTGTGTGTGTGTGTGTGGCATTTTTGCCTCTTTTGACTTTTTGAGGGGTCTGCCACCCATCTCATAAATAAACCACACACAGAGGCTTATTAAGTTATGAACACCTGGCCTTAGCTTGGCTTGTTTCTTGCCTGCTTTTCTTAAATTATCCTGCCTACCTTTTGCCTCTGGGATTTTATCTTTGTCTATTTCTGTATGCCTTTCTTTCCTTCTTACTCCATGACTGACTGGGTGGCTGGGTAGCTGGCCCATGATGCCCTCCTCTTCTTGCTCTCTTGCTCCTCTTTCCCTCCTCTCAGAGTTCTCCTCCTATCTATTTTCTCTGCCTGCCAGCCCCTCCTGTCCTTGCTCCTGCCTTGGTCATTCATCTCATTATTAGGACCATCAGGTGTTTTAGACAGGCACAGGAACACAGCTTCACAGAGTTAAACAAATGCAGCGTAAACAAAAGTCACACACCCGAAAATAATATGCCCCAAGGCAGTTCTACTAACTTCGGGTCAAGCATTCAAACACTTGAGCCTAAAGCAGCCATTCTCATTCAGATGACCACAGGTGGGCTCAGGCTGGTTTCAGAGGCCACGTGAGCTAATCTGTATCTTGGGGGCGTGGGGGCTGCTCATTGATGGAGACAGCTCTGCCGATGAGCGACTTAGCACAATTGTGGGCAGCAGCAGAGGGTTAGGATCCCTTTGGTTAGAAAAGCAGCTTAGCTGATTGTGTGGCTCAGTGACATTGGGGTGACGGTGTAGTTCTGCCCAATATGTCAAGTTTGCATACGGCTCAGTCAAGTGCATGCTTCGGAGACAGTATCGTGGAGGCTGTGCCTGGTAACGGAGGCAGCTCAGACTAACTGTTGCTTGGGCTGATTGCATTAAGGCTTAGGATGTTATGGAGGAAGTTTGGAGGCAGCCCAGATGGACTATCCTCAATACAGCATCCCCACTGTAGCCGCCTGTAATCGGACAGGACCGTCACATTTGTTGTTGTTTTGTTCCCGTTCTTTGTGTGGAGGAACTGCTCAGTGGGAATAGCTCAAGTTTTGATGGTCTTTGCCACGGAGTGATTTCTGTATCCAAAAGTAAAGTCCAGCGGAAAAAAAGCGCAATTGATCTTCAACTCGGGGGATTCATCTTTCCCCGTGCCTCTTCGGGGCACTCTCTATGCAGAGCTGCAGGGCACAGAAACTGACCTCAGAGTCGAGAGCAGAGCAGCGAGGGAGAGCTGCAGGACTGGGCATTTCGTGGGGGTGGGGAGACCTCGCTTTTTTTTTTTTTTGCCAACTTCCTTCTTCCTTTTTAATCTGCTTAGGGCTCCCATCTTCTAGAAGGGGTAGAAGTTGTGCAGAATGACAGGAAAGCAGCCCGATGCCCTTGGATTCTCAGACCTTAGTCCTGCACCTATAGCAACAGCAGCCACCACCAGGAGCCCATTCACAGGTTAGGAAGTCAGTAGGATTCATTCTCATGAGGAGGGCGTCAGGAAGTGTGGAATAGAATTTTGACTCCGGTCATGTGCATGTTCTGAGGGGGTGGCCTGAGGAAGCAGGTGCTCCCTATAGACTGGATGCTTTAGTGAAAGGGGCAGACATCTTTGTAGGCATGTTAATGCATCTCATTTACAGGAAGGGCCCAGTGCAGCGAGGCTGAGCCATCACTCACCTCCGTGGGGTGCGGGGAGTGCTGGGTACCGTACGGGAGGAAGAGTGACCTTGCTTAGTCTGCACATACACAAATTATGGCAGGATCTTGCTTTGTCCCAGGCGCTGTGCTCTGTGAAATGTCTGTGTGCAAGGAGAGAATAATCTGACCAGCCATGAGTGACAGGCCACTCACTAGATGCCAAGGCTACTTTCATCTCTTCCTTCTTCACCTGGATGCTTCTCAATTAACCAGGCAGTTTATCATAGCCTGGGCTCCCTGGACCGTTCCCGTGTGTGATTGTGTGTGCAATTGAGAGTTTTCATGGTGTCTGTGGGGAGGAAGGCAGAACTTGCTTCTCTCCTCATGCAGAGAGCAGAGAAGCTTCCCCACCTTACCAAATTACGTCTGTACTGAGTCGACCTTCAGGGAAGAAAGCATCCCTGGCCACAGTCAGTGTCCAGTCAAGCCCATGGCACAATGTTGTTTTCATACATAGCTTTCATACATCCTCTTCTGTGCTCCGCTGGGCACCTCAAGGATGTGTGGTGGGGCGGGGACTATTAGGATGCCTTACCTCATTTTTCCTTAGGTGCCACTGATCACCTCCAAGAGCCACTTGAAAAATCAGAGGTGAGAGATGTACTGGATTGTGCTTGTGCTCATCAGGTCTTCTGGAAGCAATTTAGAACATTGAAACATGCACTTGAGGTCAGTTGCTGCAGTAAGACCAAGGGTGCAGCGTTTCTGTCTGGACAGAGACCATAGGACTAAAACCAAGCTGAAACCCAGATGGTTCAAGGAAGAGACACTGGGAGGCGCTATTTCTCTACCCAGGCATCACTGAGCCGCTGGACTCAGCATTAGAATGTTCTCTTTCTCTGGCAGGTGATTGTACTGTACTCTCTGTGGTTTCCCCTCTTGCCTGGCGGCTCACAGCTGTCTTCTGTCTTTTTTCACACCTGCTCGTGGCTCCCAAAAGAAGGGTCTCTAGCTAACCACTCGGCCTCTGTGACTTTATGCACCAAGCTCTGGACAGGAGAGGGAAGTCTGGGCCTCACTTCCAGCCCTCTGCAACATCCAGGAGTGGATAGACTCTCTCGCCATTGATGAGGGGACCTGGACTGTGTGGGCCAGCTGGGCAGGATAGTCCCTAGGGAGTGTGTGGCTGAGATCACAGAAGACTATGGGACAGGAGAGTTTGGGGCTGAGGAACTGGGTGCACTGAGCAGGGAGGTTCCAGGTTTAGGGCTAAGGAGCTGGGTGCAGTGAGGGGGGAGGTTCCAGGTTTAGGGCTAAGGAGCTGGGTGCAGTGAGCAGGGAAGTTCCAGGCTTAGGGCTAAGGAACTGGGTGCAGTGAGTGGGGAGGTTCCAGGTTTAGGGCTAAGGAACTGGGTGCAGTGAGGGGGGAGGTTCCAGGTTTAGGGCTAAGGAGCTGGGTGCACTGAGCGGGGAGGTTCCAGGTTTAGGGCTAAGGAGCTGGGTGCACTGAGCAGGGAGGTTCCAGGTTAGTTTGTTGCCACAGCTCAACTCCCCTGTACTCTGAGGTGAACACAAAGCATTTAGATGTCAAGTAACTCCATCCATAGCAGCTAAGAATCAGAGTAGGGACGATGCCACTCATGGTTTCCAGCTTAGAAAATAGGGTTTTGTACCGCCCGCCTGTCCTACGTGACAGTACGGTTCTACTCCTGTATTCCGGCGCCTGCACTACAGGACCATTCTCGAGCTGGGCAAGGGCCTGGGACTGATACACATAGACAGAGACACGGGGCGTCCTTGAAACAGGAATGCCCCCTTTATTGTGTCCAGGGGCAGCTTATATATAGGGATCCTTAACTGATAGCCACGCCCCAGTCAAACCCACCAGAAACCACTCCCCCGCCATCAGGAACTCTTGAGGGTCTCGTGCTCAGAGCAGCTGCAAGCATAACACGTTGTTTACAAGAAATTCAGGATCTGGGGGTTCACAGCTCCCAACAGGGTTTGTGGGGTATCTAGGAAGGGGGTCTCAGTTGGTGACGTTTCTAGGTCACTTCCAGCTGTCTCCCCCTTGGCACCTTGATATTATCTCTAAGCACGGAGGAATCTTAACATTTTATTCATAAATAGAAATAGGCGGAAAGGTTATTTTTTCTTGGAAAGGATAGTTGAAAGGGGAAGAGGCATTTTCCATGGTCAGGAACTTCAGGCCAGACAGTTTCACCATTGGCCTCCAGGGGTCGCTATCATCCCACCACAGGCTGATGGTGACTGGGAAGGCCGCAAATCAGAAGACTTTTAATAGAAGAGATTTTAATTGTTTCTACATTTTGGAAATAAAGCAATTTTCACTTGGAGAAAATTTAAAACTTATTGTTGGGGAGCGCAGCTGAAATTCTTCCCTAAATTTAGATAACCCTTTCCTAAAGTGTTTACAGAACTGCGTATTGTTTAGAGCTGGCCCATGATTCATAATTTAAGTGATTTGTGCCAGGCCTTGTTTAAATGAAAACTCTTCTATCTCACTTCATTTCTTATAATTTATGCCATAGTTTTATTTGGAATGTAAACAACACATTACATGTTATATTTTTGTTTTAGTCAGCACACAAAACTACAGTTGTGTTATGGCATTTGTGGGCTCTCCCTCCTCTCTGCTTCCCTCTCCTCCCCTTTCCTCCCTCCCCTCTCTTCAATCTCTTCATCCCAGCTCTGCCAGCCCACCCCTCCACCGGCAGCTTCCCTTGTACTCTCCTGCCATACACATTCTGTTACCCCCTCTTTCAGATTCCTTCCCCTCTTTCCTGGTCCATTCTAGTTTCATGATTTATATCCCTTCATGAATTTCTACATGTATATAAAATTTAAGATATAGGATAGGCCTATGAGAGAAAAACACGGTATTCATCTTTCTGAGTCTGTATTACTTCTTTTAATATAGTATTTTCCAGACTACACATCTTCCTGCAAATATCATGATTTTAGTTTTCTTTAGGGCTGAATAAAATTCTGTTGTGTGCACATATGACGCTTTCTTTATCGGTTCATCCGGTGGTGGCCATCTGGGCTAGCGAGACCTCCTCTTACGGGCATGCTACCGCTAACGTGACTTCACGGTAGCACTGCCGTCCCCTCGACACCCAGGAGTGCCATGGCCGAGTCATGGGAGGATTCTACTTTTAGCTTTTTTTTTCTTTTTTTTTAAATTTATTTATTTATTAAAGATTTCTGTCTCTTCCCCGCCACCGCCTCCCATTTCCCTCCCCCTCCCCCAATCAAGTCCCCCTCCCTCGTCAGCCCAAAGAGGGATCAGGGTTCCCTGCCCTATGGGGATGTTCTATCGGGAACTCACCAAGGCCTGCTGGCCTGGGTCTGAAAAAGCCTGGGATAAAATCGGACTCGCTGAACATAGCGGACAATGAGGTCTACTTTTAGCTTTTGAGGAACCTCTTTCCTGATTTCTGTAATGAATACCAACATTGGGAAAGCAGGCTCCGCAAGCAGGGTGTACAGCACATCTGACTGAGGTTTCCGGCGATGAATAAGGGTGTTGTTCATCAGGTGACTTCAGGGCACATCCTGGTCACAGAACTTTGAGGGATATTTCTTGTTCAGTCTGATAGTGAGACAGAACTGGGCACTTGCCAGCTGGCTGGCCACTGAATCGCCATGGGTTGAAAAACTTGATTGTTTAAATTTTGGGGTTGAACACAACACACACACACACACACACACACACGCGCGCGCGCGGTGATTGCTTTCTTCTGTATAGCCATCTCATTTGGTTTCAGACTTCATGTTCGCAGGACAGAACTCAGCTTGAGGAAAACAGGAAGCAGCAGACATTGGCAAGGTGTGGACGTCATAAACTAGACAGGGTTGGAGGTAAAGTGACCGAGTACTTTCCCTGTCCCCAGCTTCAATCTTGCCGTCAACATGGGGTTACCGGTTGCTTTAGGGTGGGCATGCTGGCCACTGAGCCCCAGGCATCTGCCTGTTCCCATTTCTTCCATACTGGGGTTACAGGTGTGCACTGCGGTGTTCTGTTGCTGACATGGGTTCTGAGGGACAAACTCAGGTCCTCATGCTTACGATGCACGACTAAGCCATCTCCTCCACCTTGGAGGGTCTGCTTTAGGCCAGTCTCTGGCTTCTATGTGCAGCACAGCTGTTCTCTGCCGTTGGCCAAGGCCTCTCCCTCAGTCAGGCTGAGCCCCATCATCTTTTGCTATCTTCACTTCCTTAGTCCTCACTAGAGACAGCTTTGCTAAGTGAGTTCTTCTTGTCTGCAGAGTGGCGTGGAACCATGGCTGTCTACCCAAGGTTATTAACCAAACCAGCTGTGTCCATGCTTGTGGTGGGAGCCCAAGGCTCTGATGGGCCAGTTTCCCCAGCCTGCGTGCTTCCCCAAGGAAAGGACTTTCTATCTCTCCCACACACTGCTTGGTGGTCCCAGGGTCCCGAATGGTTTGGATGGATGAGTGTAAGGAGGGCTCCTGGAGAGATGAACCAGGCGCTTCCCCTTGGACTACTTGAGCAGGGTCTGCAGGGCCGTTCTATTGACTTTGAGACCTGTGTCCACCAGAGACGCTTGCTTCCGGTTCCCATGAGGAGCCTCTCTTACCGTCTCTGTAGCGTGGTGGTTGGTGCTCCCTGTGGGGTTATCATCACCGTCTTTGCAGCACGGTGGTTAGTGCTCGGCGTGGGTTGTCTTAGCCTCCGGTTGGCTCCTCACTTCCGTCACATGTAATATATCCTCCATGTTAAGCTCCTTGTATTATTTTCTGAGCCCAGGGATGTGTTTCCTCCAGCAAGGCTCCACCTCCTAAAAGGTCCACAGCCTTCCCGAACAGCACCACCAAGTGGGACCAATTGTTCAGAGACGTGAGCCTTTGGTGGACACGTCATGTTCAAACCCTGAGCCTTTGTCTTCCAGAATCACACATAGAAATGTGTTGCCCTTCTTGCCCTTGGAAATGGTGTCCCGACAGCATTCATGTCTCTCAGTGCAAGAGCTGAGCTGCTTGGTTTTAGAGAGAGGTTCCTCTGGCTCGTTGTAAACGACCCGATAACATTTCATAATTAACACTCCCCACCCCCCAAGTCCTTGGTGGTTAATTAGGTTCCTTTGAACTGAGCATACTTCTGTGCTGGAGTTTATAACCTGCAAGAACCCCAGGTGCTGTATTTAATTAGTTCAGAAACCTCCCTTCCTAGCCTATGAAAGAATAATGAATTTTATCCTTACAGTTTAATAAGTTAACCCTGACAAGTTTCGCCCCAGTTAAGCACATACAATCTATGTTTATCCTGGCTTCTGTTTCGAGCATGCCAGTGTTTTTTTGTTATTTACAATTTTCATCTAATTTTGTCTTTATTATGAAATCTCTACATTATACTAAATTTAACTGAAAACCCCAAATTTTCTCTAACAATAAAGTCTATTGACATATTCACAGATGCAATGATTTCTCACATTAGAGCAAGGAACAAGTGTTGTAGAATATTAGTTGAAGATGCTTATATTTGTTTATGCTGTGTAATATTGGTTTAATGATGCAAAGATGTGTTGAATTCTTTTATGTTGCATTTGTTTACTCTGGGAAGCTGTGTTTCTTTGCATGTCTAAAACACCTTATTGGTCTAATAAAGAGCTGAATGGCCAATAGCTAGGCAGAAGAGAGGGATAGATGGGGCTAGCAGGTAGAGAGAATAAATAGGAGGAGAAAAAGAGAGAAGGGGGAGATGTGAGAAAAAGAAGAGAGGAGGATCCCAGGGGCCAGCCACACAGCCACATAACCAGCCGTGGAGTAAGAAGGAAAGAAAGAAATATAGAACAGAAAAAGAAAAAAGCCCAGAGGCAAAAGGTAGATGGGATAATTTAAGAAAAGCTGGCTAGAAATAAGCCCAGCTAAGGTTGGGCACTCATAACTAAGAATAAATCTCTGTGTATTTAATTAGAAGCTGGGTGGTGGGTCCCCCAAAGAGCAAAGAGTAAACAGACAAAAAACCCAACTACACACAAATGGCACTATTTTCTCCTTATGACGACCTCCCCATTTCTTTCTTAGAAGGAACACTACAAAAATACTGCTTTCTAGATCATTCTGTAGACTGCGATTCTCTAGACACATTCCATTGCACTCATAACACATGAACACACTACACTATTGAGCTCACACTCTCTCACACACTTATCAGATACACTCCCACACCACCACATGAGTGCATTATAGGTACCGTTATAAAGTGTAAATAATCTCATAATTTGCATATTGTTCTGTGGTCATTTATTGCTTTCATAGTACCAAAAGATTTATGTCCCAAGCCTGTCTATGTCAGACTGTTCTACTAGAATTCATTCTTCCTTGCGGTTTTAATGTTGCTCATGCTCCTGGGGTGGGTTTTCATCTGGAGGACTCAGTAACTTTTTGATCTATATCCTGGATAGTAATCTTCACCTTGTTGTGTTTTCCATGGATCCTCTCATTTTACCGAGATTTGTTTTGGTCAGATGCACATTTGAAATATTCATGTTGGGGATTCATCTGTGTCCCCTTGGAGTTCTTTAGTAGAGGATCATAATATTGCTTTCTTTCCTCCCCAGTCTTTCAAAATGGTTTAGAATTATTTTTGTTTTTATTTTTGGTAATTTGTTTTTTTCTCCTTGATGGAGGGCAGCTACTTTAATGCCATGCCTTAGCAGGGCCCACTCTGGTTTCTGTGGCTCAGCAATGATGTGTCTAATCTTCCTTCTATCTCGTGGTTTGCTTGTTCCTTTAAATTCCTGAAACAGGTATGCTTTTCCATCTGACCTGATCATCCTTTAGTGTATGCCTTCTCTCTCTTCCTCTCTCCCCCTCTCCTTACTTCTTTTCTCTCTTATGCATATGTGTTGAGGAGTGTGTATGCATGTGTGTAGTATGTACATCAGAATGTCAACAACTGATGTCTTTCTCAATTGCTCTCCACTTTTTGATTCTTATTTCGTGTGTGTGTGTGTGAGAGAGAGAGAGAGAGAGAGAGAGAGAGAGAGAGAGAGAGAGAGGAGAGAGAGGAGAGAGAGAGAGAGAGAGAGAGAGAGAGAGAGAGAGAGAGAGGAGAGAGAGACTTCTTGGTCTCCAGTTGCTGGTGCTGCTTGGGGACATTATGGGACCCTTAGGAGGTGGGACCTTGTTAGAAGTGGGTTACTAGGGGACGGGTCTTGAAGTTTTATAGCTGGGTCCTACTTCATATGCAGCCTCAGATGTCATGTGATCAGCCACCCCGGGCTCCTGCTGTCACGCCCTGCCCATCTTGATGGACTGTATTCTCTTGGACTGTGAGCTAAAGCAGGCCCTTCCCTCTTCCTCCCCAAGTCACTTCCTCTTGGAGACTGTGGACCCCCAGACCCTGAATTTCCTGTAAACAACTTGTTAAGCTTGCAGCTGCTCTAAGCACAGCCTGATGGCAGGGGAGTGGTTTCTGGTGGGCCTGCAGCTGAATGATCCTGAGAACTGGGGCGTGGTCAGAGCACCGTATAAGCTGACAATAAAGGTGGCATTCTTAGGGAATTCAAGGATGACCCGTGTCTCTATGTGTTTGTGTATTTTAATCTCCAGGTCCTGGCCTGAGGCTCAGAACCGTCTTGTAGTACAGGCGCCACACTACAGGCGTAGTCCCATACCGTTTTGTGTAGAGTGCAGAACAGGAGTAGCACTGAGTTACAGCGACAAGAATTTAGTTACTTAACTAAAAATTCGCAGTGATAGCTCACTAAGTGCAAAGAGTCCACGAAGTAGGAAGATGAGGTGCAGGTTCCTTTCCTTTACCCTTGAGTTTTAATTAGTGTTCACCTTGAATGACAGTCACACCTTACTGCTAGTCCAATCTGTGCACCCAGGAAACTCTTCTGTATAATTGGAGGACTCACTTGACTGAACATTAAGTGCTGTCAGGATTGTGCCCTCGGGTGTCGATGTGTGAGAGGTTCTACGGAAAGTTCTGAAGACGCTGCAGCTGGAGCAAGAAAGAGGCCCAGTGCCTGAAGAGAGTGGTCCAGGAGCAGGCAGAGAGATTCCGGAAACGATCCCAGGAGAAGCCTCGTGGCTTCTGAGTTTCCTTGGCCATCACTAAAAGGATCACTAAGGTGACAAAAAGGACAGCTCATTCCTTGGCAGGGCTCTGGTAAGAGGATGGCTCAGCTTCACCGTCTGTCCATGGGGACAGAGTGACTCAGTGTGGCTGTCCATCATCGGGACACGTCACCCTCTGGTGCTCCTAGGCTTCCTCTCCACCAAACCACCTGCTCCATATCACGTCCCTGGCTTTGTCTAGAAGCAGCAGACTGGACCTGACCGAGAGCCACTCACTCCCGTGTTTGAGAGGACTTCTTAGACACACATCATCCACAGGAGAGCCCAGCTTGATGTCCTCAGTTACAGGAGTAAGCCTTGGTGACCGCTGGCTTCAGCAGATGATAGCTTTCTCTTGTCTCTTTTATTCAGAGCCCTTGAAGTTTCACATCAAGGACGGCCTGCGAAAAGCAGCAAGTATAAACTCACATGCTTTATGTATTTTTGTAAATCAGCAGAAGATAAAAAGCTGGGTTTCTTCCAGGGAATGTTTTGAAACACACGCACACACATACACACAAGCATAAATACCCAACACATACATACACAGTTACACACACATACACACACTCACAAACATGCATACATACCCACATTACACAGTCATATACACATACACACATATAGTAAAAACACACATAGATACATATACACACCAGGCACATACATATACACACAGTACAAATATAGACACACACACACAAACACTTAGACATATACACACAAACACACAATGCACACATATACATACATACACATACGCAAATGCATACATTACACACACTTATTTATTCACATACACAATATAGTACAAACACACATATAGACACATACATATACAAATAGTACCAACATACATATACACATATACATAACTCACCACACACACGCGTGCACACGTGCGCGCGCGCACACACACACACACATGCTAGAATGACGGCTACAGATAAACCCGGAAAGAGCAGAGAACAAACCATCAAATGCTGCACTTCTTGAAAAAAAAAAAAAGCGGAGCAAATCCAAGGAACGCTTCTGCGATTTCCTGTCTATTTTACTCTTGATCGCTTTTCTTCCTGAAGCTCCATGAGTATCTCCATCAGGTGGAGACAAAGAAACTCCAGACACCTGTAGGTTGGCGAGCCTTTCTAGTTCAGCTTGTTGTGATATCTTTTCTCTCAGATCGTTCATAGCTTACTGTTTCCCTCTGATTTACACTGGGAATCAGTTTTCCTTTGAAAGTGGCTGAGGAGCAGGGGTTCACCAGAATGCCTTTCTTTGGAACTGGAGCTTTGAAGTCTACTTACTGAGTTTATTTTTCTGTTCACCAAATTCTATGCAGCTCTGTTAGTTGGAAAAACATGGAAAAGGGAAATTTAGAATGGCCTGAACAGGTAACAAAATCAGGGCCCCAAACATCCTGCAGAAGGCCAGGAAGTATTTCCCCAACTTGGTTGTGGCGGTTACTTAACCCTTCTATGAGTGTAAAATCCACTAGGGACAAAGTGGAAAAGAGCAGGCATGGCTGTGTGGCAATGAAATTCCGTTTTTGGGGACCCAGACTTCAATTCCTTGTGATAGACACATGGCTCAGATACTAATCTTCACTTTGAAATGTAAGAACAAATGGCCAATGCAGACACTTACAGCAGGACAAAGTATGTTTCTACGAGGGGCTGAGCCACTCGTGGGACAGCTGCACCTTCCCCACCCCCGAGGCTCAGAGACCAGAGTGGGTAGGAGATCAGGGTGTAGCCTGACAGGACTTTTGCATTCACAGCAGTGAGTTTGTGGGTGCAGCCGTGTGGGGACGGCTTTGCCACTGAAGCAGTGGATGGACTTTTGCTTCGCAGTGCTGGGCTGGTGAGCTTGTTTAGTGACCTCACCTGGGGTCAACAGTGCCTTTTCATCTATCACAGAGAACTGGAATGTGGGCGGGGACCATCAGGAGAGGCACTTATGGGCGTATGTTTTCTTGTATGTGGAGCCTAACAAATACGTCAACAGGAGAGTAGAAGGGGGCTGTTTGGGAAGAGGACACGAATTAGCAAGAGGAGGGAGGGGTAACATGGGAGACAGTAATGGGGCTGACTGTGGCCATGGTGCCCACTACATTGGAGTGAAGATATTACTACAAAGTCATCCCTTTATATAACGAATATGCATCAATTAAGAATCTTAACACAGGACTCAGAACTGACAACGGTACACCAAGTGTAGCCCGGGGTTACTGCGGGGTTCATTCAGGTCTCGTGAACACCTCTGGCTTGTGGAGACGGATGTCACGGAGAGGAAGAACAATCAGTTCCAGGCTTCCATCTTACAGGTGCTTACCTGCATGGCCCACTTTTGGAGATGTACGCAATGATCTCTTCCTATGACAAAGCTCCTGGAAAGTTGCTCCATCTGTCTGTCATCGTCTGTCACCTGTCAGTGTACTGTCTATCTGTCCGTCATTTGTCTCCCATCTATCTCTATTTTCTAATCTAGCTAAAATCTATCATGTTTATAAATACAGAGAGCTCAGACAGAGACACACAGACATACCTGTAGTACTAAGGGCAGCGGGGCTGCGTTCCCAGCACCCCGGCCGCCTGCCCGGCTAGCTTATGCCCGAAATAACAACACACAAACTGTATTCATTTAATCACTGCTTGGCCCATTCTCTTCTAGGCTAATTCTCACATATTAATTTAGCCCATTTCTAATCATCTGTGTATGGCACCCCAAGGTGCGCTTACCGGGGAGATTCTAGCCGATGTCCATCCTGGGTCGGAGCTTCATCACATGCATCTGCCCAGGAGCCAGGAGCATGGCGTCTCCCTCAGGCATCTGCTCCCGAGAGCAGAGCTGTCGAGACTCTGAGCTCACTTCCTCTTCCTCCCAGTATTCTGTTCTGTTTACTCCACCTACCTATGTCCTAACCAATAAAATGGGCCAGGGCAGTTCCTTTATTAGCCAATGACCTTCCTCCATCACATACCCAAGGAGAGAAAGGCAGAGAGACACTGGTTAGTTTTAAGGAGTTATTTCGTGAGCTCATACAGGCCTTGTTGAGTCCACAGCCTTCAGCAAGGGCTTCTAGGCCGTAGCTGACCAGGGAGAGTCACAGTGCTGTTTGGAGACCCTACTGCAGAATTTTTTCTTGCTCAGGAAAACAGCCTTTGTTCAATCCAGGCCATTAACAGATCAGGTGAGACCGCCTCCACCATGGGCCTTCATCTGCTTTACCCATTGAAAGAAAGATTTCTCCCGGTCACAGAACAGTGTCACAGAAATACCCAGAGGAATATCTGATGGAGAATCTGAACCATGCTGTTCCGACTAGTTCAAGCACAGAGTTAATTTGAACAACTCTTACTTAAAAGCAAAGAATGTTTATGATGAGGGCTTGGCCAATGAGATGTTCACAAGCCCACAGCAGAGGCACCGCCCAGTCAGTGTCATAGGCTCCCCTTTCCACAGCCCCCTTGAAGCCAGCAGCCTTCTCTTCTGTAGGAATCATCGCAGCATCTCTGTGTCCTTGCCTTGGAACAGTGAGTCCCTGTTGACAGAGTGGGCCTGAAAGATCGTTGTCCTGGCATCTTCTATGAAAAAGGGAAATGATTGCTAGAATACGGAGCCACTGAGGTTGTAGACAGAGCCTCTCCTGTCCTAGATCAACACTTTGAAATGGCTTTTCCTGACACTGCTGAGTGAGCTCCAATACATAGGATTCAGAGGAAATTCCACACTCAGAAACACACATGTGCAGATGTTCACACACGCGCACAGGTGAGTCACTTAAATCACCTTAAATCCCCAGATTTAAATTTCCCTGGGCAGGGGAGAGGGAGGAGGAAAACATGAGCCCATGGCTGTGCGGTGAGGATGCTGAGGGTTGGTAAGATGCCTTCTGTGTTCCTTATGCTCTCTGAACACCAAGCCCCTTCCCTCATGTCTTCTGAATTGCTGGTCCCATATTTCTTGGCATTAGAAATTTTTCTTCAGAGGGATGTTGTAAAAATCTCGTTTAAAATTTCCAGAACTCCAGAGGCCATCCCTCTGAGAATTCACATCTGCAGCCAATGTTTTCTTTGTTGGGTCTTTCTCGCGGGTCTAAAATGAAATTCCCTGGTGCTCAGCATCAGAGCTGACACATCACGCGGACACAGGTGCCCCTGGGTAAGCACCGGGCAGCTCTGGGCCAGGAGTGCGTCTCTGTCAGATGACTAGAAAAGGATCGTCCCTGTCTCCGTCTCCTTTCATCGCCATTCAGAAATCTCAAGGTCCAAATCAGGAGCAGAAGGAGAGAGAGCACGAGCAAGGAACTCAGGACCGCAAGGGGTGCACCCACACACTGAGACAATGGGGATGTTCTATTGGGAACTCACCAAGACCAGCTGGCCTGTGTCTGAAAAAGCCTGGGATAATACCGGACTCGCTGAACATAGAGGACAATGAGGACTACTGAGAACTCAAGAACAATGGCAATGGGTTTCTGATCCTACTGCACGTACTGGCTTTGTGGGAGCCTAGGCAGTTTGGATGCTCACCTTACTAGACCTGGATGGAGGTGGTGGGTCCTTGGACTTCCCAGGGGCAGGGAACCCTGATTGCTCTTTGGGCTGACGAGGGAGGGGGACTTGGTTGGGGGAGGGGGAGGGAAATGGGAGGTGGTGGCGGGGAAGAGACAGAAATTTTTAATAAATAAATAAATTTATATAAAAAAAAAGGATCGGTCCACTCACTGAGGCTTCTCTTGCTGATTTTCTTGGCTTTCTGCAGTTGCATTTATCTTTTGCATGGAGCAGTGTTTTAATGATCTAGAACACAAAGCGGTGTTGCTATGGGCTATCCTGGAGGTCGCTTGTAGGGCAACCCTTGATTTCCTGCCTACATTATTCCTAAGCACTTTCTCCCTAACAAATACCCTGCGAGACTGGCAGTCACCCTCCTGCCCAAGTGTATCATCAGTCTGGAAGGTGCTAAGACACTGACAGCTCCTGCCCTGTGCAATCTTACCAAAGTAGCATAGCAGAAGCAGCTTCCTGGAGTTCTCTGGATGTGGGCAGGAAGGGGGCTCACAGCTAGTGTGTAGATGGCCATATTCAGGGCTGGCAGCTGGACAATCGGTGCACACTTTCCTGCTACAGTGTCCCTGCTTCCCTGGAGTTAGATGCCATGCACAGCACCCCCGTGTCTGCGCCCAGTTACCAAGCTTTGGGCAAAGGGGCTGACAGTTAAAATACACAGACACAGAGACAGCGACACGGGTCATCCTTGAATTCCCCAAGAATGCCCCTTAATTGTGTTTAAGGGCAGATTATATAGAGATAGCCACGCCCCAGCCAAACCCACCAGAAACCACTCTCCTGCCATCAGGAACTCCTGAAGGTCTCGTGCTCAGAGCAGCTGTAGGCACTCAGATCAGGGGATTGCAAGAAATTCAGGATCTGGGGTCCTACTGCTCCCAACAGTTAGAGACATTGCCAGCAGGGAAAGCGGAAGAGAAATGACAGGGTCTGGGGAATAGAGACCATGCCCTAACATCAGGTTTTAGCCTCTAGAGTCAACTCATTAGTTTCTCTACAGGCGTCACAGTTAGCTGAGCTGAACGGTCCCTTCTGTCACTTTGTTGGTTAATGGGGGCTCTGCCTCTCAGCTAGAAGATGCCTTGACGCTCATGCAATGTTCACTGGACTATGACCGGCAGGCCTTCCTGCTCTTTGCTGCTGTGATGATGGAACAGCCGGGGTCAGGAAAGCAGGGAGTCCTTCTCAACAGCAGGCAGTGGTCCTCTGTCGGGTGGCTGATCCCTCTAAACTGAAACATTCTCTCTTAGAAGAAGGTACAAAAGGTTCGTAAGACTCATGAAACCAAGCAGACACACCTGTGAGGCTTAGGAAGCACGAGTCACACCGTTCACAGTTTTACAAACAGACTAATTGCTGGGGAAAGGAGACTCTTCCCCAGCGGAGCTGCCTGAAAACTGAGTGGGGCGTTCTTAGGATACAGCTTCCTTGAGTCATTACCGTAGCAGGACATCTTAGACGGGAGGCAACTGCCTTGGGCTGCCGGGCTCTGTCTGGTAAGCCACCCCAGTGAACTCTTTAGGGACCAGGCTGGACTCCAGTGGATTTGTTTCTTTGGTTGTTGTGGAAACTTGACTTGGCTCTTCTGTGTACCTGGTGAGCCGCTCTTCCACCCCGCTGAGGCACTTTAGTGGTCATTCCAAGGACATTCAGTGTCCCTGAATTGGCTGCACAGGCCCATCACGGAGCAACAGTGATGCTTGGTTCTTTCCTAGTAAGGATCCAAGGTGAGTCACTTAAATCACCTTAAATCCCCAACTCTGTTTGGCTTTGTTGACTGCAACACACTTCCTTCTCCAGGGTTTGTTCCACTCCCTGTTAGCAGCTTTCCTCAGCAGGTATCCCATGATTCTGGCATTGCCAACACTTTAGGGTCTCCAGGTTAATCTAGGCTTCAAGTTCAGAGATTCATGCAGTGGCCTCTCTAGGCCACCATTCAGGGACACCCCGGACACATGACATGCCTTTGCAGCTTTCTTTAGTCTAGGAGGGAGACTCCCCAACCATTTTATTCTATCCTTAATGTTAAAGCCAGAACCATACAGCCGAAGCGGCAAAGTTCTGCTCCTTGCTGAGGCTGGAACATGCCCCCCTCAATTACATCTTCACAACTTTCAGGTTTTGGTGGTAACCATCACTGCCTGAGCTTGGCTGTCTTACTGTGTTAAAGTTAAAACTTTTCGTTTTTGTTTAGAAAGAAAAAAAGGGGACAATATTAGGGAATATTGTTTTCAGGTGTCTGACTTTTGTTTACACCGTGGATCATTTGTTTAATGATGTAAAGATGTGTGACTTTTGTTTACATGTGGATCATTTGTTTAATGATGTAAAGATGTGTGACTTTTGTTTATGGTGCCTTTTTAACTCTGTGAAGCTGTGATTTTTTTTTTTGCCTGTCTGAGATACTTGATGGTCTAAAAAAAGAGCAAAAACACCCAACAACAGTTCTAGGTGTCAGGAGAGGGGTAAGAACTCCTCTCCATAGCAAGTGTGTTCTGAGATGTCCTGACACGCGCGTGTGAGCTGTGGACACTTCTCTCTCCCCAGTTCCTGTCCCCTAACTCTTGCTGGTTCAGTCCTGGCATCAGCCCATGGGGCTAAGGGCCATGATGCCAGATTTCCACTTCAAAGGAAATGGTCCATCCTGAGGAGTTAAGGGCAGGGACACTAAGTGGTGTCCTCAAATGAGCCCTCCATTGTTTGGTTCCAATAATTAAATATTCTCAGACAGTAGGACTGGCTTTTATTCAAATGCGAATGTAAATTGCCTTTTCTGGCCCAATCTAGGCAACCTTTTAGCATATCTGATTTTGAATACCTGCCTCTCTTCCCTGGCATTAGTGGAGATAATTGAAAAATTGCAGCACTTACATTCGTGTTTTAAAAAATGGTTTAGGAAGCATGTTTCTGTCTTCAGATTGCCAGAGTGCCTCTTATTCCTGAGAAAAGAGCTGAAACAAGATGTTTTTTTTTTTCTTTTCCTCCCTCCCTCCCCCTTTTCTTTCAAAAAAGCACTTAATTTTTTTGACAAAGTTTCTCTTTGTAGCCCCGGCCATCCTGGGCCTCTGTAGATCAGGCTGACTTCAGACTGTCTCCCAAATTCTGGGATTAAAGGCATGCACCAACCAGTGCCTGCCACTCCCCTATCTTTCTTTTTCTGAGTCAACACTTTACTCAGTATCACAAACTGGCCTGGAACAAGGTGTGTAGGCCAGCCTAGCCTTGGACCTGTGGGCATTCCTCTCTCAGACTCCTGGGTACTGTGAATACGGGTATGGGCCACTATGTGCCACCATCGTGATACATGTCTACTACGTACAATATTCCAATCAGGGTAGACGTGGGAGGTTGTATTTATATGTATTTGTGCATATACACACACATAAATACATACCTACATACATATACACAGAAAACATACACACACAAATATGCATGTAATAAAACTAATCTAAGGAGAAAAGGCTATCAGCTTGAGAGTGGGAGGAAAGTGATGTAATTCTATGTCAATTATAAACTTATTTTAAAAAAATCCTCTCTGTCTTCCCTGGCCTCCCAGGAGACCCAGACGACTTGGCTTGGTGTCTGGGTCACTCCTGCAGTACTGAACACAGGCTGTCTTTGTGTGAGGGCAGCAGTGATTTATTGAACTGACGACCTGGATCAGCTCAGTTCTGCATGTCCTGTTGGTTCCCAGTACTGGTGCCCAGAGAATGAAATATGGCAGTGAGAGCCTCCGGCTCCTTGGTTTGAATACTGTTCAGTCTGGGAGGGAGGCTGGCCCGGCAGGGCGTGGGGTCAGGGGGTCCTTAGATAGGAGCCCTGTGACTCTCCTGCCTAATGGAGCTTTGTCAGGCTTTCAGACCAACCATGGAAGCCAAGAACCGCTACTAATTAGTCCTGATAAAAGCATCAAGGAAATCCTCAGTTGCTTGTTTCGGGTGGGGGATGTCTTCTCAGCCTGTCCTCCGTGGACAAGAATAACTAGTGTTAATTGCTCTGGGTGTTGCGGTTGCTAATTAGGAAGACCCTGTTTGCTGAGGCCCTGTGAGCCAGCCCCCTCTGACCCATCTTCTGGGATGATGTTTGTCAGTGTCCGGGGCTGCTTTTGATCTGCCCACAAGGAACACAAACACCCTGGAAACCACTGTTCAGAAGGACTTTTCTGAAAACAAGGCCCCAAAACTGGTCATTTCTCTTAGGCATAGGAACTTGGATCCTTATGTTCCAACTCTATTTTCTTAGCGCTCACTCTTCTGTTGACCCTCGATTCACTGATTAAAAGTTCCCCCTTTAAATATCTTACATTTCATGTTAATAGTATAATGTTCTGAAAAAAATTTATTTGTCAAGTGCTTTGCCCAACTTGGCTCTTAGAGTCATTTCGTGTTTTTCTGTGTGTGTCTGTCTGTGTCTCTGCCGTGTGTGTGCACCTGCCCATCGAGGCCAGAGCCGGGTGTCGAGTCCACTGGAGCTGGAATTACAGGTGTTTGGGAGCTACTGTTATGGGTGTAGGGTGTTCTGGCAACTGCTCTTACTCACTGAGCCGTCTTTTCAGTATGGAAAACTCCCCTGGGTTGGTTGCTGGTGGAGTTCTGACATGTTACCTGGACAAAGGCGGGGAGGAGTTGAGGTGCTGACACCCTGAGCTTGGGAGAACGCTGACAATGGCTGGTTGTGATTTCAGTTGTTCAGTCTCAGACCTAGTGACACCTTTGTCAGCTCATTTCTCAAAGGAGAGCTTTCTAGTGTGGCTGGACTAATACTGGACTCAGCTTTTTCTGACCCTCCGCCTCCATTACTCGAGTATCCTGCAAGTCATAGCTTTGCTAGGGAAATCATCCTGTTCTCTCCACGTCCTTTATAGTTGTGTTGCCTGATCCTCCAGGATATTCCCAGTTTTCAAGACCTCAGCATTTTAAAATTGAAAACCAGGTGCTATAATTTATGTAATTATTGAATATTTTATGCAAATCACTCAATGACTTTGATACTAAGCGTACTAACCCTGCTCTGGGTATATTTCCCCAAAGGCATTGACTTGCCTGTAGCTTTAGTATTGTGGGGATTCCAAATCACAGTAAAAGGAAGGTCTGTTTAGTTTTGAAAAGCAGAGCAGCCCGCCGGGATGGACAAGCTAAGCACACACCTGCAACTTCTGCCTTGTTTCCAGGGTTGCCGAGGCGAGTGTGCATGCAGTGCTGTGGGTACAGTCGCTTCGGTACTGACCAGGGGGGCTGGGTGTCTGTTTATAACTCTAAGTTTTAAATTCTCTGTTACATAAATTTGCTCATCAGAAGTCATTCCACCCCTCTCTTCCCACTCCCTCAATCACAGCAGAACTCTAGTCTGTCTTAGGTGAGGGACTTTGGAGGTAAGAGCCCAGCAGATGGACTATGACGGGGTTCAGTTACCTATCAGTCCCACTCCTCTGTGTTAGCACTAGCCCAGAGGACTGTGTGGTCGTCTTTTGTGGTTACCAAGCTCTCTGAGAGCATGTGGCTTAGAGACAGCTTTCTGTATGGGGCTTGACTAGGTCTGTAATACTTTAGGTAGCTTCTCCACAGCAAGCAAACCTGGAGACAATTGGGGCCAGGCAGGGAGAAGACTCAGGTGGGAGGTGAGGCAGCCGTTCTACTGCCTTGCCTTGGAGCCCTGTGACTTCACAGTAGCCCTGCTGAGTGATACGTTACCACTAACTTAGGTGGGGTAGACAGCACACGCTTAACTGCCAAGTCCATCTGGTGCTGTCTCCATGTGCATGTACTATTCCTCCTGAACATGGAAGGGCATATCTCCAAAAGAATGGCTCTCCCTCCCCCAGCAGCCATTAACCACCTGTGGTTCCATAGTTAGTGGCAGGGCCTTGTCCCCCTCCACCCCCAATTCTGAAATTTTGACTGGTTGACAGGCTGGATGTTGTGCAGGTCTTGTTCATGTAGCCAGAGCAGTTGTTGAGTTCATGAATGTGACGACCATGGTGTTTCCAGAAGAAAGCATTTTGGAACCTCCTCCCCATTCTCAGAAGCTTACATCTTTTCTATCTCCCCCTTTCAATGTTGCCCGAGCCTTGATAGAGGGTTGTGGTATTGATAAAGATGTTTTATTTAGGGCTGAGACATTAGTCTTAGCTCTTTGAGCATCTGTGGGTCTCAGCACTGATTGCCGACAACAGCCCAGAGGGGCCTCTCTGACCAGGTGGAAAGCTGCAAGGCTCTAGGAGTTTAAGCATATGTATTTAGAAGGCAGTCTGGCAATATGAACATTTAGCAGAGTAACAATAATGGGTTCTACCCTAGGGTCCATGATCTCCCCACCATGGACTTTTGGCCAGGTTTATAGCAGGCATGATTTCCATCCTGTTAACGAGGCCTCTGACCCAATAAAAAGCTGTTAGCTACCCCATAACGTTCCTACCACTGCGGCACCAGTGGGCACATCGTGCATGGCAGTTTGGTGTTGTGACATGCAGGGTCCGGTGCCGAGTGAGATCGCTGATGTCCGTTTCCCCTAACAACCTGCACACACCTTCCAACACTAGGAAAGCCAGTCAGCAATGGCAACAGGCTGTGCTACTTTGGCGGTCTCTGGGGTCTCCCTGATCAATAACATATGGGGAGGTATTGTGTGCTTTGCAGTGATAATTTCATTTAGTGGCTCATGGTTTTGATAGTCTCTGGTAGCACCGTCCAAACTTTTTTGGGAAAAAATATATTTTGAAGTTAGGTTATTAACTGGTGGGCATCTATAAAGCTTGCTCATATGTCCTTTAGTTAACTCATGTAGAATATTACTGAAAGGTGTGCTACTTTTGTTTATGCTCTGGAACATTTGTTTGATGATGCAAAGATGTGTTTGATTAAAAGTCACCTGTGGTCCAGAGGCTGCATCAGCAATGAGCTGACAGGAAGTTGTAGGGAGTAGCCAGGTGGAAAAGGGTTTATAATGAGGGGCCAGAAAGAGCACGGGGACTTGGGAGACTGAGGAGGCGAGGTGGGTGGGCTGCTTGCTACTCAGCTTTTCTGGGGAGTAGGATTCTACTTCAAACTTTGGGTCTTGAGTTCTTTAGTGAGACAGATTTAGGTAAGTTCTCTTAATAGCTTTGAAAGAGTTGGTGCCTGAGGGAACAGAATGTCTTCAGTCTGTGGCTCTTCAAGCCATTGCTGGTAGTGGAACTGTTGCAGTTGCTGACTGGGATAGGAAGACGATGAAAGAGGACAACACACTCTATCTCCTCCTCCCTCCCTTCCCTCTCCCTACCTCTGTTGAAATCTTTACTCCCTAGTGTCCCTTCCCTTCTTTCAGGCTACGTGGTAGTCCACTATCCCTCCAACTGTAGTTTTAGCTGGGTTGTAAAATAGTAGATTTCCATGTGGCTTTTTGTATGCCCTTCCTTAGAGTAACTCTCTTCCTCTTCTTTAGGTTTTCCCCATTCTTTCCCGCCTCTGCTTGGTTGAGCATTTCTACCATATGTAAGCACACATCAGTCATGGCTCATTCACACAGCAGGCCCCAGCGCTCATGACTGGCGGGCAGCTTCAGTCACTACAGCCAGTCCCAGGGGAGGGAGGGAGGAAATGTGCCAAGGCTGCCAGCACCCCTGTCAGCTCTGCCGGCCAGATCACAAGAAGTCCTCTCCAGGTTTTACTCACATCCATTGTCCGTAATTATCATGAGCTCAGCCTACCACGTTGACCTGAAGAATGAAGTTTCTGTTCTGGTGAGCAATACCTGGTTCTGATTCTGGCAGAGGTTCTAAAGGAGGGCTGTTTGGAATTGTTGCCTGAGAATTAATGTCAGGGTGTCATTCATAGACATGAGGAAACAGTGTCCTTGTGTCGGTGTAGGTTTATGCCAAGCTAAAGGAAGGAGGGAACCTCATTTAAGAAAATGCTTCCATAAGATCGGGCTGTAGGCAAGCTTGTAGAGCATTTGTTAGTGATTGACGGGGGAGGGTCCAGCCCATCATGAGTGGTGCAACCTCTGGGCTGCTGACCCTGGGTTCTTTAAGCAGGCAGATTCAAGCCAGTAAGCAGCATCCCCCATGATCATTGCATCAAGTTCTGACTCAGGTTCCTGCCCTGTTTGAGTTTCTGTCCTGACTTCCTTTAGTGAACAGTGATGAGGACATGCAGCCAAATAAACCCTTTCCTCCCCAGGTTGCTTTGCTGAAGGTATTTTATCACAGCAGTAGTAGCCCTAAGTAGAACCATCCCAAACTGTCAGCTCAAGGCGTTGTCCTGCCTGCAGCTTGCAGGGCAGCTTGCAGCTATTTCATGGCTGCTGGTTGAAGACATGAAACTCCTAGTCAGAAAAAGAACTTCCTTGTGCAGATCATAGTAATCACCAGAAAACTAGTACTGTGTGCCCAAGCAAGCCCCAGTTCCCATAAGGCAGAGTGTTTAGGCTTTAGTGTTCAGTGTTTAGCCTGAACCCAAATCCTCTTGACAATGGATAGTAGGACACCCATCTTTTGGTCTAGATAGAGATAATGGCCCTAGACCTCCGAGGTAACCCACTCTTGCAGGGAGGAGAGCCAGAGCCAAGGCATTTCGGAGTGGCTTTACTTCCTTTGGAGATTGACCAGTGGATCATATACCCTGGGATCTTCAGAATACCATAAGAGAAGGGTTAATGGGGTGAAGCTGGAAGGTGTTTACAGCTCCAGTTTCTTCAGTTTGTCCTTGACCCAGTGTTCATAGATGTGTACCTGAGTCATGGCCAATATGGCGCCCTCCTTCCAGGAAGCTGTCCGCGGCAGGGGTGAGCTAGGCACTTATCTGATGCTGCAGAAGGCATCACTGGTCTCTTTGGACAATTGCTCATTTGGGGGTTTGTCTTTGTGAAAGAACAGTTTCTTTTATACTTGAGTGGCTGGCAATGCCATCTATTTATATCCTCCCAGAGCAACGCGCATTTGCATGTCACAGCATGCCTTTAAGGCATTGTCAATGCCTAGTCTCACCTAACTGGACACATTTCTCCCACAATTCCGGAAGGCTTCAAGCTCTTTCTTCTTCCTCTCTGGCAAAGTTCTTCCTTTTGATGGGCTGAGTGTCCCCCCACACAAGTGTCATCATATATTGGGGACTGCAGACCCTCAGACCCTGAACTTTTATGACTCCTTGCCTGTCTGAATAAACAACTTGTTTTCCTGTGCTTGCAGCTGCTCTGAGCACGAGCCCCTCATAACCAGGAAGTGGTATCTGGTGGGCTTGCAGTAGAAAATCCTGAGAGCTAGGGCGTGGCCACTAGTTAAGGAGGGCACCATATAGTGCAGTTCCAGGTGGTACAGGAGCCACAATTATACATGCACACTTCGTTTTCCCCGTCACCTATGAAGAAGGTAGGATGGGTAGCCTTCAGCAACCTCAGTCATGACCTGGAATAGGGCACAAGAGACCCCACCCCATGACCACTACCTCTGACCCTGCATCAACACTGAGCAGCAGTCCCAAATTAGATGCTGCTGTTCTGTGTGTGTGTGTGTGTGTGTGTGTGTGTGAGAGAGAGAGAGAGAGCGCTGCACTGCACCACACCCTTCTGCAGTCCCCTAAGGGCTGTTTGCAGCAAATGTTTGTGACACAGACTGGCATCTGCTAACTTGATGTGTTGTTTAAGAGTAGATCTCTCTTCTATCGCAGGGAGGGACCCAGGGTGGCAGTGGTGGTTCAGTTGCACTTCTGAATCTGTAGGGTTTAGTTTGTTACAGAAAAATAGGTAATGGAAGGAAAGCTTGCATTAACAGGACTCTATAAAAGAGCCAATTAAACTGGGCTCAGTGGGAGAGGAGGCATGTGGCAGCCAGCTAGGTGAATCTGATACAAAGGAAATTGCCAAGCCTTCCCTGCAGACAGTCTGAACGCCAGGGAGCTGAGCCACCTTGTGGATCTGTGGCTAGCTTCCCCAGGTCCTGAGTCCGTTCTCAGTGCTGGTCCCAGCCTTCGGTGTGACCCTTAAGGGGCCTTGTGTGCCACTTGGAATCAGGGCTTCCCTGCATTCCTGTGCTGAGTCGGAACCACCTGCTGGGTGTGCCCGTTTGTGAAAGCTCTGACCTGCCCTGCCCCATCTGAGGGCTCCGCAGCCCTCGCTGGCACCGTCCTGTCCTTTTCTCTTCATCCTCCCAGCTTCTGCATCCTGTAAGCCCAGCTGCTCCAGAGGCTGAGATGGCGCTGGCCTGGCCATGGTGGCTCCACACAGGTTGCTTCTGTTCTGGTAATAGGGACATAAAATTCTTTTAGGTGAAATACTGATGTTGGAATTTTTAAAGGTCAGCTTGCCAGGGGCAGAGTGTGAAGGCCCTTATCTTCCAGGCAGTGTGAAGGCTGAAATGTAGATGGACTAGCCTATGTTATAATCTGCCTCCTCCCCTGAAAAGGCTGGGGACCCTGGGTTCAGTGTCCGTGGTGGGTGGTAGCGGAGCATGACAAAGCAGGTGCACTCAGCAGGCAAACCCACCAGCTTTCCCTCAGACCTCCCTCTACCTGCTGATACTGTTAGCTCTGGAGAGGGTCTGCCTGTCTCAGTGGATCCTTCCAGAAGACACCTCCCCAGTCCTGCCCACGGTTAACAATCAGGACTGACGATCACAAGAGCCGAGACGTCTTCAGAAGTCTGAGAAGCCACAAGCACAGCAATACGGGCAGAAAGCTATTGTTCATATTAAAGAACAGGTGAGGGCTGGGGATGTGGCTCAGTGGTAGAGCAACTGACTAGTATATGTGAGACCTGAATCTGCACACACACATACACACACACACACACACACACACACACAGAGAGAGAGAGAGAGAGAGAGAGAGAGAGAGAGAGAGAGAGAGAGAGATATCAACCAATCAATTGATCAGCAGAAGCAGCATGTTGCCCTTCTCTGAAGAGTGTCTGTGGAGAAGTGTTTGGTAGATTGGGTGGAAGAACAGGAGGCCCCTGCTGGTGGCCATAATACATGGAGGGGAAAAAATACTGAACACAGGTTGGCTCTAGACACATGATCCCTGAAGAGGTCACAAGGACCCTTCGTTGTCATGAAAGTCTTACTAATGTCTGTACAAGAGTCCCCACAATTTATTTTTCTAGAGATTATAGTTAAGCAACAGCAAAAAAAATCAGAGAGGAAGGGGAGGTGAAGAGTTGGAGAGACTGGGCAGTCAGGACGCTGGAGAACATGTTTTTTAGTATTTGGTAGAGAGGAAGGGGAGGTGAAGAGCTGGAGAGACTGGGCAGGCAGGAAGCTGGAGAGCATGTTTCTTAGTATTTGGTAGAGAGGATGAGGAAAAATGCTCAATGCTTTTGTTTCACAAAGAAAACACAACTATCCTGGCAGGTGACCTCCCAGCTACTTGAGGCAAAAGATGTAATGGATTCAGGGAAATATTAGAACCACAGAAATATTTATTAGTGTGTGTCCGGGGGGTATAATAATTAATATTCTGTTGCAGGAGCAAAATGCTTTGAGACTGAGTAATGTTTTAAGGCTGAGGTCTAAAGTTGGTCAGCCTGTCGGTGAGGGCTCGCTGGCTTCGTGGCAGCATGGTGCCATCACTGTGGTGGGGGAGATCACAAGAAGTCTGAGGGATTCAAGGTCCCACTTACTCTTGTTATAACATTTCCTGGGAAGCAACTGCAGCTTTGGAAGAACTGTACCAATCCCCGAATGGGGGTGCCCAGTGTCCACCAGCCCCCACCCCTTAAAAGACCCCAACAACTCAACAACTCCACCCCATGGCTGGGTTTACAGAACGCGAATGCTTGCCGGATAATCTGTCTACATCCACACTGAAGTAGGAGGCTTAGCTGCCAACTCTGGAGCCAAATGGGAGTTCACTTCCAAGGTCATTTCTCTTTATTTTCAGTAAAAGCCATTTAGCAGATTATCTTCTTCAAACTCTACCTGTGTCTTGATCTTTTCCTTAAGAAAGATTTGTTTCCTAAATGACAGGGTGACAGAAGGCCACGCGGGCTCTCCATTATGTTTAATTCAGCAGCGTCCCATTTTTCAGGCCTCCCTGCAAATGATTCCAATTGCATTTCCCTTCTTTCTCCCTGGGGAGTTTTCTAGCTCCCTGATTTACGCTAAGGTCAGGGGAATGTTGGCGGGCTGCTGCAGAACATAACTCACTGAAACCCCTGACATAATGGCGGGGTCACCAGAGCACAGTAGAATACATTAGCAGAGGGGTAGATTAACATGCTGTTAATGCTGATTTATTCCTGAGAAGTACTTCTTGAACACTCCCTCTCGGTCTGCTTCTCAGACCCAAAGCTGAGGCTGTGTCTTCTCCATATTCATCAAGATTCTGCTGCAGCAGGCACGGGCATTGACTTGTGAGAAGCAACTCATTGCTGGTGGGAATAATTCAAGAGATAAGATGAGTTGGGAGAAAGTGAGTGATCTTTACATCCCAGGGATGCAGGAATCGAGGGCTCAGAGTGTGCTTTTTGCTCTCCGTGGCACACATGCTACAGCCTGGGGAGATGCTGGGTCTGCAGAGGCTTCATCCTGCTGGGAGAGAAGGCTGCTTATGTGTTATTAGTGTCATGTGTGGCTGATGGCCTGCTGGAAAGAGAGGCTCTCTGCCAGATTCTTCTGGTAGAAGGGTCTTCAGTAGACCTAGAGGAATGAGGTCCATGGGGGCATTTGGAAAATAATGGGAAAAATCTGGGAAAGGAAACTCCAGGCACAAAGGATGGATATGATTTACTTATGTCCATCCTTTTACTTCTAATGGCTGGCAGCCATTAGAAGAGTAGGGTGAGTGGCTGGGAGAAACATTTTAAGAAGCCAGTGGGTATTGTAGTGGCAGGCCAACCTGATGGACATTGTGGGTTTGGTCAGGATCTCCTACCTTTATAAGAATTCCTGTGGTCATAGCCTGTCTTCCCAGCAATAGAAACCTAATTAAGACAGCTGTTTGTGTGCATACTGTGAGCCAGTTCCTGTGGAGGCAGAAGGGTCATGCTGTAGCCCCGTGGTCATTTTGAATAGGATGATACAGAATTCGTCGCTATGGTTGGGTCCTTTTAGTCAGGGTGTTAGTTATTTTTCTCATTGCTGTGAGAAAATTCCCGACTAAAGTGGTTTACAGGTTTAGAAGGCATGGCTTATTTTGACTTAAGCTTGAGGATAGGAGTCCACGTGTTGGGAGGGTATGACAGGGGGAGCTAAAGCTACTGGGCAGAGATGACTGCTGGGCCCTAACCCATGTGGGTACTACCCAGGCCCAGGACGGCTTTCCAGTTCCCTACTGTGGAACCATGTTCCCAGACTCACACAGGTGTGTCTCTGAGTTGATCCTATATGCAGTCAACTTGATAGCTAAAATTAGCTGGGAAGTCCCAGGTCAAGGCACCAGCAGATATGGTGTCTGGTGAGGCTCCCTTGTGGGTTTGCCAAGGACTGTCTTCTCATCTTGGCAGAGCAGAGACTGTTGAGAGAAGAGTCAAGCTCTAGTTACATCTTAAGATGGTGCTAACCTGATTCCTGGCCCTAGTCACATCTTCTCATGATGGTGCTAACCCGATTCCTGGCCCTGGTCACACCTTCTCATGATGGTGCTAACCTGATTCCTGGCCCTAGTCACATCTTCTCATGATGGTGCTAACCCGATTCCTGGCCCTGGTCACATCTCATGATGGTGCTAACCTGATTCCTGGCCCTGGTCACACCTTCTCATGATGGTGCTAACCCGATTCCTGGCCCTGGTCACACCTTCTCATGATGGTGCTAACCTGATTCCTGGCTCTAGTCACACCTTCTCATGATGGCACTACCCGATTCCTGGCCCTAGTCATACCTTCTCATGATGGCACTACCTGATTCCTGTCCCTAGTCACACCTTCTCATGATGGTGCTAACCCGATTCCTGGCCCTAGTCACACCTTCTCATGATGGCACTACCCGATTCCTGGCCCTAGTCATACCTTCTCATGATGGCACTACCTGATTCCTGTCCCTAGTCACACCTTCTCATGATGGCGCTTACCCGATTCCTGGCCCTAGTCACACCTTCTCATGATGGCACTACCCGATTCCTGGCCCTGGTCACACCTTCTCATGATGGTGCTAACCTGATTCCTGGCCCTAGTCACACCTTCTCATGATGGTGCTAACCCGATTCCTGGCTCTAGTCACACCTTCTCATGATGGTGCTAACCTGATTCCTGGCCCTGGTCACACTTTCTCATGATGGCGCTTACCTGACTCCTGGTCTCTATTTTTCATAGCCCAAGTATTTAATCACCTGAGAGGCTCAGTCTTCACCATCTGAATGAAGGGACATGAACGTTAAATCCTTGTGAATCTACATAAGCAAAAAGTCCCATTGGTGTTTCCCCAGACCAAGCAAATTGGGGGCTTACATCTGTGAGTGTGTTTTAACAGAGACTCGTGTAGCCTAGGCTACTCAAATGTATCCCAGGCTACCTCAAAAACTCATGACGTAGACTAGACTAGCCTTAAACTTCTAATCCTCCTGCTTCTACCTCCACAGTGCTAGGATTACACATATGCATGACCATTCTTGGATGGAGACGTGGGTCTCTTATCATGGAACAAGTATGAACTTATAGAGGTTAGGGGCTCAGAGCATTGCCAAGAAAATGAGGGAACACAACTGGAGCACTAGGGGTGTCGTGGTCTGAAGTTAGAGTTATTGAAACCTGAAGTTCCCCTCTGGCAGCCTGTTCCTGATAAGCCAGCTGCAAGGGAGAGGGGAGTCTGTCCTTTTTGTGACACCCCCACCATGCTCAAACCTCTTTCTGGCATAGCAGTGTGAGTCGACTCTGGTCCCCCAATACAAATCACCCAAGAACGAGCACTTACAACACAAGTGCATAGCTCATTCAGGAATAGAGCTGCAGAGAGGGCATGTATACATACAGTCCAGCATCGTTTATATGTGGGTTAACTGATCTCCTCTCCAGCTCTGAGCAGCATAAACTACAGAAAACCAACTCTTTATGCTCAAGGAGTTAACATTAGGATTTGAAGAAAAAAAAGGCTCGTAATTGCGAACCTTGGGAAGTGGGTAAGGCCTCTTGTGAATGTTGTCCAATGAAAAAGCATTTCACTTAAAACATTAGGAAAGTTTGGGGTTGTATGATTGTGTGAGTGTGTGTGAGTGTGTGTGTGTGTGTGTGAATTGTATGGCTCTCTGTGGATGATGAGATTGAGTTGCAATGTCAGAAGGGTGAACATATCTTGAAGATAAGCACAGAAAGGCAGCAGTCATTCCTGAATTGCTGGGCACCCAGGGGGTCCTTCATTTGGGCAGACTGGAGAGGGAACCCCCTTCTTCCTTTTGGCATCTGGAGTCCTGACTAGAAAGATCCAAAGGACAGGAGAAACCTAGATCAAGACTAAAGTCAGCGGAGATTCTTTTCTCAGATGTTACTGTAAGAGCGACCTGAAGACTTTTATTTATATGCCTTTCGGAGGTGTTTCCTCATCCGCTCTGTTAGGTAGAATCAGGAAGATGCATTTAAATGGATTTCATGTATGCTTTTTGACCTAGAGTTGCATGAAGTTATTCAAGGACAAAGACATGCACTTTCAAAAGGAAATCAGAAGTGATTCCTGGTAGTAGTTACCAAATGGCTTTCTCTCTTCAGAGACCTTCAGGAACCCTGGCAGTAAAGGAGTATCACACTCATCCCCCTCTTCTGTCTCTCGCTGTCAGGGTGAGTCCGGGGAGCTGATTCCCCACGTCAGGTGACCCCCTTTGCTTCCCAGCAGCTGCTGCAGACACCACCTCTCAGGTCCAGGAAACCATCCCGGTGAGTGGAGTTGGGACAATTTGTTCCTAAAAGAAAAAGAACTTAGCTGTAGAGAACCACGGCTGAGACTATGGGCAGGGCTGTGCAGGGAGCCTCATGTATACCCGGCAGCAAACACTGTCTGACCCTCACCAGTACCGACTCTGAGATCAGGGTACTGCACTATGTTCGTACTTTTCCAACAACCTTGTGGGTAGAGACTAGCATCCCTTCCTAGGGAGGAGACATCTGAGATCCAGGGAGACACCAGCATGACCCCCATGGCTCTAAAGCCCCCTGCACACAGCCCGCCCTCTGTTTGCTATGAGCTTTGTGTATACGGGGCTTTACTTCTTATCTACAGGCTTTCCGTACATTGAGGAACACTGAATGTATGAAATCCCAGTAGGGACTTTCGTGTCCCACCTGAGACGGAGACATTCTATATAAGCTTCTCTCTTTCCTTTTAGCCAGGAACAGACACATTTGTTTAACAGACTCCAGACCACAAAGGCTTCAAGGTGATTTAAACAAGAAGTAGGGGTGTGTGGGGAGGGGGGAGGGTATCATCTGTGACCTCTCAGTGGTAACACCTACTCACACATGGGACTGCAGCTAATCTATCAGCACTGCCCATCCCCAGGTGACTCACAAGATGGGGAGCTTCGGGACACCCACTAGGCATACAATGTCTTCAACACTTCCTAGCTGGAAAAGAGAGCTTTAACATTTTGTTGCAGATGTCTCAATTAGATTGTGTGCGACAGGCTCAGCAACTTCCACAATCACCGAGTGTCACCCGGGTTCAATGGAGAACGTGAAGGGGAGGTCAAGGCACAACTGCCCGTGGTGTAAACATTCACCAATTAGAATGTTAGAATCAGATGCTCGAGGAGGTGGGCTGATGCAGGCAGCCCCGAGGATCCACTGTGTATTACAGTAACACCCAACAGCAGAGGCTTCTGTGGTACCAAAGGAAATCCAAAGAAGGAACAGGCACTTCCGCTCACAATCCATTCCTATTCCACCAGCTCTATGCTGGATACGCACTGAAGCACCGGGTTCAATGGAGAACGTGAAGGGGAGGTCAAGGCACAACTGCCCGTGGTGTAAACATTCACCAATTAGAATGTTAGAATCAGATGCTCGAGGAGGTGGGCTGATGCAGGCAGCCCCGAGGATCCACTGTGTATTACAGTAACACCGCTTCCCTGCACCCCACCAAGGTTCTCCTCTACTGAGCACTAATGATTTGTGGGTGTGACCACATTCCCAAGGTCTTGGAGCCTCTATCGGTCAGGAGTCTTATCAGTTCCTGTGTAAAAACTGAGCACAAATCACAAAACAGAAGCCGTGAGCTAGCACAAGCTGGAGCAGTCTCCACGATGGCTGTTGACCTGGTGGAACTTTGGTTTCTCCAGGACGGTCTGTGCTGTCGTCAGTGGCGATTCCTCCCAGCCAGCTGGCACAAGGACAAACCAATAAAACAGATCACTAAGTGGAAAAAGCTGGCGCTTCCTCAGCCTGCTTAAGTCAATGCGATATGATGGAGCTGTGCACAGATCTGGCTCCAAAGGGAGAGAGGCTGAACGAAATTGAAGATCAGCTGGCTCACGATGAAGCTGGGGGTAAAGATGGAAGGTTTCAGAGCTCCTGCCTCCTCGGGTCTAAGTAAAACACCCGGCATCTCCAGCCATTTGCGGATCCTCTACAAACTCCCTTCTCAGAGACTGACAAAGTTGGGAACATTTGCTCGCTCACACAAGGCAACTCCAGGCAAAATATTTGTAGAACATGCACACAGAAACAGAAGGAACAGGATTGGTGGGGCCAGCAGGTGGGTGAGGGGCTGGTTAGGGGGCAGAAAGCAGGAGAGCATCCCTGGACCTTGGTCCTACAGACACAGAGGAACTTCGAGTGTAAGCATGCAGATGGCATGCTCTTCTTAGATGCCTACCATCGTAAGGAAGCAACCATGACATACATGTATTCTGTGTTGTGTGTGTCAGCTGAAGAAAGAGGGTTGGTTCAAGGGTTCAAGATGAACTTTAGACTCTCTAGCAACAGGGAGGAACAGTTTCTATGAACTGAACCTCCAACGGTCATGCAAAAGGCTTACTTATTGTTACACTAACTATTTTTGCATAAAACAAGTAACGCATACCAAAGCCCCCATCTACGATATATGCTTTCTGAAGGAAAGCACCACACCCCTTGAAATTACCTGGCGCGAGTGAGAAGGAAACACGGAACATGCAACAAACCCGCTTGGAAGGTTATTGGGCGGGGTGGACAGGCCTGGTGAGGTCAGTGTGCAGAGAAAGGGCTTGAAGAAGGAGCATCCAGCAGTTAAGGGCTGCCTAGCGCATGCGCACAGGTGGATGATGTGGTTATGTCATACGCAGATGACGGAGATCACGCATGTGCGTAAGGGTCAACTGCGTCAGATGTAGGTGATGCGACCATGCCGCGTGTGGGTCATACAGGGTCTTTTAAGATCCCCGGGGCCATTAGGCACTTCTTCCTGAGGGTTTGTCTGCGCATGTGTGGCTCTGGAACCCGGAAGTATCAGCCGTGTTGGTTTGGCTGAAATCATAACACCCTTGCCACTATAGTCCTTATTGTACACTGTTTGCAGGACCCAGTAACTCAAGATGTCCACGTGTGCCTGGATAGTCTTGTGACCAAAGTCATGCAAAGGCCATAAAACTGCTTCAGAAAAACAACTCCATAGATAACCATTTTCTACAAGGGACTCAAGGTCGAAGTACTTCTAGAGAACTATCCATTCTGACGTTTCCCCAGACACAGACATTTCATTTTGGTAATGTATACCATAGAGACAATGCTTCTACTAATTTTTCCACCATGCAACAGAATTCCCCTCTGGCAGGAATGCTGGTCTATGTATGGAGCCCGAGGTGAAGGCAAGGAGAAGTGCTTATCTTCAAGATATGTTCACCCTTCTGACATTGCAACTCAATCTCATCATCCACAGAGAGCCATACAATTCACACACACACACACACACACACACACACACACTCACACACACTCACACAATCATACAACCCCAAACTTTCCTAATGTTTTAAGTAAGTGAAATGCTTTTTCATTGGACAACATTCACAAGAGGCCTTACCCACTTCCCAAGGTTCGCAATTACGAGCCTTTTTTTTCTTCAAATCCTAATGTTAACTCCTTGAGCATAAAGAGTTGGTTTTCTGTAGTTTATGCTGCTCAGAGCTGGAGAGGAGATCAGTTAACCCACATATAAACGATGCTGGACTGTATGTATACATGCCCTCTCTGCAGCTCTATTCCTGAATGAGCTATGCACTTGTGTTGTAAGTGCTCGTTCTTGGGTGATTTGTATTGGGGGACCAGAGTCGACTCACACTGCTATGCCAGAAAGAGGTTTGAGCATGGTGGGGGTGTCACAAAAAGGACAGACTCCCCTCTCCCTTGCAGCTGGCTTATCAGGAACAGGCTGCCAGAGGGGAACTTCAGGTTTCAATAACTCTAACTTCAGACCACGACACCCCTAGTGCTCCAGTTGTGTTCCCTCATTTTCTTGGCAATGCTCTGAGCCCCTAACCTCTATAAGTTCATACTTGTTCCATGATAAGAGACCCACGTCTCCATCCAAGAATGGTCATGCATATGTGTAATCCTAGCACTGTGGAGGTAGAAGCAGGAGGATTAGAAGTTTAAGGCTAGTCTAGTCTACGTCATGAGTTTTTGAGGTAGCCTGGGATACATTTGAGTAGCCTAGGCTACACGAGTCTCTGTTAAAACACACTCACAGATGTAAGCCCCCAATCCCCATGATGGTTAGTGATCACAGTTAACTTGTGAGACCTAGACTCACTGGGAAATGGGCCTCTGGGAACTTCTGGGGGTTGTCTTGATTCATTCATGTGCAAATGTCCCCTCTTAGCTATGAATGGGCTCTTGGGCTGTGTTAAACAGAGACAATGAGTTGAGGATGAGTGTGCTTTGCTCTCTACTTCCTGGCTGTGGATGTAACAAACAAGTCATCTCAAGCCCTGATGTTGCCCTGCCTGCTCTGCTGTGATGGGCTGTACCCTGAATTGTGAGCTTAGCAAACACCTCTCTTGAGGGGCCCTTGTCAGGGTGCTTTATCCTAGCAGCAGGAAAGAAGTGAAGGAACCTGTTTGGACCAAAAGGATTTCTTCAGCTAGGATGAGACAGAAGCAGGAGGAAGATAATGGACCTCTCATCTTCTTTGTCCTGGATCTACTACCGTTGAGTTCTGCTCTGCAGTAATATATATTAAGGTTCCGCCAGAACTGTCATTGTGACCTTATTTCAAAACAGAGTCTTTATAGATGTGACCATGGCAAGATGAGGCCTTCTGAGATTGGGCCTGGGAGTGGAGTGCAGTGCCTGTGTGCTGGGGATCAGAGCAAAGACTGCAGTGAAAGGGCGCTCGCCTGGGGATAGAGCGTTCCTAGGAGCAGCTAGGAGGAGGCAGCATGTGCCCTCTTGGTGACAGTGCACTCTCGTGCGCTGGCCTCCTGAACTGAGAGAGGCTGACTCTGCTGTGCACAGAGCTCAGGAAATGAGGGTAACAAATGCGTTCCAGCGGTCAGCTTCAGATGTCAGCTTGGTCAGTGTCAGGGATACCTGGGTAGCTGCTAAAACATTGTTTCTTGGTGAATCTGCAAGGGTCTCTCTGGAAAGATTGGCATTTAAATCAGAGGGCTTTAGAGCACATGTAAGCCCAGAGCAATTCTGAAGATTGGTTTGAAGACAAATGTCATAAAGTAGTGTCACGGTTTCTGTTGATTTGACATGGACCTAGACATCCCTGGGAGTCTAACTTGAGGAACTGTCTCAATTAGATTGGCCTGTAGCCATTTCTGTAGAGCATTTCCTTGATCTCTGGTTCATGTGGGAGGGCCCAGCCCACTGTGAGCAGTACCACCCCTGGGCAGGTGATTCTGGAATATATAAACAAGATGACTGTAACAACAGTTAGCACAAAGAGACCATGAGTTTGAAAGAGCAAAGAGGGTGTGCATGAGAGGGCTCGAAGGGAGGAAAGGGAGGGGGAAATGAGGTAATTGTATTATAATCTAAAAATAAGAGTAAAAAAATAAGCCAGACTTTTATTACTGGTGTATGTGTTTGTATGTGTATGCAAAATACATAAACATAGCCTATGGAGTCTGTTTTGTTGGCGTGTATATGGTCTAATGGCTGACCATTCTTTTTGGACAATTGATAAGGTGAGGTTAGTTCTCCTCCCAGCAGTAATTATTTTCCTGCAATTCTTGTCTATATAAATATATACATAGCAATAATAATAAAAGAAAAAGAGGTCATCAGTGGATGGGGGTGGAGGGAGGGCACCTAGGAGGGGCTGGAAGGAGGGAAGGGAAGAGGGAAGCGATGTAATTCTATCTCAATTAAAACATAAAGAAAGCAAAAGTATCCAAGCAACCCCGGAGGAGGCTATTAGTAAGCTGAGTTTCTCTGTGGTCTCTTCTTTTTCTGCCTCCATGTTCCAGCCTTGAGGACCTGTCCTGACTTCCTCCGGTGACAAGCTGTGACCCAGAAAGGTAAGCTAAAATAGACTTTCCTACCCAAGTTGCTTTGGTTATGGTGTTTATTAGGATAACAGAAAGTGAAGTAGGACAGGGAGATCTGGAGAATCCTCTGGGGAAATACCAGAGAGGAGGTAGCTTAAGATGGCACCCAGCAGGAAGGGGCAGGGGCACGACACAGGCTTCATATGCCCTACCCCCGTGTCTAGCTGGTCCCCGTGTCTGCCTCTGGCCTGTGACATATGATCCTGACTCCAGGCCACTGCTGACTTATCAGAGCCAGACAGTAGCACTAATGAGATTCCCTCCAGAAAAAGCCTGCAATTTTGACTGGAGGAGCTCAGGGAATTGGATGCCCTGGGGTTGAGTGAGAACAGATCAGGATCTGGGGCTCATCACTCACTCACCCACTTCTTGCAGCCCTAATGAGTTCACAGAAAGCAATTTCTTGGAATCCGGGTTTAAGAAATGCTAGAGACTCTTGTAAGGGATGAGTACGGCCAAAGGGAAACACGAGTCTGAGTTTTGCGTTGAGTTCAGCTCTGGAGTGGAGCAGCGTGGGATGGAATTGGTATGCTTCTCAGGCATATCCGTGACGTATCAATGGAGTAGTTCCACTGCCGGAGAGCTGTTGAACCTCCTTTGTTGCCTTTTCCCAGCATGCCTTGCAATCTGATGCCACGCCTCTAGCACCCCATCCCTCCTTTGGTATCCCTCGGGTTCCGTTGGTCTGTACCGTCTTGGTGGGACGAGATTCTCTCCTGACCGAGCCGATATTTCCTCTGGCTCTAGAGTTTCATCCTCCAGCGTGGCTGGTTCTGTATGAATAAATCATCAATCGCTTTTCATGAACTAATAGGAGCCTACAGTGCAGTTCAGGGGAGGGTTTAGTCAGGAGGCTGACAATCAAGGGCAGCAGCTTAGTCAATGAGCTTTAATAACAGGCGGCAAGAGCGAGGAGCCGGGGCTGGTAGCAGGCTTCGCAACCGTGCACTGCGCACCCGTGTCTGCTCTCGGTGCGCTATACCCAGATGGCGAGTTTCGGGCAAGGAGGCTGGAGGTTAAAATACACAGACAGAGAGACAGACACGGGTCATCCTTGAATTCCCCAAGAATGCCCCCTTTATTGTGTTCAGGGGCAGATTATATAGAGATAGCCACGCCCCAGCCAAACCCACCAGAAACTACTCTCCTGCCATCAGGAACTCCTGAAGGTCTCAGTGCTCAGAGCAGCTGTAGGCACTCAGATCAGGGGATTGCAAGAAATTCAGGATCTGGGGTCTCACTGCTCCCAACACTTCACAGTACCAGGGCCAAGCTCCCCTCTTGCTCTATGTCCACAGGAGAGAACTTCTTTCCCTTGGCCTTGGGACACCCCCAGGCCCCCCTCCCCGCAGAGAGGAGTCTGTCCTGTGGAGAAGTCAGGTGGTTTCCTGAATGTCACTTCTGTTCCCTGGCACCTATCTCCTTCATGGAAATGAGACCATCCTGAAGGCATCCATACTGGTCTTGTCACGCTATGGGCACAGACAGTTAAGAGGATGGATACACACATGTGACTCAGAAAGTACGTTAAATGGGTAAGTGGTCAGAGAGGTCTAAAGGAGGAACCCTGAACTGGAAGTCCCCAACCTGAGCTCTCCTTTATGGGGACATAAATTAATTCTTCCAAGCATCCCTCCCACCCCCCCCAACATCCTCTCTTCCTCCTTTCTCTTCCGAAAAGGGCAGGCCTCGCAGGGAAATCAACTCAATGTAGGAGCCAGACTTTTGAACTTCTCATCCGCCACTCTGCTTGTGGGGTCACCAGGGACCGGCCCGTTGTCTGGCATTTGGAAAGCACTGTAGCAGATATGTGTGCATGAGGGTGAGTGTGAGCATGTGTGTGCATTTACACAAGTCCGTGTGTTTGTGCACGTGAGAGCGTGTTTGCAAGTCTGCACACAAGGGAGTATGTATTGGTGTATGTTTCTGCATAGGTGATTGTGTGAACTTGTGTGCCTGCCTGGGCGCACATATTTATGAGTGTGTTATATATGAGTGTGCAAATGTCTGGACACATACGTGCATGAGTAGGTGAGTATATGTGGTCAAGCTTTGAGTCTGAGAGAATTGTGAAGAGCCAACACAAAAGAAAGTCACTTAGGGCCTGAGGAAATGAGTTGTGTGCTGTGTGTGTGTCTGTCTGTGTCTGTGTTTTATTTTGCGGTGCAGAAGATTTGGGTGCCACATTGTGACAGTTCTGCAGGAAGCGACACGAGGCATGGCCTGGCTTTGGGAAGCTCTCTCTGTGCCCAGCCTTCTCGGCAGGTTCTGAGGCCAGCAGCTAATTCACATGGCTAACAGCTGTCTTTTCCCCAAATCTGCCAGATTTGGCCAGGCAGCTGAGGAGGCTGCCCTGGGGCGTGGACCTCTTGGAGGCTCTGTTGTTTGTCTGCGCGGTGGTTGGCACAGCACTTCTGCCTGAGTTGAGATGACCCAGTTTTGATAATTGAACAACTGTTGATCTAGCTGTTTATCTCCTCGCCTGCTTCTCTCACACAGCCTGTGTGCCTCTGCCTTTTGTCTAGCAACGCAAGAGTGGCTGCCACGGGTGGGCAGAGTTCTTGTTTCTATGAGCATAACAAGATGGTCCCAGTCAGACCAAGGGGGTAGGCATTATCGTCCTGTTTCTTTTGTGGTGTGGAGCCTGGCCAGTTCCCTACTTGTCCTCCTTGGGTCCGTAGTGCAGGGGAGGGGATCACTTCCCTAGAGTCATGATCACGTGCCCCGGCCCTGCGTGTGCTGCTGCAACCTTTGCAGACTGGCCTGGCTGAGGGTGTTTCAGGAAAGGCCAACAGAAGAGCTGTCCACGGTCTGGGGCAGGATGCAGAGGGATGTGGTGGGAGACAACAGATGATAGCTGTACTGCCAGGGTCTTGACTGGTGGTGGCGTGGATCCACATAAGCAGCTACTCATTCGTGCAGGCCTGGAAGAGGCGTTCTGCCCATTGGTTCCTGCCAATGCACTGGCTTTCCTCTTACTTACACCCATCCTCTGATGGACGCGTAAGACTTTGCTTCCCACCCCTGTTAATTTTGTACCTAATACAAAGGGGGTTTGCCTTGAACTGGGCCTGAAATATTTTCTTTCTGTCATTTTTATGCGTGAATGTAGGGGGCATGATTGCATGTGTTTTATCACACATGTGTAGGTGTGCACGCATGTAGGTGCATGTACACGTGGAGACTTAGTGCTGGACACCACCCTTGTGTGTGTGTGTGTGTGTGTGTGTTTAAAACACAACAATTTCTTCACATTACTCCTTGAGGCAGGGTTTCTCAGAGGAGCCCAGAGCTTGCCAATATGACTAGTCTCTTAACCAGCTTGCTCTAAAGAGCCTCTCTCTCCACCTTCCTAAGCTAGAATTACAGGCCAGCCACCTCATGTTTCCTGTTGTTTGACATATATGTGGGTTCTAGGAATCCAAACTTTGATCTTCATGCTTGCAGGGAAAATAAAGCCCTGTAACCACTGATGTCCCTACACCACAGGCATACACGCACACACACACACACACACACACACACACACACACACACACCTAGTCATTAAAACAATATTGACTTTTGTACATTTTATGATGTGTAGGTGTAATTATGTGGGCATATGCATTTGAGTACAGCTGTCCTCAGGCCCGAGGAACTGGACTCTGGAGCTGGACTTAGAGATCTCTGTAGACTACTACTACAGGGCACATCCTGGGATCTGAGCTTGGGTTCTCTAAAGAGCAGCCAGCTCTCTTAACTGCTGAGCCATCACCTCTCCAGCTCCCGGTCCATCTCTTCTTAACAATGGAGAAGACTGAAACCACAGACAAGTGATTGAGCAAATCTGGTACCAAAGCCCGGGCATCTGGGGCTCTAGGCAACAGATGATATGAAGGTATCTACACATATGTGCATACAAAATGGTAGTAGTGCTTCTGATGTGCCTTAGAAACGTAGGCCCCAATTAGTGGAGACAAAACATCCCTTTATCTCACACCAATGTGGCAGTGAGCTTGATTTTTCATTTTCCTTAATATATGTGTTAGTAACTCAGCGTTTTTTTGACAGGCTTTGGATGCTCTGAAGCCCGTCCCCTTCTATTACTTGATGGAGATACAATGTGGGCTGGTGACTTTCTCCCTCCCTCCCTTCTGTGACTGGAGAACAGGGATAGAGACAGAGGAGCAAGATCAGCATTGATGATCAGTTGGCAGATAGAATGTAGATTGTTCTCTACCAGGGTAAATGTTAGAAAACAGCGTGACCCAGCCAGAGCCTGAGCATCTCACAGAGGAGGAGCAGCTGTGTAAAGGACCTATGACATTGGACATGAAGGTCACAGAACCTAGCTCAGAGCCCGGTTCCATCCTCCAGAGTGCTTTTCTCTATTCCTGTTGCGACCCAAGTGACCCTGGAGAGCAAGAGTCCTTGAAAAGAGCAGAATCGTCCTTGACCCCTCTGCAAGGCTGGTTTGTCAATTAGCACATGTGTGACTGGATGGGTTGGGATGTTGCGGGTCTGATTTTCCACCCTGTGTCAATCTGACTAATAATAATCGCTGACTGAATGGCTACAAAGAGAGAGAAAACCACAGAAGAAAATAAGAATAACTCACAATATTATCCCCATTAATATTTTTCATCTATGGTTTTATCATCCATGCTATTTAATGTGTTCGTAGCTGCACATTCTTTTGAATTTCATAACAATTCCCCATGACATTATCTCTGCAGTAATAATTGCCAGCAGCTGCATGGCGAGCTAGAACTGATGCTTTAATATTGGCCGAGTAAGAGATTTCAAACCCTGCTAAGATTTGTGATTATTTCCTTATGAGATTTTGCTAGAAATGGATACAAGACTTCAAAATGATTTCATTATTTGTACCCGCAACAGCAGAATGTCACCTCCCTCCTTCTCCTTCCTGTCTCCTTCCCTTTATTTCTTCTTTTCCCTCTTCAGTATTTCAGTCTTAAGTAGTAAAATATGAAGGTGAAACACAGGCTGGTTGTTATTATTATTATTATTATTATTATTATTATTAATCATTATTATTAGTAAGATTGACACAGGCTAGAGTTATTGGAAAACATGTCTCCATAAGATTGCCTGTAGGCAAGTCTGTGGGAACATTGTCTTAAAAAATGTTTGATGGGAGGGCCCAGCTCACTGTAGGTGGTGTCACCTGGGCAGGTGGCCCTAGATCTGAGAAGAAAGCAGAATGAGCCAGACACAGGGGACAAGCCAGTGAGCAGCCCTCCTCCACTGTCTCTGCTTCAGTTCCTACCTCCGGGTTCCCATGTGGGTTTCTGCCCTGACTTTCCTTCAGCTGGTTTATATCCTATTATCTGTAATAAACCTTTTCCTTCCCAAGTTGCTTCTGGTCATGGTGTATTGAACTAATACATGAAATATCCTAGCCTTCCCCCTTCCTTTCCTACAAGGAGGAGACTCATTTTTTTCTACAATATATTTTATTTAATTTAAATATAAGATTGTCATTTCTCCCTTCCATGTCCTCTGTTCTAACATTTCCATTTCTCACAACCCAATCTTAGCCTCCTCCTCTTTAACCAGTGTTTTTTTTTTTTTGTGCCTAAAGGTGGCTCCATTTTATTTTTATTTTTTATTTTTTTATTTTTTAAATTTATTTATTTATTAAGGATTTCTGCCTCGTCCCCACAACCGCTTCCCATTTCCCTCCCCCTCCCCCAATCAAGTCCCCCTCCCTCATCTGATTGCTCTTCGAGGAGACTCATTTTTAAATCATTGTCCTGGTTTCATTTCTGCGGCCATGAGAGAGGCCCTGGCAGAAAGCAACACAGATGAAGAAAGGGTTTACTTTGTTTACAGTTCAAGGTCACATTCCAGCATTTGGGGGATGTAAAGGCAGGAAACCAAGTAGCTGGTTTTATCAAATCTGTAGTCAATGGCAAAGATACCGCTTACCTTGTTAGCTGCCAGTTTCTTCTGCTCTTTTACTGTCCAGGACTCCCTGAGTAGGAAATGGTGCCAACCACAGTGGCTGGGTCTTGCAGTCCAGCTCAATGAAGGCAGTCGCATACAGACAGAACCATGGGCCATCCTGATCCAGGCACTTCCTTCTTCAGGCTCTCTTCCTGGGTTGTTCCAGTTTGTAACGAGTTGACGCTTAAAACTAACCATCACAGCCATCCCTATAAATCCCAGCTGCAATGAGCCGTACAAGAAAACCTGTCTGATTGCTCATCAGATCACTGGGATTGTGATGATGGAAGGAGTTCACTGAATAATGGGATGCCTAAACTCATGGTTTTAGCATCTTTCACCCAGATTCGCCTGTTCCCTGGCCATTGCTGCATGTCCTTGGTGTGGTGACAGGATCTCAGAAAACCTAGTCTGTAATCACTGCCCACTTGGGTTCAATCACTCTTCTCCATTCCTTTCCCATGGGCTTGTGGTTCTCCAGGTGCATCTTGGGAGGACTAGGAAGGTCTTCCCCGAGTAGGTTACGGGATAAGAACCTGGAAGTGCTCAGTTATGGGCAGAATGTTGTCTTTAAGGCAGACTCACCCACATGACAGGAGTCTGCTGTCTTCTTTCAGCTCTGATGGAGACTGGGCTGCAGTTGGCAGGCTCCCTGACTCAGTGACGGCTAGTTGGCAGACATCGTATGTAATGATGCATGAAGTGAACCAGCACACACGTTCTTTGATCAAAGCATGGGGAATCCTGCAAACATAATTCTCACTGCTGCTGGAATCGCAGTGATTTGGTACTTAAATTAGCTTCAGTGTCTGGGCAGGGCACTTGATATTTATCTATGACAAACACAAACGGGAAATGAGGTCTTATGACTTATTAAAATTGTGCTGATCTTTGTATTCCCTGAACAATATATGGGTAGATGAGCATGGGGCTCTTACAGAGTCTGAGGTAGAAGCCCCCACGTGTGCAGTCTTTTCTATGGACCAGCCTGAGAAGCTCAAGAAGATATTAGGAAATGCCCTTGCCACACAGGCTGCATCTTTGCAAAGCCTCATATGGCACCGAGACTACTGGGCGCAGCTAGAGGTGGAACTATGGCCCAAGCCTAAGACATTAGTAATAACAGTGAGTGGTTTCATTAATTGATTCATTAATTCATCGGTGCTTCCATTATCAACTATTTTTGTGTGTTTGCTCCGGAAGCTTCCATGGCTCGTTAATGCCCGTCTTCTTAGTGAGGGATGATGCTGTGGATGTACCAACTTCGTCTAAATGGCAGTGACTTTTTTAAATCTCTCCTAGGCGTTTGGCCTCATTAATATTTTAGAGTCATTGACAGTTCTCTTTAAGGTCCAAACCATTCTTTATGCAAAAACTGATCACAGTTTTAACACAAAGGGACAAAGTGACCATCAACTTAATTGATTCACTTTAAATTAGGCAAAATAAATTAAGTTGGCTTGAAGTTTTAGAAGACAGTAATAAAATCTGTTTGCTTCTTACCTGAATAGGATGTCAGTTGGGACCCTAGCAGTCAGAGAACAAACTTTTATTACAAGAACGCCTTTGGGGATGGGATGGCATGATCTAGAAGCACACATGCTCACTTCTATTCTGCCTCATTCTGAGAATAAATCTTTCTCTACCCAGAAGCCTCTTCCAGCTGATACAGAAGAGGGTCACGTGTTCTGGACAGTAGAGCACCAAGTCAGGGAGAGGAGGAACTTTCCAGCCCATAATTCATTTGAGAGAGAAGCCACTTTCCATCCTGCATGGACAGAGTAGAGGGATTTCCCCAGGCTCCACACTCACTGTGAGCAAACACAAACTCTAGGCCTGAGAAGGTTGCTGTGATAGCCTCAGAGCTTTTCCTGCCGCTGACTTAGTTCATTCAGCCTGTGGCGCCTCTGATATCATTCATTTCCTGTCCCTCTTTCTCTTCTAGCCTGGCAGTTGTATTTTATTCTTTACTGGCCCTAATTGAACACATGGTAGAACATAGTAGGGTTTTCTGTGACAACTCTGTGTTTTAAATAGTTCCCAGTATCAGTGGGTTACAATGGAGGAATCTACCAAAGGTAGAGCTGAGAAGCTAGGAGAGGAAGCAGGCCAGGGAAGCTGGGTGGTCTCCTCCTCACCTCAGTCGCTCCCCTCTGGCTCTGGGGTCAGCACCAGGCTTGAATTCTCACTGTCCAGACATGAGTTAGACAGGTGATTTTTGAGTCTCAATGGTGAAAAGCAAGAGAAATTGTCAGGTGATGTCACGGGGAAGGGAGCAGAATTCTACACAAAGATGGGACAGAGCGACACTTTTGAGTGTGGAGGTCTAAGCAGTTCATGAAGGAGAAGAGCCAGAAGTTGTCAGGGTGTGGGTCTGTGTATTTGTATGCACATCTTTGTGTAGCTTAGAGGACATTGAGGAGGTTGTCTGGTGTGAGAGGTGGCAGGAGTAAGCTGTGGGGAGGCTCAGAAGAAAGTCTCCTGGTTGGAGTGGGAGACGTGGGATTTCCCACTGTATTCTGTGATTACCATTGATAAATAAAGGAGCTGCTTTGGGCCTATAGCAGAGCTATAGGGGAACAGAGCTAGGCAGGGAAAACAAAGTGGAATGCTGGGAGAAAGAAGGGTGGAGTCAGAGTGAAGTCATGTAGCCCCACTGGAGACAGACATGCCCAGAAATTTACAGGGTAAGCCACAGCCACATGGCGATACACAGATTAATAGAAATGGGTTAAATCAATATGTAAGAGTTAGCCAATAAGAAACTAAAGCTAATGGACCAAGCAGTGATTTAATTAATACAATTTCTGTGTGATTATTTCAGTTCTGGGCAGCCGGGACAAACAAGCAGCCCTGCCCTCTGCTGCTACAAGTGAAGATGTTGGATGTGGGGTAGGGAAAACTGAGGAACTTTCTGGATAATAAAGTAGGGGAGGGGAGGCATATTAGCGCCCGAGAGGTAGGGGCAACAATGTGCAAAGAGTGACAGATTGTGAACTAGGGCATGTTGGCGGGAAAATGGGGCGGTGTCCTGGAGATCAGGAATCATGACTGACTTGGGAGCCTGACTCATATGTCTCTGCTTCTACTCATCAGTGCTCAGCAGGTCTAGGGCAGCTGCTGAGCAGCACGGCACAGGCTGTCTAGAAACTACTGGGAGGAGGGTGAGCGTCAGAGCAGCCATGATAAATAGGCTCTGGTCCAGACAGCCAAGGATCTTGACTCCAACACAGTTCATTCAGGGTCACAGGCACTAGGCAGGAGCTGCTGCGGAAGGTCAGCTTTCATCGAAGCACCCCGAGTGAGCGACTCAGCCCCTCAGCGTGGAGCACCATCCGTAATCCATCTCTCCTCATCGTTTAGCGTCTCCTGACTCATTCCTCTTCATTTCTCGCTCCACGACTTTGGGGACCTGACAGAAAATCAAACATCTCTCAAATCAAGAACTTGAAGATGGGGACCGCAGCACAAGTGTGGTGCCCACAAACATCCTCGTCCCCTGCCTTCCCTCTCCTTCTCCATCTTCACTGTTTCTGCCAAGCTGCTACCATGGCTCAAAATCTGCTTCCAAGTCATTTCCTAGTGCTTTCTCCAGGCCTCTGTTGCGATGCTAAGCACTGACTTGCCTTCTATTGACTGAAATATACAGTACATGGGCTGTTCAGTGAGAGCTAGGAAGGAGAGTGCGCTGTGGAGGGCCAGGTATTCAGGAGACGCCTCCAACCCATTTTGTGGTCATGACTGTGCCATTGTGCAGTAGTCACACCCTTGCTCATGTCCATCATGGGACAGAGTAAGGATGTGGACTGCAGGGGTCAGATCTGTCTCCAAGCCTGGAAAAGATACGCAGCTTCGCATTTACTTTGAAAATTTGAATGAAGCAACAGCCTTAACCTGAGTGACTCCATTTGGAGTTTAAGTGCAAAGAAAGAATGATACCTGCATCCCATCTTCATGAGTCAACAGCGGCCATCTGCCGGCTGAGGTGCGGGCACGGGCTGATAGTCCATTTATACCACTAAATAGTGACACCTGAAAATACATCAGATCCCATCGGGAACACCAGACAAATGGATTTATCAGTCGCACCAGATGTGGCTAAAGAAGTATCTCTTCAATGAGTGGGTGGCAGACATGCTGCCTAGTCTGAGCCTCAGCCAGGAAGATGAGCATAGGCGATTCCTGCCTCTGCCCCCAGACTGCAGCTCAAATGCAGTTTTTCCTGCCAGTGACACCCAAGCCTGTCACATGGCCCTGTACCTCCCGCAGATCTGATTCCCAAGCCTTCTTACCTCGCCCCCAGCAGGCCTGTGTCAGGTCAGACTCTGAACTCGGCACCTCTTTAACCATTCCTCAGCCACCCTGTAATTGTGTGAACTGTGGTGTATGACCCACAATGGCAAGCTACTAGCCGAATCAGAATGAGTTGGCAGATTGCAGCCAGTGGAACTGATAGAACTTCTGAATTCGTTGTTTGACAAATCCTACTGTGGAATCATGGGCATATCTGTTTCTTTGTAAACATAATTCTGTTACTGTGTGTGAGTGTGCATATGTCTGTGGTATGTGGGTGTGTACGTGCCGCAGTCCGTGAAGGCAGACGGCAACTTTGTGGAGTCAGTTCTGTCCTCCTACCTCTGTGACTCTGGGGGATTGAAATCAAGTCAGTGGGCTTCTGTGGTCATCTTGCTGGCCCTGGCATTTATGTCTTTGACATAAGATTACTGCAAGGTCCAACAGTAGAGGGTGTCTGAGGCAGACACTAGAGTAGAATGTGTCTTCTTAGGTGACTCCCTGGACACTCGCCCTCCCGGCTGGGCTTTTACCATCAGCTCCAGGGAAGCTGATGATGGGAGCTGAGTGCAGTCACAACAGGCCCTGTGGGTGTATTTAATACAAGCTGAGGTTATGTTGCTGGGCTACTCCCTAGTGAGGGCCTACCTTTGAGGAGATGAGCACACTCCATCCACTGTCTTACTTCCAGGCCTTTTACCATAGTGAAGAGACTGAAAAAAAAAACTTGAGATGAACGGGGGGGGGGGGGGGGGTCATTTCTTATCTTCCTTCCTTGAAGGATGAACGGGACACATCTCCTGTCTTCCTCCCTTTAGAGATGAATGGGGCACATCTCCTGTCTTCCTCCCTTGAGCGGTGAATAGGTCGCATCTCCTGTCTTCCTCCCTTGAGGGATGAACAGGGAGCATCTCCTGTCTTCCTCCCTTGAGGGATGAACAGGGAGCATCTCCTGTCTTCCTCCCTTGAGGGATGAACAGGGAGCATCTCCTGTCTTCCTCCCTTGAGGGATGAACAGGGAGCATCTCCTGTCTTCCTCCCTTGAGGGATGAACAGGGAGCATCTCCTGTCTTCCTCCCTTGAGGGATGAACAGGGAGCATCTCCTGTCTTCCTCCCTTGAGGGATGAACAGGGAGCATCTCCTGTCTTCCTCCCTTGAGGGATGAACAGGGAGCATCTCCTGTCTTTCTTCACACATCAGAAACGCAGCATAAGGCTGAGTGAAGCTGCAGAGATACTTTGGGACAGCTATAAAGTGGACACTCTGATCTTTTATGACCAGGGCATGAAACAAAAATCTTAGCATGTCCTTAGCATGTTGAAACACACCCAAGCATGGTGGCTCTCACCTGTAGTCCCAACACTTGAGAGACCAGCTGTTCCAGGCTACTTGACTCCAGGACAGCCACATGTGAGAGGCTGTGACACCCTCCTCACTCACTCCACAAAGAGATTGGGAGATGACTCCACAGGTCTAGCCCTTGCTGTGCACGGGGATCTGAGTGTGGTCTGTGGAAAAGCTGACATGTGGCCAGTGCCTGCCATCCCAGTGCTCAATATGTAGACAGGGATAATTGGATAGTAGTCACTCAGGTTAGCTGACCAGTGAGCGAGCTGTAGATTCAGCGAGAAGTGCCCTGTCACCAATAAGGTAGGGCAGGCCATTTACTCCACCACTTGGGAGACAGAGGCAGTTGGATCTCTTCGAAGGTCAGTCTGGTCTACACAGTGAGCCCACACCAACCAGAGTTACATAACGAGACCCTATCTCAGGAAACAACCAACTAACCAACCAACCAAAAAAACAGACCAAATTCCCCTCAAAACAACAAAGGACAGGCAGAGAGAAAGGTTGATGAAGATATGAAATGCTGTCTTTCACCTTCCACATTTACGTGTATGCACATAGCCACCTATGTGCTCGGTTGGAAAAATGATATTTATGCACAACATATAATCAATATTCTCAAAATAATTGCTTATGTGGTGTGCTACACAGATACAAATGCAGTCTGTACATTGCCCATTGTAGTTTTGTAACCTGCTACATTATAAAATACCACACTATGATATGATAAAGGTTTCTTTGGGAGGTAAAAGTTCTAGTGTCTTTGAAGAATCCTAAGTAAGAACATTCTAGAACCTTCATGAAATCAGTCTGCTGAGGTCACAATGGATGCAAACTTGGATTTCTTTAACCATGTGGCCCCGAGGAGTGGTCCAGAACGTGTTAATGTCAGCATTGTCGGTCCCCACTGCATGACTGTGTGACTTGAGAGGTAACATGACCTCTCTTTACACCTCACTGTTGTGTGTAAAGTGTCAGTGTTGTCTGTCAGGACTGGTGTGAAGAGCCGTGAGTTAATATGAAGGGTGCGTTGTGTTTGCCCCAGTCGGCTCCCTCAGTTGCCAGCTGTAGATGCTGTGTTTTAGCTGTTCAGGGTCTCCTGTCTATGCTCTCAGGGTAGGCTGTACAGAGTACCTGTTTCCTTAAAGCTCATCTCTGCTTTACATCCTGGCTGTACCTAGGGCTGTGCGGTTGCATTTGGATTATGGAGGGTGTACATTGTCTGACTTCATAGACAGGAATCAGGAATGTCATGGGATAACACAGTTTAGAGAGCTTTTATATATTCTTATTGGGGAAAAGTGTTCTGGGTCTATAAGAAGCTACTACAGCTGGGAAAAAGTTAGGAAATAAGACATGAAGTATTGGCATGGCCACTGCTGGAATATGACCACCCATACACGGAGGTGGTGACCCTCGGACACGCACAGCCCCTTTGTGCACTGTGCATCTTTCCGGCCTGGAAGGTTGACGTTGGCTTGAAGGTTAGAAGAAAGTATCTGTTTAACCGGCAATAAAATTTAAAGCAATTTAATAGGATCAATTCTTGCCATTGCTGTTTCTTCTTCTTTTTTTTTTCTTTAAATATTATGCACAGCTGGCTTTGTAGCCATCTGTTTGGGGCCAGTTTGTCTGCAGAAGAGCTAATTAAAGGAGGAAAGATTTGTCATCTTAAGGAACGCTGACAGTTCTCATGGCCCTCGGGGGAGCAGAGTCTTGTTAGAAAAATAGTCTCTTTTTTTGTTGTTTGTGTTGCTGTTTATTTGATGTCTAATTTATACTCGTTCTGATGTGCAATCAGCATGGATGCCTGTTTTCACACAGAGTGTGCGTCTTCCTCGGACTGGGGGCAACTCATTTCTAAGGGTTAGATTTTCAATTATTACAAACATTATCTTATTGCTGCGGCGGATTTTCTTTCTTAATATATTTTAATAATTAATTTTTGTGTGTGCATTTTAATGTGTGCCAAAGGATATGTGTGCGTGTGTGTGTGTTTGTGTGTGTGTGTAGGTTGAAAGACAGTTTTCTGAAGTGGGTTGTCTCCCTTGCGTATGTGGGGTATACAGATCGAACTCAGGGTGTCAGGCTCTCAACACTGAGCCATCTTGCTGCCTCTATTGTGACCGACTTTATTTTTTTTATTGGTGGTTATATATACATATATGCATTCACCTAATATAAAATTTGCCATGAAGCCATGTTTGAAATATGCATGCCACTGGCATTGAAAACGTCCATGGTTTTGTACGCCATCTCTTTGCAACCCGTTTTCATCAGTTACCAAGGATGGTTTCTGTCAGGAAGGCATCAGTCAACCGTGTGCCAGGAGCCTCTGGGTGTGGCTCCCCGGCAGTGGCAGAGCCACTTTTGTTCCTTGGGGACTGACAGGACAGGACAGGAAGGCAGACTGTCCTTTGGATTTCCATCCCGTTTGCAAAGGATTTGGGATGGTTGTCCTAGGTGGACGAAGTCTTCGACAATGTAAGTGCTGTATTTACACAGAACATAGTGTGCTCCTCTGCTAACTGCTTGGGTGGGGGAACCAAGTCAGATTTCTAATGTATACATCAGTTTTCTATTTCATGGTTTTCCATCCATCAAAAATCTAAGAAAACACGGTAGTGAGAAACATGGGTGTATGAGCTTTGACCCCTTTTTATCTCCAGTTTCTGGAGTCCTCCAAATGGGGAGCTCTTGTCAGCAATTCATGCGTTTTATTAGTGATGAGGCTGAAAAGCAGCCTTGGTCTTTAAGGTCAATTGTTTCTTTTTGATACAAATGTAGTTAAATTATAATCTTATTGGTTCCTGGTGAGGCTTCTATCCAAATCTGTGGAAGACCACCTGCTTCTAATTTCATCAGTAAAAAGTCTATCAGATGATCACACCTTCTCTTTCAGCCTAGAGAGTTTGAAACAAACCCTGAATTCTTTAAAATCTCAGTCACTTAAAAATTAGTTAGCCTTGTTTGTCCTGGTAAATCCACTTATCAAGACGCCAATTACTGTTTGGGCATAACTTATATTCTACTTAAATTCATTTGATACATGTAAGAGTGGAGCCTCTATCTTACCTATATCTTCCCGGGAAATAGTGGCCTACTTAGTGATATATTACTGATGTATTAATATTTATTAAGTGCTATGTGCATAACACAACATGACATTTTTTTATTAGAATACATTTTGTAATAGAAAAGCAAAGAGACATAATTAATTTTTTTGCTCTTGGAGAACTTTCCTGGGGCATATTCATCAGTACTGAGTGATACCTGTGCCACAACCTTGGGAAGGAATGAATCAAGATTTGCCTACATCTGCAGGAAATGATGCTGGTAAGTGATTGTTGAATGCTGAGTGTGCCCCATTGTGAAGCTTCACATGGCTTTAGAGAGACACTGTAGGGAGAAGGAGGGCATGTGAGGCTGTTGTTGGGTTGGCTCCTGCTGTGGTGTCTGCCTTATTCATGCCTTTCTCAGTTATGTGAGGTTGTTGGATTGGCGCCTGCTGTGGTGGTCTGCCTTGTTCACGCCTTTCCCAGTTGCCCGCAGTCAGTGGGAACCGAGGCAAGTGTGGTGCACTAAGGCGTCTGGAGGGATGGAAGGAGGGAGGAGGATGAGAGAGAGAATATTCATATGCTTTTATTAAAGTTTCATTGTTGCAATTTTTCTATTTTATTCTTGTTCTCTGTCTGGTACTGCGCCTAATCTAGAAGTTTGTTTTTTTTGGTCATAGAGATAAGTGCAGAAAGAAAACATAACATATATGAGGGTTGGTAGTTTTTACTCTTGTGATGGATTAATGCCCTCAAATATGACCCCAATAGATCCCTCTTCCTTATGTTGTTTTGTTGGGTTTTTGTTATAGTGGCAAGATTAATAACTAACACAAAGTGTGTGTGTGTGTGTGTGTGTGTGTGTGTGTGAGAGAGAGAGAGAGAGAGAGAGAGAGAGAGAGACTGTGTGTGTGTGCATGTGAGAGAGAGAGATATGTGGAAACTTCCTTTCCTCATCACCAGGAATGATAAACATGAAGTATGGGTTTAGGAAAGCACATTTGGGTTTAGCGGTAGAAATAATTCTGAAAACTTGGGAAGAAAGAAAAGAAGAGAGAGTTCTAGAGACCTGGCAGACCCAGGGTGGGACGAAAGAAAGGTCAGGACAGGCTGGCTCTGCCACTGTAATGGTCCCCAGGGTGATGTCACCCTCTGTTCTCCTCAGCTTAAGCATATCCCTCTCAGTCTATCATTTTGCTGGGCCATGCAAGCTCCTTTGGTGATTCTTACTCCTAAGGTTTGACCAGCACTGGGCTCAGATGTGGAGTGAAGCCAGTTGTCCCTTGCTTCTGGCTCGAGTGGAGCAGATACCACAAACTATAGCAGGCCTTTTCTTCAGAAGCAGCTATATCATCAGCTGAAAATATCAAGCAAGAATAAACATCACAGCCCAGCAGTCAAGTCCTGTTCACTACGGTGTCTGTGCCCCCTGTGGTCCACTGGGCTCTGCAGTTCTCTGCTGCTGTCCAGTAGGACAGAGAACACTGAACCCCACATTGTCCAGCAGGACAGAGAACACTGAACCCCACATTTATGATTCAGGAAGAAATTATAATTTATAATTGGAAGTAGTGTCTCTTCTGCATGCAACCACTTTAACAACACCAGATATGAAACATTGTTATCAGACATGATTCATCACTAGCATCACTAGGAATTGAAAATTAAGTCAATGAGATTTTTTTTTATCTTTGGGGGTGAACATTGGTGTTTTTTTTTTAAAGTCATGGTTTAGTGGTTTTTGTTCTATTTTATTTTTGAGGCAGAATCTTTTTACATAGTCCTGTTTGTCCTGGAACTCACTATGTAGACCAGACTGGCTTTGAACTCACAGAGATCCACATGCCTCTGCCTCCCAAACACTGGGATTAAAGGCATGTACCACTATTCCCAGCTGTGTTATTTTTATCGTGATATATATGTATATATGTAAAGCTGATTGTATTTTTAGAAGTCATTTGATTCTAAAATACATATATCCACAGCAATAATACATAATGCATTTTATCTAATTAGTATGTTTTATCTCTTAGAAGAAATATTAGGTTTACATCTTTCATCTATTGAAATATCCTACATACCTAAAATATCACTTATTTATTGCGGTCAACTTCTCTATTTTAAAGGTTAATTTGTTTTTATTATAAAATACTACAATAAAAATATTTCCATCTAGGTAAATTGTGGCATTTGAAGCCGATTTATAACAGATCTGATTCTATTTCATTTTTAATATGAAAGATGACCTCTGGAATTCTAAGAATATCATTGTAAGCCATGAGCAGAAGGAAAACAGCAGTGTTCCCCACCGCAGCATCAGGGCCGTGGGCTCCGCCCAGCCCTGCCAGGTACTCTGTGACCTTTGGGCAATGTTTTGTTTTCTTTTAAAAACTATTCTCGATCTGCTAACCCATTGACCCAGTCTGTGCTGTGTATACTCTGGTTGTAGGGCCAGCAACTGTGGTCTGATTGTAAGCCAGGTCTAGGAAAACCGACCTTGCCTCTCCTAGGAGCTCTTTTCCACAGCTGCTCAGTTAGGGGTGGGAGTTTCTGGACCGTCTCCCACCCCATGCTGGATGCCGACTGGCTTGATCTTGGGCAGGCAACAGGGAGCTCCTGAGTGTAGTGTTCTTCCTGTCCGGAAGAGTGTGTTTCACCTGTTTTGCTCTGCCCACCCCCTCACCTCTGGATCTTACACTCTGCCCACCCCCTCACCTCTTACACTCTGCCCACCCCCTCACCTCTGGCTCTTACACTTTGCCCACCCCCTCACCTCTTACTCTCTGCCCACCCCCTCACCTCTTACACTGTGCCCACCCCCTCACCTCTGGCTCTTACACTCTGCCCACCCCTCACCTCTTACACTCTGCCCACCCCCTCACCTCTTACACTCTGCCCACCCCTCACCTCTTACACTGTGCCCACCCCTCACCTCTTACACTCTGCCCACCCCTCACCTCTGGCTCTTACACTCTGCCCACCCCTCACCTCTTACACTCTGCCCACCCCTCACCTCTTACACTGTGCCCACCCCTCACCTCTTACACTGTGCCCACCCCCTCACCTCTTACTCTCTGCCCACCCCCTCACCTCTGGCTCTTACACTCTGCCCACCCCCTCACCTCTTACACTCTGCCCACCCCTCACCTCTTACACTCTGCCCACCCCTCACCTCTTACACTCTGCCCAGCCCTCACCTCTTACACTCTGCCCAGCCCTCACCTCTTACACTCTGCCCACCCCTCACCTCTTACACTCTGCCCACCCCCTCACCTCTTACACTCTGCCCACCCCTCACCTCTGGCTCTTACACTCTGCCCACCCCCTCACCTCTTACACTCTGCCCACCCCCTCACCTCTTACACTGTGCCCACCCCTCACCTCTTACACTGTGCCCACCCCCTCACCTCTTACACTCTGCCCACCCCTCACCTCTTACTCTCTGCCCACCCCCTCACCTCTTACACTCTGCCCACCCCCTCACCTCTGGCTCTTACACTCTGCCCACCCCTCACCTCTTACACTGTGCCCACCCCTCACCTCTTACACTCTGCCCACCCCCTCACCTCTTACACTCTGCCCACCCCTCACCTCTGGCTCTTACACTCTGCCCACCCCCTCACCTCTTACACTCTGCCCACCCCTCACCTCTTACACTCTGCCCACCCCTCACCTCTTACACTGTGCCCACCCCTCACCTCTTACACTGTGCCCACCCCTCACCTCTTACACTCTGCCCACCCCCTCACCTCTTACACTGTGCCCACCCCCTCACCTCTTACACTCTGCCCACCCCTCACCTCTTACACTCTGCCCACCCCCTCACCTCTTACACTCTGCCCACCCCCTCACCTCTTACACTGTGCCCACCCCCTCACCTCTTACACTGTGCCCACCCCTCACCTCTTACACTGTGCCCACCCCTCACCTCTTACACTGTGACCACCCCTCACCTCTTACACTCTGCCCACCCCCTCACCTCTGGCTCTTACACTCTGCCCACCCCTCACCTCTTACACTCTGCCCACCCCCTCACCTCTTACACTCTGCCCACCCCTCACCTCTGGCTCTTACACTCTGCCCAGCCCCTCTTGGGCACGAGCCTTGGGGAGGGCTATGGTGTAGATGTCCAGTTTGTGCTGAGCCCCTCATGGTACTTCTCTCTGATCAGTTCTGAGTTCCTGCACTCTCTGATACTCACCGCATGCAGGAACTTCTCAGAGGAGGCCCGAGAGCTGCACTAGGGAGATAGAAACTTAGAAGGCAGTTTGATACTGTATCCATTTAGCAGAATTGTAGTAACAGCTTCACCCCAAGGCCTGTGCTTTCTCCACCCACCAGTTCTTGGCTATGTTCATAGTTCCAGGCATGAGCTTCCTCCTGGAGAGTGGTCCTTTAATGCAGTCAGAAAACAGTTGGCTATCTTTATAACGTTCCTCTCACTGTTTCAACCATGACGTATCTTGCACCCTGGTCTTTATTGCAGTCCATGGTGTTCACAGCTGGGCATAGAAACCTGTATAGCACCTTCCAGTACGGAGAGCTAGCCAGTATAGAGGAAGCTTCCTAATCATTACCGGGTTCTCCATGTCCTGTGACCAGTGTGTATGGTGTCTTTAGCAATTGGGTCTTACCATCAAGTTCTAGAGAGAAACCAAGAGCAATGACCACAGCCTTTATTTTTTGCCTGCCTCTGAGATTCCTCTGACGAACAATCCAAGGGCAAGTATCCCCTGGCCAACCCTGGGCTTTTTATTTGGCAGTAGTGATGGGGGTTGTTGAAAGCCCTTCTGTTATGAGACCATCTCAACACGGAGGTGCAGAGTAGGGTAGATTTGTCATCAGAGTAATATCTAAGTGGAGTCAGGCTGTCTCTCGAGAGATACTGATGGCATCCATACACACTAGGGACACTTGGATGGAGGCCCTGCTAATCTCCCAGAAAGAAGGTGTGCATGCCAGCGTGGGTATTGGAGAGTCTGCTTTCATGAACCCCAAAGGAGGCTTTGCTCATCCCCATTTGGTGGTATACTGGAGATGAAGATGCCTTCTGTGTAGTTGGATGTTTCTCTTCTGTCAGTCCGTTTCCAAATAACCAACACAGAGGCTTAATATTACTTAACAATGCTCAGTCAATAGCTCAGGCTTGTTACTAATTAACACTTAAATTAATCCGTATTTCTTATCTATGCTTTGCCAGTTGGCTCATAGCTTATCTCATTTTCTACATGTCTTGTTTCTTTGGTGACTGGCTGGCATCTCCCTGACTCCAACTTCTTTCTTCCCATTATACTCAGTTTGATTGTCTCGCCTAACTTTATCTTGCCTTGCAATAGGCCAAGCAACTTCTTTATTAATCAATGAGAGTAATACATATTCACAGTATATAGGAGGCTTATTCCACAGTGCTTCTGGGACTGAGATTCTAAACAAAAGGTACAATCGAAGTGCTATTTAACTCAGAGGGCAGAGATGCAAACCAGGTGAGTCAGATCTCAGCTCATCAACCAGAGCTCTTGAAGCATTATGGTGTCTGGGGTAAGAAGACCTGGGGGCAGGAAGATCTGGAAAGGGCGAGGTGGGTGGAGGTTGAGCTGGACAAAAGCATTTTAGACCGCAATACTGGACAGGAAATCAAAATCGGAACATATGGGAAGGTCCAGATCACCTTGGAGAGTCTGAGAGAGGACATTGAGACCCACACAGCCACATGCTAGACTGTGCGGTATATTCAGATGCTTAGCAGAGAGTTGGATTGCCCATGACCAAGGGGCCAAAGACCAGGAGGAAGAACCAGATGTAGCAGTGTGGTAATAAGAACCATCCAGGCCAGGTGGTGGTGCACAACTTAAACCCCAGCACTCGGGAGGCAGAAGCAGGCAGATCTTGGTGAGTTGGAGGCCAACCTGGTCTCCAAGAGCTAGTTCTAGGACAGCCAGGGCTGTTACACAGAACCACCCTGTCTCAAACAAAACAAAACCACCACCACCAACAAAACCCATCCATCACCAAGCCCCCCAGTGCCACCACACCATTGAGCTGGGGAGTCCTCTGTACTTTCCAGCTCTCGTTGGCTAGATGTCCTCAGATGATAACACCTATGGGGGCTTCTGGGTCCTGGTGTGCTGTTTGAGGAATAGTTTTATTGAAGCCATTCATTTCCCTCCTGACTTGATCTCATTGAAATTAGGATGGTTACTCAGGATCAAGTGTGTATCTGAAGTGAGAGATAGTCAGTTGTGATGTTAGGGTGGTGGAGTGACCTCTGGGCCTGAGGTGACGCTGCTGGTGGCCAGCAGCATCCTGGCCCAGATATGTGTCTTCTCCCGGGTGACGGCTACTTATACTCCCTTAAAAAAAAATAAAGCAGAGGCCATGTCTCTGCAAGTGACGCTTGTGAGGGGTACCCCAGGGCATGGCCATCTCCAAGGTTAAGAGAGCCCTGCCCCATGTCAGAGGCTGACACCACAGGCACAGGCAAGGATGCTGGGCTCTGGATGGAGTGAGTGGAAGCCGACACCACAGATACAGGTGAGGATGGAGTGAGTGGAGGCCGACACCACAGACACAGGTGAGGATGCTGGGCTCTGGATGGAGTGAGTGGAGGCCGACACCACAGACACAGGTGAGGATGCTGGGCTCTGGATGGAGTGAGTGGAGGATGACACCACAGACACAGGTGAGGATGCTGGGCTCTGGATGGAGTGAGTGGAGGATGACACCACAGACACAGGTGAGGATGCTGGGCTCTGGATGGAGTGAGTGGAGGACGACACCACAGACACAGGTGAGGATGCTGGGCTCTGGATGGAGTGAGTGGAGGCCGACACCACAGACACAGGTGAGGATGCTGGGCTCTGGATGGAGTGAGTGGAGGCCGACACCACAGACACAGGTGAGGATGCTGGGCTCTGGATGGAGTGAGTGGAGGCCGACACCACAGATATGGGTGAGGATGCTGGGCTCTGGATGGAGTGAGTGGAGGCCGACACCACAGGCACAGGCGAGGATGCTGGGCTCTGGATGGAGTGGTTGAGTTGAGAGTGGGACGCAGAGGTGGGAAAGAGTGGAGCTTGAATGCACTGCCTAGGACTCTGAGGTCTGTCAGTGAGTGATGAGTGACCCTGGACTTCTCTGAGCACAAGAGGGATGGGGAACTGTCCTAGCCACAACATTAGGGGCCTTGTGATTGCCCACTGCCATTCACCTCAGGCGGCATTGCCTAGATACTGCATGTCTCTCGGAAGGGTTTTCTCATTGCTCAGATATTCAGCTCCCTCCAGGTTTTACAGCATTCTGCTTTTCTTCTACCCACAGAGAGCTGGAGTTGCCCATGCAATCTTTGAAGACACCAGAATGGGAGACACACATTGATTCCATTTGCATTCTCGGCTTCTCAGATTGTGCCTCCCATTGTCTCTGAGATGGAATCACAACACAGTGTCTCTGTTAACACAGAAGACTCTTAAAATTGGCAAGGGGCCTCCTCCGGTTGCCACGGAAGAACAAGCCTTTTTCACTATAGGAGCCAAATTGAAGTGTGGGTTCCACGGCTTGGAATTTTTGAGCTTGCTTTCTGGCAGCCGAGTGTGTGTCTGTGTGTGTGTGCTGGGCAGTGAAAACTTCGGTTGAGAAACTCTTTCCCTAAGCCTGATCACTTTTTCTATGTGGACAGAGCTAATTAGTTAACTAGTAGTAAAAGCCTTTAAGAATGCACATAGTATGGAATGAACAGGTGTGGAGAGCAACCTTTCCCTGAACAATGTGTTCCCCAAATCATTTGTTAAAGAAAAGTTCTCAATGACAGGACCGGTGGTAAACATGAAGTCAGCGCCTCACATCTGAGAGTGATGATTTCCTTGGCCTCCATTCTTCAAACATAGCCATTGTAACTTGATAGGACTCGGTGGTTTTAATTTGAAACTCACAAGATGGCCTCTACATGAAGAAAGCACATCTCTTTTCCTCTCATCGTCTACCTTGTTTCCGTGTGAGAGTGGCTCGGGGACATCACAAGCTTGAAGGAACCCGCGCCAGCCGCGCTGGCAATGTACTTCTGTACAGTGCTGATGTGTCTTGTCCTGTAACCTGGCTTTATGACTACCTGATGTCTTTGTGTGGCCTGGAAAACCTGATAAAGACATGGCAGTGCCCTTGGTGGCTCTCTGAGGGTGATGGGGGCAGGTTACCCCCTCTTCCAGCCACACAGTGACCTAGTGCCAACTGTCCAAGTAGCCACGTGTTCAAGTCTTTGGAACTCAGCTTCCAGCAGTTGTCTGCCCCCCCCCCCCCAATGAGGCGGGGAGGAACAGCAGGTGCTCAGAGGCAGCAGTGGTTTTTTTTTTTAATTTTTAATTTTTAATTTTTAATTCTATTTTATCTGCAGTGGGGTTTGCAGAGGTTGCCCTTGATCTCCATGGAGTTCCTTTTTTTTTTTTCATGTGATGTCCAAGACAGCATCCTGACAAGTCCACACAAGGGAGTTGTAGTCTTGTTTAATGTCTCCGGGCAGCTGCACAGCAAGTCTCTTGCGGGAGAGACCACAGATGATATCGTCACAGTTCCATCCAGTCCAGTCCCAGAGGACACTGTCCGCCCGCTGATGCATTGGGTGGTACCGTGAAATCAAAACTGGAGGCTCCAGAGAGTGGCACAGTGAGGAGGTCTTGTTCACGGAGCACTCAGTGCTGTCTGTAGTGACAGCTGCTACTGTCTGGGTGACAGGCAGGCCCCCAACAGGGTGGGATATCGAATCTTCTCAGTGGGGGTTGGCCTCTCCTCAAATCTTGCCTTCTCTCATCATCTCCCACTCCCCACACTGCATGGATCATCTGGGGGATGGAGTCTCAGACTCCAGGGTACCTGAGACTAGCCAGCTGCACAGCTGAGAGGGGCAAAAGCGAATCACAAATTTCTTTCCGTTTTGATATAAAGATGGTGATGGCAGCAGTGACCTCACATGGTGAGTGATACTGTGCTCAGTGGGGACCAGACAGCACAGACGCTCAGCGACCTTCTTATGGGACTTTGTCACATTTCTGGTCTTGTGGGGAACCCTCATTTCCAAACTGCATAATTCCTTCTCTTATATGCAGTTCCCTAAGAGAGGAGTCCTGCCAGTGAGTGGATGTTTTTATAAAGGAAGGAGGGAAGGAGGAAGACTCTTTAGAGGAAAGTTTTCCCTTCTCTCCAGTTAATTCCTGCATCCACGTTGCTTTTTCCTCTAGGAGGAAGTGCTTTATCTTTGCCTATTGACACTTTGACATCTGCCTCTTCCACTCCCGTGAGTCACCTGATCCATGGCTCTTTCTGGTGTGAAGTAACAACGCACACCTCATGTTCTTAAGTGCAGCGTTGAGCTCATTGCCAGCTCACACACATGTTCCAAAGCCCCCGCTCTGTGTTGGAGCAGTGTGAGCTCTGCCACGTGGGGAAGGCGGGAGTCCTCTCTGTAAGGAACATTGTGGAAGGCATAAGGGAGAAGGTGAGAGCTGGTAAAACCAATCACCACAAAGGACACTGTGAATGAGGCCAGGGAACTGTGCATTCACAAGAGGACAGATAGACAATGGGGACAGGTAGATTCGACATCAGTGCTTCTCAACCTTCCTAAGGCTGTGATCCTTTAACACAGTTCCTCATGTTGTGGTGACCCCCAACCATAAAATCACTTCGTTGCTACGTCATAACTGTAATTTTGCTTCTGTTATGAGTTGCGATGTAGGTAACTGCTATGCACGATCCTATGCTATGTGACTCCCCGGTTGAGATTCACTGTGTGAGTTATGTGGTGTGCAGCCTTCAAGGACCTCTTTAGGGAAGGCAGTGACAACAGGTCGAGTTAGCAAGTGGTCTGTTGTTTCAGGTCAAGATCTGCCCCTAGAGAGTCAGGAGGGACCACGGTCAAGGTGGCTGTGCAGATGCCATGTGTCTGCTTTGACCAGGACAACATTCTCACTTGTCCTAGTGCCTCTGCCCGTCATTATTGCTAATGCTTTCATCTCTCTGAAAAGCAGATTCTGCTTCAAACAGGCAGTGAGTTACAAGAATAAGCTGACATTACTTCATCGCTACCATAACAGCGATTTCCTTCTACCCTAAAAGAATTATTTCCATAATAACACATGCTTAATGATGACATGTAATTTTCTTGCCATTTCATGCTAATAGGACCAAGCAGGAATTTTTATGATATGATTTGAAATTTCTAAAAGGACCAAAATCCCCAAATCTCTCCTGTAGAAATACTTGACGTGAGTCTCATTCTCAGACTCCTGGAGGAAGGATCACCATTTCAGACTGAGGCGGAGAATTTAGCTCTTGGGAGTAGGCATGAGACAGTGATCTCTACAGGAGCAGGTCCAATGGAGCAACCACTGAGGGAGATCAAGGAGATACAAATCAGAAAAGAAGTCAAACTCTCACTATTTGCTGATGATATGATAGTTTACATAAGTGACCCTGAAAATTTTACCAAGGAACTTCTACAACTCATAAAAACTTTTAGTAATTTAGCAGGATACAAGATTAACTAAAAAAACAAAAAATCAGTAGCCCTCCTTTATACAGATGATAAATGGGCTGAGAAAGAAATCAAAGAAACATTACCCTCCACAGTAGCCACAAATAACATAAAATACCTTGGAGTGACTCTAACCAAACAAGTGGAAGACTTGTATAACAAGAACTTTAAATCTTTGAAGAATGAAATTGAAGAGGACACCAGAAAATTGAAAGATCTCCCGTGTTCTTGGGTAGGTAGAATTAACATAGTAAAAATTGCTTTTGGTAAGATTGCTATCTACAGATTCAATGCAATACCCATCAAAAACCCAGTAAAATTCTTCACAGACTTCAAAAGAACAATAGTCAACTTCATATGGAAAAGCAAAAAACCCAGGGTAACCAAAACAATCCTGTACAATAAAGGAATTTCTGGAGGCCTCACTATCCCTGACTTCAAACTCTACTGCAGAACAACAGCACTGAAAGAGGCCTGGTACTGGCATAAGAACAGACAGGAGGACCAATGGAACCTAATTAAAGACCAAGATATCAATTCATACACCTACAAACACTTGACTTTTGACAAAGAAGCAAAAAATATAAAATGGAAAAAAAGTATATTCAACAAATGGTACTGGTGTAACTGGGTATCAACTTGTAGAAAATGAAAATAGATTTATGTCTATCACCATGCACAAATTCAAGTCCAAATGGATCAAAGACCTCAACATAAAGCCAGCCACACTGAACCTGATAGAAGAGAAAGTGGGAAGTATACTTGAACGCATTAGCACATGAGACCACTTCCTAACCCCAGCAGCACAGACACTGAGAGAAAGAATAAATTGAACCTCCTGAAACTGAAAAGCTTTTGTAAAGCAAAGGACATAGTCAACAAGACAAATGACAGCTTACAGAGTGGGAAAAGATCTTCACTAACCCCACATCAGACAGAGGTCTGATCTCCAAAATATACAAAGAACTCAAGAAATTGGTTATCAAAAGAACAAATAATCCAATAAAAAATGGAGTAAAGACCTAAACAGTGAACTCTCAACAAAAGAATCTAAAATGGCTGAAAGATACTTACAGAAATGTTCAACATCTTTAGCCATCAGAGAAATGCAAATCAAAACAACTCTGAGATTCTATCTTACATCTGTTAAGAATGGCCAAGATCAAAAATACTGATGACAACTTATGCTGGAGAGGTTGTGGGGAAAAGGGAACACTCCTGAATTGCTGGTGGGAATGCAAGCTGGTACAGCCCCTTTGAATGTCAGTGTGGTAATTTCTCAGAAAATTAGGAAACAACCTTTCTCAAGACCCAGCAATACCACTTTTGGGTATATAGCCAAAGGATGCTCAATTGTGCCACAAGGACATGTGCTCAACTATGTTCATAGCAGCTTTGTTTGTCAAAGCCAGAATCTGGAAACAACCTGTGTCCCTCAACCGAAGAATAGATAAGGAAAATGTGATACATTTACACAATGGAGTACTACACAGCAGAGAAAAATAATATTTTAAAATTTTTGGGCAAATGGATGAATCTAGAAAACATCATATTGAGTGAGGTAACCCAGACTCAGAAACACAATTATCATATGTACTCATAAGTGGTTTTTAAACATAAAGCAACAAACCCCACCAGCCTATAATTCACAATTCCAGAGAACCTAGACAACAAGAGGACCTTAAGAGAGGCATACATGGCTCTAATCTACATGGGAAGTAGAAAAGACAGGATCTCCTGAGTGATTTGGGAGCATGGGGTCCATGGGACAGGGTAGAAGGAGAGAGAAGGGAGGGGAGCATAGAAAAATATATAGCTCAATAAAAACAAAAAAGAAACGCTTGACATTCAAGTAATAGCAATAATAACCAAGATGATTGCCAACACTCAGTGCTCAGTAGGTGTCTATCAGTTCTGATGTCATTAATGTCGCCTACAGAGTGGTTTAATTTTGGAAGTTACCCAAGGATAGGGATGTTGTTGTCCCCAATTTTTAGGGAATCTGAGGCTTGAGGGGTCACCCATTTCCCAAAGTGACAGAACTGGTGTCAATGAAGTGGAGCCTGATCTGTGGTGGCTGTCTTTCAGATTCTCGAGCAGGGAGAGAAAAGCTGTGGCATTTACCTTCCCACTTCCGCCTCGGCCTGTGGTAATAGCTTCTGCAGCGGGGAAGTGACTCTCAGGCATTTTTCTCTCCTTAATTTGTCAAAGTTGGAACTAACTAATGGCTCATTGTGATGAAATACCAGTGAACCAATTTTTCCATCCATTCCTCTAGCAGAGTAAATAAGTATTTATGGAAAAAATAGAGAGCCTTAAACAAAATGTGACTGAGGGATTAAGCTGAGAAAATAGAGAAAAATAATGCCAAGAAGTGATCCATGTAATTCTGCTGAACCTGTAAAATCCAACCATCAACCAAAATGTGGGAGTGGAGAGTGAGACGTAGTGTGTATTTGTGAAACCATGAAATGTGATGGAAAAGGCAATCGTGCAATCCCAGTGTGGGCAAGCCCCGGGGTAGCAGCACCAGGGAAGGACTGCAGGATGCTGCCTCTGCTCTCCTGGCTGTGGGGATGGAAAAGCAATTGAACAAGTATGCCATTATTGCTGCTGCTGCTGCTGCTATGTTTATTCCGTAAGCAATCACATGACTAACACATTCCCTGGACTGAGTCTCAGAGAAGCCCAGAAGTCCACAGACAAATCCAACTTCTCAGGGAGATCGTACGCAGAGAACCCCCAGGCTTGGTGTGGCCCTTAGCCAGGACTGGGTTTTTCTGGGCTGCCACCTCTTATATTTGTCTTCCTTGTTGTATTTTATTTTGGAGACATTATGTAGACCATGCTTGCCTCATATTTAGAGAGGTTCTTTTGCCTCTGCCTCCTGCGAGCTGGGATTAAAGGTATGTGTCCACTTTCCCCTCATTTTATAGGATTTAACTGGCTGTAGCTCTTTATCTAGGGCTGAGGCCCCAGGAGATTCCCCTGTCCTCATAAGCATGTTTATTGTGCCTTCCAAGTTCAGGTCTTGTTGAGGCTGTCATGTGGGTGAGATTTCATGGGTGTGGCTTCTCTGACATTTTCAGGAGGTGCAACTTCACACAAAATCCTTGTTCCTCTGGGTCTTACAGTCTTTCTGCCTCTCTTCCATCATGATTTCTGAGCCTTAGGTACAGTTGTATTGTAGATATATTAGTTGTGGTGTAGGCTGGGCCCTTAAAGCATTCATATATATATATATATATATATATATGTAACATTGTATGCACTGGGCAGGATATATATATATATATATATATATATATATATATATATATATATGCAATAACATTAAAGAAATAGAGACCATGAACGAGAGAGCAAGGTACCATTGCATGGGAATGGTTGGAAAACGGGAGAGGAGAATGGTATAATTATATTTTATTTTAAAGAAGTTTCTAAAAGGATTTGAAGAGAGAAAATTTGTTGATAATGGAATTATGAAAATAATGGAAGCCAGTGGCTATAGTGTTTATACTTGTCACTCTTCCAGGGACAGCACCTCACCCAGACGATGTCTTGGAAGCGAATATAGAGTCATCCACCCTCAGAGATTCATTGTGGTGCCCCTACACTCTTGACTGCCAATACACATCACCAGCATTTAGTAAATGGGCGTGCTAAAGCTTAAACAAACCAACTATTTATCTTCTAGCTTAACTCTCTGGTTACTGTATCACCAGTAATATAACTTTTGATTTTTGGCCATGAAAATCAATATTGACTCTGTGTTCTGGAGTTTCTTTATTGATGTTAGGTATGGATAGAGACTGGTAAGTAACTCACCACTAGTCACTGGCTTCCTCTCAGACACACATTATAGCAGCCAAAGAATAACAGACACAAGATGCTGCAAGAGCAGAGAGTCCAGCTGAGAAGGGGAAATTGGATGTACCAGAAACCTAAGGAGACAAGGCATTTGCCCTCCTTTGGAGGAAGCCATTGTGCTGGGGAGGAAAGATTGCAGCCTTGCGTGTGAGACCAAGCTCGTTCCTCACTTCCCCATATGACTTTGTGTAAGAAGAAGGTTGGAGCTGTAACACAGATGGGTTCAACCTGCTGTGTCTGTGGGGATACTCGACTTTTAGCGGTGAGGATTCAGTAGATAGTCCTGCACAGTTGGTAATCAAATCGCTTGCCCACAAAGCTACATTTATCTCCTTGTATGAGAAGGCTCGTTAGCCACTATCATGATGGTGGCCTTAGAAAATAATGCCAGCTAAAGGGAGAGGATAACGGTCACAGCAGGACCCAGGGGGTGAAGCCTTTAACAGTGGAGCTGGAAGAGGCGTGGCCTGTGCGCATCTGTGTCCTGTGCCTCAACTTTGCCTTACAAGTCCTCCAGTGAACTGGCAAGGGAGGATGCCAGGACTCATGTCTGAGAGGAGAATGGTGCATTGTGGGTCAGAAGCATGAGCAGTTCCTTGTCCCAAGAGATGCCCAGTTGCAGCTGTTCACACGGGAGCTTCTCCAGAAAAGTCAGAGTGCTTGGCCAGTCTGTGGTATTCTTCCATCCCTGGGGAGTAAAGATGGAGTCTTCTGGGAACAACTGAAGGACAAGCAGAAAACAAATCAAAACAAAAACCCTTGGATAGGAAGAGAAATTAACACTAGGAGTAATATTTAAAACAAACATGGCAGGAACGCTCAGAGATGAGACAGAGGTTGGCGACTCAAGCACAAGGTGCTCACAAGGAAGATGAAATGGGAATATTTTAAAAATGCAAGTAATGCAATCAAAATAAGACACACAGTGAGCTGGTTCCGTGGTCATGGTCAAAGGAAGTGGGGAGATTGGGCCGGGCGACGGGGAGTCAACTCGAGGGCCATGAGAGAGACACGAGTGGCCTGAGCAGAATAATTAATAATCATGGAAGGAAAGGAAAGGGAGGAGTGGAGTGGAAATGATAATATCCCAGTGATTCCAAGAAGCTGTGGGACAGCAACCAATACCCTCATGGAGAACCAAGGGTGAAGAAGGGACAGTAAGCCCAGCTCCTACACCCTTATACACAGTTCCGTGGAAACAGAGCATCCGGATGGGGAGATAACCGCAGAGCTGTTCAGAGTGGAAAAATCACATCTTCCGGTAAATTCAAAAAGCCAGGTTGTTCTCAAAGTGTCAGTAGTATAGATGGGTACATAAAGAAAATGGAATGAAGCGTTCACATGTTGAATGGAAAGAGCGAAGTCATCAGTTAAATTACTGTTATAATACAGTCCTAAATATTTTAGGCATATAAAAACTCACACAGTATCTCTCCATGAGTCATTTGTGAAAATTTTTTTAGAAGGTGCATCGTAGCAAGAATAAAAATAAATCAAGAAGGAAACAAGCAATGAAATGGAACTATAGACAAGAAGATACTCAGAAAATGGTACGATTGCCTAAGTAAGCACTGCCTTCCAGAACACAGGAATGCCCTTAACAGGTTTCAGCTACTTAGATATCAAAATAAAAAGAAGAAATACATTTTTAAAATGAGTAGAAGAGGGTTTTCTATGTCAAAAGGAAGATAAGAATAGAAAATAAGGGGGAAATTACAAGGGACCTCAACCCACCCCTAGCCAAAGAACTTGAGGAAGCTAAGAAATACCGAGAGTGGGAGACCACCCCCAATTGGTTAGCAAGTGGTCGCACCAAAAATCCTATGCACATAAGCATTGCTAAATGGGCAAAGCAGGTTATATATATATATATATATACATATATATATATATACATATATATATATGTATATATATATATATATAAACAAGCATGCACCCATGCACATGCATGCACATGTGCATACACGGGGCACGCACACACACACCAGTAGCAGATAAAAAGGCAATAATTTAGAGGGGGAACAAAAGAAAGAGATGGGAGGGGTTGAAGGGAGGAGAGATAATGGGAAAGATGTATATTTAATTATAAAAATATAATTAAAAATATAGAATAAACATGGGAAGTTGAAAACAAACTTTTTAAAATAAATCACAGTATGGGAAGATGGGTCACTGGGTAGAAGTGCTTGCCAGCAGGCCTGATAACCTCGCTTCAAATCGCCAGACCCTCAGAATCCATGTAAAAGCTGAGTACATAGTACACATCTGTAATGCCAGCTGCTCCTCTGGTGAGATGGGGTGGATACAGGAGGCTCTGGAGCTCATGACAGCTCACACTCTTATCCCCTACAGTGTGATCAGGAGGCAGTCTCACACCAGGTGCAGAGACAAGGGGAGGACTTAAACTTGAAGGCTGTTCTCTGACCTCTGCACATCCACTGAGATATGCACATACCTGTGCCCCATACATGGATAAGCATGCGTGCATACACCTGTACTCCACACACATACATGCAGAATAAGCCATTGAAAAATCATAATTATCGCAACTGTCTGTGAATTAAATACCAAACTCAGGAGATATACAGATTGAAGTTCGCAAAAGAGATATTGGAAACAATGAATTATTTTCATCTCTAGACAGAAGAGACTGAACGAAAAGCATAGAAAAGTTGAAGAAAAGGATGCAAAAGATGGGTGAGAAGCAGAAGAAAGGCAGCAAAGCAGTTCTTGCATCTGACAAAGGTGGGATCTAAAGAGAAAGACAGCACGGAGGGAAGATAAAGGCTAGACGGAGCTAGGAGAGTCTTCACAGCTGGTCTTCAGTTACGCTGCTGCAGAGAATCTCGAGAACAAAATCATAAGCCTGTCAAAGTCAGGTCTTAGGGCCTTAGATGCAGAAGAACTGGGAAGAATGGGTAAATAGCTGAACTAACCTCTATCTTAAAATGGTAGATCAATGTGATAGAACCAGAGCAGAATTGTCCCACTGCCAAAGTAAACAAAGTAGGTTTGAAAAATTGAACTGAGTAAAAATGCCCAAAACTGGTTCTTTACAAAGATTTAACATAGACTTCTGGCAAAATTGATGAAGTAATAAGACAAAATACATAAAAAAGAAGCAAAACCTGCGGACTGGAATGGAATATATAGGCATTGCATGCCATGTGACTCTCCTTTTCCAACCTTCAAGAAATCTGATCAGATTAGCAAGAACTTGTTCTCTGCAATAAAGAAGTGGGGGGGGGGGGGTCCAGGAACCCTGATAAAAGGGAATAGGTGTGTCTAGGGTAACGTGCAAGCCAGACATTTATTATACATATTTTTAAAAACATATATTTATTCTTTGAGAGCTATATACAGTGTATTTTGGTCCTATTTTCCCCCTCCTAACTCTTCCTAGATCCTTGCCCACTCAGCTTCATGTTTCTCTCTCTCCATTTTTAAACCCAGGGAGCCCAGCGACGTTGCCCATGTTTATAAAGTAAAATACACAGCCAACTATATGATGAGTGTATGGCTGGTTTGGAAGGATTTAGCAATGAGAATCACTCCCATGGATAGATGGTTATACAATGATATTGCAGATTCGTTTAAACAGGACAATAATGTGCTAAAATTAAAAATTAAGCCAGTGCTTGCCCATTTATCTTTTTTTTTGTTCTTGCCCATTTGTCTTAACTCAAGGATTGGGAGCAACTAAATTCTGTGCTCCTTGGGGGTCAACCTTAAAGAAGAGAAAAAAAATCCTAGATGTGTAATTGTTCTGCTTCATTGACACGCTTAGATTCAACCCCAACCATACACAATATTTGCCACTTATGTCTGAGATATCCTTTTTGAGTATTTGGTGATAACTCTCCCAGTAGGAATAGAAGTGAGCATTCATATATGATCTTTTTAGAATCCCCAGAATATGTTGACATTTGGTGTTTGAAATGACTGCAAAATGGCCAGGTAGAGCCATTGCTAAACTAACTTGTTAGTGACCCTGATGAGGAGGAACTGTGCTTTTCCAACCATGACTTGAAGCACCCCCTTTTCTTCCAGGGAGTGTGGTGAAACCAACAAACCCATCTTTTGTCCTCTGAACTTACCCAAGAGTCAAGAATTTCGCTTTTTGGTGTAGTTGTTTGAATTGCATGTGGGTTCAATATTCCTCAACCTCCACTTGTCTGCCTATACATTTGCACAAATAATGTTTGCGCTAAGTTTTATTTGAATAAGGTTTATCCAACAGCTACCTCCCTGTGTGACTTCTGCAAATGAGTGAGGTCCCCCTCCTGTGTTTTTCTCATTTGCAAAGCAAAGGTCTGGACCCAGATTCATTCTGTGAACCTAAGAAACATAGTCTTGGAAATACTAAAGTCAGACAATTCTTTTTTATTCTATCCTGTGGATTTTTTATAGCAGTTCAGTTCCCTGTTGGTTCTACAATTGTCATTTAATGTAGAAGCCGCATGCTTCTGTGAGGGCAAGAGGTCTGGCATGGTGGAAAGAGCCCTAGACTGTACTGCAGTGTTCTCTGACTTCATTGTGCTCCCTGACATACAGTTCCTTAAGTGGTTGAAGGGCTTTGGAAGTGTGTGCCTGGTCTCCTGGCCCTGGCCCTGGCCCTTCTTTAACAATGATGGCCTGTTCTCACTGACCTTCTAGACTCTTGCACGTGGAGACATGCCCCACTTGAGGCAACACTGCTGGCTGGAACTTGCCAGTGTGAGGCCTGTAACCAGTGAGAATGAAGTCAACTGTAGGAATTCTCTCACAACACCCAAGTCAAAACACTGATTGGTTGAGTGGATTTTGGACACAATGGCATATTTGTATGGAAGTGTGTGTGGAAGACTCTGATAGAAAACTAGCGTGTTTGAAACAAACAACTTTTACCCCCTCTCACTTTATCCTCTCTCTTTTCTTTCTTCCTCATTTCTTCCCCCTCCTTTGTTCATTCGTTCCTTACTTCTTTCTTCCCTTCTCCTTGTCCCCATTTTCTTACTCCTTTAACCATGTGTAAGGAACAAACTTGAATTCATGCGAACCAAGAGGCCACTCCAGTCCCATTAGCCTATGTTTTCTGGAGAATGTTTGTCTACCAAGAAAAGATTTAAAAATTAGGAGCAGGGTTGATTCCAGTGGAGTTCTGTTGCAACCGAGGGACACTTTTCAGAATAAAGGAAGCCTGGTCTATAAGCAGCTCCCAGCAGACTAGGGGCAGAGCTGGTGGCACTCACATCCACTTCTATATAATCTGCTTACTGGCCGTGTGATCTTGTCCAAGTCAATCGCTTTTCTAAATGGAAATTTTCTCATCTATTTAGGGCTCCCTTCCCAGAGGAGTCAGGAGGCTTGAAAGGCATTTAGGACAAGGCTTAGCATTCACCAAGCACTGAATTAACAAGAGCCTTCTTCGTTTCTCGTTATTGTGACTATGCTTTCTCAAGGGGTGTGTTCCCTGCTGTGACAGGGACAGGGAACCAGCATACAATGATGTAAGACCATACACCATCCCCAGTGACAGGCCTCGCTTCTGATTTATTGCTCTATTTCTGAGCAATATTTCATAGTATGAGTGTTCTGTGGCTTGTCTCTTCAGCAGCTGAAGGATATTCAAATTAAATTTTCTGACTTAAAAAAATTGTTTCTCTGAGACAAGATCTCATTCTTCAGCCCCTACTGGCTTAGAACTTAGTATGTAACCCAGTTGGCTCTGGTTTCATGGCAATTATTCTGCTTCAACTTCCCAAGTGTTGGGATTCCAGGCATGAGCTCCTGTGATAGGCTTCTACTTCTTATTTTAAATACAAGCACTCAGAAGTTACCGTGTGCGAAGGTGCAGACCTTCCCCCCTTTCCTCTAAGAATGGTGTCTTTGATTGTTCCTGCACAGTGTCAGGACCAATCATCTTCCATTGCGCTCTGCCATGGATAGCGCTTCTTCATTTCCTTACATGGAAAGGTTTGCGTGACTGCCACCCCAGAGAAGACTCTTCCATCACCCAAAGGTTCCGGGATTCATTGTCTCTCCACTCTGACACAATGCCTGACAGAAAGCAGTGTTGATATTAACTAACTCTTACATGTTAAATTAATCCATTTCTATTATTTTATGTTTTACCATGAGGCTTGTGGTTTGTTACCTCTTGCTTCTTGGGCAGTTACATGGTGTCTGCCTCCTTTGGAAGCTACATACTGGATGGTGGAGTTGGCAGCATCCACATCCTTGAGATGTTCCAAGAGGCGTGAAGAGGGCTATAGAAGCCTCCAGACATAGCTGGGTCTGTTTCTCTTCAGTTCTACAGCCCCATTTCCATCCTGAGCTTTGCTGTGTGAAGCAGGCACATTCCGAATTGTCCCACTGTCCATCCCACTGCTCCATGATGCTTGTCCCTTCCCTGGGAATTCTCTCTTCCTTGTCTCTGTTGTATAGTACAAGGTTCAGTAGTTCATTTGGCTTCCTCTGGTGGCATCCTGGTGAGGCTATCAGTGAAGGTTCCTCATGGACCAGCCCAGATTCCTGGGTAGTGTAGGGAGCAGCGATACCAACACTTAGGGACATAGTCCAGTTTCCCTTCAGAATATATTTCTAAAGGGCCTGGCATCTCAATTTGTTGAAATGTCAGACCATTAGTTATGGCAAATTCATGTGCCAAATCCTACCATCCTGACATTTCTTCATCAGGAAAAAGGGCCCTTCTGAAGTCCATTGGTCTGGTCTTGTTCTGCTATGCATGTATGGACTCCCATGGAGAACAGTGTGCCCATTTAATGTGGGACACTTTCCATTCAACCAGCTTTCCCACGAGTGTGGCTTCCAGGTCCAGAAAAGAACTGTTTGGTGGAGCTGCAGCACATAGCTATTCATCATGTACAGTATCCACAGCATCCTGTGCACCCTCCACAGTAGGGTACCATAGCTTCGGAGGAGCATGAACAGGGTTGCCTGCACAGCAAACCAGAATGTCCATGGTATATCCCTGCCCAGGGCATGGTGAAGGCCACAGCTACTTCCAGTACTTGCTGAGTCACAGGTTTGGTGCCCATTTTTTTCTCATTGTGTTTAAATCCATTTAATTAACATACTGACTAATGCTGACCATGGATAATAAAATTTCTCTGAAAAACACACACACACACACACACACACACGCAAACACACACACACACACACACACACACACACACACACACACACACCCCAGAGGCTGGATTTGGACTTGACCTTGACATGGTTCCATCCCATGTTCTCCACTCTGGTATAATTTGCTATCAGTAATATCACCCTTGTTCCCCATGACCTTCAGCTGTGCCCTGATATTCAGATAAGGCAGTAAGTATCTTATGGGTAATTTAAGATGTGACTGAGTTAGATAGTCCTTCACAGTTTCTTCATGACCTGCTAAGTAGAAATAAGGACACAGCAGAATGAATAAGACCATATTCTTATAAAGTTGCAAGTTTCCAGTTAATTATTAATACTGTGAGCATTTCTGCCCCGTCTCATGTCTTCCTTTGCAAAAACAAATAGGTACAATGTAGGATATGAAATGACTTTCATATTTTCCTTTATATAGTGGATTTAAATTTTTTGAAACATTTGGCTTTTGTAAAGAACAGTCTTGTGAGCTTTATAGTAGGAAGTTCCTTTCAACTTCACATGGGAATGCTTTATGCTCTCATTAGCATTAACAGACGTTTAGTGGCAAGGGCCGTCTATCAAATGCAGCATTGTTAGTTTCCGTGGATGGATTGAGAGTTTAGTTCACCATGAAATGTTAAAGGCTTTTCACTGTTCATTTATAATCGTATCATATCAGTCTTTCTGTTTCCAAGGTTCAGTGCTCAGATCTTCAGTACAGCTCTAGAGGGAGCATGTGCTTGCTTGGGGATGCATTTTTGAATACAAATTATTTTTAGCACTGGTTTATCCTCATAGTAAAGTGGAAAAAAGTGTACAGAGATCATTCACGAGCTCTCTGCCCACTCCATGAACATATCCCACCTAATATCAACATCACCTTATCAGTGTACGGATCCCATCCATTACCGACATCACCTTATCCATGTACATCCCATCCACTACCAACATCACCTCATCCATGTACATCCCATCCACTACCAACATCACCTCATCCATGTACATCCCATCCACTACCAACATCACCTTATCCATGTACATCCCATCCACTACCGATATCACCTTATCCATGTACATCCCATCCACTACCAACATCACCTTATCCATGTACATCCCATCCACTACTGACATCACCTCATCCATGTACATCCCAACCACTACTGACATCACCTTATCCATGTACAACCCATCCACTACCAACATCACCTTATCCATGTACATCCCATCCACTACTGACATCACCTCATCCATGTACATCCCAACCACTACTGACATCACCTTATCCATGTACATCCCATCCACTACCAACATCACCTTATCCATGTACATCCCATCCACTACCAACATCACCTTATCCATGTACATCCCATCCACAACTGACATCACCTCATCCATGTACATCCCAACCACTACTGACATCACCTCATCCATGTACATCCCATCCACTACCAACATCACCTTATCCATGTACATCCCATCCACTACCGATATCACCTTATCCATGTACATCCAATCCACTACCAACATCACCTCATCCATGTACATCCCATCCACTACTGACATCACCTCATTCATGTACATCCCATCCACTACCAACGTCACCTCATCCATGTACATCCCATCCACTACCGACATCACCTCATCCATGTACATCCCATCCACTACTGACATCACCTCATCCATGTACATCCCATCCACTACTGACATCACCTCATCCATGTACATCCCATCCACTACCAACATCACCATATCCATGTACATCCCATCCACTACCGACATCAACTCATCCATGTACATCCCATCCACTACCAACATCACCTCATCCATGTACATCCCATCCACTACCAACATCACCTTATCCATGTACATCCCATCCAGTACCGACATCACCTCATCCATGTACATCCCATCCACTACTGACATCACCTCATCCATGTACATCCCATCCACTACTGACATCACCTCATCCATGTACATCCCATCCACTACCAACATCACCTCATCCATGTACATCCCACCCACTACCAACATCACCTCATCCATGTACATCCCATCCACTACCAACATCACCTTATCTATGTACATCCCATCCACTACCAACATCACCTCATTCATGTACATCCCATCCAGTACGACATCACCTTATCCATGTACATCCCATCCACTACGGACATCACCTCATCCATGTACATCCCATCCACTACCAACATCACCTTATCCATGTACATCCCATCCAGTACCGACATCACCTCATCCATGTACATCCCATCCACTACTGACATCACCTCATCCATGTACATCCCATCCACTACCAACATCACCTCATTCATGTACATCCCATCCAGTACCGACATCACCTTATCCATGTACATCCCATCCACTACGGACATCACCTCATCCATGTACATCCCATCCACTACCAACATCACCATATCCATGTACATCCCATCCAGTACCGACATCACCTCATCCATGTACATCCCATCCACTACTGACATCACCTTATCCATGTACATCCCATCCACTACCAACATCACCTCATCCATGTACATCCCATCCACTACCAACATCACCTCATTCATGTACATCCCATCCACTACTGACATCACCTCAACCATGTACATCCCATCCACTACTGACATCACCTCATCCATGTACATCCCATCCACTACCGACATCACCTCATTCATGTATATCCCATCCACTACTGACATCACCTCATCCATGTACATCCCATCCACTACTGACATCACCTCATCCATGTACATCCCATCCACTACCAACATCACCTCATCCATGTACATCCTATCCACTACCAACATCACCTCATTCATGTACATCCCATCCACTACTGACATCACCTCATCCATGTACATCCCATCCACTACCAACATCACCTCATCCATGTACATCCCATCCACTACCAACATCACCTCATTCATGTACATCCCATCCACTACCAACATCACCTTATCCATGTACATCCCATCCACTGCCAACATCACCTTATCCATGTACATCCCATCACCTCATCTATGTACATCCCATCCACTACCAACATCACCTCATCCATGTACATCCCATCCACTACCAACATCACCTTTTCCATGTACATCCCATCCACTACCGACATCACCTCATCCATGTACATCCCATCCACTACCAACATCCCCTCTTCCATGTACATCCCATCCACTACCAACATCACCTCATCCATGTACATCCCATCCACTACCGACATCACCTCATCCATGTACATCCCATCCACTACCAACATCACCTCATCCATGTACATCCCATCCACTACCGACATCACCTCATCCATGTACATCCCATCCACTACCGACATCACCTCATCCATGTACATCCCATCCACTACCGACATCACCTTATCCATTTACATCCCATCCACTACCAACATCACCTCATTCATGTACATCCCATCCACTACCAACATCACCTTATCCATGTACATCCCATCCACTACCGACATCACCTCATCCATGTACATCCCATCCACTACCAACATCACCTTATCCATGTACATCCCATCCACTACCAACATCACCTCATTCATGTACATCCCATCCACTACCAACGACAACTGACTGATATACTCTGGAGCAGTGACAAAGCCACATACATTGGGATGTCATTCTCAGGCAGAATCCACAAAGGACATTGGGGTTTTATTATTTGGACATTCTATGGTTTTGGACACATGCATTAAAGCAACAACATTACTATGTCACATAGGATCATTCCACTCCAAAATCTCCTCTGTATCTGTTCATCCCTCTGACCCGTCTTCTCATGCCTGGCACCACAGATGTCTTGATGATGTCACATGATTAGAATAGTTATTTTCATTTTCTTCTGGTCAATTTTTCACTCAGTATTATGCATTAAGTTTTCCCTTCACATTTGTATCTTTTTTATTCTTGTCTTATTGCTATGGCTAGGATTTTAAGCACCATATTGAATAACAGTGGAGAGAGTAAATATTCTTGTGCCCAAGTTTCCAGGAAATGTTCTTTACTTTTCTGTGTGATTCTTTGAGACAGAGTTTCTTTGTGTCACAGCTCTGAGTATCCATGCAGTCATTATGTAGACCAGGCTGGTCTTGTACTCACAGAGATCCACCTGCCTCTGACTCATGAGTACTGGGATTAAAGGCATGTGCCACCACCATCCAGCTGAGTTTTTGCTTTTTATCTGTGTAATGTATACTGAAATTCTTCATATGATTTTTGTATTCACAAGACATTTTCTAGGAGCTGGTGACTCAGCGAGAAAGAGTGCTTGCTTTGCAAGTCTAAGGAACTGAGTTTAGATTCCAGCAGCCACATAAAATGCTGAGCATGGCTGTACACACCTGTAGCCCCAGCATTGTAAGAGGGAGATGAGTGTATCCTGAGAGTTTGATGACTGTTTAGCCTGTGTACCCAAAAGCATGACCACTGCCAACAAAAACAGAGAAACTCCATGTTCAGTGAGAGACCCTGTGTCTAAACAGTAAGGTAAGGACAGCGGGTCCTGCTCTGGCTTCTGGGTATATTGACTCATGTACCTACATACTCGTGTGCCTGTCTCATACATGTGCGCACGCGCACACACACACACACACACACACACACACACACACACTTCTGCTAATCAACAAACTCAAACAATATCTAACTTTTTAAGCTACTAGGGATGGAGCCTAAGGCTTTATGCATTCACTGTGTTTCCGAATGATTAATTTTTATAAATGTGAATATTTATTGAATAAATGAGCAACATAAAGTGCTCCATTTGAAAAGCACTTTCCTTGTTTTTAAATTATATCTCTTTACCTGAATCCACCTTCTTCCTGCTGGCTGTGACATGAGGCGTCAGTCTGAGCATCTGCGATCCTTGCTCTTACTTGTGGGCGGTGTGGTCATTTCTTACAAGCCCCCTCCCTTCTGAGCCAGCCCATCTGGGCACATCCTGCTCTCTGCCATCAGATTGCCACAACACGCAATCAAGACCTTGGAGGTTTCTCTAGCGTACCCTGAATTTTCCTGTGCTGCCGTGAAGCAGCATTGGTCACCAGGCCCAGATTCCACCTGCAGGAGATTGCTCCCTTTGGCCTTCTTGCATCACATCTGAGAAGTGAGGGCTGAGCCGGGTGAGCTTTGACTGAAGACTTTGGTTTCAGTCTCTAAAATCCCTCCTTGCACAACTCTGCCCACAGCCAAGCTCAGCCAGTAACCAGCACAGGGTCAGCCCTTCTCCTTGGATTTCTTTTCTGTTCCACAAAGATGTTTTCCCTCATTTGTGCCCCTAATCTCCTCAGTAACTTATTCCTGGTCATCCTTTCCTGCCTGGTGGTGATGGGGACTTGAAGTCTGAACGCAGCACACCGTGGCCTGTGCCGCAGGTCCACGTGTCTCTCACAGAGCTGCACAGCAAACTGTTCCCCATGGCAGTGCATTACAAGGGAGGGGACTCAGAACGAATGAGAAAATTCAGGGTCCCACTGCCACACTAACGCCTGATTTTAGAAGATGTTTTGAAGACAGAAGATCCTTCATGATCCATCACAGGAGGAGGGAAGTCTGTGGGGATTACTACGGGAGGAACATTAGAAATTCATGGGTCTGGCTTGCTTAAGGAGACATCACAGCCTCAGGGAAAGCCACGCTCTGATTAGTCTATGGCTGTAGAGGGGCACTCAGCAATGTCTGCCGAGGAGTGGCAGAGTTCACGCTGGACATCCAGCACAGTTTTATTTATCCTCTTTGTTCCAACTGCAGCCACTGGCATCGGTGCCCGGAAAGGATGAAGATGAAGTAGCTACAAGGACGTTGGAAGGACTTCTGAGAGTCGTCTGCCTCTCTCTTTGAGAGAATTTATTTAAGGTCACGCCACTGTAGAGTGTTCACTCACGTAACAGACACTGACGTGTCTAATGAGTGCAAAGTTGGAGACAAGAGGGAGGCTCAGCACTTTCTCCAGGGCCTGGAGTTCTTGTCCAGGCACCATCTTGTTTTTTCTAAATCTGACCACTGTCTTTACATGTCCAAGACTAAATAGAAGCCTTGCCCTGGAGTCACCTAAGGCTTTCTTTTTCATTCTTCCCTTTCCTATTCCTCCTTTTCTTCATTTCTCTTTATCTTTTTTGTCTTCTCATTTCCCTTTCCTTTTTCCCTTTCTCTTCCTTCTTTTCTCTCTTTCCCTATTTTTCCTTCCCTTCACCTTTTCTTCCTCCCTCCCTTGCTCCCTCACTCCTTCCCTCCCTCCCTCCCTCCCTCCCTCCCTCCCTCCCTCCTTCCTTCCTTCTCTTGATTTTCTATTTTCTTTCGCTTACTTTCCATCCACACCTTCCCGATACTACCCCATCTCCATTCCTTTTTCTGATATAGGATTCCTTCCTATTTATGGTGGATTCTTTGATGAAAAAGTCTACGGAATGGCTGCCTGTCTAAATACAGGCTCCTTGGGTCTAGAGGACCAGAAGAAACAGCTCAGCTTTTCCCATCCACCCCATGCTCTTAGTTAATGAGGCTGGTGAGACTCTCACTCTGTTTGAAGAGATCCCCTAGATGCAGAGATGAGGAGGCAGAGACAGAAGGAGCCACACCTGGCACTCTTCCCCTAACAACCCTTTCCTTAATTGGTTCCTTGAGACCCAATGCCTGGCTTCACATCCTCTTTCGCAGTCTGTTCCACGTTAGCTTCAGTTGCATGGACGAAGAGTGATTGGCTGGAGAAAGAGCAGGATGAAGCAGTGAGATGCTCTGAGGCTGTCACAGTGTGTGGAAAGCTACCAGCAGCCCTACCAAGCAGCCTGCAGATGTGGAGCTGGGGTGCTGCCATTCCGAGCATTTGAATCCCCCCAGCCCCATCAGTGTCTTGAGCTGTTGGCATGTGCCAGCTTCTTTGTCAGCACAGTGATAGAGGGCTGCCAGCTCAGCCCCTTGTTCACATGGAGACATCAAGTACCCAGAGTGAAGCCAGCGTGGCCATAGGGTCAGAACTGCGGTGGGGTGTCAGTTACATGGGACGGTTCCATTCATTCCCACTCAGTGATGCTTTGTTCTGTAGAAAGTAAGTGGTTTTGGCATTTTTCTTGTAAGAAGCTTGGGATGGCTGATATTGATTGCCAACTTCACAGGCTCTACTGTCACCATGGAAACAAAGCTCTGGCCATGCCTGTGATGGAATCCCTAGGCTGAGTCCATCGAAGCAGGAAGATCCACCCTGTGTGCAGATGGCACTCTTTCTTGCTCAGGAGTCCGGGGCTGAGTATATGGAGAAAATGAGATGGGAACCATCATCCATTTTCCCCCAGTTTCCTGACTGTGGTACACAGCTCTGGTCTATGTGTCCACGACCCAGGCATACTCCCTGCCCGTGTGTGCTGATGGCTCAGCTGCCTGTGCCTGTCACCCACAGTGGTGCCCTTATAAGTTAGGTGGATCACCCACTTTTCCTGTGAGCATGGACACACGAGGGAAGACCTCCTGGCTTTTATTTTTTGATAACTCCGTATTTATGTATGCTCTGCACTGCCTGGTTGCATTTCCTGAGTTGACACAGCCGCTGGCCTCAGCTAACCCCCTTCCCGATGGCAATATAGCACATTTGTTTTCTCTGTGAATAAATGAGATCTAAAATTACCCAGCATCTGCAATGCTTGAGTTAACACCGCATTGCTTCCCTTCCCTTGTCTTTCCCAGAACAAAATTACTTTGCCATTTATGCTATTGATTCTGCCTTTTGAAATATCTATAGACATGCTTTCTCCTAGAGAGTAAATCCCCTGCTTTGTGGCATTATATCCAGAAAGTATTTTATGGTTTTGATACGTGTGACCGCACTCAATCCAGTTTTGCTGGGTCCTGTGGAGTGATTGGCTTCAAGGCTGGGGCATCAACAGGATGTATAGTCATGGGCTATGTTTGAGCTTCTAAGACCCCGATTTAGCCACCTTCCTTCACAAACCCGATCTGCCATCTCTAGCCATAGCATAGATAAATTCCCAAGTCTCTTGGGCTCCCAGGAAGTCACAAGGTAAATGCTGTTGAGGAACTCTCACTATCAGGGTCTCGCTTAAAAATTTCTGTTGGATTTCTAGGAAACCGATAAAAATTTTCCCACCCCTAAAATTGATTGACTCGATGGTGCTATCTATATGTATATATATCGAATAGCTGTTTAAATGACATTAAGAAAAGCTGCTGGACAGTGGTGGCGCAGACCTTTAATCCCAGCACTTGAAAGGCAGAGGCAGGCAGATCTCTCTGAGTTCAAGGCCAGCCTGGTCTACAAGAGTTAGTTCTAGGACAGGCTCCAAAACTACAGGGAACTCCTCTCTCAAAAAATTAAAAAAAAAAAAGATAAAAAGAAAAGCTGACATTTTGTTAAAATGTCATCTGATAAAATTGGCCAAGGGCACAGTGGTGGCTTCTGCACTGAGGCCTAGGAATGTTCCTTCCTGGATGTTTTGGCTGTCAAGGCAGATATACACATGGCGTATTTCTGTATGTATGCAAATGTGTGTGCGTAAATAATTTCAGCCAGCTTTCCTCATCCTTCAGATTTTTATGTTTTGATTAGTATTTATGGTGCGTACACACTTAGTGGTTTTCAGAGCTGTATTTCGGCTTCCTCTCTCCCTTTCCTCTTCTACAATTTGGAGCCTGAGAGCTCCTCTGAGCTCTCTCTCTCAGGTCTCCACTAGACTGTGACAGGCCATTGCGATAGAGTCCATGGAATGCCAGAACTTGTTATTCTAAAGCTGTTCCTTCCACCTATTCTAGGCTCTAATAAATCTTTCCTAATCATCCCTTTGAGAGGTGGAACAATTTTTTATTTCCCTCCTTTATAAATTGGATGTGTTTATTGTTCTTGACTGACAGAATGCAATGTCTTGGGCCATTGATCACAGCAGGATGAGGATTTGTTTTCCATTCTCCCAAGATGTGCGTTCTTGGGACCTTTTCTTTGAGACTGTCTCTTCCGTGTTCTGAGGAAGCCCAGAAACTTGTATGGAGAGGCTCACGTAGAGAAACATTGAGGTTTCTGGTTCATTGAGGTGGTCACCTGATGAGCCCTTATCACCCAGGCAGGGCACTTCAGTCATCCCGTGGGTACAAGCTAAGAGATCATTCGAACTGTTTTGACTCCGAGTGTGGGCAGCCTGGTAGAAGACTTTCTAAATCCATTGACCCCAAGACTGAGGTCTCGCAGAGAGTGAATAGCTAGGATCCCAAGCAGAGAACTCTGATTTGAAACTGAGGTCTACCCACCAAACTGCACAGCTCATCAGCTTGAGGAGAGGGAAGGTTGGTTTTCGGTTAAACAGGCCTTGAGTTGCTGTGTAGAGCTGTGGGAGATTACACCATGGTGCTAGGAACGAAACACGATCCAGAGGAAGATATACAGAGTAGGATTTGGGCCTGCAGTAGTCAGAGTTCCAGAGGTGAACCTGAGGACAGAACCACGTGCTGGCTCTCGGAGGGTTGTCCCTGTGAGCCCTCAGCTCTGGCCCTCAGCTGCTTTTCTGGGTGACTCATACCTTTTGACACCAAAAGGAGTTCAAAAACAGTAAGGGACTTTTGGTACAGCTTAAGGACAGGAACACATCGAGTCCTTGGGCTCAGGTTTACTGTGATTGATTGGGGATGATGGTTGATGGGTTGCAGACTGTGGTTCAGATGGTCACTGTGATGTCTGGTTTGTGTTAGTTATGGAAACCATTAGGATTCTGGGCTTTATTTATCTCATGGTCCTCTTCTTCCAGCTAACAAGTATAGAAAGAGGTAGGAGTCAGGTATCCACTGTTCTTCACCTTGGGCAGAAAGTGGTACCCTTTTTGGTACTTTGAATTGGTAAATGTCATTGACTTGGCTGTCTTGATGTCTTCTAGTCCATTATCCTCTAGTGCTGGGATTAAAGGTGTGTGACTCTCTAATGCTGGAATTAAAGGTGTGTGACTCCCTAGCACTGGGATTAAAGGTGCAGGCTACAACTACTTGGATTTGTTGCTGCATTGATTTTGTGTATCCCAGGGTGGCCTTGAACTCACAGAGATCCATCTGCCTCTGTCTTCCAGATCATGGGATTAAAGGTGATTGCCTGACCTCTAGTGACTTTAGCTTTGCCTCTGGTCTTCAGGCAAGATTCATTTATCGAAATGCAATATATCACTACAGTTTCTACATTTTTACTAGTTGTAGATTTCAGAGATGCTATCTATGTTCTATAGAAAAAATACGAGAGGCTAGAGATGCAGAATGGACTTGGGAATTGTACTGGTTTAGGAAGAGGCAGTGGGAGAGTCTTCTCTGGGTCCCATGGTCTCACCAGCCATGGTCTCACCAGTTGGCTAGGTTTGCAGTGCCCAATGTGAATTTCCTACTCTTAAGTGGGCCTTGAGTCCAGTATTGTGGTTCTTGAGCTTCCCGGAGATATAATTGTCACTGTTTTATTCTTGGGTACACACTGCTGTGCTGGTCATTGTTGTGGTTTATAGGATTTACGACTGAGATGGCTATTGGCTACTTTTCTCCTTTGACAACTGGTACAGCATCCCTGTTGTATGTGGAGCAGCGAGCTGCGTCCTGCTACCCGGCTAGCTTAACCCCTGAAATAACCACACAGACATTGTATTAATTAAACACTGCCTGGCCCATTAGTTCTAGCCTCTTACTGGCTAACTCTCACATCTTGTTCCAACCCATTTCTAATAATCTGTATATCACCACATGACTGTGGCTTACCAGGAGGGATTTAGCATGTCTGACCTGGCAGCTTGCTCCATGGTGGCTCTCCCTTTCTGCTGCTTTCTTCCTCCCAGAATTCAGTTCTGTCTTCCCACCTATCTAAGTACTAAGTAGCCTTATCAAAGGCCAAGGCAGTTTTCTTTATTCAACCAATCAAAGCAACATATAGTCAGAAGGACCTCCTACACCACATCCCCAAATGCTAGGAGAGTGTAGGGAGGAGGCTTCCAGGTCAGTTCCAGATTGATCCCATGCCATGCTGATTTTTAATTGTGGCTCTTGGAGCTTCCTTAATGGCTGCTTTAAAAGTTTATTTAAGTTTATTAAGTGCATTGCATGTGTGTCTGTGCACCTCATGCATGCAGTGCCTACAGAGGCCACAAGAGGGCATCAGGTCCTCTGGGTTAGAGTTACAGATGGTTGTGGACCACCATGTGGGTGCAGGGAGTAGAAATCCAGTCCCTTGGAAGAGCCATGTGTTCTTAACCACTGAGCCATCTTTCCAGCAAGACTCAGGAAGACTTTGTTCTGAGTTCCAGTCATGTGAGTGACTTTGGGGAGGCAGATTCTCTTCTGTATGGGTTACTAAAGAGGTTGCCTTCTGAATAAAAGTGGAGAAAGGAGACAACTGAGTGCCAGTATTCTCCGTTTGTGTGTTTCCTGGTTCTTCATAATAAGAACTGCTTTTATTCTACCACACACTCTGCACCATGGTAACTTGACACCTCTGAAACCATGAGCCTATGTAAACCTTTTTTTTTTTTTCTGAAGTTGCCTATGTGAGGGCTTTGCCACAGCAACGGAAATGTCATTCATCAGTTTCTGATGCAGCAGTCTGTGGAACAAAGGTTAAAAGTCTTGAGAACAAGTTGTCTTCATGTTGATTATATTTCAAAATCTCACCTCCAGCTCTCTCCATCTCCAATCCTTTCTAATTGTTTTCAGTCAAGGGGTTTGCAATCTGGTGTTAAAATCAAGATAATCTCACTGTGTTTTCAGTCACAATAGAACACCTCAAGATGTACAGCTTGTTCAAGGTTGATTCCAGAAGTCACCAAGTGAAGGGATCTGGTTATAGATCCTCTAGGAGCCACTTTTGGGTTAGTGTAAAAGCCCCTCCAACCTTTAGTATAAACTCATTATCTCAGGGCATCAATTAGATGACTTTATCTTCAGGATGGAGGCCATAACAACTACCATAGGTCCCCAGAGCTTAGCTGATTGTCATACCTGGAATACAGACTCAGCAACCTCTGGTTGTTGAACTTTAGGGATGGTACTCAGTACTGTTATTTCTTTGTTTCAAAATGTATTTGTGAGCAATGTATCTGAGTCCCCCAGGAATGTCTGAAGAACCTTATGATTTTAAAATAAAGAGACATTTGAACCTGGAGAAAATCAAAGCGAAACCTCCAGTTTTTGAAACATAGGGAGACAAATCACTCTAAGTCCCCACAGTATTGAGCAAGCAACCTTGGTATTACCAGCCTTCTGCACAGAGGAGATTAAAGTTCATAACCCTCTGAGTTCTATGAAATAAAATTTCAATGTTTAGAGACTGAACTTCTGTAACCGAGAGAGCAATATTTTCCTCCCTGCTGTGATGGAATGAAGGTCAACAGAACTCTCCAGATAACTAATGTCTTAGCAGAACTGATCCCTGGAGCATGGTTCAGAGCTAGAGCCATTGTCCCTGAAAAGATATTTCAGCATGAAAACTGGTAATTGACAGAGAAATGCTATTATTTCCCATGTCTAGTGTTACCTTTCCAAGCTAGTTAGTTCGTTTGGATGCTCAAGGGACACCAGTCCATATAGATGGATTTTAGTGAGGCTGTCATGACAACGCTGGCTCTCAGGACCCATACAGACCACAATGTCCCCACTGTGCCCAGGCCACCAGTGTTCTCGAGATAGGATACTCAGTTGTCCTTTGGCATCCACGGGGGACAAGTCCAAATTCAGTTGCTAAATTAAGTTGCCTTTTTATAAAATAATTCATATTTATCTAAACAACACAGTTTTAGTTATCTAAAAGCCCACACATGAGGTGAGTCACACTGCCTCCCAGAATGTGATAAATGGGTCCTTTGAGGTACAAGAAACAAAACAACATTAAAAAAACAAACCCTTTCACTTCAGGCTTCAAAATCGAGTACAGTTAGGTTTTTAAAATTGTATGAACATAAAAGCAATGAATTAAGAGATATGGAATATTAGTGCTCTGCTTGAGCTAACAGGAGATAAAGACATCAATTAATTATACATTTTTTTTAAACTGTGAGAATGGCCTTCACTTGATTTTGAACCTAGCAGGAAATGATGCCTATTTTGCACCATAAACAATGGTGGTCCTGTGGTCTGGTTGCTGTCATGGTCTTCAGAGAAGAGGGCTGGAGAAATTTGGGTTCCAACACAGCACCCATTTCTTCTGCTCTGATCTAGTTCAGCAATTGATAGATCCACTGGGTGATAGCACTTTGACAATCATTAAACCACAGATGCCCAGTTGTATGCCTACACCTCTGCTTGACACCATGGAAGTCATGGTGACCCTTTGTCAACAATAGAAGTTTCCAGAGAAAGAGACCAGAGATGGGAAGAACACAAGACTCACTCTTCATAGTGATCCTTTGTCAACAATAGAAGGTTCCATGGAAAGATAAAGAGACCAGAGATGTGAAGAACACAAGACTCATTCTTCATGGTGATCCTTTGTCAACAATAGAAGGTTCTAGAGAAAGAGACCAGAGATGGGAAGAAGACAAGACTCACTCTTCTCTGTCACCTTCAGCCCTGTCATGTTCAAGCCAGCATAGCATGTTAGGACTGGAGTCTTCCCACAGAAAGAGCACGTCATATCACAGCGTTATGTTTCCTTACAATGGTTGGGTGTAGCATGCCCTTTGCAGAGACCCCAGCATCGTGGAGGTCTAGACTCTGGTTCACTAATGGCCCCTCTGTGTGCCTAGACCCCATCATCTGGAGCCACAGCTGTACTCTTGTGAGGCATTTTCCCCAAGCTTCCTGGTATGTGAACACAATGTACTGTATTATTCAGACATAAGGAAGAAAAAATTCCTATTTTCAGGAAAATAGATGAAAATTGAGATTATTACCTTAAGTGAAATAAAGCCACAGACTAAAAGTAAAATAACCACATACCTCCCTCATGTGATCTTAATATAAAAGACACAAAGATAAAAGTGTAGGGCTGTGGAAAGAAGATGCAGAAGGGGGTAGAGGAGGTGAAGTGAGTTCTCAGGGTGTAGGATACGCGTGGAGGACAATGCCCTAATGGAACATCACTTTGTAGAGCCAACACACAGTACAACCAATGCACAGTGCTTTATGAACACAGTGGGCTGTCATGCAGCCTATGGGCAGAAGGAGCTCTGTTAACTGCAGTGAGACGGGGATGGGACAGTGCCATGCCAGGCTCCCATGCTGTAATAGTTCCAGCCTGTATCTGTGTTCCCCTCAATTCTGGGGGTAGATGGCTGCTTTCTTTTAGGAAACCTTGGTGCTCTCTTTTTATTTCTCTATATACCTAGATAATTCTGTATTTTGATCTTCTATGATATTATCTCATATAGTTCTTGCCCTTGAGTGATATGGGAACCATAATACTGATTCTGAGTCAAATTCAGTTATCATTATTTTTTTATTTTTATTTTATTTTATTTTTTGAGACAGGGTTTCTCTGTAGCTTTGGAGCCTGTCCTGGAACTAACTCTTGTAGACCAGGCTGGCCTCAGACTCACAGAGATCCGCCTACTTCTGCCTCCAGTATGCTAGAATTAAAGGCATGCACCACCACCCAGCCAGTTATCATAAATTTTAAGGATAATGAAAATGTAACTTAAAAAAACTGCCCCAAGCTCTATTGTGTATTCACTGCAAAAGAACCCAAGTGTGGCTCAAAGCTGTTGGAGAAAGTCTATCACAGAAAATTCAGGTCATTGAGTGACAGAAACTCTAACTTCAACAGAAAAGGAATGTGCTGGATCATTAAGCAAGTGGCCGAGCAAACGCTGGGCCCTTGAGCTGTAGGGGATGAGCTGGGGCCGGAGCCCATGGTCAGGGCACGAAGAATAGTCAGTGGCAGAAAAGCTGTTGCTTCAAAGAATCTGACCCTGTTTTTATTTCCACCAATCTAAGGCACATGAACCCACTGGGAGCAGGGATAAAAGGTGCCTTTAAGACGGCTGGACCAAGGGGTTCTGCATCTATTACTGTATCTTCATCTTGTCTTCTCCATGACATTTCTGCTCTATCCCCAGGCAGCTCTTCCTGGTGACATCCAGCTTGCTACCAGCACTCTCAGCTTATTCCTTTATTTTCAGCAACCCAGCTGGGAGATACTGCGTGTGATGCCAACATCCCAACCCTGACCCTGGGAAACCTACACCAAACCTTCTGCTAATCCCGTGTGGTGGGACGGATTATATTCTGATGGTCTAGGGTCATGCCAACACATCTGTGTGGAGTGAGGGGCACAGAATCATTTCCACCAAAAATAAATTGTCCAGTTGTGGTGTGGGTTTCCCAGGCATAGCCTGGGTTCTGTGAAGGGATGAGAGGGAAACCAATGTTGACCTTTAAAGCCAACAGATGCCCCTTATAGCACAGGTTATACATAAGGAAGGCCATGGAGCCTGTCCTATCTCCCTCAGGACCTGAGTTAGAGATGTGGGAATTCAGTGTCTAGCTGATGTGTCTTTGGACACACCTCATGCACCCATTCATGACAGATGGTGAATAACTAGAACCAGCCATTTCAGCTTGCTTGATGGCCCTGGGAGGCCTATTCTCTTCTGAGAGGAGGTGGATCTGGGGGAAGAGGGAGGTGGGGGAGGGGAGGGAAGAAAAATTGTAGTAGGGATGTAATATATGTGGGAAGAATAAAAAATACATAAAAATGAAAGAATAAATCTTTAAAAATCAAAGCTAAAAGATTTTGGGCAGTAAACTGGACTCTGATAATTAAAACTGACCCAAATGAAAAGATGAAATAGACCTGAAGGTGCCAATGAGGTCACCGCTCCCATCTTTTTACTGATGGATGCTTTCCTAACTCCATCTAATAAGTCTCAGTAGGGAAGTCAGTGGAAAGAGCTGGAAACGCCCCCCCCCCACATTTCCTCAGGCTTGGCAACACCCACAAGTGTGCCTCATAGGGAGTCTCAGAACCCTTTGAGTTCCCTGTGGGGATTCACGATTGGTTTCCAGAGAAAAGAAGGGGAAAAAAGGAACAAGCAACTGGGAATGCAGATTTGCAGCCCTTAAACCTAGCTCTGGATACATAATAAAACCACCTGAATAGTCTTTGGCAGAATGTGGAGTCTGTGCCCTGACTCTAGCTATTGTGGAGAACAATTGTCATTGTCTTCCAAGGTCAGAGATTGTACTTTATGTAGTGTATTTGTTACTTTTCTCACTACTGTGACAAAGTCCTCCATCAAGAGTAACTACCTGTCATCCATCTATCTATCTATCTATCTATCTATCTATCTATCTATCTGTCTATCTATCTGTCTTTTTCATACAAATTACATTTTTTCTCCCTCATCTCCTCCCGCTTCTCCCACCTTGCCCCCACCCTCCACACCCGCTCCTCAGAGAGGTTAAGGCTTCCCCTGGGAAGTCAACTAAGTCTGTCCCATCACCTCTTGAGGCAGGACCAAGCCCCCACCCCCACTCCTGTGTCTAGGTTGAGCTAGAAATGTACATTTTTAACATTAAGAAGGAAAAATCCACTTTTTAGGCTGAAAAGACCCAGAATATTTCTCTGCTATGGCCGTGAGTTTCTGTAGCCTGATGCTACCTAGAAATTTGTTAGTGAAAAGTCGATGGTCAGTTCAGTGAGACTTCCAACTGCCACGCCCCACGTCTGCCATGCCCCATGTCTGCCACGCCAACGTTTCCACTTTGCTCCCTGCTGCCAGGATGCCTAGAGATTATTCAGTCCGACATCCTGCTGTCACCAGCGGAGGGTGAATGAAGGTGTTCTGTAGTTAGTCTGTAATATTACGTGCCATGTGTCATTTGTCTTTATGAACGAGTTGTCAAACTTCAATGGAGTGTGGCAGTTATACTGGGTGCATTTGTTTAAGTCCAGTTAAAGGGAAAGTGTTTGCCTGTCTTTTTCTCTTGTTTCATTAAAAAATCTTTACGTTAAAAAACATTTTATGTAATGTATATGGATGTTTTACCTGCATGGACACCTGGCATCACAAGTGTATAGTGCCCATGGAGGCCAGAAGTGGGTGTCTGGTGCCCTGGAACTTGGGTTACAGATAGCTACAAGCTGCTATGTGGATGCTGGGAATCAAAGCTGGTTCCTCTAGAAGAGCAGTCGGGGCTTTTAATCTTATTTTTTTTAAATAAAAATATTGCATTTATTTAGTTTGTGGGGATGCATGTGCACCTGTGTATGGTGAAGGAGTTTGTGTTCTTGCCAGTGAGTCCCAGGGATATGGCTAGATCATCAGATTTGGTCGCAAGTACCTTTATCACTGAGCCATCTTGCCAGCCCCAGACTTTGTATTTGAAACTAAGGTGGGTCCAATGTTAGTGCTGCAACTTTTATCTCTTCCAATGCACAGGATCTTTATAAGTAATGGCATTGTTGTGTGTGTGTGTGTGTGTGTGTGTGTGTGTGTGTGTGTGTGCGCACGCGCATGTACGTGTGCGGTATTTCTCCTCATTTTTTTCTTTTTAGTTCTTTGAGAATTTGCTACAGTATATTTTGGTCAGATTCACTCCGTCCTTCCAGCTCCTCCTGAATTCACATCGCTTGTCTACCAGCACTAACTACTTCGTGTACTTTTTTAACCACCAAGTTCAGTTTCTACTGCTCATGTATTCTTGAGTGTATGGCCATTTGCTAGACTTGATTGATCTTCCAGGGGCTATATTCTTAAAACTGTCCCTCCCCAGTAGACATCAATGGCCAATAGCTCCTCACTTAGGGGTGGGACTTCGTGCCTACATTCCCTCTCTATACTTTGAGTTTCTACAGCTTTTGTGAATGCTATCATTCCTATTGCAAGCTTTTATGTGCAATTGTCATCCTGGGTAAAGTAGGAGTCCGTTTAATATTTAATATTCTGTCTGTTTCATAGAGTGATAGCAGTGGGTTTTCCCGTAGGGCCTAACATGTCTAGCCTCAGATTCTTGGTTTGGCTATGGTGCCAGGTGTAAGTTTCACCTGTGGAGTGGGACTTAGATCTAACCAGAAAGTGATGTGTTACTCCCGTGACCCTCACTGCTATACTGGTGGACGTGTTTTTCCAGTCTGGTCATTGTTGTAGCTTGCAGTGCTCACAGCTGGTTAAGATGGACGCTTGCCCCATCCCCGTGTGGTAGAGCATGTTTCAGCACTGTGAAAGCTGGCCATTAGGGTTGAAGCTTCTGGGTGGATACATCAACACAATGATAAACATTTTTTTTATGGCTATGAGCTGGAACTCCTTCAACACACATAGGTACAATGTAGGGCAAAGACACTGCTTTTGTCTTTTGCTTGTCTTATTGAACTCTGGGCACAGGCTTTGAACTGCTCAGTGACATCATTCATAATGGTGATTTGTTCATTGAGTTGATATATCTTAAAAAATGTATGATGTTTAATAGTTGATTCCTTACCGACAGCAAGACCAGGTTGGGCACTTGTCTACCACCAGGCGTCAGGTGCCTCACAGCTCTGCTGTAAGTGAGTTGAGTACTGTTGGCACACACAGGTGGGTTTCTGTGATGGCTCACACAGCTGAGAAAGGGGTCCTTTGGGTCACATGGATTACGAGCCAGAATATTTCTCACCAAATGTCTCCACGGTTCTCATCATAACATACAGAGCTCACGAGCTTTTCGACAACTCTTTAACGATTCATCAGTTGGTATTTAACATGGTTTTATTGCCATATTGCTGCTGTAAGAAGAGCTAGTCCAGGCTGTCCTTGTCATGCATTTTATTCTTAAGACATGTGCCTGTTAAAGAAGTTTCTGAATACTTTAAAGAAGCATTTCAGCTGGGTGGTGGTGGTGCACGCCTTTAATCCCAGCACTCAGGAGGCAGAGGCAGGCGGATCTCTGTGAGTTCGAGACCAGCCTGGTCTACAAGAGCTAGTTCCAGGACAGGAACCAAAAAGCTATGGAGAAACCCTGTCTCAAAAATCAAAAAAAATTAAGCATTTCAATAAGCTAACATATGGTTCAATCAGCAGTTATATGACATGTGAATTACATAACACATTTCTATCGGTGGAAATGGTGTGGGCTCATTACTGTAGGCTTGGCTCTCCTCAGATCAGAGGGTAGATGAGAGGAAGGGGAACGGGGTGGAAGGCTTTTCAGTTTCATTTTTTGTCAGCTGTTACTAGGCTTACTTACAGAGAACTAGTAACCTGGATGTTCACTTAACTCCAAACAATCTTCAGTGATAATTTGGACAATATGTCATTTTTTCCTGTGTGTACTTTTAATTTTGCATTATTTATATAATTCTTATCCCATCCATGTACTTTAATTATATATATTGCAAAAGTGAAGTTGTTGATACTTTGCTCTGAATTTTATAGGCAGGCTTAGAATCATTCCTTTATTCGTTATTATGAATTCTTATTCCCCAGAAGACATTCCTTAGCTGGTCATGACTGCAGGAAGTTGCTTATGTAGGAGTAAAGAAGCTGGTCTCCCCTTTCCTCTGTACTCATTGTTTTCTAGGGTAACATAAACATAGATTTTTTGTTTGAGTTTGTGTTTGCATGTGCAAAGAGTCTTCCAATCTCTCTTGGAGCTCATACTTCATAGAATGCTCTTCTCCCCAAAGATGCAGAATCTCTGTTCTTAGCTAGAACATCAAGACACAATGAACACAAAGTGAGGCGTGTGTTGAATTGTAACCTGTAACATAGTGAAATGCAGTGCCTGGTCCAAAGACTGCAAAGGGAACCAGATGGCAGCAATGATCCCTTGTACCCAGCAAGCGTCCTTCAAGACAGAGATCAAAGGAATGCTGTTGACAAATGAATTATGAATTCTGTATGATGAGCTCAGTAGAGCCAACAAAATTAAATAGTTCTATGGGGTGCGTAGTATCCCTTCCATCCCAGATCTCTAGTATTTTATTGTAATTTATGTAGTGTGTACGTGTCTGTCTGTAAGTATGTCTGTCTGTCTGTTTCTCTGTGTGTCTGTCTCTCTGTCTTCCTGTCTCTGTGTGTGAATGTATCTCTGTCTCTCACAATGTATATGTGTGTGTCTCTCTCTGAGTGTGTCTGTCTGTCTCTCTTTCTCTGTTTCTTAATCACTTTCCACCTTCTTCTTTTTTTTTTTTTTTTTTTTTTTTTTTTTTGGTTTTTCGAGACAGGGTTTCTCTGTAGCTTTGGAGCCTGTCCTGGAACTCCCTTTGTAGACCAGGCTGGCCCCGAACTCACAGAGATCCGCTTGCCTCTGCCTCCCGAGTGCTGGGATTACAGGCGTGCGCCACCACCGTCCGGCTCCACCTCTCTTGTTTGAGACAAGTTCTCCCTCCCTGATCCCAGAGCTTGCTGATTCTGCTATGCTGAGTGTCCAGAGAACTGACAGGACCATCCCGTCTCTGCTGCTTCCGTGCTGGGATTGCAGGCCACACCTCTGAACTCAGATTTTTACAGGGGTGCTGGGAATTAAAACTCAGACCCTCGTGCATGCCATGGCAAGCCCGTTGCTGGCTGAACCATCTTACCAGCCCCTAGAACAGATGTTTTAGCTGGAGTGCGTAATCTTCCTGACATCTTAGACCTTGGTAGTGTGCCATGGAGCACTTACTCAGTAAACACGTGATTTGTTTTAATGTGGTCTTCTATCTACTGTATTGATCAGTGTCATCTGTATACTGTCTTCCCATCACCTGAATGCCACCGTAAGACCCATGCCAGATGTATAATACACAGAATACTGATTTGCTGTGATATCTTAATCATCATAAAGATGGCCACATATGATTGACTTGTCGTCTGTTCTAGAACTCACTGGATCAAGGAAAGGCTGCCCAAAGAAGGGAAACTTGTGTAATGAGATACAGAGTCCATGGAAGAGTAAAGTAAGGGTCTGTGGAAAGGTGAATGGGTCAGCTGTAGGAAGTTCTGTCGAGAGAGGTGTGACAGGTGGCCCGTGTGACATGAGGGTCATTGCGACCTTTCCTGTTGCATGTCAGTGCAGTATAGCCAAGTCATGGCAGAGAAGAGCCACAGAACTGGGGGCAGAAATGACAGGGAGGTGAAGAGGATCAGATGCTCTAAGTGCACAGTGAGAGAGAGAGAGAAGGCTCGGGGTGGGGCAGGCTCAGAAAAATGTATATTTGATATAGACGGATGCACACAGACAAACAGAAAACAAGAGAGGAAAGGAATTGATGCTATGAAAATTGAGTGGTGAAGCAGGCATTAAACAATGAAATGAGCATGAGTGAGGGGAGGGATGCTTCTTAACATGTCAGATGTCTGGAACAGACACGCATGGCTGTTACAGAAATCACAGAAGAAAAAAACAGAAAATAATAAATCCCGATAGCAGGAATTAATCACTCATGAAATTTTTATTTTAATGATTTACTGATTCCATTCTGCTTTCTATTTATTTATTTATTTATTTATTTAAGATTTCTGTCTCTTCCCTGCCACCGCCTCCCATCTCCCTCCCCCTCCCCCGGTCAAGTCCCCCTCCCTCATCAGCTTGAAGAGCAATCAGGATTCCCTGCCCTGTGGGAAGTCCAAGGATCACCCACCTCCATCCAGGTCTAGTAAGGTGAGCATCCAAACTGCCTAGGCTCCCACAAAGCCAGTACGTGCAGTAGGATCAAAAACCCATTGCCATTGTTCTTTAGAACAGTTCCACATTCGGTTTTAATATGGAGTAGGGAGAATATTCTTCATTAATCTTGTATTGTCTTCTTAATTATTTACGTTGATGTATTTCTCAGAAAAATTCGAAGCCCATTCTACAGTGTCATAAAACATACCGTTGAGATTTTGAATGGGTCTGAAGACATCTATCAATAACTTCACAGCCATCCTTTGTCTACCACCAGCCCTCATACTTCGCTATTTTTAGTTTTCCTTTCCCCTACAGAGATTTTCCACATCACTTGCTAAGTTAGTTTTGGAGACTTTTGTTATTGAGGAATGTTCTCACTTCGCTCTCAGGATGGAGCTGTTTACCACTAACAGTGGCTCAGGAGATGTCAGGGGAGTTCCCCCGATGATCACTCCCTCTTAAAAGCGGCTTGAACTAAGCATCTGTTTATGTAATTCCCCGAATATTTGCCTAAGATGAATGTTGCCTTGCTGATGTTTGACGCCATGCGCCATGCTTTGGTCTGCATCTGCACTTCATATAACCTGGGCAACTGCATTTGCATAGCTTCAGTGTTCTCTCCTCACTTGCATTTCATGGAGACCCATGGTCCACAGCTTCCTTGGCTCCTCAAATTAATTTCTTGGCATTTTTGTTGAATTTACTACTCAGTGTATTACAATCGCCCTTACTTCCTTTGTTGCCGAGAGCATGCATGCTTTTGGCATGTAGTCATTTCAACAGCTTGTTTCTGAAGAGCGTATCCTGACATGGACAAAAGCGAATGATGCTGGCTGTGGTTTTCCAGTGTGAGAGTAGATAGTTTAACACTGGAAAGGATAAGCCATAACAAATGCAGCGCACCTCTGGGAGGGGTTTGTTATAAACATATCTTTAGCTCTTTTCAACTCCTATCCAGGTCCTTGCTTTTCTGCCACTGTGCTGGCACCAACCTTGCTGTTGCTGCCTTCGTGGGTGTGTGGTTTATGCAGGTGAGCATGGTGCGGAGGTAGTCAGCCTTGTCAGTGTCTTCCCACAGCCACTTTCAAAGAATGAAATCCCTGACAGAGATTCCCTCAAAACTAACAAAACAAATCACAAGGATTTTGCAAAAGCATTGACTTTCTTATTTCCTAGTGAATAATTCAAGACCTCTCACGTCCCAAAGCACCACCAGACATTAAACTGTAAAGCCAGAGAATTGGGGAATCAACTGTGGTGGCGTTGCTGTGTGTGTTCCAGAATGTTGAGGTCTGATCTGAGGCCAATACTTGAGAAACATTTCTGGCCACAGAGCTAGATGGAGCAGTGGGGCCTGGGACCTGGGGCTGGACTAGGGATTAGACTCAACCATGGTGTAACCTTGGATAGCTGCAAACCTCCACCCTCACTTATGGGGCAGTAGTGAGAGATGGGCTTTGCAGGAAGCTTGACACCTATGCTGACATTGCCTTCTCCCTCAGGAATCAGAGAGAGATGCATGCTGGGACGCTGACTGCTCTTCCTTTTGCTTCAGTCCAGGACCCAGCCCATGAAATGGTTCAGTCTGTATTTAGCGTGGATCTTCCCATCTCAATTAGCATAGTGTAGGAACTCCCTCCCCGACGGTTCCAGTTCCCAGAGGTTTGTGCCCTGGCGCCCTCTAGATCCTATGCTGACAGTTAGCCATCACAGACAGAATTGTGTCAGGGTTTGTGTTAGCCAGGTGGCCATGGTGGAATTCCACAGTGACCATCCTCAGTGCTTGGGTAATGCGTGCTCTTTCGGCCCTGGCTGTTCTGTGAGACCCTCACGCTCCATTACCAGGTTAACGTTCCTCTTTGTTTGACCTAACTGTCGCAGTTTTAAACGATGAAAGCAGGAGATAATTTTACAGATGGTTGGATGGCAAATAGTTCCATTTTGGTGTTTTCTTAACATTCATCCTTGTTCTCTTTTGTGTAAAATATTTCATAAGGCAGAGACCTGGCTGGGAGCCCGAGGCAAGCCTGAGGGTGGGAGGGGAGGAGTGGGAGGACAGTGCAGATGGGCAGAGCTGGCCTGGAGGCTGAGCCATGGCCCTTGGCATAGAACTCCTTGTGACTTTAGATGTCCACCCTCTCCTGTGAGTCAGCGTTGCTTATACTTACAGAAAGAGGCTGACACTCACAAGGAAAATCGTATTATATTGTTAGTTTGTCGGTTCATCCACAAACCTGCTGATACCAAGATGAAATCGCTCATCAGAACCAGAGTAATTGTGCCGAGGAAGCTAGAGGAATTTCTGCTCTGCTTGTCCGAGACACAGCCTCTCAAGGACTTCACAGGTCCCCACCACACCTCATTGTTTTCCTTGCCTCATAGCGGGCACACTCCTGGGAGGACATCAAGACTGTGGCAAGTTGGAGGAGATTCTCCTGAGGGAACAGTTGCTCTACCTCTACCAACAAACTGAGGCCAACTCCTGCTAACACGCACGCACACATGCTTTCGTTTCTACGCAGTTTGCTTGAACTTCTTTTCTGAGGTGAAAATCTTCCGCACTCCACCCTCCGTGTCCCTCTCTGTGCTCACCACAGCTGGGTGTGACCGTGATTCCTGTTTACTGAGTAGACTTCCTGTATTGGAAGAGCTGATCACCCCTTCTCTTTAAACTGATACTATCTATTCATCCATCCTTCAGCAAGCTCGTACCACCTGGAAATTACCATAAGTTAAGTCAGCATCCATTTTTCTATTTTCCTTTACTGAGACTTTTACCCAGGACTCTTAATAACAGCACCATTCTTGGGCTTTGGCTACTTGTGGTAAATACCATCTCTGCTACGTCAGTTTGAGACCATCAGAGGACTGGTTGGAAATGAAGGTCCTGGGTTCTCTCAAACCATGACTTTTCAGAGCAGTGCTAACTGTGCTGTGGCAAATGTGGAATTAATGGATTAAACAGGAAACTCACATGGATTTATCTTCAGGCTGTTCATTCTTGATTAATAGTTACAGACACGCTCTGTCAAAAGACGCAATTTTCCGAGTGTCAGCCTTATCTTAACAACCAGTGACTTTATGGTTATGATCTTCATTTTGTTTAGAGCACAATATTTATACAGTTGATGAAGCCAAAGCTCACACAGGGTGGGTGGCTCACCCAAGATGGCGGAGCTCACATCTGTTAGGCCTGACATCTGAGTGAAATCTTCAGCGACTCCTCTGAATTTTGGCTCTGCTGATAGACCAGGGAATTCTGGAATGCAGGTGATGTCATGTTTTGAAAGTTTTAAAATGTGTTTTACTCAACTTGAGACACATTTTACAAAAAGTAAACCCTGGGGGAAAAATCAATGAAAAGCATTCCATTGATTTTCGGGGTGGATGAAAGGGCTGTGGTTACTGAGCCAGCATGTACATGCAGAGTCTGGTGAGCGTCCCTCCTCCCTCAACATTTTCCCATGAATGCTCCAATAGACGTCTGAACCAAGCTATGAAGTCCTTCTGTTCTGCTCAAATGAACCCCTGAGAATTTTCAAAAGTGGGTTCACAGACATGAAATGATATCGCTCCTGTTTGACATAGGCTAATGAACATCCATCCCAGAAATGACAATAATCGCTCTTGTGTTTGTTCTAAATCAATATTTGTTCAGGGCTGCTCTGAATTAAGCAGTTTTCCTAGTCAGACGTCTGCTTCCTGAAGCAGTGTGTATAACACATCCCTGGAGTCCTCTGTGCTGTCTTCTGTCATCCTGAGGACTGCCTCCGTGGCCACTGCAGTGACCAGCTCCTAAACTAACCTGCTGCACATCCTAGTGAGACTCCTGAGTCATCCACAGGTCTTACCCTAGAGTCAGCCTTGACTCTTCTGATCTGCCTGCCATACCAAACAGTTACGCAGTACCTAGCAGGCCTGGCTGTCCATGAGATTCTTGGGAACTTCCAGGAAACCTAACGGGTTGTGGTTTTCCTGATCTCATGGATTGACTTCCTTCTACAAAGCAAGGCCTTAATATTGAAAGCGCAACGCCATATGGGTGGTTTACCTATCCTCCGTGCCTTCCTTCTGCCCACAGTTTGTAGTTTCTCCCAACCTTTGTGATTCCTAACCCTTGTCTTCTAGAGGCAGTGTGCTCCTTTCTCTGGGCGAGCATCTCTGCAGTTTTAGGTTACCTGTTCCTTTTGTTTAGTTAGCTTCTGAGTTCCTGTTGTTCATATTTTTCTCTCTTTCTCCACCACCCCCCCCATTTGATATTGTTATAAAGTGCTGGAGGCTTTTCCCCAAAGTCTTGTGAAGGTTGCTGCACATTCCGTGTGGAAGGCTGTGCTGTTGTGCTTTAAGGGACTGCACTGTTTGCTCCGAGAATCCACACCTGTGTCTCTCACTCTTGCAGCCTTCCTAGGATGCATTTGCTTGTCTGACCCTAAGGTGGTGGTGTTGCTCTGGCATCTGGGTGTGGTCAAGGCCCAGGATACAGGTTTGCAGTTTGTGGACCTGTGTGTTCCAGCACTGGAGCCCCCAGCCACAGGCAGTGATGTGCAGCTCAAGTGATTAAAATGGACCGAGATGCAAACCGGTTTCTCAGCTGCATCAGCAGCATCTCAAGCATCCGCAGGTCGCAGTAGTCTCTAGGATAGTCTGCCAAGTTACAGCCGCCCGTCCATCGCCTCAGAAGCTCCATTAGAAAGCACTGGTCTAGGCTCTTGTGTCATTTTCAGGAAGGCAGCGTGGCATTGGCTGAGACTAGAGCCTTGTGAGTCAAATATGCCTTGTCCATGCTCTCCAGAAAGACAACGGCAGCCATGCTGAGGGGAGGGTGCAAGTGAGTCTCTGCTCCTCCACGGGACTCCTGGTATCCCCAGTTTGTGTATTACTTTCCCCAGGGGGTGAAGGGGGCTCCTTGGTAGTGCCTTAACGTCACCATATCTTGCTTAGATTGCCCATTCAGTGCCGTTAGAACTCAGGTGCTCTAGAGGCCCACCACCCTGATTAGCTGGGCCTCCTACCTTCGCTCTGCTTTGCCTTTCTTTCAGCTGTTGCCACCTAAGTTTGGGGAGTGTACCCTAAGGACTGGTCTGTCCTGTTCTGGACATTTATCGAGCTGCCTGCTCAGCCAATGAGCATTTATTTAGCAACTGTATGTTTCAGGCCCATATGTCGTAAAATAACCAAAGTAGCGCTGAAAGCACATGAAATTGTCTTAGTCCAGGAGCAGAAAGTTTCCTTACAACAATCTATTTACTTACACGTTTGCACAATTCTCTGCACTCCCTTTAGACACCAAGTAAACATCGCTAAAGCAGGGCGTGAACAAGGAGTGTGGATGAGCCTCTCTGAAATGACTCAGACCTCACAGAGGCGTTTGTTTCCTGTAGGACTCCCACGTCTGCCCTCAGTCACTTCCTTCTTGGATCTTACTTCTGCACTCAGCACCGTCTAGTGGGGAGTTCTCCAAGGCATCCATATTCTTTCCCTCCCTTTCCCTCTACCTTTCCTTCCATCCTCTTCTTGCTCCCTCTCGGCCTGGCTTCTGGAAGGTGGGAACTTACACAGTCTTGTGTTTGGCATCTACAGAGGAATATTGGCTGCAGGGAATTTACTCTGTATTTGGCCTCTACAGGGGAATATTGGCTGCAGGGAATTTACTCTGCCACTGTCCACCGCTCTCACCTGCATCTCCAGATGGAAACACTGAAAGTCAGAGGGAAGCAGGGAATCTTGTCCTGGGGCTTCCTGCTCTGGGACCCCACCCAACGACCCTCCAGTCTCTTTATTGCCCACACTTCCCTCTGTCTGTTTCCTTGAGAAGGATGCTGTGCCTTGCATCCCTTTCAGCTTCATTCGCTAGCCTGCAAGCTCACCCCTGCCTCCCTCCATCCACTGAGACTCAACCCTCCCCTGTGATTACCATAGCGTTCTTACCATGGTTCTAGATCCTAGATTTCCCTGTAACTCATTTCTTCTCTTCCTTCCACCTCTGCTTCTGTCTCTAACACTATCTCCTTCCCGTGATCCTTCGCCAGGAGCAGCTGATGCTGCATAAGTGACCTTTGTGTGTCCTTCCAACTGACCTCCATCCTTAGCTCTAGTCCACCCAGGGGACTTGCAGCAATTCTGCTGACTTCAGCCTTACATGACACTGCTCTCTGCGTGCAGGTCATTTTCAAAGGCCCCTCTGCTGCTGACACCTTGCTGATCTTTTCCAGGTTAAAAGTTTGTTACCTTCGACTCTCCTGCCTCCTTGTTTCCTGCCATCAAGTCTTGTTACTGCCTTCTGCCTTTCTCTGCCTTTTCTTCCTTTTCAGCACAGGTCACAGTGACTCCACCTCCTACAGCATATGTCAATAATCCTCTTACATTGATGCTTTATGAAGATGCTTTATGATGCTTTATCTAAGCCTAAAATGTTTAGCAATTCCCTCTTGTCCATATAAGGAGCAATGCCCTGTAATGTGGTGCTTCAGGCTCCCCACAGATCACCCTAGCCTCACCCTGAGCCCTCCATCCTTCCATGACTGTAATATCCCATGTACCACCCTCTAACGATGCCCCAGGTTTTCCTAAGCCTCTGAACTGTTGATTCTCTTTTCCCAGTCTAATATGATTTTCCTCTCACAAAAAATTTCCTATTTTCACTGACTCCTATGCCGAGGATCCTGCCCAGCTTCTGAAGCCCTCCATGGTCCTTCTTCCCTCATCTCAGGACCCAGATTCCCTTCCTTCCCATGTCATGGGATAGTTTTTCATTTCTTCTCTATATTCCTTTTCAGCATGAACTATTTGGTTCTAAAATTCTTTCTGCCAAGGAAACTGGGACTAGATTTTTAAATCCTTAGACTCAGAGTGAAGATTTATGTTTCTGTGCTTGTCCTCGGGCAAATCAAATATATGAGCCAGCGAGAATTTACTGACAGTTTTGAGTGGAACCAAACAAATCAAATGTACCAGACAGTAAAACAACCAATAAATTTTCACTTTATCTAAAATATAGCTCTGAAATCACTAATAGGATCAGGTGGAGAAGGTTTAATACTGCTAGTTCTAAATTTGATTTATTCCTTAAGACACACATCTCTTTGGAATGTGAACAAACGTATGAATAACAGATGAACAAAGTGAGCAAGACTCTTGTAGGTTGGCTTCGTTCCATAAACTTATTTCCACATAATTTTGTTTTCCTCAAGAAACTAACAATTGAATTAAAAAAATTCTGGCATGGGAGGTCCTTCTGCCTATGTGTTATTTTTATTGGTTAATGAATAAAGGAACTGCTTTGGTCCTATAGCAGAGCTGTAGGGGAACAGAGTTAGGTGGGGAAATCTAAGTTGAATGCTGGGAGAAAGGAGGTAGAGTCAGGGAGAAGTCATGTAGCCCTGCTGGAGCCAAATAGAACTTTACCCGGTAAGCCACTGACTGCCACGTGGCGATACACAGATTAGTAGAATCTTTACTTTAAATTAAGATGTAAGAGTTATCCAATTAGAAGCCAGAGCTAACGGGCCAAGCAGTATTTTACATAATACAGTTTCTGTGTGATTATTTCAGGAGTCTGAGCAGCCGGGAAACAAAGAAGCAGCCTGCTGCTACAAAATTCCTTTACTAGTTCTGAACAAATGTAGTTAAGTGACCAAGGTCCTATTTCCTTTATTCTGCACAAAGCTCTTTCCTCTTCATGATGCCAACGGAAGAGGTGACTGGACTCTGTCACCAAGTTCTGTTTCTTCCTTGCAGTTCTCACTTGATTGGGCTTGAAGTGGTGTTCACGTGACCATTGTAAGAATTTCCATTGTATCATGGGTAGGAATACTGGCTTCTCTCTGGGTAAGCCATCACCTTGAGCTGCCTGACTTCCTTGGCAAAAGTTTCACATTTCTCTAAATTGATGCTGTCAATAAACCAGCAATTCCTATGTGTTAGATAGTGCAGGACACTCTACTCAACATCACAAGAGACTTCTCTCTGGAAACTTAAGTATGAAAGAGGGAAAAAATCCAACCAGAATAGTGCAGAAGTATTTTTATTTTTAAAAACCCATTCTTTCCTTGCCTACAACCAGCTGACTTGCATTGTGGCCAGATTTTAGTTTGGCTCAGGTGCTGTTCCCATTACAGAAATCTAGAGGTGGGAAGGTACAGAAGACCCAGCCTAACACAGGGACTTTCATCTGAAAGCCAGAGACACTGCCAGCAGGGAGAAGACACATTTTATCTTCTCTTGTTGGATATCTTATGATGTTATGATGCCAGGGGTCACATTACCATGGCCCCAGTTGAGAACCACTTTTAGCACAATGAAGCCCACCAAGCTTAGCCTTGTTCTAAATTTTTGTTTATCTGCTTCAGATATGTCTATCTGACTGGCTCGTCAACATGATGATGTGTTTCATGAAGATGTTTTCTTTTGTACAGGATCATGTACTTTGCCCATATTTACCCTCTCCTTTCTGCCCCTTTCCCCTTCCTCCTTTCCTTTGCCTTTCCCTCCTGCCCCCTACTCTTTTCCTAGCTCTCCCCTCTCCCTCCTCCGCTAATCCTCCTCATTACTCAAGTCTTGGTTCTACTTTCTTTTTGCATATGTAAGGGATTTTATCTATGTACATACTTACTTTCCCGAGTTTCTGCAAAGCTGTGCATACTTACTCTGATGGAATTCATTAGGCCTTTTTCTTAAGAAATGATTCCTCTAAAATTTAGCTTTTATTCAGGAGGTGTAATCCATGATAATAATCAAACCCATACTGTGCAAACCTGTTCCTGTTACCCAACTCTGAACTTTTCCATGCTGTGATTAATATCTCTAGCATGGTCTAAGAGTGCTGTTCAAAAATGAATATTTACATTTTGTGTTTCTATTCCTAGACATGTTTTTACTTTCATGACTCAGTGTGTTTGTGAAGAGCCTTAAAAGAATCCCACCAAAAGGGTTCTACAGATTCAATGCAATCCACACCAACATTCCAACTGAAATCTTCACAGAAACTGAAAAGAAAACCTTAAACTTCATATGGAAACACACACACACACACAAAACAGGGTAGTTAAGTTGTTCTGAACTTGGGGTATCACCATCCCATATTTCAAGTTGTACTATAGTAATAAAACACTTCATGATGCTGGCATAAAAAAAGGACACATTGATCAAGGAAATTGAATTGGAGACCAAGACATAAGCTCACAAATCCAGGAACACCCAAGTGTTTCCAAAGAAGTCATAAACTGAACAATGGATTAAAGACAACATCTTCAACAAATGATTCTGGTCAAACTGGATGGCTGTCTGTAGAAGAATAAAAATAGATATATCTACCACCCTGCCTACCTCTCAACTCCAGATGCCCAAAATCTGATAAAAAAGAAGGTATGAAGCAAACTTGAACTCGTTGGCACAGGAAAGACTTTCTGAAAAGAATCCTGATGGTGCAGGCTCTAAGGGCAAAAATTAATAAATGGGACTTTAAGAAGCTAAAGAGCTTTTATTCAATAAAGGACACCATTATTTGAGCAAACAGGCAGCCTATGTAATTAGAAAAACTCTTTACCAATATGAATGACAAGTTAATATCAGCAATATACAAAGGGCTCAAAAAGCCCAACTTTAAGAAAACAAACAACCCGATTAAACACAAAGGATAGAACTAGATCGAGTTCCCAGAAGACAAAAAAAAAAAAAAAAAAAAAAAACAAATGTTCAAGGAACACGAAAAGAAATCCTTAGCCATCAGGAAAATGTAAATTAAAGCTACTTTGAGATTTTTCCCCAGTCAGAGTGGCCAAGATCAATAAAATGAACGAGTTTCCTCAGGAACCTGGGAACTGATTTACCCCAAGATCCAGCTATGCCATGCTTGGGCATATACCTGAAGAACTCTACATCTGTGGAGACATTTGTTTATCTGTGTTCATTTCTGTTCTGTTCATAGTTATCAGAAACTAGAATCAGCTAGGATGCTCATCAACCAATGAATGGATAATGAGAACATGGTACATTTATTTAATGGGATACCATTCAACTGCCAGATAAATGGATGGGGTTAGAAACAATCATCCTGAGTTAGATAACCCAGACTGAGAAAGATAAATGCTACTCTCTTATACATGGATGCTAGCATTTAAGATTGAGATGTGCGTTCCATTTAGAATAGCTACAGGGCAGAGGCAGTATGATGGCCAGTTTTATGTCAACTTGACACAAGCTGGAGTCATTAGAGAGGAGGAAGTCTTAGTTGAGTGTTGCAAGGAGGCTACTAGTTTGTTCCCAGCTGCTTGGCAGCTCAGACCTGAAATAACCACACAGAAACTATATTATTTATATTACTACTTGGCCCATTAGCTCTAGCTTCTGATTGGCTAACTCTTACATCTTAATTTAACCCATCTCCATTCATCTGTGTATCTCCACATGGCAGTGACTTATTGGCAAAGTTTCTGCATGTCTGTCTCTGGCGGCTGTTCCATGGCTTCTCCCTGACGCTACCTTCTTCCTCTCAGCATTCAGTTTAGTTTTCCCTGCCTACCTAAGTTCTGCCCAACTCTGCTATAGACTCAAGGCAGTTTCTTTATTCACCAATGGTATTCACAGCATACAGAGGGTGATCACACATCAGTTGAGAAAACCTTTCGTAAGAGCTGACTGTAGGCAAGCATGTAGGGCATTTTCTTAATTAGTGATTGATTGGGAGGGTCCTACTCATTCCTGGGCTGATGGTCCTGGGTTATATACCAAAGCAGATGGGTAAGCCAATAAGCAGCACCCCTCCATGGCCTCTGGGTTAGTCCTGCCTCCAGGTTCCTGCCCTGCCTGAGTTCCTCTTCTGACTTCATTTGATGATGCACAGTGATGTGGAAGTGTAAGCTGAACGAACCCTTTCCTCTCCAAGTTGCTTTGGTTATGGTGTTTCATCATAGCAATAGTAATCCTAACCAAGCTAGAAGGGACCAAAGGGGAGGAGGGAATCTCTCAAGGAGGAGAATGTGGTGTTATAAAGGGAGACAGAGGTTAAAGGGGGTTGTGAGAGGTTGACCGAATTCTCTTTCCTGACAAATGCTGGAAAACAAAGTGGGAAATCAGGAGACCCGAGGCAGCTGAACACTTGAGTGCAATTTACACAAGGCTCGTTTTGATTATTACAGCTCTTTTGATAACAGAGTTATGAGTTTATGGTTCAATAGAGAAGCCTGACTCACAGAAAAGTATGTTCAAAATTATATAAAGCACAAAAATGTTATTTTTCTCCAGAAAAATGTCTGAGGTATGGGAACACTATCAACCTCAACTATTCTCCAGAAATTGAAGAAGTCACAGGCATTCCTGTGTTCCTTCTCACATTTGTTGGGATTCCAAACTCTCTTAAGAAATACCAACATCCGATATTCCCATGCCAAGTTGAAAATTCATTGCATCCTCACATAACCTGATTTCAAGCCCACAGGGGTGGAGAATAGAGAGGTAGATTAGAGAAGGAAGATGGGGAGAGGTGGCTAGTGCCGATGGACTTTGGAAAGACATATAAGAACTCAATACTGTAGATACTCCCTAAATATATATAGATAGCTGAGTGGCGCCACCATATAATGGAGGAGACAATAACTCAGCCATACATCTTATGCTACCAAATAAAACCTCCAGTAGTAGCCATCAAATGGGTTCTATAGATGCCTCCCCCCCCCCCCCCCCGAACACTATAGACTATTGCGAACCCTCCCAACCTGATGGTAAGATCCTGTTGCTGAAGACAACACATCTTATGGGCATAGAACATGTGGAAGTATAACTAGTAACCTAGACAGGGTCCTCTATGTAGCTCTGGCTGGCCTGGAACTTATTATGTAGACCAGGCTGCCCTCAAACTTGCAAAGACCCATTTGCCTCTGCCTCTTGACTGTTGGAATTAAAGGTGTATGCCACCATTCTTAGCCTGATATTGTTTATGAGTCCAACAATCTGAGATGACAAAGCTCATGGGACTGGTAAAAACTCACTACTACTTTTCTATAAGTGCACATAGAAATGAAACAACTCCTAATGACATAATACTATACCCGGAGACCAGTATATCACTCAATAGTCAACAGAGAAGTTCCATTTTCCAGTAGATGGCAATTATCAGCTAGATCCACAGCCGGGACATGTGGAGTGAGTGGGTAAGGGGATTTGCAGTGATCAGTCCTAAATGGGGTGTCTTTATCCTACCCCTTTCTTCAAGGCTCAAGGACCTATATGGGGAAGGGATAGGAAGACTGTGAAGGTCAAAGGTGGTGAACAGTTTTAAGGAAACAGCGTGTTCCAGACACATGAGGGCAGATCCACTCATGAACTCACAGATTCCAATGGTGTGCATTGGATCAGATCAACACCATGAACTCACAGATTCCAATGGTGTGCATTGGATCAGACCAACACCATGAACTCACAGATTCCAATGGTGTGCATTGGATCAGACCAACACCATGAACTCACAGATTCCAATGGTGTGCATTGGATCAGACCAACACCATGAACTCACAGATTCCAATGGTGTGCATTGGATCAGATCAATGCCATGAACTCACAGATTCCAATGGTGTGCATTGGATCAGATCAATGCCATGAACTCACAGATTCCAATGGTGTGCATTGGATCAGATCAACACCATGAACTCACAGATTCCAATGGTGTGCATTGGATCAGACCAACACCATGAACTCACAGATTCCAATGGTGTGCATTGGATCAGATCAACACCATGAGGGAAGGGGAGAGAGTGCAGAGTCTGACCCCTAACCGAGAATGTATTTGCACATGATCACTCTGGGACTCATGAAAAATATCAAGCTAAGTCAGTTTCCTTCAGTGGGGTGGCACCAGGTACACCAGCCACACTTCAGGGCAGGCCCTGCTCTCAGGAGTAGACGGATGATACAAATCAGACACCATGTGCTTTATTAAATGACATTTTTATTTTTATTTTTAAAGAGAACATGAATATGGGTAAGTCTGGATGGGGAGGATCTTGGAGGATTTGGGGGATGGGAAAGAATATGATAAAAACATGCTGTGTGAAATTCTCAGAGAGTCCATGTATGTGGTATACGGTCCATGACCTAATAAGGAAGGAGGACAGGGCTTTGGGCATTCTATACCCCTCGCAAGTGCCATCCATTGTCATAGTGAAGGTTTCATGAAGTCCTCTCCCAAGGCTTTGCTACCACACAGAGCTCATTTCCATTTACCATACTGAGCCACGTGGTCAGCTCCAGCTCGGTAGCCAGAGGCGAAACTTCTAGAGGAATAGTTGTGATCATGGTGTTTAGCTCTCCAGCCCAAGGAAAGCTTGGTTTCCAGATTCCCAGGGCCCATGAAGTGGGTATCTAGAAGAAGCACATGGATGACATACTGGGTTGTGTTTCCTTACACAGAGAGAATTCAGGTGGGACAACACATCTCACAGTGTTTCACAGAGCAGTTGAGGTTAAATCCATTCCCTTAGAACACTGAGCAAGATTGGGTTGCTTTTGAAAATGGTTTTGAGAACCCAGAAAGGAGGAATAGTACAGGGTCAGACCACAGTGGAACAAGAGCTAGAAGGAACCAGATCTGAGACGGGTTGGCCCAGAAGAGATGACCACAGGTTCCTCCAGTTCCATAATAAAGAAAGATTGGAAGCCAGTGTGGTGTTTGATGCGTTTCAGGATACTGAGGGCCAACTGTAGGTCATGGCTCACCGTGAAGCCTCTCAAGGTCGCCTGCTAAAGGACTTAGGTATACAGCTACCTATATGTGCAGGTTTTCTTTAGGACAGCCTTGCTTCTGATTTCAGAGAACTTGGTCTCCCGTTCCACACTCCTCCTCCTTCCAGTTCACTTGCTCTGAACCCAGAAACTCCATCATCTTTCTGGTGACAGGAATTGAATTCTTGTCCTAGCAAAGTCTGGACCCTAAATACCCGTATGTGTACTGGATGGCCCTTTTTCTACCCATGCATGCACTGGATGGCCCTCTTTATACTCTCTTCTGGAACTTCTCTGCTGAACTTACTCCTCTGAGGACTTACATAAGCAAATGTTAAATTTCTCTAGGTCCATTTGCATCAGTGTATGAGTGCTGTATCTGCTCTCACTTAAACATCCCTCCGAAACGGAACCACTCCCCAGCTGCTACCCATTCCACAGCTCCCTTTAAAGTCCATTTCCTGAAAAGGAGGTCTATTTCTGCCTCCACATTCTCACCTCTATTTCTCTCCTGGGTACAAATCAAGCACCACTTTGACCAGCAATCTCATTGGCACCGGCTCTAGCGAGGCTACCCATAACTTTCATTCCCCAGGTCCCATGGTCCAATCTGTTTCTCAGCAGCATTTGAGAGACTGCTGATTTCTCCCTGTCTGTGCTGGCTAATTTTTGTGAACTCCAGCTGAGGAATTTCCTCCTCCAGACTGGCCTATGAGTATGTCTGTGGGCATTTTCTTGGTCGATGATTAATGTGGAAGACCCCAGCCTACTGTGGGTGGTGCCACTCCTGGACAAATAGTCCCGGGTGCTGTGTGGAAGCAAGCTGAGCAAGCCGTGAGGAGCAAGGCAGTAAACAGCATTCCCCTATGGTCTCTGCTGCAGTTCCTGCCTCAGGGTTCTTGGTTTCCTCTCTTGATGAACTAGATAGCCTCTAGGCCAAAAAAGCCCTTTCTTCTCCAAGTTTCTATCCAACATGGTCCTTACCACAGTAACAGAAGCCAATGAAGACACTCGCCAATGCCCTTTTCCTGTGTTTTTTGCTGGATTCTCGCCATCCCTGCAGGCCTTTCGTTCTAGTGCTTTTTCAGCGGATTCTCTAAAGGTCTGCATGGATCGAGAGTTGGTCAACCCTGACCTTCTACCTGCAGCTTCACTCAGATGCAGGACCACACATTCCAGTCCCACAGGAAGCTCTTTCAACGTCCGCCTACCACTGATGCGTCGATGTCTTCCTGCGGTTGTACTTCTGTTCTTCGCTTGTTTATCTTCTCACACTAAAACAGAACCCTACAAATACAAGACGCCCATTCTGTTCACTGTTGTGTTTTCAGAGCTGAAACAATGACTTGTTCACAAGACGAGTTCAATAAATATGTATTGAGTAACAGAACGAAGGCATAAATAAATGAGTAAACCTTGAGCAAGTTGGCTCCTCCTAATCTCTTAGTTCAGAGTCATATAACTGGAGTGGACACAGGAAGCAAGTAGAAATAATTAAAGTTTGCTTATGTGTCTAGTTGCTGTTGTTGAAACACCACGATACAAATATAAATATAAAATAATTGCAGACAAACTTGATATGGACTCACAAGGCACATTTTAAGATATCAGTGAATACCTTCGTTCCAGTAATTCCTGCTATGACATGAACCGCACCTCCTCCTTTATTTCTCAAGCCCCCTACCATTGTGACTGGATTTGGAGGTAGGGGCTTTTCAGATGTTGTTGAGGTGAAGTGAGATCATAAAGCCAGGGCCCTGAGCCGACGAGTCTCAGAGAACTGTCCCTCTGATCACTCTGTGTGGACCTAATGACAAAGTGACCATCCACAGGTCAGACGGAGCCCTCTCACCAGAGCCTCACCTTGCTGGCTTCCCAGTCTCCTGCTTCCAGCCTGCACACTGTGAGGTGTTAACCTGTGATAGTCCCTTAGGGCAGCTGGAGCAGGCAGTTACAGTTCCCAGCGCTTCCCTCTTTCTTCCCGACTTACCGGTTTCCCAGAGTGAACCCCAGAAATGCAAGCCCATCTCCATCACTCTTGTTAATCATCTGCCTCAACTGATCTTTTGTTAGTGTTAACATTAATGTGGCAGACATGAATCTTTTCTGCTAAAGTTCTCCCAGTGAGTTCTAACGATTTGAGTTGCCTGCGTGCCAGCTCCACGCTGATGGTCCTTGCCTCCTCCAAAGCTGAGGAGAGTCTGCAGAAGACCTGCCTTTCCTCGACTGATCACCACGCGTCTTACGTTCAGTAAACACCACATTTAATGGACTCGTCAAAGCCGGTTGAGTATTTGTAAAGCAAACTATTTGAGTCTCAGTTACGGCCATGCACCTCACAGCTCTGTGTAAGCTGGTCCTTCACGATTGCCTCCATAGCGGCATTCGCTGAGGACGAGAGCAGGGGCTAAAGGAATGTGTTAGTGTGTCAAACTGTAGGCCTGCTTTTGTCTTCTTGGTTGATGCTTAGGTCTGTTATGTGTCACAGGTGACTAGCTAATAAAAGGCTGATAAAGGGCACATATGCCACTTAACATACTAAATAGTATCCAGGTCCCAACTCGCTCTCTCTCTCTTTTAAACAGACATAATAAAGAAATAGACATCTAAGATTAAAAAAGATTTTTTTTCTGGCCCATGTCACAATCTCCATAGGTTAAGGGCCTGTGTATAGGCCACTTCTAGACAGGATGGTGCATGGCTAGAAATATTCTGGGCCTTGAAGCTCTCCGTCACCCCTGGATCCTGAGTGAGAATGGCCCTGCAGGCAAAGCTTTGGAGCCGAGCTTGTAAGTGCTCCTGCAGCAAGTCTATATGCAGCCAGATCTGAACATTTGCACTTGTGCTGGTTTGTTTTCTCAACTCTACCCAAGCTCGAGCCATCTGAGATGAGAGAACGTCAGCTGAGAAAAACGCCTCCATCTGATTGGCCAGCGGGCAAGTCTGTGTGGCATTTGATTGATGAAAGATTGTTGCAGGAAGGCCCGGCCTTCTGTGGGGAGTACCAGCCTCAGCAGGTGCTCCTGGGTGGCATAAGAAAGCAGGCTGAGCAAGCTGTAGAGACCAGACGCGTACCCAGCGTTCCTCCGTGACGTCTGCTCCAGTTTCCTGCCTTAAGTTACTTCCTCGACTTCCTTGCATAAAGGACTGTCTGCTTTAAGAGGAAATAAAACCTTTCTTCCACGAGTTGCTTGTGCTTGTGATGTTTATCACAGCAACAGAAGGCAACCAGGATGGCATTTTTACTAAACTTTACCGTTTGCTGGTTGTTTCTTGCCCCTTCCCTTCCTTCCTCCCACTCTCTTTCCTCCTCTTTCCCTCCTCTCCAGTCCTTGACTTCCTCATCTCCTCCCCTCCGTCTCCCTTCGGTCACACTGTCCTGTGATGGTTGAATGTCAGTGTCAGCTTGGCTGTGCTATCACACCTGTTTTCAGTCAAATATTAATTTGCACATAGGCAGGAAGATTTTTATAAATGTAGGTAACACAATTATTGGAGATTCGAGTGCCAGCTTCAGCGTCCCCCTCAGGGTTCAGAAGAAGACCTACAGCAAACACAGGACTTAGATCTGAGGGTGGAATGAACTCTGCACTCTGTACTTTTCTGTATCAATTTCTTTATTCTTCTCCTCCTGCTCCTCTCTTATTCTGTAAAGTTTCCAGTTTATATACACACACAAAACAAAGACTGTTCTCCGAGCTGGGACGTCCCTTACCTTTGGAGGTCCCAAGTGTGATCTATATGAGAGACTCCTTTCCTGACTGTAAGTCCTGCCAAGTAGAAGATAGTTGCAGGGAGGTGGCTTCTAATGTATCTCAGGGAACGGAGCAGAGATTAGACTGATATTAAAGGTGCATATTACTATAATCTGGTCTGCGCGGCTGACCGGTGGGACTGTTTCTCTCTCAGATCTTCAGGCGGTCTTTATTTATTGACATACAGTTGAAATGACACTACAGACTAGTTTATTACACAGTTTGGCTGTTCATTGGAAGTTGCTTTGGTTAAAGATTAGACCAATGGAAATGTAAAGCAATTTTCTTTAAATGAGTCAAAGGACTCAGTTATACACGGAAAGCATGGCTAAGTAGGCTTCTCATTGGTTAAAGGGGAATTAAGTAGACCAGAGAGGCCAAGGTGTGTCAACAGAGGTTAGAGGAAGAGCTGCCAGTTCTCTCACTGCCTGAGTGGCAATGAACAGGTGAGGTTTAATCATTGGGCATAAACACTACATTGTGAATGTTCACTTTGATTTCTGCTGGGCACTAAACTCAAGTTAATTCCATAACATCCAAACAATGAGCCAAGCGCATTTAAAACACAAGGTCCAATTTCATCATTTGTAAAATACCTTTTCATAGCAAAATCCCTTATATTTTAGTGACTCACAGATCTATCCAGGAAATTAATGCGTGCATTCGCTTTTATTTTATTTGTCACTTTTGAAAGATCAGTTTATAAAGTGCATTCTCCTTTAGGAGAAAGAGACCTTTCCTAGTGTCTAGTCACTTTGTATTGTGATGTCTGACAGTTTGTTGGACTTTGATTTGGTGATACTGCAGGATGCAGTTGAAGTTGGGTACCCATCTGACTGAAGAGCTCACCACAGTGGGGAATGAGCAGTGGAAAGAGGAATAATTCATGCTCATTTATCACATTTACACCAGTATCGATCAAACATGGATGAATCTAGAAAGCTTATTTCAGTAGACAGTTTTGTTTTTGGTGCAGTTTGAATCCTGTGGGGGCCCCTGTGCTGGAGTAACCTACAAGTAGGCATTTCATCTGGCAATGATGGTCCTTCCCTGCTGGCCCATGGGAGCGTCCTGAGGTTTTGTCTCTTCAAATGGTGTGCGAGGGAGGAAAAGAGCAGCAGATGCTTCCCCGGATTTAGACTGCAGAGAAAGCTGGCATTCAAGCAGCGTTAAATGGTGGTCTGCAGCCAGGTGTGTGAGTCTCCTCCCGCTTCAGCCGCTGCCGAGATGCTCTCTGCAGCAAAACTGCACGTGGTGCTGGGATTGTATCCCACATGGCCAGGGGGCAAGGAGATCACCTGACTTCTTCTGCAGTTTCTCCTGAGTGTATGTATGTGTATCTGTGCAGTGTGTGTGTTGTGTGCGTGTTTATGGGTGTGTGCATGTGTTAGTGTGTACATATGTGTGTGTATTAATTTGTAGTATGCTTGTGCATGCATTTGTGGCATATATGTATATATGTGCATATGTGTTCATGTATGGGTCTGTGGTGTGTTTGTGTCTGTGTATATATGTGTGTGGTGTGTACGTGTGTATGTTTGTACTTGTGGTATGTTTGTGTGTAGATTTGTGCAGTGTGTATATGTCTATGTATATGTATGTGAGTGTGTGGATGTTTCCGTGTCTCTATGTGCCTATGTAGTATAATGTATGCATGTGTATTTGTGTGAGTGCATGCATGTGTGTGTGGTGCGTGTGACTCAGATAATCTTGTGCAGGTGTTTGTTCATTCCTTTAAGATGCCAAGTGAAGAAAAGTGCTTTTTTTTTATCGTTTTAGTGACTAATCATCCTGGCAGCATTTATATTAAAAAGGCAGAAGTGTTCATGGCATTAGCTGATTACATATATGAGAGCAACCATGAATCCCAAGTCATGAAAATAAGCATTCTACAGAACAGACCTCTGTCACCTGTCCCCGGAGACAGAAATGAACACACAGCCGAAGCCATGACCACACTGACATGAGTCTACACATGGAGGGTGTGTCACACAGCCGAAGCCATGACCACACTGACATGAGTCTACACATGGAGGGTGTGTCCGTTGATTCCAGTGTTGGGACTCAGGAGACTTTAAAGTCAGTCGTTCTCACTACTGTGTCAGAGGTTGTAGTTATTTAGTAGTAATTAGATAGATAGAATTATGGATTTTATGTATGACTATATATGTTCTTGCATATATAGTATCTGTAAACATAGGGTTGTATAGAAATATGTGTACCTCTTTATAATTAATGTCCAAACATATATAGAGCTATGTGGATGTCTCTCTATCATAGCCATACTTAGAGATTTAGTCTTCATGTCCCATTAATATTGCCTTATGTTCCCAGTCTGTGAATAACAGTTCTTGAGTGAAATCTACCCTGATGTCTGAATTGTAAATGAGAATTTGCAAGACCTCAACCTGGCCTAATATTTTATATGGTCTGTCTCCTTTTGCACCACTGTGGGAACAGAACATCTGTGGCAGAGGCCACGCTACCTGGAAGCCTAGAGTATTTACTGTCTGGTCCTTTGCAGAGAAGTTTCCCAACCTTTGTTTTATTTTAACCTGGATTTACCTCTACATGACTGTGTGCTGTTTCGTCTCGCTGTCCTTTCGGTGTACATGTCTAGACGACTCCCTCTTGACAAAACTCTCCTCTCTTTCTTTCGGTGTGGAAGAAGGATCAGAGTTGGATCCCCAGCCACCATGTGAGGAAGTAAGATATGGTGGGGCATGTTTATAATCCCAGCTCTGGGGAGGCAGAGGCAGCAACTCCCTGGAACTATTTGGTCAGCTGGTCAGCCTAACCTGCTTGGAGATCTCCAGACCAGTAAGACACCATGCTTTAGTACAAAAATGGGTAGCTCCAGAAGGCTGTCATAAACACATATACACACATTCTCTCTCTCTCTCTCTCTCTCTCTCTCTCTCTCTCTCTCTCTCCACCTCCTTCCCCTTCTTTTCTCTCTCTTGGATGTGATTTTAAGTTCACTGGGCTTAGAGTCTGAGTCCAGCATCTGTCCTTTAAAGTGCCCCTCAATGTCTTCTGTCTTCTACTTAACTCACTTAAAAGCCAGTATCCGACTTCTTGTTGCTCATTTGAAAGTGATGAGGGGAGGGGTGTCACTCCACCCCCAGGCCAGCTGCTCCAAGATCTCTGATTTCTTCCTTTTCAAATGGCTGTTTGGCTATGGTCTGTCGGGGTGTAGTTTTCTCTGTATTTCCTCTGCTTGGTGTGGGCAAGAGAGCACATGACGTCGTCCTCAGCTTGTAAGCAGACAAGATCATGCCCTAGGGAGTGCTTCCTCAAAAGTCATTGGCTAAATGGGTCAAAATCCCACCACACTTCTTCCCCCTTTTTTCTAAATAAGAAGGTTCTAGTCCTAACATAAAACTGTCTACAATAAGAACAACTATCAAGTATTGTGTAGAAGAAGGAAAAGGTGATAGTACAAACAAAAATGAAACTATAACCAATAGGAATAGTTTTAAGTCATACTAAAATAAAACTAAAATAAAACTAAAATAGTTTTAACACATACTAAATGTTCAGGCCGTGGGTAACTGGCAAATAACAGATATTATTCCAATAGCTGTCCTGTCCTGGAAAGGCAAAGTCTTGTACCTGATATGCTCTGGCTAAGATAATGAGAAGATTGTAACTGTAATCTAATCTTAATCCTATCAAAGACCTGCGAAAGAAAATAATATCACCTGAGTAAGCAGGAAGTGCAAGCAAACGACTTGCAAAAAAATGCAAGCAGTGACAGAAACTGGCTGCCTGGACAGTCGCGCAATGTTTCTCTGTAACGTTGGGGTTAGCAACTTTGGCTGTAGGCCTAGACTATCTGACAGACCATTTTCAGAAGCAGGAACATTTGCAAGTCTGTCCTACACAGCAGTCATATTTCCTTGTATCCCACTTGTCTGGATCGGACAGCGTACTTACTGTCAGTAATCAAGGCAAGGGCAGTTCTTTGCTCAATAAGCCAGTTTTGCCAAGAAGAAAATAAGCTTCACGTGGATTACTTTCATTTTTAAAAAAATAAGCCAATAGAACTTCATGTATGAGCTGTCTCTGTGTCGCTCCCACTTCCTCTTCCTGTCAAACTCTTCCTGTGTGCCCCTTCCCAAATCTACGATCTCTTTTTTGTTATTGTTAGATACAAGCACACACATATGCACACATGTATATACAGCCTACTGAATCTATTTAATGTTTCTCTTATGCATATGTGTCTTGGTCTTGCCTCTTGACAACTTACTCGAGAGCTTGTCCTGGGGAAAGCGACCCCTCTCTCTCAACAGTCATGAACCCCTTATAGCTCCCATCTGGAGCACTGCCACGTAAAGTTTCCTCTCTTTGTGCTGATATGTCAACTGATGCTTTACCCAGGCTTTTAGTGATGCTTTCTGGCACATTGATCGATGCATTCCTTTTTAATATCTTTGAATAGGAGTCCAATTGCTCCTTGAAATTTATATTACTTAGTACTTGAAATATATTGATTGAAAAGCTTTCTCCCTTGATTAGTGCTAAGCATGACTTAACAGTTTTAATTGATTTGAAGAAATTTCCCCTGGATGAGGCATCTGATTGGTTGCAGTAGAATGACTGCTAAGGGTTGCTTTATTTTTACTTTTTAATTTAACCGTGTGCCAAAACATGAAAAAAATTGCCTTGTCCTTAAATTCTACAAATGGGATGATTTTAATCTAGAAAATATATATTGTAGAGTATAGAATTCATGTGTAAAGAAGGTAAATATTTAGATCAATTAAAATATTCCAGTCAATTTGATGAGTTACATTTTATACTCATTATCAAGACAGACACACAGAAATTGACATCAGGGTTAGCACTTAAGATGTCTCAAATTCGGAAACTACTCTCAGTGAGTGGGGGGCTTTCCTAACTAGAGTGAGCTGATGCAGTTGAACTACTCAGGTGAGCAGCCTTCCTTCCTGCAAGGTGAAGGGCGCTAAGGAGAAAAGGTCAGGAGAAAAGGTCAGGCGGCACGAAGGGGTGATTGGCAGCTCAGAGACAGCACTAGTTAAATTGCCAGTCTACTGTCCAGCCTGACATAGCCCTGTGACAGCAAGTCATCACATAGCAATTGTTCTATGTGTCGTTCTGTGCTCGTAAGCAAGCCTCTGATTTAAAATGTCACACCTGCAGACCTTCATCCCTCTAGAAGCAAAGAGAACAGGTACATGACTCTTGGTTTTTAAAACTCATTTGACCTCCTCGTATCTTGTTTTTGATAAGCCAGTGTCAGAAGTGAGTTCATACACTAAATTCTTACCATAGGAATGAGTTTAAATTTGAATTCTGAGAGCTCACAGGAAGTGTTTGCGTTGGCACTTGCCCTAGTAGGATGGAAAGATGCAGGAGTGGCCAGTATCAGAGGAGTTTAACCTTAGGTTAGGGACCTAGAAAACAAAGTAGTAATACACAGAAACGACAGAAAGAGGTTACCTTAATCACTTAGTAACAGTAGGCAGATGCGGTGAGCTCCTAGTCCCAGTGATGTGCCCCTCCAGTGGAGGAGGGAGCCAAGGAGAAAGAACTAGTAGCTGTCTCTGTCTCCGATGGATGCCATTAGAAAGACAGGAAGCAGTTACAAGAATAATTAGAAGCTGACAAAAGAGCATCTGGTAGCAGCATTTTATGACTCCCTCCCACTAAGAATGCTACTTGCAAACCATAGACATTGTAAGAAAGCTCTGTTTGTGCTAATCCCCCAGTGTTTACCTCCAGCTCCTGATCTGCAGTGCAGCCCTGAATAGCGGGGCCCAGTAAATGGCATTTCTGTTTCCAAGGACACAATCATCTTTCTTGTCGAGCATGCCAGCAAAGTCTCATTTCCATCCCACTTCCTGTCTTAGTCTTGAGCAACTGAGCTCCACCACCGCATTTAATTACTTAGCCAGGTCAGATGAAAACAGAAAAGGATGGCAGGTAACTCCCCGGAGGAGGTGTGCACAGTGGCGTGGGATGGGTGTGCTAGAAAGGAATGTGTTTATAGAAAATCACAGAGGAAGAACAACACCGTGGGAAGAAAAGGCTTAAACAAGAACAAAGGCTTGCTGGCTGCCTCACAGCTAAAGAAGCAACAAACTAAAAGGGGAGCCTGGGGAAGAAGGGGCTGCCTGGGCAGATAGTCTTCCAAATGTCCTCTCTGCGAGTACACCAGGCTTACATCCAGTGTTTGTGCTTCTGTCCTCATTACGTCCTGGGGGACTTTGGCTAAGGAATGTATGGACAGGTGGCTTCAGGTTTGAAATGTACATATTTTGGGCTTTTCTAAAACAGTTTCATGAGAGAAGAGAGCAAAGACCTGAACAGCACAGGTCATTGTGAAGACCAACAGGGCTCCGGTTCTGTGTTCTCACATGCAGGGCTGTCCCTCTGGTGAGGCACGGTGATAGCAACGGGTATGGCCGGTAGTCTGCAGGACTGACCTGTGGAGAGATGTCAGCGTATAAAGTGTGAGGTAGTTCTGGGAGTGTGAGGTTCCAGGGTTTTAGTCCGACGGCTGTTCGAAGGCCCTGGGTTAGTTCTGACGGTCACATTCATCCATAGGAAGTGACAATCACCAGACAAGAGGGATCTGAGGTTTAATGTTGGCACAGCACAGGCCTGAGAGGAACAGAAACATGAGCTATAGATGCCTGAAGAGCGGACCCCAGATGCCAGGTGCTGTGGCTCAGATGTAAAATGTCACCCACATCCTCATGTATCCTAACACGTGTTTCCCAGATGGTGGTTCTGTTTTGGGAGATGTGGAAGCTTTGGGAAGCAAAGCCTAGCTGGAAGAAGTCCATCTCTGGGGGTGTGAGCCTGACCCCGTTTCCTATCTGTCTTTGCTTCCTGATCTGTGTAATGTAACAAGCCGTGCAATCTGCTTCCTCCAGAACAGCCAGAGTCCCAGCTGCTGCACCTTCCCCACCATGAATCTCAGAGCTAGAACAACGTTCCTCCTGCCCCAATTGCTTCCTGTCAGGGTATCCTGAAAGCGATAATGTTCAGCACAGTGGTTATGTGTCAAATGCAGCTCCAGGTGTCTGCCCAAAATAGAGGTGCTTCTTAAGAAGAGCAGAGACTGGTCCTAGGGAGGATGAGACCCTGTCTGATCCAGCATACTAAAATAAAAATAGAGAAGCTTCCTATATGGGAGCTTGGCACAGCCAGAGACACGAAGAACAGAGAAGAGGACTGAGTTAAAAGTGTATACAAGGATCCTGGGTTAGCCTGCTAAAGCTGCTGGGACAAAATGCTGTCGTCTGTTGGACTAACCAGAGTGGACTTTACTCTCTCAGCTCTGAGGCTGCAGGGTGAGAGCCAGGAGGAGCAGCGGTGTTTCTTCCCAGGCCTTGCTTCGTGTGTGGCTGACAGCCTTTGGCTCTGTCTTCTACAGGCCCTTCTCTGCCTTTTGTGTCCTGCTCTAATTTCTTAAGAGTTCACCAACCACACTGGATTCATGCTCAGACTAAAGGTCAGCTTTTGACAGGATTACTTTTGCAAAGACCTTCTCCATTACAGTCGTATTCTGAGATTCCAAAGCTGCAGGGGTTCAGGCCACAACTCAACACATAACTGGCCTAGTGACCCTCATGGAAGGAATCAAGAAGGGGAGCTGGGTTCGAATCTGCATGTAAGTTCCAGGGGTTGACTCCTCCACCGCTCTTGGGGATCCTCATGAGAAGTGTTTTGTCTCTGAATGTTCGTCGATTCCTTAAACATTTGATAACCACAGAGTGTTGAAGCAGAGGAGTTTCAATCTGGGCTCTTCTTGATATGGTAGTGTTGAGAGTGAGAATTGATGCTGCGAAGGCTCCTGGCCCAGCCTGCCAGCATGAGGCTGCATTTTGCTGGTCAGACTGTCTCGTGTAGGCTCAGCTTACAGGATGGAGAGTGACATTTGCCCCTTAAACAACACTCACGTACACAGGACAGTCTTGGGAAAGAAGTGGAGAGAGAATTTGTGGTCAGCCCTGAAACTAAAAGATGTACACCATAGGATTTGAACCTATTGGCTGGAAAATGCAATAGGAAAGAATTTGGAGTATATTAATTTTTTCTTTTGAATTTACTCTACTAAGAACATGAATTAATCCTAGGTCTCACCATGAACATCACAGTTGTGACTGGTCCTCATAATTATAAGTAAGTAAGAAATACTGAGCAAAGTTAGAAAATACAGAATTTAAAACCAGTTTGAAAGGAAGAGTGAATCTCTTTCCTCTTCCAAGAGCCTCTTCTCTTTCTTCCTTATTTTATTTTAGATTGACATGTGAATATATAAATGTACGGGACACAACATGGTGTGTTTGTGTGTGTATGTGTGTGTGTGTGTTTGTACATACCTACATGTGTGTGTGTGCAGGTATCCGTGTACATGTGGTGTGAATACCTGCAGCTACATAAGCGTGTAGAAGGCAGAGGACAAACTCAGTTGTCTTTCAGGTACTTCACTCTTTGTTCTCAAAACAAGGTCTCTCACTGGCCTAGAACCTTCGAACAGACGAGGCTGGCAGCCAGCAAGCCCCAGAGATTGGCATGTTTCCAATCGTACACCATCCATATCTGTCATTTTTAAAATAATACCTGGATTCTAGAGATCAAAGTCAGGTCCTCATTGATTGAGTCTACTCCTCAGCTTCACAGAAAGATGTCTTGCTACATGCGTGACTGCATCATGATCAGATACACAAGCATTTGTTCCAGCAGCTTCAGCGAGCTGATCCAGAGTCCTTGATACAATCAGGGCATGGCAATACTATGTCCTAATTTAATTGAACAAAGCTGTTCTTAGCTTCTTAAAATTTGCCCAGATGTCCCCAAAGTAGAAAACCTGCTCCTGGTGCTTGCTCAGGTCTCTTCATGGTCTCAGTGCTTGTCTACCATCAGAACATACAAAGGCCCTCTTGCTCACGCTCTTCAGTACTAACATCTGCAGTGCCACCATAATAAGTGGCCTTGTCTGCAGTCCCTGCATTCTCAAGTGTTGGTTTTTCATGACTGCAGATAGTGTGATAAGGGATACACTTGGGCCAAATACCTTTGCCAGACTTTGGTTGATAGATCATTGTGTTACAGATCCAACCCAGGGCTGACAACACAGGCCAACTCTCTATCAGTGAGCTGCATCTCCAGCCTTTTTGTAACATAAAAACCCCATATGTATGAGTATTGGATCTGCAGGAGGTCAGAACTGGGAGCAGTCATGTTGGTGCTGGGAGTTAAACCTGGGTCCTCTGCAAAAGCAGCCAGTACTCTTAACTGCTGAGCCATTTCTCAAGCCCATCTTTGCAATGTTTTTAAAAGCAAAAACCATAATATTACCTTGACAGTAGATTGTCAAAACAGAGTTTAATTGGGCTTAATAATTTTGATTTGCCATTTCAAATTCAACCTTAGACATGTATACGTATAAATTCTCAAGAGCACACTGTGAAGGTGCTGCTTCCCTCAGCCCACACCAGTGCTCTTAGACAATCTGTTCAATAGATTAGAAAGTAGTACCATTGTTACTTTAAAAAATGCTTTCTATATTTTCATGTTCATGAGTCTAAATGCACACATGTCACAGTATGCATGGGACACATAGGTGCATGCATGCTACAGTATGCATGGGAAGTTTAGGTGCATGCATGCCACAGTATGCATGGGAAATTCTGTGTATGCATGTTACAGTATGCATGGGACACTTAGGTGCATGCATGCCATGGTATGCATGGGAGGTCCGGGAAGACTTCAGATGTTGGACCTCACCTCCTCCCTTGTTTGAGAATGGTCTCTTACTGTCCATCAGTGTGTATCCTGTGCTACCTGGATCATGGGACTTGGGGCTCTCCTATCTCTGCATAGAATACTGGTACTTGAGATGTGTGCTGCGGTGCCGAGCTCTACATGCGTGCTGGGAATTCAAACTCAAATCCTTACGCATGCACAGAAAGCACTTTACCCATTGAACCATCTCCCCAGCCACAGCCCTGTGTTTCATTTGCATTTCTTTAATTTTGAACGACTAAAAGTTCTATATCATATTTTATCAACCCTTAGAGAACTTCATACAATGTATCTTGATCATATTGTCTCCCCACTCCTCCCCAGATCCACCAGACTCCCCGTGTTTTTTTTTAATAAGAGATTATCTTGAAGTAGATGACCTGATTTTATGACTTTCACCCTTTTCCCTGCATTCCTTGAACCATGGGCATAGAGGTTGTAAGTTTGTTTATTTGTGGGTGGGCACCCCAGTTTCTGTGTTTTTTAAAATGATCTCTATCTGCTTCCAAAGCTTCTTTGATGAGAACTGAGAGCAATGCTTATCTCTGGGTAAAAGATTAGCCTTTAGAATGCAGTTGGAGATTGTCCTGATTTAGGATGGTGGAAGCAGCAGGCTCTCATATAGGTTTAGTGACCCCATTATACATAGGTAGTTGGCTAAGTTTACTGTGTCAGGCATGGGCATGGTCTAGTCAAGCGTCCCTTACATCCAAGTAGGTGACGATTGGTTACCCCAGAACGAAAGTACTACTATTGCACCTTTTGAAATAGATTTCCATACTGGCCACTGCTGTACTTTGTAGGCATTACAACCAGATAGGACTATAGATTACTATCTCCCCGGGCAGCTTATGTAACTCCTGAACCTAGGAGAGTCAGTCCTTGGGGAGGAGGAGGCTCCCATTGCAGAACCAGATCAATTCCTTCGAACACTGTGTCTGAAGTGTGTGGAGTCTTCAACGATAGGATTTCACCACCTTTTCCTGGGATGTCCTAAGGGCCATGGTAATAGCCTATATTGCTTTGGGGGTTTCACTGGGGTCCCCTGGGTTTAGAGTTTTTGCTGGCCATGTGCATTAGTCTTTGTGTTGCTGTGACAGATGCTGGAGAGGCTAAGAGAGGGTGTGAAGGGCACCCCCCTCGTGATCTCAGCTCATGTTTTCATTTCATGGTTGACTCACTGCACTGCTGTGGGCCCTGCATGGACCTGCATCATGTGGACCCTTGCATCATGGCTGCAAGTGGCTGTGGTAGGGCAACACTGCCCATATCATGGCATGCAGGAAGCAGAGACAGGCAAACGGGAAGGGGCTACAGCAAGCTACCACCCTCAGGGATACACCCCGAGTGATCTGTCCCTGGATACTGACACATGGGTTACCTATACTTCAGCTCTTTCTTGACCTACCAGTCAATTGTGTCTGCTGTCTTCTCTGGCCTATATTTATTTACCTACCCTTCCGTATCTGAGAATTCACTTCTGTTTCCCCTTTATTTATTGTTTGTAAAATTTTAGGCTGTGAAATGTTAAATCATGAAAGAAGATGGTGATTTATTGACTAGAAATTTTGTATATAGTTTCAATATAGACATTTAAATTATTTTTATTTATTTTTTTAAATTCTTTTTTAAACATCGAATTTGTGTTTGCTTAGTGTGTGTGTGTGTACACGTGTGTACCTGTGTACGTGCACACACATGCCATGGCATGCGCATGAAGGTCAGATGACATACATGACTCAGTCCCATTCTTCTACTGTATGGGTCTGGGGAGTAAACTTAAATCATTAGGATTTGTGGCAAATGACTATACCTGCTGAGCCATCTTGCTGGTCCTAAAAATTTTGCAATATCAAATTTATTAGTGGGACTTATGGATTGTGTGTGCTAATTTTAAAAGCATTTTTGAAATTACTATTATAAATAATTTATCTATGAATTTCCTTCTAGAACTTTTGTGATGTGAGTTTAATCTCAAATGATCTTTGGTGGGATGAGGACAGGTTATATTTTCCTTCTAGTCAAACAGAAACCTAGCCATACTAATACTACCTTCTGAATAATCCATCAGCTCATATTGATTTAAAGACTTCTTTATCCTAAGCCAAATTCTTATATATCCAGGGTCAGTTTTGTACTCAGTTTAGCTTTAATGATTCAATTTATTTTCCAGCAGTATCAAATTAATTTTAGTTAGTTTATCTCAAAAGTAGGGCTTCCTACTTAAAGAGGGCACATATATGGGGGTGGTGTGAGAAAAAGTTGGTGAGGTGAAGGGAATGTTGTCAAAATTAGATAAAAGTGTAAAAATATGAAGTGCAAACATTGCAGTTTTAGACTCTGGGCACTCCCAACAAAGATGCATTGTAAACATTCTGATAAAATATTCCCTTAAGGAAGGTTTGTTCTCTCTGACTCTGTCTCTCTGTCTCTTGCTCTCTCTCTCTCTCTGATACACACACATGCACACACACACACACATTCTCACACACACATGCACACATGCATGCACACATGCATACACAACGCACACAAGCACACACGCACACATGCACACACATGCACACACTTGCATACATGTGCATGCACACACGTGCCACACACTGATTTTCCTTCAGCAAATGATCACATATTTAGAGACAAGGAAAGCAGTGTTTCAGCCCACATGTTTGAGAATTATCTTTGACTTTTCTTTCTATCACATCAAGTTGGAAATATGAGGTTAAGAGTGTCCCCCGTGTGCCACTTGACAATGTTTCAGAGAGAACTACATGGGGACACAGGACGACAGCTTTCCCAGCTTCCCCTGGGCCTGCACATACAGCTGCTGAACTTCCTTTACATTTTTGTCAACTTTGATGCCAACCCAGAGGGACGTAAGACGGAGCCATCCCGAGCTGGCACATGCATTCCTGGAGAGCAAGCCTTTAAAACTCTATTGGCTAGTGAAGTGGGAGGGAAATTGACAAATGATGTCAACACCCAAGACCTGGAGGACATTTGTGCTAATTAAAGCATCAGGCATCTTAGGGAGCGAAGTCTTTGGAAAATCTGTGTGTATGGCCAAGTTTATGTGAAGAATTTTGGGGAGGAACCAGAAGTTGTGTAAGAACTGGACTGATTGGGGGAGACTCAGCGGTAGTGAGTTCACAGAGTGTCCCGTGGTAAGTATGAGGGAATACTTTATCGTTAAAAGAGAGGTTGGCTGCCTACTGTAGCCTCCTGGGATCTTCCTGTGCTGCCCCGAGAGTCTTTGGGCAGAAGGAGCAAAGGAAATGATAAACACCAGTCAGAACAAGGTTTCTGGAATCAAAAGGCAAACAACTCTATGTGTGGCCTTTTCTCTACTCTCTCTCATCAGTCTTGGAGGCTACCTTTGTTGTTCATCAGTTGCAACAATGAACCTGTGCCCATTGTGTAAATGCGTACCTTAGGATGCTCATATTCTTATTAGACGACCTAGAGTATGCTACCCTTAACAGAAGATCCTGGGGCACATAGTGATAGAAATCTATAATTACACAGAGACAGAAAGATAGAGAGCAAGAAAAAGAGATACACAGAGAGGAAGAGAGAGAGGGGGGAAGAGAGGGAGACAGAGAGACCTTCGTTTGCAGAGGAACCACACTGATTTATATTTGCAGAACTGCAGACCCTTTGGGGTCATTCCAGCCCAAGAAATAGAAATAAATACAGATTTAACTAGATGTGTGGCCCGCATAAATGATACAATGGGGTCATATCACATTGTCAGAAAATAAGGAGTTGTTTGGGGAGAATATTATTTGATGTTGTGTTTTAGCATTTGTAGCGCAAAGAACAGTGAAAGTGGTTATTTTTAGCAAGTTCTCACCAGAAAGTCAGGGATGTTACAATGAGAAAGGGCACTCGGGGCTGGGGAAGAGACTCATGGGTAAAGCACTTGCCATGCAAGTTTACTGGACCCAAGTTCAGACTGTCACAACACACGATAGGCATCTGTGGTCCCAGCACTCTGGAGGCAGAGACCTTGGTGCCCCGTGGGAAGTTGACTAGCTAGACACGGTAGAATTGTCAGGCTCTGAGTCTAGCTAGAGCTCCTGCTTCAGTAAACGAAGAGTGAAGGAAGTGAAGGAAGACACCTGATGTCAACTGTGGGGCTCTAATGCTTGCACACACCTTGCATGTCCACTTGTCTCCCCTTCCAGGGCTTTGGGGGTGTCTGCTCTGCAGCTGCTCAAACAGAGGGGCCTTTGGGCTAGGTGCTGTGAAAAGCACCAGGCTTACCCCACAGAGGAAAGTCCTAGGACAAGCAGGAAGTGATTTCTCCATGAACCCCGAATGACAAAATGAGACCCAGGACTTTTTACGGAAGACTGCGGGATTCTGAGCACACAGGCCCCTTTTGCGTCAGTAGGATGAGAGCCTGTGTTGGCGAGCCTACCCATTCTGATGTGTTTCCTTCTTCTGTGACACACAACGCTCACATCAAGGTTATCTGTGCAGCCTGGTGTCCTGTCCCTAGCCTTTCTTCTTGTTTTGACTTTGACTTCTTCACAATGCTCTAATGCTACCTTCCGGCACTGCGGTCCCATCCTAATGAAAATGGCCGCCCTTTTCTCTGCCCCTGGGTGATTCCTCTAGCTGTTGAGGCTTACCATCCAAGCCTCACTTGCAAACCCTTCTTTTTCTAACGTCTCCTTCCAGCTGAGTTTCCAAGAAGAGCAATCTACGCAGGATCTGTCATTCCAGCTCCTGTTCAGTTGCTTTCTGTCCACCCCTTGTGACTATATCCGCATTGCTCTGAGCTCAGATGTTGGCACGATTAGCCTTAAGGTCCCCACAGATTGCTTACAGCTGAATTCACTGTCACACTGGGCCCTGTTTTTCTTCAGTCTTATAATGTTAGGCGTGCATGCTCGGTCACTTACCTCTGAGTCCCTTCCAAACGGTCTTGACTGGACTTTCTCCTGCCTCTTTGATTTATTTTTTTCTGCTTTATTCTTTGCATTCTAAAGTTATTTGTTTTTCTTGCTGATCTCAAGTGTTCCTCTGAATTCAATTTCCTTTTCCATATAGCTTTATAATTATGGTTGTTTTAAGTAGGTGTGCTTTTGACAGTAATTCCTTCCTCCTGGATGTCCTCATGACCTTGTCTCACCCAAGTAAACACCTAACCCATAGCCTCAAGCCCAGAGATGTCTGCTTCTCCTCTGAGGTTTTCAGACCACAGAGCTGGGATTCTTCGTACACAGCCAAAACACAGACAGAATCTACTGACCCTAGCTCCTGTGTGTTTCTCTGAGGAGTCAGACATCTATGGTGATGATGGACGGAACCTTTTTTAATTTTCCTTTTATTTCTCTGCAGTACTGTGCACTGTGGGTTTGCTCTGTCTTGATTATATCTGACTCCTTATTGCCCTAGTATTTGGCCTGCCCTGAGAGTGAAGGAAATGTCTTTTAAAAATACGTATTGTGCTTCTGTGGTTTCCTATATACCCTGATACCAACTCTCTCCAAAGAAAACAGGCAAAAGAAAGCAGAGAGGTGGACTCTTCAAGGGCATGGCTGGCTCTGAAATCGCCTATCATTCTACCACCTAGGAAAGCGATTTAGCTTCCGCTCATGCTGAGTTATGAATTGGGGCTTGTTGCAGTTGGCTGCTCATTAGAGGTGTTACTTTCTTTATCCACTCCCTCCCCCAGGGTGGTGCTGAGCCAAGCTAGCGGGATCCTGAGGGAAGGCAGACTGGACCCCTGGACATCACAAGTCTGAGGCTAGATGGTTAATTAGGACACATGTTCTTGACAAAGCCATGGATTTCTGTCAATAACACCTTCAGTGTAGTTGTCTTTACACTGAAGTCACTGTGACAGTGGACAGGTAATGTCCACCAGTCCTGTAGCAGCAGCCTGTTGTAGGGAAGGCGTGGCTCTAGCTGACCAGGATCCAGCAAGTGGAAAAGCACTATGCCAGGGCATAGGAACTGTGGGGAGGAGGGGTACGTGTGAACTGTACTCAAGGATGTGACAGCCTTGCACGGGAAGTGGGTGTACACACACACACACACACACACACACACACACACACACACACCCCATTGTGCTGTATCTGTCAACTCTCAAGCAATATTCACACAGTGTTCCAGCCATGCAATAGAGCATCAGGCCGAGAGAGTTCCCATAACAAGGAAGCTATTTTGAGGTCCTTCAGTGACTCTGGCCCGGTGGGGAGGGAGTGATGCGCACAGGTGGTGGTAACAGAATCACGGATTAAGGGGATATGAAATGGTTTCTTGTTGGGAGCAGCGAGACCCCAGATCCTGAATTTATTGTAATCCCCCGATCTGAGTGCCTACAGCTGCTCTGAGCACGAAACCTTCAGGAGTTCCTGATGGCAGGAGAGTGGTTTCTGGTGGGTTTGGCTGGGGCGTGGCTATCTCTATATAATCTGCCCCTCAACACAATAAAGGGGGCATTCTTGGGGAATTCAAGGATGACCCGTGTCTCTGTCTCTCTGTCTGTGTGTGTCTGTGTATTTTAACCTCCAGCCCCCTTACCCAAAGCTCGTGAACTGGGTGCCAGTGCAGAGAGCATAGACACGAGGGCGCAGTACATGGCAGTTCCAGGAAAGAGAAAGCGGGGTTGAATGTGGATTATTATGGTGAAGGCGTGGAAGACAGTGAACTGAAATGAATGTCAGCCAATCACCCAAGGTGCCAGCTGCGAAGACTGAATTCTGGGAAAGCTTACATTTTACCTCGTGTCTTCTCCAAGATGCATCTACCTTTATTTTAAAACTTATTTCTATTGTTTTCCCAAGTAAAATAACAGAAACCTTGAGCAGATGTTTGGCATTCATCATGGTACGGGTGTTCATCTTAGCATGTTGTCATGCACACCTGGACAGTATCTCCCTGACCCTGATTTGAGAAACAATATGTTTGTGTGTGTGTGTATACAACATATATATGCACATAAAATATATAACTTGTCTGAAAAAGTATATTACAAATAAAAATATACTGAACTTACAAATATATCAACCCATTTTAATCTCAAAATAAATATTAAGTGGGCGGTTTTGTCATCCCCATGGTCCTGAGATGACAAAGTCTTTGCCTGAGATTGTACATGTAGAAGGAATAACCTGGAAGCTGAACAGCATACTGGGTATCTCCATGGCACACACTCTGCTGCCTGCTATTATTCCTCTATTAAGATAATAGAGAGCTTGGAAATTTATTTTGGAAACTTAAAATGAGTCATGCAGTTATATTAGTGCATATTTAATGAGTTTAAATTTGTTATTGCTATGCAAAAGTATTTTCTGCAGCTGTTTGTGTATATCTGAGTATGCAGGTGCACAAATTGCGGGCTTAAATGGTTTGCCTTCACACTAATTCTGACTTACATTACAGTGTGCTCGGCTTCTTCAGTGATTATTTTATTTTTTTTACTACACATGTAATGGTAATTCAAAGGTGAATGCCATCTAACAGGCATCACGGGACATGCAGCTGGCTACAATGCAGGACGTGTATAGCAGAGCCTGTCTCTAAAAATGCAGAAGAGAGGTGCATTAAACCCGCAGTCATGGCCTGGAAGGCCAGTCCTGGAGGCCACAGCCCTTGGTTACATGCTGTTTTCTGACATGATTCTTGGGGAGATGTAAAGAAACATGTACTCACCTCAAAGAGGGACCTGAGGAGACATCAAAGGAAGAATACTCCCATAGTCTAATTGGAGAACCAATGTGTTTATTGGTTCTAGTTGCAGGAGTGTGGATGAGGGGCGACTTGCAGGAGCAGGAACAGACACAAAGTCAGCTGCATTGCCCAAAGCCTGCCCCAGCATCAGTGCCAGCTCATGAAATCTGTAACCCTAGAGATCTCTGTGCACCTTGCGGGCAGCACGGAGGGTGAGAGCATCTTCTACCCTCGGCAGATCTGACTCTAGTTATAAAGGCTCTGTCTTAGTTATGGTTTCTGTTGATGCATGAGACACCATGACACAAAGAAGCTGAGGAGGAAAGGGGCTATTTTCATCGAGTGCTTCCAGGGACCAGTCCATCCTCCAGGAAAGTCAGGACAGGAGTCTAGAGTCAGGGAGAGGAAGAGGCTTTGGATGAGTCTACTTACTGGCTTGCTTACTCAGATTTCTGATAGCACCCAGGACCCTGATAGCATCTGAGCACTGGCCCTGAGATGTCATCAACCAAGAAAATACATCACAGGTCGATCTGCTGGATGCATTTTCCCATTTGAGGTTCCCTCTTCCAAAACGACCCTAGTTTGTGTCAAGTTGGCATCAAGCTAGTTAGCACAGCCTCTGACTTCCTCATGACACTGACCTTGTCACTTTCCTTGGAGAGTGATGACCTCTTGCCTCCTCCATGCAGCCTAGAAGGAAGCAGAAAGTGTTCACGTTAAGCAATGATGACTTGCAAATCTTCTGTTTAAAATCCCACATCACACGGAAGTCCCAGACATGTTATATGTGTTTGCCATCGAGGACAGCTGATAAGAGGTATCCTTCCTCCCATCTGCAGACACTTTATTTAGTGTAACTCAGGAGCTCTTCTAGGTGCTGAACATGGGAGAGGGATAAGGAAGCCATAATAGCTACAGTTAAACATAAGCCATAAGACATTAGCCACTGGGATGTAAGGATGTGAAGACTGTCCAAGAGGGGTGATTGAGACTTGACGGTGGACCAAGGGCTCATTGAGTAGAGCAGACACGAGGCTTTGATTTACACCTGATGTTTCAGAGACACATATGGGAAGAGTCAGAGCAAAGAACATGATGCATACTCAAAGGTCCAGGATTGAGAAAGGGTTTGGATTATTCAAATAGAAGAAAGAATCAGGACATTTGAAAGAAGCCAGAATAGTAGACTGGAGGGTCTGGAAGATGTCTAGGTCCTGTAGAGGTACAGATTTCTGTTGAAGATTTTTCCATATCTCTTAATAGAAGATTTTGAAAACTATTGTCTTTAGGAGTCTTTGCTATTATATTTATAAATTTGTAGATTATTTTTTAGATGCTCTTTTTGAAAGAGCTAACAACCTACTGTCACTTTTCTATTTTTTATAGTCAATAACAAGACTTTGCATCTGAGTGTTTGACTGAATGGCTGCATCTGTTTTGTTTCCTTCTTGAAAATTAAAAATTAATGCTTCCCAACGAGTGACAGTAGATTGTTAATGTCACCTTAGACAGTGCCACGGATTTGAGAGATGTGACAAGAACAATCCAATTCTCATTAATAGAGACCGAGAGAGGGAAAAGGAGCAGTCCAGTGTTAATTCTCACCTTGGGGTGGTGAGTGCACAAGAGCTATGCCTCAGTCTGCAGACTGCAGCGCACAGCATGAGCAAATGGACCCCATGGGCAATGCATGGTCAGACACAATCACAAAGCCCAGGAATCAGGCTCCTCTTTGTAGATAATTCTGGAGAAAATGTAACTTCAGGATTGGGTAATTGAGAGCCACGGGCAGTGAGACTCTCTTCCCTCATCAGTCACTTTGAGTTTTTATGATACGGGGCACTGAGGGGCTTAAAAGTGTCAAATATGTTCATGAGAGGCCATTAATTTGGACTGGTTTTATACTCTAGACCCTAGAAGACCAGACAAAATGAGGATACAGTTAACTTGTGATAAGCACCACATAATCAAACTGACATTTGAGACAGGACAGCTGCCCCAAAGTGAGAGTCATAGCCAGCAGTCCTCAGGGAACAATTTTATCTAGCTATGGAAAGAAATATTTTTTCTGTTTCACTTTTCAAGAAAAGCAACTATTAGGTTATCAATAGCTTCATATTCCTTATTTCTATTTTCTTCAGTCCATTTTTATTTTCTATAAAGACAATCTTATCTACCAGCTCATTGGAACACACCTTTATTTACAGTTGTCGTCTTGGTGGATCATGCCTGTCCTGAGTGGTTGACAGTAGAACAGGGGTGTCCTGCCTGTCTATTTTCTTGTGAGTGTGAGAACACTGCACTTCCATTCTAGCATCCTAGCATTTCTAACTGCACAGTGCAGGACTAAGCATAATCCCAACTTGCTCACCCTGTTTCACAGTGATGTTTTTCCACTGCAGAACAAATTACGGTTACTCTATTTCCCAGTCTCTGGCAGCAGGCATTCCACCCACGTTTCTGTGACTCCTACAGTTCTAGTCACCTCTACAAGATGGGTCACTCAGTAACTGGCTTATTTCTCTCAGCACAATGCCTTTTGGGTTCATCCATGTTAACGCGTTAAGCAGAATTTACCTCTTTTAAAGGCTAATAGCATTCTGCTGACTTTGCCTGCCATATTTTATTTGTTTAGTTATCAGGAGACCTTTAAGGTTGTTTCTAGTTTTGACTATTTGGGAAGAGTGTGGCCATGCACATGGTTTGTGTTCTCTATTTAGTATTCTGATTTAATTCTTTTGGGTATTCATCCAGAAGTGAGATTGTGGGATTAAATGGTAAATATGCCTTCAAATTTTAAAGAAAAAACTCCACGGTAAATGCATCAAATCACAGTCCTCTCGGTGGTATGCAAAGGCTTATATTTTAATGCATTCTTGACAAGACTTTTATTTTATTTTACTACTATTTTATGTGAGTTTAGCTTTTGCTACCTTTTGTAATATGCCCATCTTAAGAGGTATGATAGACCTATTCTCTCTCTCTCTCTCTCTCTCTCTCTATATATATATATATATATATATCATATATATATGTTTGTTCTTTAGTAAAGAGTCTATTCAAATCACTTGTTCATTTGTAAGTTATTTTTTGTTTTTGCTGTTAGGTTGTATCCATGCAGAACGTAGTTTGGATCTTAATCCCATCTCAGGAAGTGGTTTGTCAATATATCCCCCAGTCTTCAGGTTGCCTTGGCAACCCTGTTGCTGATGATAGCCTTTGTTAAGTAGACACTCTTAAGATTGATGCAGCCATGTTTAACTTCGATGTGTGACTTGAGTGCTGGGTGTCATATGCGAGAATTCATTATTCATATCAATGTTTTGAAGCTTTTGTGTTTTCTGCTACAACTCCTTACAGTTTCAGGCCTTAGATTGAAATCTTTGATTCGTCTTGTGTTAAAGACAGATAAGGACCCAATTTCCCCTCTGGGTCTAGTTTCTTCATTCCTTTTGTAGAACAAGCTTTCTTTTCTCCATGGCATGTTTTTTGACACCCTATTTGTGGGTTGGTTGTCTTTGTGTGTGCTTCTGAGATTCCTATTCTTTTTTTCTGGTCTTTATGTCTATTTTTAAATTGAAAAATGTAATAGTGGTATGCCAATCATGATACTGTATTTCAAAATGGACACATACCAATTCATATATATATATATATATTACTCTCCCCTCATCCTGATATATATATATATTACAGTATATAAATATGTATATATATATATACTGTAAAATATTGCAAAGAAGAAAACAAAAGTTAAAATTACAGGTGACATCACTTGGATTCCACCAATGCTATTCGCTCTGGTAAGAGCCTTTTATCTGCCAAGTATAAAATGTCAGGGACAGGAGTTCACCTTTTCTAAGTGACTTATTCTGCCTTCAACAGTGCTGCACAGACACCAGACAAAACAAAGCCCATGCACCCATTGTTCCATAGTATCCTTGATGTATTAGAGTAAAGGCTACCTTAACTAGCTTTACTCTACACATGACTTCTCATTTTAAAAAATACAGTTGTGGCTCCAGCAGGCATTCACAGGAAACCTGCAGGCCACTGTGGTCAATGAGGCAAGTTGTCAAACTGTGAATCTTCACCTCTCCCTCCTGTGTTCTAAATCCAATCCTCCTGTCTCACCTCATCTCTGCAGCTGACTGCCTGCTGTGGCTTCCCCTTCCTTTCTGTTGCCATTTCCAAAGGATCACACAGATCTTCTCCTCAAACATTACTCTCCCCTCATCCTGTTATCCTAGCCCCTGAACTCCAGGTATTGCCTGGGAACTGGCCAAGGCTGACCGAGAAGCCAATAGGCCAGTGAAGCAGGGAGGTGAGTTACAGAACTTCACTTTCCCTCCTTCCCCCCAAATCAAGTTTTGTGTCTCATCCCAGGTCTGTAACAGACTACCTGTTGGGGACTGTCCTTGCTCTCTGTCCCCATTCCCAGGGGACTAAGCGGATCCTGGTGGAAACCTTGTTTTATTCTCCCTGTGAATCTTCTTAGCCCTCTCCAGAGCCCATTCCTATTCCTAAGTGTCAGCTCCCCAAACCTAGAAATACACTTTACCAGGAACCTCCAGTGCTCACACCTAGAAGAATCCCAGAAATTTCCTACCAGGCTACACATAGCCACCACACTGTTTTAAGAACCAGAGAGAGCAACAGAATTCCAGGAACAGAACACCCACCCAACAAAGACAAGACCAGATACTAATATTTAAAGTTAAAGTCTTCCCAAACCTAGATGCCTAGGTCCCAGCATAAAAACACAATCAATAATAACCAGGACAGTTTGTCTCCACTAGAGTCCAGCAACCCTACCTGGTAATTGCACCACAGCTGAAGCCTAAGGCAAAGATTTTAAAATATTCCTTATGAATATTATACTTGTCCTTAAAGAGGAAATGAATAAATCCTGTAAGGAAATTTATGAAACACAAATAGTGGATGGAACTCAATAAACAATTCAAGACCTTAAAGTGGAAATAGGATCAAAAAAGAAAAATCAAGCTGAGAGAAACTGGAAATGAAAAATTTAAGATTTTGAACAGGAACCTCAAAGCTAAGTCTCACCAACAGAATACAAGAGATCTAAGAGATACTCTCAGGCCTTGAAGATATGGTCGAAGAAATAGATACCTCAGTCAAAGAAAATGTTAAAATTAAAAAAGAATTCTGGCACAAAATATCCAGGCAATCTATGGTACTATGAAAAGACCAAACCTAAGAATAAGAGGAAGGAGAAGAATCCCAGGTCAAAGGCCCAGGAAATATTTTCAACAAAGTCATAGAAGAAAACTTTCCTAACCTAAAGAAGGACATGCCTATCAAGGTACAAGAACCATACAGAACACTAGATAGACTGGACCAGAAAAGAAATTCCCCTAAGCACATAGCACCCTAAACACTAAATGTACAGAACAAGAAAACATCCTCAAAAGCTGTAAGGGAAAAAGACCAAGTAGCATATAAGGGTAGACCTATTAGAATTGCACCTTACTTCTCAATGGAGACTTTAGACTCTGGAAGGGTTTGGACAGATATTGGCAGAGGCTGCTTGTGCATTTCCTGGCCACCCAGACCCAAAATAAGCACATAGAAACTGTATTAATTAAAACACTGCTTGGCCTCTTAGCTCATGCTTCTTATTGGCTAGCTTTTGTATTTTAAATTAGCCTGTTTCTATTAATCTGTGTATTGCCATGTGGTTGTGTCCTACTGGTAAGGTTCCATCTGGCATCTGTCTCCTGCAGTGGCTACATGGTTTCTCACTGACTCCACCTACTTTCCCCTCTATCTCTGCCTGGAATTCCCACCTTGTTCTATTCTGCCCTGCCATAATAGGTCAAAGCAATTTTATTCATTAACCAATAAAAGTAACACATATACAGAAGGACTTTCCACACCAGACAGATGTTTTCCAGACCCGAAGAGACCACACATGGTAGCCCAGATTACTATACAAGCAAAAAATCAACTAATATGTGATTTAACTTAAGGCCTGTTCCACAAGATGAAACCCATAGCCAACATTGCTTGGGTGGCCAAGAACCTTAGACTAAATAACTCAGGGAATTAGGGTAAAACCAAAACTACTGTTCTAACAAGTAAAAAAGTAGCAATAAAATGACTCTTAATGACATTCTGCTGTACTCATAGATCGGTGTCTTGCTCAGCTATTATCAAAGAAGCTTCATCATACAGCAAATGGCAACAGATAACAGAGACCCAATGGGATGTCTCCAACAGATCCCTTCCCTCAGGGATCAGGTAACCCCCTGAGAAGGAGGCAGAAAGAGTAAAGAGCCAGAGGGGATGGAGGAAACCAAGAAAACAAGGTCCTCTACGTCAACAGGATCAATGCATGTGTGAACTCAGAGACTGTGGTAGCATGGATAGCGCCTGCATGAGTCTGCACAGATGGGGTCCTAGAAATGTAAGAAGTGGACACATGCCCCCTTCCTAACCCAGAAGCTATCTCTAATGGATCACAACCTGCAAATGAAGATTTAGCTTTCTCCAAGGGAATCTTACTGGGGAAACACACTACTCCTAAGGGTAGGCTGCATGCCCAACAGTATGGCCAACAGAAAATGAACTCCACAGCATCACTGGAGGTTCCTTTTCAGGGTTCAAAAAATATATCTTATTTATATTTTATTGTCTATAAGTTATATCAACCATGTATACATATGATTGATATAATTTATATATATAATTTGCCCTACAAGTCCTTTGGGTATATTTGGCTTCAAACATAGTGTTTTTATGGGATTCTTGAGTGTGTGAACAAGTGGATCTCTGCATCTATACTGTTTCTTGTACTTTTCCTTGGGCTCTTTTCCTTCCCTTTGTTTTGCCCTAGTCTAATGTGTTAGTTTTATTATCTTTCCTTAGTTTTATTATTTTTCCTTAGAGGCCTGTTTTGTTTTGTTCTTTTCAGGATCTTTTTTAAAATTATTTTTTTCATTTATTTTACATTCTAGTCAGTTTCCCTCCCTCCTGTCTTCCCATTCCCTCTCCCCACTTCCTATCTAACCCCACCCCCACCCATTCACTCCTCCTGTATTCAGAAAGGGGCAGGCTCCCATGGGTATCAACAAAGCACATCAAGTTGAGGTAGGATCAAGCTTGCATGAAGGTGGGGCAAGGCAACCCAGCACGGGGAATAGGTTCTAAAAAGCCAGTCCAAGTACACCAGGGACAGGTCCTGATCCCATTGCTAGGGCCTCACAAACAGACCGTGTTACACAACTGTCACCCACATGTAGAGCTCCCTAGCTGTTGGTCCAGAGACTGTGAGCTCCCAGTCAGCTGTGTCTGTGCATCCAAGCTACGCCCCCATGACCTTGACCCTCCTGGCTCACACAATCCTTCCTCCTTTTTTTTTTTTTTTATCAGAAATTGGCTGTGGTCTCCGCATCTGCTTCTATCAGTTACTGGATAAAGGCTCTATGATGACAATTAGGGTAGTCACCAATCTGATTACAGGAGAAGGGCAGTTCAGGCACCCTCTCTACCATTGCTAGGAGTCTTATCTGGGGTCATCCTTGTGGATTCCTGGGAAGTTCCCTCGCACCAGGTTTTTCTGAATTGGATAATGGCTCTCTCTATCAGGTTGTCTCTTTCATTGCTCCCCTTCTCTATCCCGCCCTCATCCCAATTCCTCACGTTCTCATCCTCTGTCCCCTCCCCTCTACTGCTCCCTGACCTCAGTTTACCCAGGAGATCTCACCTAATTCCCTTTCCCAGGGAAATCCATGTGTCTAGAGGACACATGTTAAAGTTTAGAGGCCTCTCTCATGAGAGACAGAAAGGGTGTGGATTCAGATGGGAGGAGAGGTCGGGGTGGTGGACTGGGAGGAATAGAGGGAGGAAAACCACATCAGGGTATGTACCATCCTGCCTGGACACCACAGGATGGTTCGCGAGTCAGGCAAGGGGCTAGAGATTGAAACACACGCACACACACACACACACACACACACACACACACACACACACACACAGAGAGAGAGAGAGAGAGAGAGAGAGAGAGAGAGAGAGAGGAGAGAGAGGAGAGAGAGGTCATCCTTGAAACAAGAATGCCCCTTTATTGTGTTTCAGGGTAGCTTATATAGGGCTCTCTTTAACTAATGGCCATGCCCCAGCACCTGGGATTTTCAGCTGCAAACCCACCAGAAACCACTCCCCTGCCATCAGGAACTCATGAGGGTCTTGTGTTCAGAGCAGCTGCAAGCACAGGAAAACAAGTTGTTTATTCCAGCAGGCAAGGGGTCACAGAAAATTCAGCGTCTGAGGGTCTGCAATCACCAACAAGTGTATATTATGTGAGAAAAAATTTCTCTTTGTTAAAAAATAAAAGGAAAAAAACCTAAAAGTAAATAAATAAAGAAGAAATGCAATCACCTAAGGAAAACTGATTTTCTCCATTGATAAAGAAAATTAGGAATACTTAGTCATTAAAATAATTAATATATATTTAATCTAAAAGTTATCTTTATTCCTTTTACTTTTAACATGATCCACGCACTTATTAGGAGTACATATTTAAATTTGTAGTCAAACAAGAATTTGAAGGTTTTTATTTCCACAAACTGGTTCTGTTATATTGTGAATTCCACAACCAAGAACTCATTGTATTTCCATGAGTTTCTTTCATTTTTTTTTTTTTTTAGCCAGAGTGATTATTGTTAATGTTCTCATTGCGGACAATATCCTTTTGACAACATGATTAGAGAAAATAATCTGGTTAGGATATACACTCAACAAGACTTCTGTTAAAGTCATTCTAAATTTAAAATGTAACGACTCTCAAAAAGAAGAACCTGTTTGCCAGCAGCACACGCTGAACACACACTCAATACCTCCACCAGGGTTTCCACTAATGAGTTCCTATATCCTCATGGCTTCGAGTAAGAAGCTTTTCATTAGGGAGTGACATTGACGAATATGGGCAATTATACATTTTGTATATGAATAGTGTAATTTATGTTTTGAGAGCAGTCTAACACACACATTTATACCAAATATTATGTGGTTAAAAAAGCTGGGAGGCAAATGAGTCATTTCATAGGAAACAAGAGTTTGAAGGTGGCACCCTGGGGGGCTGGGAGAATGCCAAGGACAACAGTTGCTTGACTAGGTTCGCTGTTGAGTGATAATCCAGGATGTGAGACCTGCCCAGCCCACATCTGAAATCAAAGCTTGCCACACACACAATGTCTTACAACAGCAGGGTTTACGTTGTTGTCAATTAAAATGTCAGGTGGTATATGTGCAAACTTCAGAAGTCAAGTCATTCTGCTCTTGACTTTCTGTAGGGCAGGGCTGTCCTTTCTGTTGGGAAACATTCTTGGAGGAGCATTTACTATCTATCTGGGTTTAAATATATGGATGGAAAATTGACAAGTTCTCCTTTTCTGATTGAATCATTCTCCCTTTCATGAGAAGACAACAGTATATACAGGCTGGTCATTGAGAACCACGGGCTTTATTTTTAGTATTTTATTTTTTAAATATTTATTTATTATGCATACAATATTCTGTCTGTCTGCAGGCCAGAAGAGAGCACCAGACCTCATTACAGATGGTTGTGAGCCACCATGTGGTTGCCGAGAATTGAACTCAGGACCTTTGGAAGAGCAGGCAATGCTCTTAAACACTGAGCCATCTTTCCAGCCCCTATGGGCTGAAGGGATGGCTCAGCCGTTAAAGGCTCACAACCAAAAATATTTTTAGTATTTTAAAGGCCAATTTAACATTGGAAACTCTTTTAAGTCATTGGAGAACTTATAATTACTTCTAGTGAACAGCCGCAAACAATAAAAAGTTTAAGTGTGTTTCATATAGGTGTTTTTGGTGGCGTTGTATGGAACTCAGGACCTTGGTGATGATAAGAAAGCATTCTTTCATTGAGCCGTACCCCAAGGTCATATTTTTTTTTCAGAGTTTAGATGAGTTTATTGAGAGAAGAGAAAAGGGGAGGGAAGAGACCAGCCTCTGGGGACAGGAGTAGTGGAAAAGAAGAGAGGAGACAGAGACAGAGACAGAGAGAGATGCAGAGAGAGAAATGGAAAGAGAAAAGAGGGAAGTCCCAAGGTCATATTTTATATTTTTAGTATAAGCAAGTCTATATAGTTCTCCTTTTTCTTAATGGTGTGACTTTGTGTGTCCTTACATCAATTCTTTTGTCATACTAAATTAATTTCTGTAATAAAGGAAATCATGCAATCATAGGGATAAAGGATGCGAGCCCTGTCTTAAGAGACAAGGTGTTAACTGCAATGACTTTCTGGAGAATGTATTTGCGGTTTTGCAAGTGGAGTCCAGACTCCTAAACTTAAATGATGGTCTTCCAAAGGATGGCGGTATGGGAGTTCAAATGTGCACATCTCTCACACACACAGTGGGTTTCTGTCAGGACAGCAGGGGCCATAGTCAACATGTAACTGCTTCATAATCTGGACCCCACAGCTGTTGACCATGATGTGGCATTAGGAAAGGAATTCGAGGCAGACAAGAAGACAGTTGACAGCCCTACAACTTGTTTGCGAGTACAAGCAACTGTCTGCTGCCTGATAGTGATGCTCACATCCTCCTTCCTCATCAGCATGGCCTGGCTTGGCTCAATCCCTTCAGCACTCAGCTCAGGGAGTTATGACTTTGTTTCAGCTTCTTTTGATGGTAGGAGGACCGTGTCATGAGAAGACTTGGAGGACAGGAACATGATTGCCTCTCTGATTTTCATGGGTTGGGTCTTCACACAACCCAGGAGGTAGAGCAAATCTCTTCTAGGGCATAAAAATACCCCAGGAATTATGACACTCCTCAGTCCTTTCGGGGACACAGTGAAGGAAGAATGCTACCTGTCTGTCACTGGAAGAATATAGAGGGCTGTGAACTGTGTTCTTGAATTAGGCTTGCAAGGGATAGTTACCTTAAAATTTTGTAGGTGTAAAGTCCTGTTCATTCTGCAGTTTTACAGTGTGTGAGAGTGAGATAAGGTAACTCTATAATTTATTAGACAGAAATTAAAATTATTAATATTATCAATTCTAACAGCTTACCTTTAGCTCTTGGACTCCAGAAAGGCTGTGCTTTGGAACAAACACCGTGTTCAAAGCTGCACGTGAGGAGATTCTCTCTTCACATTTTCCTTCTCCTTCCCTCGTCCACTACAATCTTCACATTCTCAAGCCGAAATAGGTTTTGTTTTTCCCTCAGCTGAATCTAGGCCATTTGGAAGAGACAATATAGAGAGTATTCTGGTTTACATATATGGATTTTTTCTCTGAAGAAGAATTATGTGTGTGTCAGTATTTTCCAATTTGTCCTTCCTTAAGTGAATACATCCTTGTCTACCAATGATGTTCTTTCTCCAGTTTTCTACAGTCTGACTGGTTCAGTGTCTGTGCTGTGCTGTTAACTGAGCTCAGCATTTTTTTTTTTTACAAATTTATTCTGTTTCAAAGTATGTGTGTAAGTACACATGAATGCATGTGCCTGCCGAGACCAGAAGAGGACATCATATTCCCTAGATCTGTAGGCATAGGTGGTTATAGGTTTCCAGACACGGATGCTGGGAATTGAACTCCTGTCTTCTGCAAGAGCCCCAAGTGTTAACTACCTAGCCATCTCTTCCGTCTGTGAGCTCAGTTTTTATTGCATGAAAGCACAAGGAAGCTGCCTTTCTGACTTTCACAGTCAATCTCTCTACATAAGTAAAATTACACAGCTATGGGCAGGTCCAAACATCATCATGGAGCCAACCCCATATAACTGCTACTCAAGTCATGGTGTAGAATCTTCCCATCCTCCTGACAGCTGCTTAGACTTCTTGATATTCCTCCATGTTAGTCACTAATTGAGTATTATCCAAAGTGCTTGGGATGGGAAGTGCTTTGTGTCTATTCTTTTTTTTTTTTTTTTTTTTGAATTTATTTTTTTTTATTTTTTTTTTTTTTTAAGACTGTTGAGGACTTTTATTCCTTGGTTGCATGAATAGAACCTTCCAGCACCATGTAAACTATTAAGTAGTATGCCCACTTCTTTTTTTTTTTTTTTTTTTTTAAATTTATTTATTTATTAAGGATTTCTGCCTCGTCCCCACAACCGCTTCCCATTTCCCTCCCCCTCCCCCGATCAATTCCCCCTCCCTCATCTGCTCGAAGAGCAATCAGGGTTCCCTGACCTGTGGGAAGCCCAAGGACTGCCCACCTCTATCCAGGTCTCGTAAGGTGAGCATCCAAACTGCCTAGGCTCCCACAAAGCCAGTACGTGCAGTAGGATCAAAAACCCACTGCAATTGTTCTTGAATTCTCAGTATTCCTCATTGTCCGCTATGTTCCGCTAGTCCGGATTTATCCCATGTTTTTTCAGACCTAGGCCAGCTGGCCTTGGTGAGATCCCAATAGAACATCCCCATTGTCTTAGTGTGTGGGTGCACCCCTCGTGGTCCTGAGTTCCTTGCTCGTGCTCCGTCTCCTTCTGCTCCTGATTTGGACCTTGAGATTTCTGTCCGGTGCTCCCGTGTGGGTCTCTGTCTCTGTCTCCTTTCATCGCCTGATGAAGGTTAATATTCCTGAGGATGCCTATGTGTTTGTCTTTGGATTCACCTTCTTATTTAGCTTCTCTAGGAACATGAATTATAAGCTCAATGTCCTTTATTTATGGCTAGAAACCAAATATGAGTGAGTACATCCCATGTTCCTCTTTTTGGGTCTGGCTTACCTCACTCATGATAGTGTTTTCTATTTCCATCCATTTGTATGCAAAATTCAAGAAGTCCTTGTTTTTTACTGCTGAGTAATACTCTAATATGTATATATTCCATACTTTCTTCATCCATTCTTCCGTTGAAGGGCATCTAGGTTGTTTCCAGGTTCTGGCTATTACAAACAATGCTGCCATGAACATAGTTGAGCATATACTTTTGTTGTATGATAGGGCCTCTCTTGGGTATATTCCCAAGAGTGGTATTGCTGGATCCAGGGGTAGGTTGATCCCGAATTTCCTGAGAAACCGAAACACTGCTTTCCAGAGTGGTTGCACAAGTTTGCATTCCCACCAGCAATGGGTGAGTGTACCCCTTTCTCCACAACCTCTCCAGCAAAGGCTATCATTGGTGTTTTTTATTTTCGCCATTCTGACAGGTGTAAGGTGGTATCTTAAAGTTGTCTTGATTTGCATTTCCCTGATCGCTAAGGAAGTTGAGCATGACCTTAAGTGTCTTTTGGCCATTTGAAGTTCTTCTGTTGAGAATTCTCTGTTCAGATCAGTGCCCCACTTTATAATTGGGTTGATTAGCCTTTTACGGTCTAGTTTCTTGAGTTCTTTATATATTTTGGAGATCAAACCTTTGTCAGTAGCAGGGTTGGTGAAGATCTTCTCCCAGTCAGTGGGTTGTCTTTTTGTCTTAGTGACAGTGTCCTTTGCTTTACAGAAGCTTCTCAGCCTCAGGGAGTCCCATTTATTCAATGATGCCCTTAGTGTCTGTGCTGCTGGGGTTATACATAGGAAGTGGTCTCCTGTGCCCATGTGCTGTAGAGTACTTCCCACTTTCTCTTCTATCAGGTTCAGTGTGTTCGGACTGATATTGAGGTCTTTAATCCATTTGGATTTGAGTTTTGTGCATGGTGATAGATATGGATCTATTTTCATTCTTCTACAGATTGACATCCAGTTTTGCCAGCACCATTTGTTGAAGATGCTCTCTTTTTTCCATTGTATACTTTTAGCTCCTTTATCGAAGATCAGGTGTTCATAGGTTTGTGGGTTAATGTCAGGGTCTTCTATTCGATTCCATTGGTCGACTTCTCTGTTTTTATGCCAATACCAAGCTGTTTTCAATACTGTAGCTCTGTAATAGAGTTTGAAGTCAGGGATGGTAATGCCTCCAGACAATCCTTTATTGTATAAGATTGTTTTGGCTATCCTGGGTTTTTTGTTTTTCCATATAAAGTTGATTATTGTCTTCTCCAGATCTGTGAAGAATTTTGATGGGATTTTGATGGGGATTGCATTGAATCTATAGATTGCTTTTGGTAGAATTGCCATTTTTACTATGTTGATCCTCCCAATCCAAGAGCAAGGGAGGTCTTTCCATTTTCTGGTGTCTTCTTCAATTTCTTTCTTCAAAGACTTATAGTTCTTGTCAAGTAGATCTTTCACTTCCTTGGTCAGGGTTACCCCAAGGTATTTTATGCTATTTGTGGCTATCGTGAAAGGTGATGCTTCTCTGATTTCCCTCTCTGCTTCCTTATCCTTAGTGTATAGGAAGGCAACTGATTTTTTGGAGTTGATCTTGTATCCTGCCACATTACTAAAGCTGTTTATCAGCTGTAGGAGTTCTTTGGTAGAATTTTTGGGGTCGCTTATGTACACTATCATATCATCTGCAAATAACGAAAGCTTAACTTCTTCCTTTCCAATACGAATCCCCTTGATCTCCTTATGTTGTCTTATTGCTATTGCTAGAATTTCAAGCACTATATTGAAGAGGTATGGAGAGAGTGGACATCCTTGTCGTGTTCCTGATTTAAGTGGGATGGCTTTGAGTTTTTCTCCGTTTAATTTAATGTTAGCTGTTGGCTTGCTGTACATAGCTTTTATTATATTTAGGTAGGACCCTTGTATCCCTATTCTCTCCAAGACCTTTATCATAAAGGGGTGTTGAATTTTGTCGAATGCTTTTTCAGCATCTAGTGAAATGATCATATGGTTTTTTTCTTTCAGTTTATTTATATGGTGGATTACATTGATAGATTTGCGTATGTTGAACCAGCCCTGCATCTCTGGGATGAAGCCTACTTGATCATAATGGATAATTTTTCTTATGTGTTCTTGGATTCGGTTTGCCAGTATTTTATTGAAAATTTTTGCGTCGATGTTCATGAGTGAGATCGGTCTGTAATTCTCTTTCTTGGTTGGGTCTTTTTGTGGTTTTGGTATCAGGGTAACTGTAGCTTCATAAAAGGAATTTGGCAATGACTCTTCTGATTCTATATTGTGAAATACATTAAGGAGTATAGGTATTAGTTCTTCTTGGAAGTTCTGGTAGAATTCTGCATTGAAACCATCTGGTCCTGGGCTTTTTTTCGAAGGGAGATTTTTGATAACCATTTCTAATTCTTCGCGAGAAACCGGTCTATTTAGATCATTCACCTGGTCTTGGTTTAGCTTTGGTATGTGGTACTTATTTAAAAAAATGTCCATTTCTTTTGTATTTTCCAGTTTTGTGGCATACAGGCTTTTGTAGTAAGATCTAATGATTCTCTGAATTTCCTCTGTGTCTGTGGTTATGTCCCCCTTTTCATTTCTGATCTTATTTATTTGCGTGTTCTCTCTCTGTCGTTTAATTAGTTTGGATAGGGGTTTGTCGATCTTGTTGATTTTCTCCAAGAACCAGCTTTTTGTTTCATTGATTCTTTGGACTGTTTTCTGTGTTTCTATTTTGTTGATTTCAGCCCTCAGTTTTATTATTTCCAGTCTTCTACTTCTCCTGGGCGCGTCTGCTTCTTTTTTTTCTAGAGCTTTCAGGTGTGTTGTTAAGTCCCCAATGTATGCATTCTCCGTTTTCTTTAAGTGGGCACTTAGTGCTATGAACTTTCCTCTTAGCACTGCTTTCATTGTGTCCCATAGGTTTGAGTATGTTGTCCCTTTATTTTCATTAAATTCAAGGAAGACTTTAATTTCTTTCTTGATTTCTTCCTTGACCCAGGTGTGGTTCAGTAGTTGACTGTTCAGTTTCCATGAGTTTGTCGGTTTTTTGGGGGCAGCGTGGTTGTTGCCTTCTAATTTTCTAATTTTAATCCGTGATGATCTGATAAGACACAGGTGGACACTGATATTTTTTTGTATCTGTGGAGGTTTCCTTTGTTTCCGAGTATGTGGTCAATTTTTGAGAAGGTTCCATGAGCTGCAGAGAAGAAGGTATATTCTTTCCTATTTGGGTGGAATGTTCTATAGATGTCTGTTAAGTCCATTTGCTTCATTACCTCCAATAATTCTCTTAATTCTCTATTAGGTTTCTGTCTGATTGACCTGTCCCTTGGAGAGAGAGGTGTGTTGAAGTCTCCTACTACTAGTGTGTGTGGTTTGATGTCTGCCTTGAGTTCTAGTAATATTTCTTTTACATAAGTAGGTGCTTTTATATTGGGGGCGTATATATTCAGGATTGAGACCTCCTCCTGATGAATTGTTCCTGTTATGAGTATAAAGTGACCGTCTCGGTCTCTTCTGATTGATTTTAGTTTGAAGTCAGTTTTGTTAGAAATTAGTATGGCCACACCTGCTTTTTTCTTAGGACCATTTGCTTGAAAGACCTTTTCCCAACCCTTTACTCTGAGTAGGTGCCTGTCTTTGTGGTTGAGATGTGTTTCTTGCAAACAGCAGAATGTTGGATCCTGTTTTCGTATCCAATCTTTTAGCCTGTGCCTTTTTATAGGTGAATTGAGCCCATTAACATTAAGTGATATTAATGACCAGTGGTTGTTTACTCCGGTTATTCTTATTGCTTTTGGTAGTAGAGATTGTCTCCCTTCTTTGAGATGTGCTCGTGAAGGGTCATTAGATGCCTGGGTTATTGTAGGCAGTGTTGGCAGTGTTGGATTCCTTGGGTTGCGATTTTCCTTCTATTACTTTTTGTAGGGCTGGATTTGTGGCTACGTATTGTTTAAATTTGTTCTTATCCTGGAATGTTTTGTTTTCTCCATTGATAATGAATGATAGCTTGGCTGGGTATAGTAGTTTGGGTTTGCATCCATGGTCTCTTAGCTTCTGCAGAACCTCTATCCAGGACCTTCTGGCTTTCATAGTTTCCATCGAGAAGTCAGGTGTAAGTCTGATCGGTTTACCTTTATAAGTTACTTGCCCTTTTTCTTTTGCAGCTCTTAATATTTTTTCTTTAACCTGTATATTTTGTGTTTTGATTATTATATGGCGAGGAGATGTTTTTCTTTGATCCAGTCTGTTTGGTGTTCTGTATGCTTCTTGAATATTTAAGTGAATATCTTTCTTTAAGTTGGGAAAGTTTTCTTCCATAATTTTGTTGAAAATATTTTCTGGGCCTTTGAGCTGTGACTCTTCTCCTTCTTCTATTCCTATTATTCTTAGGTTTGGTTTTTTTGTTGTGTCCCATAGTTCCTGAATGTTTTGTGTTGAGAATTTGTTGGCTTTGCTGTTTTCTTTGATCTGTTCGTTTATTTTCTCTATGGTGTCCTCAGCATCTGAGAGTCTTTCTTCTAGCTCTTGTATTCTATTGATTATGCTTGTTTCTGTAGACTCTGCTCGTTGGCCTAGATTTTCCATATCCAGCTGGTCCTCAGTTTGTATTTTCTTATTTGCCTTCATTTCAGTTTTCAATTCTTGAACTGTTCCCATTACCTGTTTGATGGTTTTTTCTTGGTTTCCCAGGGTATCATGTACGTATTTACTCATTTCTTCAAACTTTTTGTTATACTTCTCATCCATTTCTATAAGGGCATTTTTTACATGTTGTTTAAGGGACTCTATTATCTTCATAAAGTCGATTTTTTCCATTTCTTCTGTGTTAGGTTGTTCAAATACTTCTGTTGTAAGATCATTGGGTTCTGATGTTTTCATGTTGTTTTTCGGATTATTGGGAGAATTCTTGCCTTGGCGCCTGCCCATCTCCTCCTATTGATCCTATCCAATGGGTCCTTTAAAAACCGGATCAGGTTTCCCTGCTGGCCAAGGGCTCCGCTTACAAAATGCCCTCACTCTCTTTCGTGGTTCCTGCTGCAGGCCAAGAACCCTCTCACCCCTCTGAAGGATCTTCAGGACAGGACCAGGCTCCCCTTGTGCCAGTGACCTGGCCAACCAAAGGCCTACCTCTTTGATTCGATTGTAGTAGGGCGATCTGCTCTCCTTATTGCACGCCTGTTCCCGCCGCTTGGGTCTGCCTCTGCGCCGGTCCCCGAAAGCCTCTTCCTGTATGCGGTGTTGCTCTGCCGCGTCTGGCCACCGCCGCTCCGCCTCTGTGCGTCTGGCCACCGCCGCTCCGCCTCTGTGCGTCTGGCCGCCGCCGCCGCTCCGCCTCTGTGCGTCTGGCCGCCGCCGCTCCGCCTCTGTGCGTCTGGCCGCCGCCGCTCCGCCTCTGTGCGTCTGGCCGCCGCCGCTCCGCCTCTGTGCGTCTGGCCGCCGCCGCTCCGCCTCTGTGCGTCTGGCCGCCGCCGCTCCGCCTCTGTGTGTCTATTCTTTTGCATGTGTTGGAGTATGCCAAATGGTGTAACTTGGATATAAGGCTCAATTCTAAACAGGAAATTTACATTTTTCTCATGCACACTTTAATCACATGCCCTGAGGATATGTTTATATTCTATATTAAATAATTCTGTATCTCAAGCAAGGTTGGTGTGCGTTGAGCCACTGGACAGTATTACCATGGCATTATGCCAATACTCAGAATGTTCCAGGACTTTGAAGAGAGGTGGTCAATCTAGACCACGCTGACTTCTGGAGCTCTAAGTTGATGCTGTGTGATTTTGGACTTCCTATAAGCAGAATGGCACAGCACAGTTCTCCTGCACCTTTTCATGGTGGCTGCTTCCACTTCACTTACAATGCTGAGAGATTTGTTTTCATTCTTGTGCTATGTGGAACTCAATAATATTAAAATTTAATTTGAAAACATCATTTCTGGGGGATGGAGAGATGGTTCAGAGGTTAAGAGCACTGGCTGCACTTCCAGAGGTCCTGAATTCAATTCTCAGCAACCACATGGTGGCTCAAAACCATCCATAATGAGATCCTGGTGCCCTCTTCTTGCATACAGGCAGAATATTGTATACATAATAAATAAATAAGTCTTAAAAAGAAAACATGAATTCTAAAGTTTGAATCATTTCCATCTTAGGGTCAGATACTGTTCCAGCATCATGAGTTTGCATGTATCTCTTAGACACACGGTCCCATCTCACAAGGCTGAAGATGTTGAATGATGGAAAATACACATGAGCTCTCGGCTTTCCAGGGATGTCCAACGCTAGCGCCCTTTGCGCTCCCTAGCACTTCACACCAAGTTCAGATGCTCCAACTCTCCTCATCAAAACATGGCATCCTGTCTACTTTTAGCTTTGACTTTGTGGATACGGTGGTACTTTCCTGTGGTTTGTATTTGTATCTTTATGCTCATGGTTTTGTAGATGATTATTTCTTAATGCTAACTGAGAATTTTAAGCTTTTCTTTGCAAAGTCAAATTGATTTGTGAATGCAACATGAATCTCACCCAAATTCTAAGTTGCTCTTTGCAAAACGTGGCAATGTCACCAAATGCTCGTGAAAATTCAAGAAACTTTGAGTAGCCTAAATGATCCTGAACCATGGGAATACGCCAGACCCTCACATGTCTTGACTTCCATATTTATCAGAGTTACAGTAACCAAGACTGTTATGGACTAAGCGTAAGTTTGACACAGTGGCACACGCAGAACAATAGAACAGAATGGTGAATCCACCCTTAAGATTTCATGTTGATGACCGAGTAAATTTTGAGAAAGGGATTAAGATCCTTAGATTGTCTTTTACATAAATGGTGCTGTTGCAACTGAATATTCACATGAGAGAGAAGGGAGCTGGCACCTGCTTCTTCCATGTAGAAGTGTTAGGTTTAAATAGGTCATGGACCAAAATAAAACAGCTAAGACTGGAAAACAGTTCAAAGGGAAAACGGTAAAAAAAAAAAAATCCCCATTCTGAGTCCAAGACACATAGAGAGCCATTTCAATACCCAATACTAACACATAACCAATTAATTTCTAAAATGGGCAAAATGAATTTCATACTTCTGCAAAGGAAATGCCCAAAGGGTCAGTAGGGCCTGGAAAAAAAAACCTCACTGTTGGTAGCTATTTCTAGACTGCATATCTCTGTATCATTGCATGGTCTCTATCATGAAAAAGAGAAAGATAGTATTGCATGAGCAGGCGTGGGGAAGCTGAACTCAGTAGCTGCTGGTGGAATGGAAACCTGACACATGAGCTTTGAGAACTTGTTAGCATTCCGCCAGCCTTCAAATACGACTGCACATCACCTGAGCTTTTTTTTTTTTTTTTTTTTTAAATGTTAACTGTCTATATTTTTTTGACCTGGATAAAAATAACCAGACTGATTCCCTTCTGTCCTTCAACCAAGACAAATTTTTCTTTTTTTTTTTTAATTTATTTATTTATTAAGGATTTCTGCCTCGTCCCCACAACTGCTTCCCATTTCCCTCCCCCTCCCCCGATCAAGTCCCCCTCCCTCATCTGCTCGAAGAGCAATCAGGGTTCCCTGACCTGTGGGAAGCCCAAGGACTGCCCACCTCTATCCAGGTCTCGTAAGGTGTGCATTCAAACTGCCTAGGCTCCCTGAGCTTTTAAGGTCAAGGAAAATTTCCTTAGGGTTTAAGAAAGAAAACAGTAGAAGTTGGACGAATACCGTGGCAGCTGTCGGTAAGAGAGACGGAGAAAGGTCATGCATTTAAATTTAGCTTTAGAATAGAAAATAGAGACAGCAAAACCGGAAAAACATCCCAGAGAATGGAAGTGGGACAGTGTACAGAGGAAAGTCCCCCAAGCCTCCCGCCACGGGGCGTGTGGTCTTTTATAGACCCTGCCCATTTGTATTATAAGAACTTTTCTTTTTCACACAATCTGTTCATTAGATGATACCAGAGTAATGCTTCCTTAAGAAAGCATTCCTTTCTCTGTGGCCTGGATCAGGTGCCTCTGTTAAAGACCTTGCCTATCCTGGTAACCATCCATGGTGGTTCCTTCACAGTGTAAAGATCCATGAGGACATGCTATGCCTGCTTTGTTCCCACCTCTGTCTGCCATGACAAGCTCAGAACCTGGTCCTTGTGAGGATTTTATAGAATGTTCATTGATTAACAAAAGGTTGTGGGTGGCCCAAGGAAACTTCACACATCACCAAATATATTTGCTAAACTTAATACTTGTTATTAGATTTCCATTAGATTGAATAAGTAGCACTTTGATCATGGCACTTTTTACTGCTTTTGACAATGTAAGAAAAAAAATCTTGATTTTCATATCCCTGGAACCCTATGTTGATGGATAACGTCTTTGAAAATTTACATTGATTGCTAAGTTCATGCATGGTTTGAGTACATTCCTCTGAAATTCATGGGTCAGAACTTGGTCTCTAGCATGACACTAAGAGATGGTGGACTTTTAAAAGGCGGCACCTAGTGGGAGGCCCTCATTGCCTCCTTTCTTCTTTCTGTCTCCTTCACTCACCATATGACTTTCCCTTTTATCTGCTACAGTTTTTTTTTCAGTCCATCGCCCCAAGGGAATGCTACCAATGGGTTTCTTATTAAAGCCAGTCTACTGCTGTTGGTACTTTCAGCCTCTAAAGCTGTAAGCAAAACTGCTGTTCTTTGTAACTAGCTAACTTCAGGCATTTCATTAAAGTAACAAAAAGGCTTAATACATTCATGTATAGTGAGGAGAGAATGTGTTTCTTAATCCACAATTGTGAGGCTTAAGATCAGTGTACCCCAGTGTGGCTACTGGACACTAGGTATTTACTTCTAAGAATAGCTACTGATGGGTGTAAGATGGAATCTCAGAGTTGTTTTGATTTGTATTTCTCTGATGACTAAGGATGTTGAACACTTCTTTAAGTGTCTTTCAGCCATTTGAGAGGCCCCTGTTGAGAATTCTCTGCTTAAATCTGCATCCCATTTTTCAATTGTATTATTTGGTATTTTGATGTCTAGTTTCTTGAGTTCTTTCTATATTTTGGAACTCGGTCCCCTGTTCAGTGTGGGGTTGGTGAAGATCTTTTCCCATTCTGTAGGCTGCTGTTTTGTCTTGTTGGTCATGTCCTTTCCCCTATAGAAGCTTCTCAGTTTCAGGAGGTCTCATTTATTAATCATTGCTCTCAGTGTCTATGCTATTGGGGTTATAATAAGAAAGTGGTCTCCTGTGCCAATGTGTTTAAGGCTACTTCCTACTTTCTCTTCTGTCAGGTTTACTGTAGCTGGGTTTATGTTAAGGTCTTTGGTCCATTTGAACTTGAGATATCGTCTTACACCTGTCAGAATGGCTAAGATAAAAAGGCTGATGACAGCTTATGTTGGAGGGGATGTGGAGTAAGGGGAACATTCCATTGCTAGTGAAAGTGCTAACTAGTACAGCCACTTTGGAAATGAGTATGGCGATTTCTCAGAAAATTGAGAATCAGTCTACCTCAAAACCCAGCAATACAACTTTTGGGCACATACCCAAAGGATGCACAATCATATTACAAGGGCATTTGCTCAGCTATGCTGAGCAACATTATTCATAATAGCCAGGACCTGGAAACAACCTAGATGCCCCTCAACCAAAGAATGGCTGAAGAAAATGTGGGACATTTACACAATGCAGTATTACTCAGTGGGAAAAAACCAAAAAAACCAAACAAAACAACAAAAAAACCAATGACATCTTAAAATCTGCAGGCAAATGGATGGAACTAGAAAAAAAAAACCATTCTGAGTGAAGTAACCCAGACCCAGAAAGACAAACACAGTATGTACTTACTCATAGGTGGATATTAGATGTAAAGCAAAGGATAAGCATCCTACAGTCCACAACCCCAGAGAACATAAACAACAAAGAGGACCCATAAGAGAGACATGCATGCATCCCCCTGGGAAGGGAAATATATAAGATCTCCTGAGTAAATTGGAAGCATAGGGGAAGGGAGGAGAGGGGAAGAGAACATGAGAGAAAGGGATGGTCAAGTTTAGGAAGGGGAGAGGGACAGAGAGAGAGAGAGAGAGAGAGAGAGAGAGAGAGAGAGAGAGAGAGAGAAGAGATATCTTGATAAAGGGATCCACTATGGGATTAGGGAGAAATCTGGCAATTCCCAGGATTGGATGACCCCAACTAAGAATCTAAGCAATAGTGTGGATGGTGCCTGAATTGCCTTTCTCTGTAATCAGATCGATGACTGCCCTAACAGAATGACTCCTCTAATAGAAGGTTCCTCACAGAACCTCATCCAGTAACTGATGGAAATAGATGTGGAGATCCATAGCGGAGCACTGGGCCAAGCCTCTGGAATCCAGTCATAGAGAGGAAGGAGCGATAATATGAGCAAAGGGGTCAGGACCATGATGGGAAAATGCACAGAAACTGCTGGCCCGAACTAGTGGGAGCTCACTGACTCTGGACTGACAGCTGGGGAACCAGAATAGAACTGAACTAGGTCCTCTGAATGTAGGTGACAGTTGTATGCTTTGGGAAGTTTGTGGGTCCACTGGCAGTGGGACCAGGATTAATCCCTAGTGCATGAACTGACCTTTTGGTGCCCATTCCCAATGGAGGCCTACATGGGAGAGACCTTGGTACTGCCTCAAAATGATGTGCCAGACTTTGTTGACTTCTCATGGGAGGCCTCACCCTCTCTGAGGAGTAGACGGGGGTAGGGAGAAAGCAGGAGGAGGGGGGGGAGGGGGAACTGGGATTGGTGTGCAAAATGATAAAAAATTGTTTTTAAGTGAAAGGAAATGAATAAAAAAGAGACTAGCTCCTAAATCAGCGTAATTTCTAACTGCGCTCTCCAGATAAGTGCAGCCCCCACCCTCTCATCAAAGAATCTTCTTTTGGCTGCAGATGGACACTATTGTAAAGACCCACAGCAAGTCAAAATGTAGCGAGTGGGTGACTGTGGGTGCCAAAAGCCAACTGGTACAGCTATAATGCAGCTCCTATCTCAAGGAGCATCGCAGAGGACGGATGGAGTGCTTGTGAGAATCAGAACACAAGGACGCCTGTGGCCAAATGTCTTCTAGACACAACAGGAAGTTACACCCATGAAATCTCAATAACATGGCTGCCCAAACCACACTTATGTAACAACAGCAGCAGTTGACATTTTTAACATAATGAGGGAAGTTTCACAAGGCCACACTTCTACATGAAGAGCTATTGAAGAGCTGTGGGCAACCAATGGCTGCTGAGAGAAGGAGAAATTGGTTTTCTCCAGGAATGAGCCCCTGATAGATTATCCATTCCCAATTGGTTAGCTTTAAACCCATGCATATGTGCATACTGATAAACACACTCAACAGGGGTGTGTGTGTGTGTGTGTGTGTGTGTGTGTGTGTGCGTGTGCGTGTGGTTACATTTATTTTTAAAAGAAAAGTAATGCAAAGACATGTTTTCCAGGAGTCAGTCTCCCTGTCTTCATTTTCTATTCTTTGTTTCATTTACTCCTCTCAGTTTCATTTACTCCTCATGCTCATCATGGTCTCCATGCTGACCTCCGATGTTCTCATTCAAGACACTGCCATAGCCCTCATCCCCAGTCTTCCCTAATTGGTGTGGGAGGTCCTTCTGTCTATGTGTTTCTTTTGTTGCTTAATGAATAAAGAACTGTGTTGAGCCTATGGCAGGGAAGAACAGAACTAGGTGGGGGAAAGGTAGGCTATATGCTGGGAGGAAATTAGGTGGAGTCAGAGAGATGCCATGGATCTGCCACCAGAGACAGACATGCTGAAACTTTGCTGGTAGGCCACAACCTTGTGGTGATATACAGATTAGTGGAGATGGGTTAAATTAATATGAGTTAGCCAATAAGAAGTTAGAGCTAATGGGCCAAGCAGTGATTTAATTAATATAGTTTCTGTGTGATTATTTTGGTTCTGGGCAGCCGGGATGAACAAGCAACTGCCCCCTGCAACACCTAATTACCATGATGGGATGCTGCTGCCCTTGCCAGTCTAAGTCTGGAAGCACAGGGATTAACTGGTAACCCTTTTTCCTGGTCTTCTGCTGCCATTTCTACTCACCAGCTGGAAGGGTGGGCTCTGCCATTTTCTTTCCTACATATTAAGCCTGACATTTTTTTAAACACTGTGTCATTACCAACCCTCATGTTATAGTTCTATTCTTTGTCTCTGTGGCTACTCACAGAGGCAGTATTGGCTAGGTACTGTCATTGTGTTTTGCGATTACTATCACACATAGTTTGGGTCCTATGTATCTTATGGCCCAAGTGTTATTTTTGATTTATTTCAAATGTAAATGAAGGTAGCTTCCTTGTGTCTATTTTTCTGGGAGGATGAAATGACTTTTTATGAAAATGCCCAGCCTAAGTCATAATAGGCTGCATATTTTCTATTAGGTTCTGACTTCTGTAATTGCTTTGATATTTATTATATCACTGCACACTAAGTTATATTGGATGACTTTGCTTCATTACGGTTGGCTTACATGTTCACTGGTTCATGACACAGCTAATTACAGAAGACTTGGCTTTATTCAGAGACAACACTTTATGTGAAGACGGTTTAAGGAAAAGTTCCATGTAATTACTGATATGTATGAGCCATTCTGAAACAGCAAACACCAGTAAGGCTGTTAACACACACTATAAATAATATGATATAATTATTATATATTAAATAAAAAACTAATATTATCTAATGTTCATTGAGTCTAGGCTTGAATTCAAGTATTAACCTACTTAAGAAAAATTGGAAATACAAGTAATTTAAATCACATGACTATATTATGATGCTACTATGCTAAGCTCCTCACTTTTCAGGATCAGAAAAGGGCATGGATAGAAAATTCACTTGCACTTACAGGAGTAGTAGGAAAGAGGTGACTGGGATGAGATGCTCTTCAGTCATATGTAATTGGCTTAGTTTATAGTACCTAGAATGGGTTCCATTGTTTTGTGCAGGACTTAAGTCCAGTTATATAGCAGTTGGTTACCCTTAAGATAAAAGTCCCACTATTGTACCATGGTGGACGTTTTGTTGGTCCCATCATTGCCTTTTATCACTGGGTAGGACTGCTGGTTGCTCTTCTCCTTTGGCAACTTGGGTATGGCCTTCAAACTCTGAAACCCAGTCCTCTGAGAGGATGCTTCCAGGTCAGTTCCCATTGGATTCCTCCAAGTTCTGTGTTTAAATTACATGATATCTTTAACAGTAGGGCCTTATTTTCAAATTCTAAGGGACAACAAAAGGCAATGGAAGTGGCCTATACTGTTTTGGGGAGTCTCTTGGAGTTCTATAATCAACAAATTGAGAGGGGAAGAGAGGGGGTTTTGTTGAAGAGTCTGTATATCTTGGAGGAAAGGTAATCATTGCAATTACCATAACTTCATCAAAACTGTATATCTATATACACACAGGTACATGAATATTGTGTATAACTTTAGATAAACAAAATAATATGATACCCTTTGTCTTTTTCACATATCCTTAGAATTATTTGTCTCTCCTTCCTCTCTGTCTCTCTTCGTTGACTTTCCTCCCACTACCTAGTCAAAGCCTCCACTTCTTCCCATTTTCTACTTCATATCATGTCAATCCCGTTGTTCCTCTTTCTAGAGCTCCCCCTCCATATGGACCCTTTATTCTTTCCTGGTTTCTGTAGGCTCTCCTTGTCATTTATTCACATATGAAGTTTGGAGCCAGGAACCACAAATAAGACAGAAATTTGTCTTTCTAGGTATGGATTACCTCATTCAGTATATGTTCTATTTACCCACAAACTTCATGGTTTTATTTTTCTTCATAGTGAATAATATTATGTTGTATATATGTTTTACATTTTTATTGTTCATGAATCTGTTAAAGGACATTCAGATTGTTCCCATTTCCTAGATATTATAAATATAGTAGCAATGAACATGGCCGAGCAAGTATCTGAGGAGTAGGATGTGGAATTTCTTGGGCATATGCTAAGGAACGGTGTAGTTGAGTCATATGGTAGATTTACTTTCAGCTTTTTGAGAATTCTCTTAGCGATTTCTAGAGTGGCTGTACCAGCATTTAATCTCACCAACAGAGCTTGAGGGTTTTTCTTCTCATAATTCTAGCCAGTAATTTTTGTTAGTTATTTTTTTAATCTTAGCTAAGACAAATTCTCAGAGCAGTTTTAATGTACATTTCCCTATTTGCTAAAGATATTAAAAAGTCTCAGAAATGATCAACAATTTCATCAAAGTGGTAGAGCAGAAAATCAACTTACAAAAGCCAATAGCTTTTCTACACACTACCAAAAAACACGCTGAAAAAGAAACCCCAGAAACACCCCCATAAGACAGCTTTTAAAAAAATCTAGGGATAAATCTAAGAAGGGAAAAGATCCTACAATTAAAAATTAAAAGCTTTGAAGAGATTTTAGAAATTGAGAAAGAAATCCCATGCTCACAGATTTGTAGAGTCAATATTATAACAAATGACCATTCTATCAAATGCCATTTATTGATTTGATGCAAGTTCAATGAAAACTCCTACATTATTCTCAGAAATAGAAAAAAATCCTAAAATTTATATGGAAACCCAAAGGCTCTGGATATCCAAAGGAAATCTTCAGCAAAAAGAACAATGCTTCAGGAATTACCATTCCAGATTTCAAGACATATTACAGATCTATAGCAATAAAAACAACATGGTGCTAGCACAAAACAGATATGTAGACCCATGTAACAAAATAGAAGACCTAAACATGAGTAAATGGAGCTACAACCATCTGTTACATGACACAGTTGCCAAAAGAGACGAACTAGAAAAAAGACACCATATCCAACAAATGGTGCCGGGCAAACTAGATGCCCACACATAGAAGAATGAAATTAGATCAGTATCTACTATCTTGTTCTAAAACCACTCAAGAAAGATTAAAAAAAAACTCATCATGAGATGCACAACCTTGAAACTTCTAGGAGAAAACATAAGCAATGTTTTACAAGATATAAATAATTGTAGGAAAAGAATTTCTGAATAGGATTCTTTTTGCTCAGAATGTAATGACAACAGTTGACAAATCAGACCTCACCAAACTGAAAAGCTTCTATACAGCAATGAAGAAAATAAACCGCGAGAATAGGAAGCCCACAGAATAGGAGAGAATCCTATTCTATATATCTGACAAGATTAATATCCAAAATATACAAAGAACTAAACAAGAATGAAAAAAGTGACTCAATTAAAAATGGATTATGGATCAGAGTTCTCAAAAGTAAAATTATCTAAGAAATGTTTTAGAAAGTGTTGCTCAACTTTGACTTTTTAAGAAGGACTTCAAGATGTGCTGGTCCAGGTCTGCAATTTTCCAGTCAGCATGCTGAGGTAGCTCAATCATAAATCTTAGGTCTGTCTGGGATTCAGAAGGAGTTCAAGGCTAGCCTAGGTAAGTTAGAATCACCCAGTATCAAAATAAACAAAAGGAGTGAAAATCTAGGCTGGGGATAGAGCTCATTGATAATCACCTTGTGTTGGTGCATAAAGTCCCACGTTCAAATTTTAGAATAGAGATAGAAATATAGATAGTTAGATAGGATGGAAGGATGGGTGGATGGATGGATGGATGGACAGACAGACTAGATTTACTAAGTGGAAGAAATTTGATTCTTCTTTGCTTTTCACTGAGATGTACTAGTTGTCTCGCAGATGGAATGCTACTCCCAGTTTGCTGCACACGTGGGCTCAGTGAGCTGAGACACATTTGTGCCAGTATTTATCTCACTATAGGAAAGACCTTGTCAGGGAGGAGGAGAAACATCTGGAAACTGTAAAACTTACTAGATGTAATTATTAGTTAAATAAAGATAGCCTTTCTTGCTGCTGGAACATTAATATGTTGTCCCTGAACATTGTTTGTGAAGGACGAACAATTAGACAATTATCTTACAGTCACCATGCACATTGGATGCTTGCCATTTCCTGGGACTCAAAGCTTAAGTGAGAGGCCATAAAAAGTATGACTCTGCTTGGTCATATGATACTTTGGCAGAGAAAACCCTCTTCATGCTTGAGTGTGGATGTGTACACTTCATAGTGGAGCTCACCCTTTGGGAGTTCATTCTCTTGTTTCCAAGTGGAAGAGGGCATGGAATAAAAAAATGACAAGCTATCAGAGCAGAAATGCTCAAGAAATCAGTGGGTATGAGGCCCTTCCAGGTGTCATGCATGTGTCTGGCATCCCAAAATCAACAAGATGACAGGTTCTACAGGAACCTATTGTGCCTTTAACCAATGGGAGAAACAGGTTGATGTCGCCTGGATGAGTCTTGTTGTGTCATTGGTTCCTCAGTACAATGGTGATCCATGTTCTTGTGGGTCGTAGTGCCCTCACTTGCATCCTGTCTTTTACTGTACACATGCCCACAGTCCAACAACTTGCTATTGTGGGCTATTTGTACACTGTGAGGAAATATATTGCTGTGGTTGGTTAGAGCTGAATTGCCTGTAGCTAGGCAGGAATAGGTTAGGTGGAATTTCTGGGCACAGAGAGGCCTCTGGGAAGAAGAGAGGCAGAAAAGCCAGTCATATGTGAAATGAGTCAGACACACAGAAGGGGACAGAGGCAAAATCCATGTGGCAGAACAAAGATTCATAAAAATATGAGTTAATCTAAGGATAAGCTAGTTAGGAACAAGCCTAAACTACAAACAAAGCTTTCATAATTGATAAGTCTCTGTGTCATTGTTTGTGAGCTGGCTGGCCAGGCAGAAAAACACTCACTACAGGCTACTTTCTAGTTTTCTGGGTGGGTGTTCAGAACATTGACCTCTGCTGCTAATCCTCAGATATGCTACCCTGTGATAATGTCTCTGTCTACACAGTGATTAGAGAACACTGCCTCAAATTGTCACCTCCTCATGTGCTTTTCACCTCCTTTGATTTCCTGCTGGGCTGCCGGATCAACTCATTGGTCTGAGGATGCAGTCAGGACAGGAATTACTCTGGCTTCTCCTCACTGGGTCAATTGTTTTGTTTGACTGTTTTTTATTTTTATGTTTGCATTGTCAGAACAATTTACCCAAAACAGGTAGCTTAAAGTAAAATGGATTTATTCTGAGCTCAGAGTTTTATGTATATCTTTCTGGACTAACCAATGAGTTCCCCAGATGCATTCTCTCCTGTGGGTTCTATAGGACACAGTGTTTCTATAGATGGAAGTTTATGTCTTACCCAATCCCACAGTAGTTCAGACCCAAAGAAGCACACAGAGGTTTATATTAATTATAAGCTGTTTGGCTTATTAGCTCAGGATTATTATTAACTAGCTCTTACCACCAAAAATAACCAATAATTATTGTCTTTGTTTACCATGTGGTAAGGTACCTTTTCTCAGTGGGGCATTCTCATCTTGCTTCCTCTGTGTTTGGCTAGTGACTATGTCTCTGCCTTTCTTCTTCCCAGAATTCTCCTAGTCTGGTTGCCCCACTTGTACTTCTTGCCTGACTATGGGCCAATTAACATTTTATTAAACTAATACGATTGACAAATCTTTACAGGGTACAATTAGAGCATTCTCTCACAGCATGAGTCCTTGCTTTTCCTGCTTCCAGGGCTGTCTGTACCTCAAGTGTGAGCTGCTTTCCTTGACTCCATCTTCAAAGCCATGACTGTCACACATGTCTTTCTCTGATCAGACTGGGACATGTTCTCTGTTTTATGAGCCACATAGTCAATCAGGCCTGTCTGGGCATTCAAGGAGATTGTCTGTCTCATGGCCCCTCAACGTGATACAAGCATGGGTGCTGGGATTGAGACAGAGCATCTTTGCAGACCTGATGGTCATAACCAGTTCCAACAGCACTTTGTGGAGGCCTCCATCACACCCTGCTCTCGACCTACAATTATATTCCTTTCTTCTAGGCTTTTATTTCTATTCCGTTTATATTTCCAAATCCCGTGCCCCAGACACAGCTGACTCAACAGCACAACCGTCCATCAAAGCTGATGGCTCGTCTGCTGGTGTCTGGGCCAGCATCGTGCTCTTCATCCTCGGGAAGCACATCAAGTCCTCTTAGAGGCCAGCACGGCGAGGCAGGATAGATCACACTTAACCAGAAAGGGTTACATGCACCATGGAGAAGGCCAAGTCAAGAAAGGCAAGACAGAAGCTATTTTCTCGGAAGCACTATTTAATCATTAGCATGAGCTCACAGACAGCACTCCGCTTGCTTGACAGAAGAACAAAGATCAGTTTGAGCCTTCACCCTCATCTCTAAGAGCCTCTTGACAGCAATTTTTTTCTTTTTGTTTCTAATGATTTATTCCAAATGACCCCAAGCTATAAAACAGATTGAAGTCAAAGCTCACTGCCAAGTCTTGCCTGTCCCCCCTTGTTCTTTGAACATGTCATGAGCTTGTATCTTCTGTCTCTGCATCTATTACTGTCCTCTCTTCAGAGGGAGACCTTGGCCAGGCCTCTGTTCTCCTCTTCCAGGGATCTGCTTCTCCACAGCTATGCTCTCTTCTTCCTTTGTGCAGAATTACCTGCTCTGTAATATTGGTAGCCATAGAGTGCTTTCACTGGGGAGGGCCATAGTTAAAATCTGCATGCAGCTCTGTCTCACATGTGTGCCTTGAGTTACAGTCCACGTAACAAGGCATTAAATGAGGCATGTTCCACCATCCTTTCTGGCATTATAGAGCATTATGATGACCATTCACTCTGTAAACCTTCTATCAAATAGCTATCTCTTTATATATCCATCTACATATCATCTGTTATTTTTCTGGTTGTTGTGACCAAATATCCTTGTTCACTACTCTTTTGCTAAAACACTAACTAAAACCACTTTTGCGGGGGTGGGGGGACGTGTCTGTTTCAGCTCATGGGGTAGTCCATCACTAAGGGAAGCCATAGCAGAACCTTAAGGTAGGAAACTAAAGACAGGAACTGAGGCAGAGGCCATGGACAACTGCTGATTACTGTCTGGTTCAGCTGTAGCTTTCTTATATCCCCAAGAACACTTATCTTGGGGTGGCGCCATCCACAGTGGGCCGACTTCTCTTGTCTTGATCATTAATCAAGAAAATGAACCACACACTTACCTGTAGTCCTACCTAGCAGAGAAAACTTCTCAACTGAGGTTCTTCTTCCCAGATCACTCTAATGTGTGTAAAGGTGACAAAACTAACCAGGATACACCAAATATCTGACAAACAGAAACTTTTGGCTTAATGTTTAACAGATACAGTCCACCATGGCAAGGGATGTAGCGACGGGCAATGAGGCATCCAGGCACTTTATGTCCCCAGCCAGAAAGCAAAGATGGCAGATGATTGTCCTCAACTCACTTTGTCATGTAGTTCACACTTCAAGTTGTACAATGCTGCCCTCATTAAGGATGGGTCTTCCCCGACCAGTCAGACTAATCACCATAATCCCTCACAGATTCACAGAGAAACTTGTATCATTGACGATTTTAGATTCTCCAAAGTTGATAAATAATATCTACATAGATCTATTATCTATATGCCATTGACTATCTACCTACCTATTACCTATCTATCTTCAGTGTCACCTTTGTGTATCTTTACAACATCTCTCTCTAAGCAAATGTATTATTGTTTGTACCTGAACTGTCCCTGTGCCCCACCACCCCAAGGCTCTTGCACTGGAAGTTTGGTTCCCAGTTGGTGGCACTATTTGAGGATGTTTGAGAAATAGTGGGAGGAAAATGATCACCAGGGGAAAATTGTTGGGATGGGGACATACAGTTCCAGGCCCTCCCTCTGTCTATTTCCAATGTCTCAATAGTTGAACACAAGTTCCATTACAAACACCATCAATATGATGTTCTGCCCGGTCACACGAGGATAAGCAACCATAGATTGGTCCCTCTAAAACCATCAAACAAAATAAAAAATAAAAAAACCCTTCCTCCTTTAAGTGATGTACTGTTTCACAACAGTACACCTCATAAATAGCTCACCTACATTTTGTCCTTGTCCTGAAGCTTTGTGGGAGGCTGAAGTTAGAAGCCACAAAATTATTAATTTGGCTGAAGAAAGTCTGAAACAATAACATTCAGACTACAAAATACATCCTCCCACTGCTTTTTAGTCTGGTTGACATCAAGAACCAGTTGCAAAGAGTGGAGCAGTGATGATTCAAGAAAAAAAGACCTATTCCAATTCATTAGAATTTGTTTTATCTTATGTTTTATTTTGTATTACCCCTTAGAAGTCTGTTTTCTAGTGAGAGACAGAAAGGACGTGGATACGGATGGGAGGGCAGGTGGGAAAAAGGAACTAGGAGGAGTTGAGGAAGGGAAACCATAATCAGGATATGCTGTAGGGAAAGACAGCATTTTCAGTAAAAGGAAGAAGAAAGAATTGAGATGAAGAAGTTGTGTTGTTAGTATACTAGCATCATTAAGAAGAATGCACACTCTTTGTACTGGGATATCATGAATGCATCTCAGGAATTGACAGCACTGTACCTATCACGGCTACAGGGTGTGGAAATGTGAAGCCACTGCATAGACTTGAGAAGACAGAGTGGCTAGATCTGTTGATATCTCATTGGGGTTATCCTGAAGACCCATGAGAAGTTCTGGATCTTGTCCTCCCTCTGAAAGTACTCCTAGGTATGTGCAAGTCATCAGTCAAAGCAGAGGTTCTGGCAAGGAATGTTCTAGAATTGAGTGAAAGACAGGAAGTATAGCTAGCTCTCTCAAGCATTGTGGATATGTGACCCACTGGGCACGGAGTGGGATTGTTTCTCTGATGTCTTCCTGGCTTAGAGTAGATGTTCACCCCTTTGCATACCAGCCCCAAGCGAACAGCTTTAGCTTCTCAAGAAATGGGCCCTTTATGTAGAGGCCAGCTTGCCTCTATCTTGAGCTTTTAAGGAGTATTTTGAGAGAAGGAGGCACTGGACATTATATGGTAGAGTTGCTGTTAAATCCTTCATGCAGTTAAATGAAGGTCATCTTAATATTGTGACAGCTAATGTTATAGGTCACCTTGATTGTAAAATACTTTCTGGATGTGTCTGGCAGAACACAGGGGATCCACTCTCACCACTGTGGGTGGGCAGTATCACCTCTATGAAGTCCTAAGCAGAACAAAGAGATTCATTCGGAAAGGGGACTTTGCTCTTTCATTTGTATGTTGGGATACTCGTCTCTCCTGTCATCAGACAGGCACAGGGGCTCCTAACTCTGGGGGGACATATTAATAACCCCATTTCCTGCCCATTTGTTCTCAGGCTTTGTTTCTGATGACATATTGTATTTTGAGGCATCCCTACAAATATGAAATATGCCCTAGAAAACTTGAACTTAAAAAAAGCTTTTGCAATACACACACACACACACACACATTAGAATGCACCCTCTGTGCGCAGGTAAAGGCTAGACAGTTGCTATCAACAGGTAGATGAATAGAAATGTGCCCTGCTTTTCTGGTTATTTTATGAGCATATGTGATTAAATATTGTGACAAACCCCACTGAAGAAAAGTCTAAGACATTCCAAGAGAAGAAAATGATAGGTGGGATGAAATAAGGATGAGTCAGAGGAGGCTTTGCCAAGGACAGGAACTTCAGTCTCTGATTTGAAACATGATTATTAAGTAGTTCACCAAAGGGTAGGCTGTAAGAGGCCAGGATGGAGGAGGGAAGAGTTGAGGAGGAGAGAGCTGTGGCTTGATGAAATGCTGGCATCCAGGGGAGGCCAGGGAGTGAAAGTGCTGTTCCCAAGGGTAGCTTTGATCCCTGCAGGGTTGTCCACAGACATGATTTGCCAGGTATGATGCCTTCAGGTGGGATATTAGCTGCTGTCTGGGGAAGAAAAATGAGACCATAGATTGGGGAGAAGTGTCCAGGCTGGAGGTCACAGCAGTCATAACAGCGCATGGTACCGAAAGCTGTTTCACAGACCCTGCGCAATCAGGTTGTGCACCAGTGAGGGACATATATCTGGGCTGCATGAAGCAGCTGCTCTTTAAATTATGAGTTGCTGTGTTGCGTAAAATTGGGAAATGGTTGTTTGGGTTCATATGCTCTTGTTTACTTAAGAAAGCATCGTCCTCAGGGGTATAGTTGCATTAAATTATTCAGAGGTAGAGACCTGAATCTGTTTAATTAAAAGCACTCAAATCATCACTTGGATCAGGGCTCGTTTGAAGGCAGTCAGGGACCCACAAAGCGAAAGGAATTTGTAGAGTGAATGGCAGCAATGTTGCACAGGGAGTGTTTGCCTGCTTGCTCCTTCCGCAGCTGGAACAAAGCATCCCATGCTGCAGTGTTAGACCCACGACATAACCCGGAGAAGGTTAGAGGTGTTCCACCTCAGCGATGCTGGGCAGATGCAAGGAAGCATGTAAAGGCCCTCTGTGCAGTGGCTGCTGCTTTACACTGTAGTAGAGATCTCTGGGTAGAGATTCATGTGCTCCTACACATGGATCCAGCTTATTTTCTCCTGTGTGGTTCTCAGTCTCCCTAAGATTAAAACAAGCTCTGAAGATGTAGAAATGAGATATCTGTGGACCAGTATTGACTTGTCATAGGCATCCTCCTTTCAGACGCTGCTCATTGGTTTACACAGAACATGCATCCTTACCCAGGGAAGCCGATGTGCTTCAAGGAAGAAAGACTCATTTCAAGTCCCTGCCTAAAACAGCTTTGGAGTGGACATGAAACTGTGCTTCTTATTGGCTATCTCTAACATATTAATTTAACCCGTCTCCATTAATCTGTGCGTCACCACATAGCAGTGGCTTACTGGCAAAGTTTCAGCATGTCTGTTTCTGGCAAAGGCTTCATGGCTTCTTTCTGACTCCACCCTTCTTTCTCCCAGCATTCACTTTAGTTTTCCCCGCCTACCTATATTCTACCCTATCAGGCCAAGGCAGTTTCTTTATTAACCAATGGTATTCACAGCATACAGAGAGGGAATCCCACTTCAGGAGTGCTGCTTACTGGCTTGCTCATCATGGTTTTCTCAGCTTGCTAACTTTTATATGACTCAGGACCATCTGCCTAGGGGTGACATTGCCCACAGAGAGTCAGGTCCATCCACTTCAAATATCAATCAAAAAATGCTCTGTAGACTTGGCTATGGGCTGATCTTATGGAGGTGTTTTCTTAAACGAGTTCTGTTCTTACCAGAGGCTATTAGCTTGTTCAAGTTCAAACACACACAAAACCCTTATCAGACCAATGGTGCATGCTTACCCCTTATGGAAATCTTTATAAACTATATTAAATGTTTGTTGATGTCTCACATGACCATTCTCAGATCTTACCTTCTTATACCAGGCTCCTTGCAACCTAGCCCTTCATGGTCTGTCTCCTAATCGTGTTTCCAATCAGAGCTTATTCTGAATTTATGATGAAACATCTCTATGGGTATTGATCGCTGGCTTGTGGTCAACATGGAGAGTACAGAACATTTGGCTAGATTTGCTGAGCGTGGGCAGCGTTCCCTGAATGTGACTTTACTGACGGTCACTTTCATTCTTGCACCAGTCCTTTCTGAGTGTTTCCAAGGAAGTGTTTGCAATGATCTATGGGCTGTCTGGCCTGGTTGTCCTCAACAACTACTCTGGAATATAAAATTTCCAACCCCCCTTTAAGTCCCTTTCTCTTTAATAAGCCCAAGAGCGAGGAGCTCTAGAAATTTGATTGACAGGTTAGAAGCAATAACCACCATTCTTCCAGAAGTTGCTCTGTTTCTCTTCGACCCTGCAGGCTTTGTTTCTCTCTGACATCGTATCTCACTGGTGGGGATAGATGTCACAAAGCAAGCACATCCCTCAGCGGTACAGCACTTCCTGGACGTCTTATCTACATCTGTACCCAAAGTTGCCATCATCAATTAAAGACCCGTCTATGGACGACAGCGTAGGCTGTCCTTTCTTTCGTCATGTGGTTTTCTTTTTTCCAACTGTGAAGTCAAAATGGATTTAAAACAGAATTTCCACTAAGCAGCTGGAATAAGAGACTTATTCATCCGAAGTATCTTTCAAGTTTTTGGTAAATGCCATTTTGATCTACTACTCATTGCTTCTCATACGCGCCCAGTTTGTTGGGGTTCAGCCTCGATGGGGCTCACACATTTCAGGGTAGAGGCTTAAAAAATTAGGTAGGAGAAACAGAGGTACAAAAGAAAAACAGAGACATAGGCTGGAACCGGGAGGGCTGTCCAATGAATACTGACTATACCTGTGTTTATTTTCTATATACTTATATACCCCAATGCAAAAAGGGGGAGAGATGGCAAAAGACTGTTTTAAACACGACACAAAAGGCAAACAGAACAATTACTTGTATTAATACTTGAAACGTGAAGCCACTGTATCCTGAGTTAAGTATTCTGTTGTTTAGGCAGGACATGCAGCTACTACACCTGAGACCAAGTATCCTGTAGGCAGCCACTCCCTGAGTCAAACCTCCTGTCTTAAAAATAAAGGAGCAAAAATAGGCTTAAATTCTCTGACCTTTGGTCATAGTGGCATGGATCCACCTCTATGGGCCATTTTAATATCCAAAACAATCGAGTAGCCACACCCTAGGTCAGGATATCGTTTTGTAGCTACTCCTTAAGTCAGACTTCTTGTCAAAACCTGGCAGCACACGCCTTTAATCCCAGCACTCGGGGTAGAGGCAGCAGATCTCTGTGATTTTGAGGATAGTCAGGGCTGTTACACAGAGAAATCCTGTCTTGAAAAATCAAATGGAGAAGGAGGAGGGGGAGAAGGAGGAGGAGGAGGAGGAGGAGGAGGAGGAGGAGGAGGAGGAGGAGGAGGAGAAGAAGAAGAAGAAGAGGAAGAAGAAGAAGAAGAAGAAGAAGAAGAAGAAGAAGAAGAAGAAGAAGAAGAAGAATGGGATTCAGCTCTCTGACCTTCAGTCAAGGTGGAATGGGTCACTTCTGTGGCCCCCACAAAGTTTGCATCACTGAGACCCGGTGAGACATAGGAAGGAGATGGGTATCTTTGGCTGTCTGGCTGCTTCTTGAAACCACTCTGTAGGATGAATTCACAACAGAATGCTTCACCGTTTGAAGAGGAGTCATCAGAGCTGTGCACAAAGGCATGCACCTGGATTCTCAGCCCTCAGGAGTCTGAGACAGAAGAATTGCTTGTGAATTTGAGGCAAGATTGACCTGCCAGAGTCTGAGCTGCAGGGAAAGACCTGTCTCACAAAACCAAACAAAGGAATCTATGACGATACCATTGTTTGAATATGAAATACCACTTATAGGATCATGTGTTTGCACACTTAGTTCCCAGTTGGTAGAGATGCTTGGAAAGGCTCTTGAACCTTAAGATGGAGCCTCGGAAAGAAATATGTCATGGGGGTGTGCCTCGAGGCACTATAACCTGGCCGTACCTCCTCTTTTCTTCTTTCCTAAATCTGGATGCAATGTGACCAGCCAGCTCCTGGTCCTGCTGACAAGCCTCCCCTGCCCCTTCCCATGCCTTCTTCACTGTGGTGGACTCTATCCCCCGGGAACTTTAAACAAAATAAACCCTTTCTCCCTTAAGTTATATTTATCAGGGTATTGTATCAGAGCACAACACAACAACCTACCCTAAAGGGAGACACTTCCTTCTGGACTGCAGACTACGTCTTTGTCTCAAAGAAGCCTCTTCACTGCAGAAGAGTGTATAAGGCAAGCATGACCTTCTGAGAACACGGCAGTGGGAGGTGCCAGTCACTAATGTTGTGAATGGTGCCCATTTCTGTCCTGGAAGTTTGATAGCTCATTAACAGAATAAAACACATCTGACTTATGCTTGGGTGGTGTAAGGAAGTTTATGAACTCTGCCAATATGCTCAAAGTTCTCCTCAAATATCCCACAAGGAGATTAAAAACCCCTCTGCTATGTAAGGGCCATGTTACACAGTTTTACCGAGCTATATACTAATGTAAGTGTGCTGAGCAGGCTTGGGGGTCCATGCCAGTGGTGGGCAGGTTGAGGGGGGCTGTGCCAGTGACGAGCAGGGTGAAGGCAGGCTGTTATAGGCCAAGATGCTGGCTGACTTGGGATAGGAACTGAATCTTGGCCTTCTGTAATGAGTTTCTCCAGATGAGGCTGAGAACCTGAAGAACATCTGCACACGTGTCCTGGTGCAGTAGTTCATCACCAGACGGGGTGACCTGCAGCAGCAGCATCCTTCCCATTCTCTCTTGCTCTGTTCTAGGCCATTTCTTACATCAACACCTTCGCTTTCTCCAGGACTCATCAACAGGACTGGTATCCTCATAATCATCACTTTACTTGCCTGAAGCCGATTGGCTCAGGAAGGTCTGCTCAAACACCCTGCTCAGTGCTCGTCCCTGCTTTCTGTTCTCCTTCCTTAGAGCAAGGATTTTGTCTCTTTGTTCACTGAAGTGTCCCAAGTATTTGGAAGTCATCTAGGCAGAGAGCACACCTCTGTATTATTGCTTTAACCGATGCAAAGTGCTGAATACTTCTATTCAGGAAGGGTCATCTGAAAATTGGAACTTAATCCCAATATGTGAACTCTGGGGTGGGGGTGTTTAGACAATAAAATCTTCTTGAGGTAGGGCAGGGGAGGGAGCTAGGCATGGAAAGGGATCATGTAGGTGTACTACAGAGCCCACCACACACCATTGCATGAGCACCCACAAAACATGAGATTACAAAAATGACTGATTTCCCACAATTTTCTCTTCCCTAGCCCTTAAGGACTATTTTGCCTTTGATATTCGCCTTTGCTATCTTCATGAGAGAGGAAATATCTAAAATTTTATGAAAGTTATTAATGAAAATTTACCAAAGAAAATTTGAGAAATCCTGACTTGGTGAGTGAGAGCTGAGAATATCCCTTTTAAAGATTATGACTGTTTAAAGTTTTATTTAACCTTTTTTCCCATTTGCTTTACATACTGACCACAGTTTCCCCTCCCTCCTCTCTTCCTGACAACCCCCCGCCCCTCATCTACCCCGTTCCCACCCACTCCTCCTCCGTCCTGGAAGCGCGATTGATAGATAGCTCACTAACAGAATAACACACACCTAGCATATGTTCATCACCCCACGTCCAGTCTGCCTCCACTCAGAAAGGGCAGGCCTCCCGGGGTTCGAACAAAACAGAACACATCAAGTTGAGGCAGGGCCAAGCTCCTCCTCCGGCGTCAAGGCTGGGCTAGGTAAGCCAGCATGGGGAACAGAATCCCAAAAGCCAACTGCTCACCAACACCTGGTCTTAGAGGCCCAGGCTCTGAGAAAATAGGGTCTCCAATAACTATGTATTTCTAGCACAAGGTTCTCCCACCTTCTTTGATCTACCACTTTGAATATTCACTTACTATGTGCTTGACTAGCTAGGAATACTTCTTGTGAAATAGCTCTCATAAATAATCTCCAATAATTATGGATACTTGATACAGTGAACAATAGGCCTTAGCAATTTGTCGATCAAATTTGCTCCAAGAATACAGATGCGGCTGTCCTAATGGGACTTGATTTTCCTCTCTGTGGCAAGCCAGCAGTGGAGTCTTCAGTATGTGGATTTATGTCATTGCCTACACTTCCTGTGAGTCAGTGGCCTCTGGAGAGATGCCCTACATTGCTCTAATTATTGTTTACATTCTAAGGGGAAAATCGACAATAGCAATGTAAATGTCTCTTTCCATGCTGGTCATTTCAGAAATCAAGTTAACTATTTATTGACTTGCCAATATCAATCTTTGGAATGGAAGATCTTGAGGAAGGCATTTCATCAATTGAGTTAGAGGCTGGGGTGGTAATATCGGTACGGCAAGGACAGTCATTACACCTTCAGGCAAAAGGACAAGCTGAAAATAAAAGCTGAGAAGAGAATATTGATCTTGGGTGAAGATGTGTGTTGTGGGAGGGTCACAGAGAGGTCATTGGGTCTGGTTTTCCTTCCCATGCCCTCCATCTTCCTAATTCTGTCTGAGCAGGAAGGGCAATTTGGGTTCCTCTTAATAGAGGTGGTTTGGATAGAGCACACATCCAGGAGCAGAAGAAGCTCACTACATAGCAAGGCATGGACGTAGACCTGTGGCCTGTGCTCATCTAAGCTGCATTTTTTAAAAAAGACTTGGAAGAGGAATTTCTGGAAGAGAATTGAAACCACTTGGGGCGAATGCCTGAGTTCTCAGTAACAGAACAAGGAAGACACAGCGCACCTGAGCTCCAATGAAGAAGGGAGCCATGGTCAAAGCAAGCAAGTCAAATCTGTGCCTCCTGAGACCTGCCTTCATAAACACCCGTCCTGGTGTTTTAGTTAAAATGTGCAAAGCACTTAGGATGTGAAATCGTGTCTCTCAAACTGTCATCAACTATACCCTGCCTGGAGTAAGCTGGGTGCCCCTGCTGAAGGGATGCTATCCGAGAGCAAGCTGGGCATCCCTGCTGAAGGGCTGCAGGCCCGGAGCAAGCTGGGCGCCCCTGAGGAAGCACTGCTGGGCCCCTCTCCTCCAGCCTGGATTGGAGAACAAAGTGCTCATCTGCATTCATCTCAGTCACAAAAATGCTGTCCATTTGGCTTAATGAGGAGAGAAAATGACCTTTCTGGGCATAGGAAAAGCACAAGGACATTGCTGCGTGCCATGGTCATTGAGGACACATCACCTGCACTGCTCAGCGATTGGAACTGCTCATCTCTCTGCCATCTGCTGCCCTACAGTTTCAGACCACTTTAATGCTAACCGATACCAGTCCTTTTCCACGGGAGATGACGTTCCCTTCAGTCCAAAGCTGATTTTCCCTTCCAGGAATCCCTTCTTAATGAATACTTTTTTTTGTTTGTTTGTTTTTTGTTTGTTTGTTTGTTTTTATTTTTGTTTTTCGAGACAGGGTTTCTCTGTAATTTTGGAGCCTGTCCTGGAACTAGCTCTTGTAGACCAGGCTGGCCTCGAACTCACAAAGAGCCACCTGTCTCTGCCTCCTGAGTGCTGGGATTAAAGGCGTGCGCCACCACCGCCCGGCTTAATGAATACTTTTTAGAGGGAAGGGCAGAGTCCCCCCTCCCCATTCTTTTTTCCATTACCACGCTGTCATCTTTAACTCAGTTTATTCTCCTAACCATAAATAGGAAAACATATTGTTAGGCTTTCAGAAGGAGCAATGTTTATTTGAGACATGTGGGTGTGAAGAATTCACTTTCTGGGTCGTGAGCAAGGATGAAGCTGCACCACTCAGAGAGGTGGGAACAGGAGCAGGGGCGAGCGCAGTGCAGGTGGCAATGCCTTGGCTCAGGCAGAACTTTGGCTGTGGAGAGAGAGAGCAGCTTGCTCTGAAGGAACATCCCCAGGAAGCTGCTTTGGTGGAGCTGTGGAGGAAACCAGAGGCCAGGATGTCTGGGGAAGATATGTAGGCTGTTAAGCAGCATGCTTTGGGCTGAGATACGAAGACAGGAGAAGAAAGCCTCAAGCAGAGGTTGCAGACACTTTGAGCATCTGGCATAGTGCCCTGGTAATAGCTGCAGATGGGATAGAGGAATGGGCAGCTCTGTTCTGAACTCTGTTGTACTTTGACAACAATTATGCTTTCTTCTGGATTCAAGAAAATGAAGCACTAGAAACTGAAACGTTTCAAGCCACAGAAGCATGCCGATTCACTATTCCATGGTATAACAACCGAGCAGAGCCTGGATGGGCTGCGCGGGGGGCATGTGGAGAGGCAGCAGATTTCTGCAGAGCAGCCAGTGGGAGTCGAGCCCCGAAGGACACCATGCTGAGCTGCAGGCATCTGGTATCATGATCAATTCTGGAGTTGATGTGTTTCTTCTGAATCCATATCAGAGTTAGAAAACTGTATCCATTATGGACATGTGGCGCTCTGCAACCTACCATACAGCTGCAAAATGTGTAGCAACAAATGGAGAAATGCTCCCATCAGCTCTAAGGCAGGTTGGACATAAGGCTGAGCCGTCAAACAGGAAGAGAATGCTGGTTTTGAAAGTATGCAGCTCTTGGTTTTCCTTTTTTTTTTTTTTTTGTAGAACTAAGAATAGTGTGATCTTTGTTTCATTGTTTGACCTTTTGGCGAATCAGCTTCCTCATAGGCAAAGGGAGGCTAGAAGTGATACTGTGTGAGCATTCTGAAGCTAGCTTGTGTGGTACCCAATGGAGCCCTGACACCAATCCTGCTCTGGACACGACCTGATGAAAGCAGCTCGAGGAAGGAATAGCCTGGGCTCACGGTGTTGGGGTCATCATGTCAGGGACCAGTGACAGCAGGAACACAAACAGCTTCCACAGTCATCAGAGATGACCCCCGTGTCCAGTTTGCTTTCTCGGTTTATTCAGGGGACTGGTGCTGCCAACAGTTAGGGTGGGTCTCCCCACTTCAGTGTTCTCCATCTGCTTGGATTAGGTGTGTGCACTATCACACTCCACATTTTTCTGTTTTTTATTTTTTATGGTTTATTTTTATTTTGTGTTTATTTGTATCTTGGCTGCATGGATGTCTGTGTGAGGGTATCAGAAACCTTGGAATTGGAGCTACAGGCAGGTGTGAGTTGCATGCAGGTGCTGGAAATTTAACCCAACTCCTCTGGAAGAGCTATTGGGGCTCTTAACCCCTGAGTCATCTCCCCATCCAAACTAATGCTCTTCTTGTTCTTGCACGAGAAACACTTGACTCATAATCATTCTCTAGTCCCTCAGCTTGCACATCTATCAGAAATGTATATGAGTTTCTGTTTTCATTGTTTATTTTTGCTTAAGGGTTTTAAGTACCCAAACTGCTTATTTCTAAGAAAATGCCGGTTGGTTTTTTTTTTTTTTTCTGGGCCAGTGTAGAGAAACAGAATCCTACATTTTATTTAAAATACCTAGTTCTTTCTACCTGAGTGTGAATGATTCGAACAGCTGCTTCCTGGTGAGGTTTGGCCCCAGTCACACGTAGAGTTGGTCTCTGTCAAACGAAAATAGATGTGAAAGTCGGGAGAGTTATTGCATCATGGGAAAAATCCAATAGCGCTGTTTATTACAAACCTGCCAGGGAAACCCCCTAGGACATCATGCCCACTCTTGACGCCCTTGGCAATGGGAGCAGAGCAAAACCATCCCACGCTGCTTTCCCACAGCACCCTGGGCCACCGACACCAGGCTTGTTTCCAGGATGGGCCCCATCATTTATGTCTGGCACAAGTGACAAAGGCAGCTTGATGGATTTGCTATTCGTATCCAAGCTTCTGTCGCTGGGCAGCCTACGCTGAGATAGCCATCAAGCCTTCCAATGTATGCCGACAAACCCCGCCATCCTGCCAAGACTAATATTGGAAAACGTTGAAATGGGATACGTGGATAAAGTAAGGCTAGCTCCCAGAATGCCCCGTAAATCTCAGGCTCTTCAGCCTGTGGGATCCACTTTACTGCCCAGAGAAGTCAGCGGGATAAACAGGCTTTGAAGGACAACCAGGCACTTCTTTAAATGACAAATAGGAACCTAACTCAGGAGAAAGGAGCTGCACTCTCCTGCCTCCTCTTTGTCTAGATGTTTAGGCTACATTATAGAATTTGCAACAAAACTTAACCTCTATAACACATATTTTTTTGCTCATTGGAAAAGCCATGATTAGCTATCACTGTTTATGATTTTCTCCAGATGTATAAGGAAAAAAATACTGTGTTATAAAAATATGAAATAAAAAAAATCACATTTCCAAAAGGAATATCTGTAGTATAATTATGTGAATAGTCTCTAAAGATGAAAGAGTTGAACTACTTTTGGAACTAGATTTTAGTGCATTGGTTTTAAGATTTAAAGTCACCCGAGAAAACAAGAGGTTAAAGGTACGGGTAAAGCCAACTACGAATCTGGCCGCCATTGCTGTGTATAAAAGCAAGGGTAACTGTTAGGGAAAATAGGGGTGGTGTAATATTTTCGTTGTTGATGGTAATGATGAAATGTCGAGAAGCCAAAGGACTTGGCATGTGAGAGGAGCCAAAGCTGGGTGGGCCCTGTGAAGACAGCGTGACTTTGTGCAATCCTCTATCAATAATGTGATGTAGATTCCTGCTGGCCTGGGGCTCAGTGAACGAACAGAAGGGAGGGACCAACAAATATTCCCTGGTAGGAGTAGTGAAAGCAAGGGACGTTAGCAAACAATGACAGTGCCAGGCCCGATGGCAGAGGCCTGGAACCTCAGATGCTCTGGAGGCTGAAACAGGAGGATTGAAAGTTCCGGGTACATCTGGGCTATTAAGGGAGCTCAAGACAGCATGAGTGTAACTTAGTAGAACTCTCCTGAAAAGAAAGGAGAAAAATGGTATTTAAGGGACATTGTCTGATGTGGGAAGTCCTTCTGCATAAGTGTTGCTTTTATTGGTTAATGAATAAAGAAGCTGCTTTGGCCTACGGAAGAGCAGAATAGAATAAGGCGGGAATTCCAAGCAGATAGAGGAGGAAAGGAGGAGGAGTCAGAAAGATGCCTGTAGCCACAGAAGGAGAAAGACACCCGCCTGCCAGATCCTTACCACGAGCCTTGTTGTAAATATAAAGTAGTAGAAATGGGTTAATTTAAGATGTAAGAGTTAGTTAATAAGAAACCTAAGCTAATAGGCCAAGCAGTATGGTAATTAATACAGTTTCTTTGTGATTGTTTTGGGTCTGGGCAGTCGGGAAACAAATGAGCAGCCTCTGCATCCAATTGTCAGCCAGAGGTGGGTTGCACGTTTAATCGTTCATGAGATATGCCTCTGCTCAGAAATAGTTACATCTTAGAGAACACTGTACATAGAACATGTGTGTAAAAATGTACGGATTATGTTAAGTATATAATGTTCACATCCATTGGCATTGAAACCAAATGCTAAGTGTTTAAATATATGGAAACTTTTCCAAGGTGTGTGTTAGTGAAGTACTGTGCACGGACACCTCACACGTGAGTAGGTGCTCCTTTTTCATTCTCTTAGTAATTGTGGGGTGATTATAGATATACACTACTTTCCATATGAGTGAAATACTGACCTGCAGAAGCAATTGCTCTTCTTAGTTATGTGACAGACACAATATTTGTGGCTAACTCCCTGTCTGGGTTTCACTTTGGAATTCCAGTCGCTCAGACACCGCCTTAAGTATCTCGCTTGTATTTGATGCCATGTGATTCACTTCAGGCCTCTCCTGGACCCTGTAGTTCTGTTTATCTTTGGAGACTAGAGGCCAGTGGGAGAAACCTCTGGAGTCAGACACTCACTTCCGGACAAAGGTCAAAAGAGACACAGACACCTGCCCTCTTCTTCTCAAGGTCACAATGTCTTATGTAACAAAAGAGACTCGCCTGTCATTTTGAAGGAGTCCACCCTACTCCTTTGGGCCTTCAGTTACCATCATTGCCTTCAAAAGACATCACCAAGCTTCTGTGACTGTCTCCCAGTAAATCTACCTCTAACTTGAATTTTCTGCTTGGATATCGGGCTTGTACACCTGTTCCCGTTTCTTCTGCCAGCATGCACATCTGCCTGTCCACATCCGGAGTCCATTGCATAAATTTCATCACAAATCCTGTATGTCAGAAAGTTCAAATTATCTTCTCCAGAAATTCAAGTGTTAAGGTCTGTAGTAGGGTTTTTAGAATTTTACTTAGAGTGTGGCCTTTGACTATTTCCTTGGGGATTGCTTAAAGACATAACACTGTATGCATTTCAGTCCTTAGGAAAACCTTTACACCCGCTGGGAATAGTCTCGAAGCACAGTACAAACTGCATAGCCAGGGTAAGCCATTCTCCAACAGTGCCTCATTCTTGTAGTGTCTTTGTAGAACCTGGCCCAACCCAATGCCAGTGACCTTTTGGGAGTTTTGATGGGACCCTACAGTAAGGCTAGGCCCACAAGGGTCGGTTCTGCTTTCAAATGAAAGGGAGAAGTGGGGTTTCAGAGAGAAGAGTGACTTTCCCTTAAGCACAGATGGCTAACTTTCCACATCTTGCTAATCAGAATTGATAGCTGAGTCCCAGCTGCGTCGAGGCAGGAAAGCACTCGAACGGCAAGGAGGCTGGGTTCAAAGCGGACCTTCTTTCAAGTTCACGGAGCTGAAGAAGCCAGACGCCCTGGATGTTAATATTTCAGGTTACGGTAGACTGGATGCAGCCTGTCTTCCGAGAAGAAAGCTGAGGACCATTGGGGTCACCCTTAAAGGTTCTGGAATGATCCACGTAGTTGCTTTTACCCAGCAGACTTTATGGCAGAGGCTGCGCCTGTTTCCTTAAGCATTAGATTTAGAGCAAGAATTGATTCAAGCTGAATCTCAAAAGTTCCCGATTTGGAACCTAGTCACAAAACTAACTGAGACATTTCCAAAATTCAGGAGGTGGGGTAAGTAATAAATATATTTCTGCTAGCTGGGCATTGAGGTGCATGCTTGAAGTCCTAGCATCTGGGAGGAAGATGAAGGATCCCAGCTTCAGGACCAACCTGGGTGCATAGAAAGCTCAGGTCTCAAAGGGTCAAGGATGTGGTAGAGCACCTGCTGAGCACGTGCAGAGCCCGGGGTCCAATATTTATGTCTGTGCACATAACTTCATGCAGTACTTGGGGACAGTGAAAATAAAATAGCAGAAAAGTAGTGTGAGCTTGGGAAGAAAATACTTCAGTGTTGTCACCCATAGATCCTCTTATAACCTCCCATATGGGAAAATATTAGCCCTCTGGCATCTATAAGTTAGAGTACAGAATTCCTATTTTAATTTTTAACAAATCTTCGTCCACACTTCTGTGCTGTTATGATGATGCTAAATTGGTCGGTCATCTGTGGCAGTCTGATGAGATACATAGCAGGCTCTGGTCTGATGCTAAGAGCCCTGTGGTCAGAGGAGACTGGTCCGCTCTTAGGTGTCACATGACCCCAGAAAGATGTTGAATACAGGGCTTCATCAGACTCCTGCATTCAGCTAACCTGTGGGCGGCCTAAGGAATGGAAGTGTCTTAAATTCTAAATTTTTAGTTGAACAAAGGGAGGTGTGTGTGTGTGTGTGTGTGTGTGTGTGTGTGTGTGTGTTTGGAAAGGACCTTTGGTAAGTATAAGTTCCATCATTTTCCCAAACAGCACCCCCTTCTAGATGACATTTCTCATTCAAGCCCCAAAACCCCAGGACCTCATGACCATGCTACGATTTGGTCAACTGAAGACCAAGCAGAAGAGGCATTTTAAGTATGGAACCAGTAATAAGGGACAAAGCATCACAGCAGTCCTGCTGCAGCAGGCATGTCTACTGCATACCAGCACGAGGAGTGCACAAGTCCCATCCCTGATACACAGCCTTGCACACACCACCAGCTCTGCCACCTCTGTGGGCAGTTCAGAGCTCACTATGGAGGCTGAAGAAGCCTGTAACTCACTGAGAGCCTCGGGCCTCTGCTTTCTGAGTGCTGGAATTAAAGGTGTATGCCACCACTCTTGCCAAGATTAAACCTTTATCCCCAAACAGAGGGTGAGAGAGAGGTCACAGCCGCTGAGAGTCAGTCTCCTCTCTCAGAAATTGTACTCAGATATTTTGAGACACATCCCTGGAACAAACAAGAAACTAATTCACGATTTAATCAGCTCTAAATTTTTGGTGAGACATTGTGGAATTGGCATGTAACAAAGACAGATGCCAGAAGAACCCTATAAAACACATCCAAAAATGAGAAAATGATAAAAAAAAAAACCCACACAGAATATCCCCACAGAGAGTATAAAGGTAGATAAATATGCAAACACAAACATAGAAACACTCCCCCAGGCCCTTGAAACAGTAGTTTCTGGAAAGAGAGTTATAGGTGTTCTTTTTCTTTTTCTTTTTAGTCTCCCAAAGATTATATATTGATTCTTTAACAGAAAAATGTGATGCTGACTTCTAAAACGAGCCCTCAAAGAAGATGGCGTGCAGCAAGTCTTGCAAATAATGTAGAGAAACTTCTCTGAGATAGGAGTGGAAGCTTTGGGGGTGGTGTTGAGGTTGCCCACCCTACTCCCCAAAGATCTGCTGTCAAGTGGTGTCTCAAATAAAGGTGAGGCATGAAGAGGAGCAGAGCTGGAACTCCCCCGTTATTTTAACTGTTTGATAGTCAGGTAGGACTCCCCAACATTTTTATAGCACAAGTAACTTATACACACAAAGGCAAGATAATCTAGAGTCGATAAAAACAAAACAGAAGATGCTTTAAGTCCGGGTACTGGAGATTTGGCTCAGTGGTTGAGAATATACTGTTCTTTCAGAGGACCTGAGATCAGTTCTCAGCGCATATACCAGGCAGGGTTTAACCACTGGCATCTCCAGCTCCAGGGCATCTTACACCCTCTTCTGGACTTCTCAAGCACCTGGACACATCTGCTCATGCTCACATTGTAGAAGAAAACACGCATGACCTGGCAGGCAGCTGGCACACTGGGCTTCTGAGTAAGAAACAGGGCCTGCCGTGCTCCTGGAGTCCAGACTCTGAATGCTGAAGGAGAAAGAGTCGTCGGCCTGTGGATGGGTCTGGATTCTGCACGGCTTCTTCTACATGGAGCCCCCAGTGGTACAAGCACTCACTAGGCAAGCTGAGGCAATATGCTAACCAAACACAACTAATGGGCTTCCACTGCATAAGAATGCCCTCGTGCCCCAGAGCAGACACTGTTCCCTGAAGCTGTCTCTGGACTCCTTACTCATGAGCATTGCTGTCTAGCTGGGGAAATCCTGCTAGTGATGGCAACACATACATACACAGTTAATGATAAAATAACTAGATTTCCAAAAGATTACATAAAGCTGAAAGTGAGGTATAACGCAAGGTGAAGGGAGTCTGGACTCAAGGTCATCTCTGAGAATTTTACGGCTGGAATTTCAGATACAATCAAATCAACAGAAGAGAAACCATAGCTAAAATGTACTTAGCAGAAAGAGGGAAACACTGTGAAGAGGTTATGTGTGCTTCCAACTTACAAAACCAGCAAAAGAAAGAGAGACTCCTGCTCCAGGCATTAAATTGAGGCCATGGGGTAAATTTTAAAGGTCTGAAGAAAAAAACAAGGTTTTTCTGACTTTTAGATGTAGTTGTGATTCTGGCTACAAGATTATTTGTTCTGCCAATCAAATAACATCAGGATCTTAATGGTTCATCACCAGGAAAATTTACATCTCAAACATAAAAATCAAGTAAAATAAAATGCTCTCAGCCTGCTAATCCCAGAGAAGAGACTCCTGACCAAATCCACTCAATGCCCTGTGTGCCCCAGCAGCCTTTCTATGCCAGCTATGCTGAGCCTGTGCTTGGAAGAATGCCAGCATCATTTTATTTCATGTTGGTTTTACTGTGCATTTTTTCTGATTATGAAACAGCTGCTGTCCCTTCTTGTCAGGAAGGTATCTGGAGCCCAAAGCACCCCCAGTTCTGCTTCACGGAGACAGCCACAGTCTCCTCTGTGGACTGTCATTCTGTAAATTCCGCATGCACAGTTTTCCTTCACACAAGACCTCATGGCACAGCTGGGAGATTTGAAAGTCTCCATTCCTTGCAGAATACCTCAAGAAATACACTGACAATAAGTTCCTGGGCCCCTGGCCAGGACTAATAAATCAGAGCCGCTGTGTGTGCGGCTCAAGAAATTGTCATTTTAACATTTCTATGAAGCCAACTTGGTCCAATTCCAAAACTAGGAACCTGGTGCCATCGACATACAGGGCTACTAATTTCTTACTGCTCACACGTAGTATTTAATCCAGACACAAGCTCTGTGGCTCTTACCACCACTGGATGACTGACATATGACTAGTAATTTCACCTACTTGCGCTGTCTCTGCCTTGAGCCAGGTAGGAGCATCTAAGGACGGAGACCAAAAGTCACCTCCTTGATGCACCAACAGATTCTCTCCTGCCTAAAAAGATGCCTTTGAAATGTAGACTGGGTGATGCCATTATACTGCCAAAAGTCCTGCTGCTGAGACAAGAAATCCATATAGGGCATCCCAGGAGCATGGTGTCCCAGGAAGATCCACCCAGGGGCACAGGCGGCAGGGGCAGCTGCGGACTCCTTACTTTGAGGAATGGAGTGGGACTGTGGCATCCAATGGGTAGAGCGTCGAGTACACCCTGCTCGGCGAGGCTGATCTGCCCAAAGACGCCAAGAGCGAGCAGGAAGCCTGGCAGCACGCACTCGCCTCTTAGGAAGCCTTGCCCCTTTGCACAGTATCCATCCTCCTCAGTTTTGCCCTCTGCAGAACCTGCCAAGCTCGCTGTCAATCCAGATGCTGTCTAATTGCTTGGAGGAGAGCCAGACTGGCTGGCTTCCACGCTGCATCCGATTTTACGGACCTGTGTGGAGTGTGCTGAGCTGCAGAGACCCCAGGGCTGTCCCTTCTCACACTCTGTGCTGATCTGGCTCCTACAGCGATCTCCCCAAGTCTGTGAGGAGCTTTACCAGCGTAGCTTCTTAGCTGTGGTGTCTTTGCTCACTCAAGGCTGTTCCACGACTTGTTTACCTAAGCCCAGGCCAGTTTGTTTGGGTGAAATGAAAACCTCAAAGGAAAACAAACATATTCACCTTCTATATAATCAATCTGGGGCAAAAACACTTCCTTTTCTTCGTATTTAAGAGAGAGCTGCCTAAAGTGAGTGTGTGTCAGTCAAGAAATAAACGTGACCATCCTCCCTGTAAACTCAACTCTTTTGCAGTGCTTGAATGTGAGACAGCAGTGGCCTTGATCTGCCGGGAGTAGCATTTCTTACCATCTCGGATCTGACTCTTTGAGTGGGCGGTTGGGATTGCAGGTTTCCCATGTGAAGTGGGTGCTCATGCTGCTCTGTGCCCGATCTCTGTGTGGTGGGTGCAAGTTAGCTTTCCTCGTGTCGAGCGCTCGATGGGAACCAGAGCGTGCAGGGGTCTTTTGCACTCATGATCTATTTATAGTGAATGAGAGAGAATGTGCTGTCCTTACACAGATCCGTGGGGAGAGGTTTGCAGTAAGTACTATATATTCCTTGATTACTCATGTGTGTGTGCGTGCATGCACACACGTGCATGTGGGTGGGAGGCGTGTGCCATGGCATGTGTGTGGAGGACAATTTCCAGGAGTCAGCTTTATCCTACGACCATTGGGTTCCTGAGACTGGACTCATGTTCTCAGTCTTGGAGGCACTCCTCTCCACATGCCGAGCCTCCGCCACAGCCCTGCCATTTCCCCTGGGGTTTTGAACTCGGGAGCCTTAGGCTGCTTTTTGGAATCCTCCAAGAGTACTAGCTCAGTTGCCCTGATCCGGGGCTGTGCACTTTGGGAATAGAATAACTGCTGCATCCCGTGTAGCCTATGACACGGCTTCTCCAGGGAGTGCTGTGCTGCTGTGCACAGGTGACACCTTTAGCGGAAGCTCCGGGGCATCGCGGCCTGCCAGTGCGGAGGGAAGTCACCTGTGGGCCCAGGAGTAGACAGCTTCAGGAAAGGGCAAGTTAAATACTCAGTGGAATCGACATTCGGAAACCTTTCGGTGGCTGGACAATAGGACTTGGCTTGTCTGGGAGGCTGTGGAAACTGCAGGAGAAGCAGCCAAGGCAAAGGGTCCAATGCTCTCAGGCAGAGCAGTGATTCTAGACATCAGTGCTGCCTGCAGAGGGAAAGGAGGAGAATTTGGGGCTTCAATCTTGTCAACCTGCAGTTTGGCAAAGATGGGAGTCTTTTCCATGTAGCTCCTTCAAGTGCTCACAGAAGTAGAATGTTGACAGATTTTCACGTTTCTCCCCAGCAGGATCAGACAAGTGACTGGGGCCTCTTGTTCTGTCGTGTGTATTGCCAAGGACAATAAATTTGGTAGTTAGGTTCAGTGACTGCAGGAAAGAAATAAGTCAGCAGTTTCATAGTTCTGTGCACATGACTGAGGTTTCTGTGGCTGTGGTCTGTAGTACAGAATCCTAACAAGAGAGATGGAATAAAGTCTGGGGACTCATGGATACCCCTCCTGGAGACACCAGAGCAATGTTGGCGAAAGGACACAGCATGGGCAAGCAGACAAACAGCAGACTTTTAAGACCTAGCATTTTAAAATATCTCTGGGTTCATCAAATGCGACTGCAGACCGTGGAAAACCTGACCTGGGCTAATAGAATGACGAGACAGGAGCTAAACACACAAGGAAAATTCACTTAAATCAAGGCTAATTTTATTTTGTTTGATAGTTTAAGAATATTTGGAAGGGAAAATATAACATTGGGTGATTTCAGAAGACATTTTGTGGCGGACCCTTTGATGTGTCGTCTCAGAAAGGCGAAGGAAGAGGACTGAAGGCCTTCATCCTTAACTGATGCTCACTTAGAGAGGATGCATAAAGTTTAAAGTATCTCAGATAAACAGGACACACTGTGTGTTAATCTCTGACCTTGTTTTTTCTCTGTGTGGAAGCTGTGTGCCCTGGACCCTGCTGTACATGGGACCTGTCAAAGGCTCTCGGGTCTTCTTATGATGCACACAGGTGTCCTCCCCTGCTCACATATCAAGCCACCTAGATAGAGATGCTGATGTGCATGCTGGGCCACTCTCCAGTCAGCGAGGCCACCACCCTCTCCGGAAGCTCTCTGCTTTGTTGAAAGATAGCCCGAGGAACTGGAGTCCCGGGTTCCTACTGATGGACAAGGTCTCTGAAGAGGTGTTACTGCCCTGGGATGGTTAACTTTTTTATTTTTTATTTTTTTTTGAGTCAGGGTCTCTGAGCACAGTCATGTACTATGTAGAGCTTTGAGGTTGGCCTGTCTCTGTCTCCTGAGTGCTGGGATTCAAGGTGTGCACCATCACCACCAACTAAATAATTCAGCTTGATTGACAACATGGCTGGATCTGCTCCCGGGAGGGCTAACTGAGGGAAGAAGACCTTCTGGTGGCAGTCCCTATATAAAGAGTTCTGAGGAAAAAGCAGGGCAGCATGCCTGCTCTCTCTTGCAAGTAAATGTGTCCATCTCTACTGCTACTGTCAGTCTTGAGCTTCTGTAGGTATGACATGGATGAAGATCAAAGGTTCTTTAGAAATCCCTCAGGCCTTTGAAGATTAAAAGGAAAGAGTTTTTTGGGATTATTGTATGTGTATGGGTGTTTTGCCTGCATATATGTCTGTCTCAAGTGCATGCAGTACCTACAGCAGCCAGAAGAGGGTGGTAAATGCCCTAGAATTGGACATGGGTGCTGGGAATTGAACCCCAATCCTCTGAAGAACAACTAGTGTTCTAAACAACTAAGCTGTCTTCCCTGTCTCTCCTCCAGGCTTTCAGCACCAGACTAGGATTGCAGAGGCATCCAGTCTGTGGACTGAGCTACTCCTGGGGTCTCAGCTTCTCTGGCATGCAGATAGAAGCCATTCAAGTCAGTGTGTGTGTGTGTGTGTGTGTGTGTGTGTGTGAGAGAGAGAGAGAGGGGGGGGAGGGAGAGAGAGAGAGAGAGCGCGCACACACACACACACACACACACACATCGGATTTTTTCCTATTCTTTCTAGTCCTTTATAAAATCTTGCCTGGTTTACACACATGCTTCTCTATCAGGAACAACAGTACAGAGGGCATTCTGATAGTCACAAAGAAACTGTCTTGGGATTCTCTAGAGGAACAGAATAGATACAATGGACACATATAGTATTATAAATATATCTGTAATTTATTAAGTCCACTTAAATCAATCAAGTAGAAATGAGATGCCTCACACGTGGGAGCTGAGAACACAGCAGTTGCCCAGGGCCTGAGACTGGGTCTACCTCACCGGTCTCAATCTGTTACTGAAGGCCTGGGAGGTTCCTGTAGACCTGCCGCTCCTCAGTCAACACTGGAAGCCTGGAAACATTGGTTTTGATATCAGCAAAGAGATCCCAATAGCAGCAACAGGATAGATTAACGTAGCAGCTTTGGGTCGGAGTGGGGCGGGGAGAGCAAGCAAAAAAGAATAATCTTTCACATCACTGATTTTTAATCAGGATGCTACCAGAAGGTTCCGCCCACATTTGGGGTAGGTTTTCCCGCATCTATTAATGCAATCAGTTGAGGCTCCCTGCTGAGGTGAGTCTAAGCTCTAGCAAACTGACATCACACTAAGGATCACAGCCTTGATCCCCAAACCCCTCCCCATTTCAACAGAGTTCTCCTCACCCTGTCTTCCAGGATGGCTGGCTCACAGTCAGGTTAGGTCTGCGGGATTCTTTGAATGTTTTCCTTATGACTTCATCCACTTGGACAGTTGCAGTAGCGTCTATAGATCAGGTGGGTTAGACATAGCGGAGCTGTATTTGCAAGTCCCGGAGTCTGGGAGCTCGAGAGTGTAAGATGGCTGCTGCATGCAGGGGGGGCTCACTTTCTGTTGCACCGGTGACAGATTCTTGCCATGTCATCACAGGCTGAGGGGGAGAGGAACCCTCTTTCAGTCCATGGCACCCAGCAAGTGATAAAGAATTGAAGTTAATGCATTCACGAGTTCCCTCAGTTAGCAAAGGTGACAGGCAGTCCCTGAGCCTTGCTGTGTTCAGGGGATGCTTTCATGAAGGAGGAGACGGGGACCACTGGCTTCTGTTGATGGGCAGGGTCCATGAAAAGCATCTAATATACCGCAATGGTTAATCCTGTCTGTCAACCTGATTGGTCCAGAGCCTGGCAATAGGGTCGGTGGATGTCACAGTCAACTCTTCTCATTGGGTCTTTCTTCTCTTGGTCTTTTGTACTTTTTCATCTTTGTTTATAAATAAGTTCATTTCTCTTGTTCCTCCCTCCATCCCTCCATTCTTTTATTTCTGTCTGTCTATATATCTAAGGTTAATCTCAGCTGCCAACTTGACCGGATCTAGAAATGGACCTTTTGGCAGGCCTGTGAAAGATTGTCTTTGTGAGGCTAACTAATGTGGGGAAAGCCCCCACTAGGGATGGCACTGTTCTTGGGACCGAAGAGAAAAGTGGCAGCTGGCAGAGCACGACCCTCATTGCTTTCTGCTTCCTGGTCTGTGGCGCAATGTGAGCAGCTGCCTCCTGCTGCCGCCGCTTCCCCACCGCCATGAACGTTACCTGGAAGGGTGGGACTGAAGAAACCCTTCATCCCTTCAGTTGCTTGATTTTTTTTATCACAGCAGCAGGGAAAGTCAGTGCAGCACTGGGTATCAGTTGATAAAAATGAAAAGCAAAGAGAATATAAATGCCGTGTGCTTCTGGCCGAAATGCTTGCTTTAATATTTGACGCAGATAAGTTGGTACCTGAAAGTGACAGCAAGTCTGTGAGGGTGACCTGTCGCTTCTGCCACAGCAAGCTGCTGCTAACTTTTGCCCTTTCTCAGCGCTACTCCGTGACCTTTTCAAATAAAAGGTAACCATATGGTTTCACTGGCATCGCGGGATGACAGTGAAGCACCCATAGCCCTATCGCTCACAGATAAGCCCCTCCCAGCAGTGAGACTGGAATAAGTAAGCAGGCTTCTTCCTGCTGCCTGGAGGAGACTTTGGGAATAGCCCCCCCCCCCGAATCCCAGTGGGGGGAACAAACTTCCCATAGTATGTGAAATGAAAGAGTCTTACGTTTTAGTCCTTGGAAAACTAACTTTGTGGGCTGCAGTTTCAGATAGGCATGCAAGCCTTCTGAGTCCCCGATTAGGCATAGCACAACCTGAGCTAAAGTCTCAAGCCCCTTAAAATACGCCTTTGAACAAATCAACACAAATCTGTATGACCTCCTGTAGTCAGTCTGAATTCACAGAAAATGCATTTTATAATTCCCCTTGGCCACTGAAAATGGCCTACCATTAACCTTACTTACCAATAAATCGCTAAAATTGCTGAAGGTAATTTTAGAGCCGCGGGGGTGGGCCCGAAGGAATAAAGGTGTGTGGAACTGCTCACGCCTGCCCAGGCGCTCCGGATGCAGATTCCAGAGAGACTCTGTTGTTTTGATATCGGGTTGTTCCCTACTTGACCTGTGAGGAGGATAATGCATTCAAAGGCAGATGGGCACTGTCCATCCCTGTGACACCAGATGTTTATTCTGCTGTGTGAACCTCGGGTTATTCCTACAGTACCCATGCTAATGGCCAAGGGGATGTGAGGAGCATGAAGTGCAGAGAGGAGTAATGACTCTGCCCTGAGTGGAAGAAACAGAGACAGAGGCCAGCGTCCTTCTGACCTAGCTTCCTCCTCCAGGATCAGGATGCTTTACAGGGAACCAACATCATCCATGTCTGAGAGAACAGGTAAAGAGAGAGGCGCTGCATCCTTATGACATTCAGGGGATGCTTTCTGGGGAACAGAAGCACAGCTGTCGGCAGGATGGAAACAAAGCAGTCCTTCCAGGTCAGCATCCTCTCCACATCGTCTTTGTAACCATGGAGCACAGCACTGCAGGTGCACCCCACCAAAGGCGTCAACCCTGGGCGAGGTGAACCTGAGCTCAGAAACTAGAACCTTCAGGGTTATTCCACTGCACACACCCTTTGTCCAGGATGGGTTTGAAAAGCTTCCTGAATCTTGACCCAGATAAGATCATGTGCACTGCTGGGTGGACTTGGATCTTGGCTTGTGAGGTCCAGTATGTTATGTTACTGTGTGCGAGAGACCTTGGCAGGATAAGGGGCCACATAGAAGGTGACAGACCCGCCGTGCAGACAACGCTCATATGGGAAGTTTAATTGAGCCAAAGGGAGTGGAAAAGGAGGACGAGGAAAAAAGAGACCAGCTTCTGGGGACAGCAGGAGAGAGAGAGAGAGAGAGAGAGAGAGAGAGAGAGAGAGAGAGAGAGTCATACAGAAAAAGAAAGAGGAAGAGAAAGAAGAGAGAGAAGTGGGTGGGGTTTCTCTTTTTAACGGAACAGGTTGCTGCCAGCCCTGCATGCAGACTTCGTGTGCAGTGGTGATTCGTTCTGGTCCTCAAGGGGTGGTGCCTAGTGTAACTGGATGCTAGCACAGTAGACCATCAAATGACTTTTGAACAGCCCAGCCTTGTATGAGGATCTTGTGTAGAGATAGTACAGTTTTCTGTTCAGATGCCTGCCACAGGGCGTGGCTCAGCAGGAGTTTTAAAACACGCCTCTGTGGACATGCTCTATGAGTTCTTAACGTCTCCTCAGTCAGTCTTCATGGGGAGAAATAGTTGTAGGCTTTCAAGGTAATTAGATGATGCAGGCACAGATCTCACAAGCAAGGCCTGAAACGACAGTAGAATAGCATCCCCCGCCTGTGCACACACAGGCGTATCTCACTCATACACACGGAAATGTGCACACGTGTACAGTGACTCCCCTCCTACATATATGTCCACTCATCCTGCAGTTACACCCATGCATAGACTCACACACATGTAAACTAATAAGCACATCATACAACATAGGTGTGGTCTCGTGTGTCCACTTAGCACACATACACAAATCGTATTGTTTCATGCCTACACAGAGGCGACCTTCCTATGAGCCAGCCTGACGCTCCTCCCTTGGCTCCTACAGTGTGGAGACGTTTCTTGAGTTGGAGACAGCAGGTATCGGGCAGGTGTTCTGGCAGCCATTCTGATGCCCTTGCCCAGCAGGGTCACAGCCGCTGGGAATCAGGCTTCCTGATGGTCAGGGTGTTTCATGCACACATTTGAGGCTTCGGCGGGCAGAACGCTCCACAGGGAATGCCTGCATTTCCCACTGTCACGGCAGGTGCACTGACCTGCATCAGCCCTGACTCTGCCCTCCTGGGATTTCTAATTCTTCCCCCTAACTACAGATTCCCAGTTCCTCATAGAGATGTGGGGTTTTGGCAGGGCTCTGTGAATTTTTCCTCAGACACTTGGATGAAGGAAAAAATACTTAAAATACAGATCTTCAGGTAGGACTAGGTATATGTTTGGCTGGAGTGAGTATTTCAAATATTTAATTCTGAAATGTAGTAGGACAGAATGACTGTGGTTATTAAGAAAAGAATTATTAAAAACTTGTCTTTATCCAAAGAATTGGTTATGTTACATGTCTGTCATACTTCCACATGTCCTTAAACATATGCTTAGTACTCTTTTCATCATATTTATTATTTTTGCTTTGAAGTTGATCTGAGTAGAAAGTATCATTTTTAAAATATAAGCCACAGCCATGTGGTGATACACATACACATAGAAATGGGTTAAATTAATATGTAAAAGCTAAAATTGATTTGTGTTCTTATTTGTTATGCACCCATGGGGGCAGACTGGTAGAGAGCCAGGGAGGTGAATAGGCCCTGGCCACCTTCTTGACCTTTAAGAACATGGGTCCTGGAGACAGTCTTAGATTCCATGCTAACTGATGGAAAAGCATACGCAAGTCTGTCAATCAAGCACAGCCTTCCAGACAGCAGGGGTCTGCTTTCCCCATAGCTAAGAACCCTGCCCCCTTTTGTTCTACACTTTTGAGCCATGGTTTTCTTCCATCTTCTCTGTTCCGTATGAATGTCCAGGCTCCACTTTCCTTTCATTGTCTGGGGCTTTCATTCTTGTTTGTTACATCTTTCCTCACTGGTGGACAAATTTACATTCAATGTATCCTGGTTATCCCCAACCCAGTGGCTAATGCGGCCAGCCATTCTTCGGATTTGTGTCCAGTGGGATTGTGTCTCTTCTTGCCAATAGCTACAGTCTCCATGGGCAGAGAGAGGCAGCGGGTCTGTGCTCTCGGTCTACATACAGCGTGGGCTGTCCAGTTGGAGACACAGCCAGGGTTAGCGCTCCATAGATTTCTGTTGATCAAAAGAATGTGACACAGGAAGGAATGCATAAAGGCCTGGCTCTCAGCTCTACAGGAAGGCTACCTTCCCTGGCTGGTTCCCAACTCTGTCCTGAAAACTGCCCCCTCTTGCGGATCAGAAAAGGAGAGTAGAAAAACTCCATGCTCTCTGTAAACTAGCAACCCCCCCCCTTGTGATGTCATAGACAAGGAGAGATCAAAACAGCACAGAAATGCCCTGCTCTCTGAGGGCCAGGGATATCAAAGATGCAGCCACCACAGCTGTGAGCGGCATTTCTCCTGTCTGTCTCCGCCCCCCTCCCTCTCATTCTGTTATTGTACTGTGTTCAGATTTCACGTCAACACAGACATATCAGCACACCCTTGTTTAAAGTGTGCTTGAGTTATTGAAGAAGTCTGAAAGTCACGGCTCTGCCCAACAGGTGGTGTCCACCGAGGGCTGCTCTGTCAGGTAACCATCATAGGAAGAGTGCCAGGGGAAACTGAGCAGACAAAAGGGTATGGAAGCAAACCTCACGGTCAGCTGGACTAGATTCAGAATCTGGACAGCATATGAGCAAACCTGGCCTCTTCACAGAGGGAATAGGGCTGTCTCTTCTCAGAAGGCAAGTGAGCAGCTAGACCAACATTAGACTCCATCTCCATTGCTTCTCTGGCTGCAATAAAGATAATGCATTTCCCCTTGACCTTCTCTGAGGATTAGACACAGGGAGAGTACATATCTGACCCAGCATTGAAGGCCTGGAGTCAGGCATGTAGGTCTGCAACCACACAGGAGGTAACAGGGACAAGACCTTCACAGGGTTCTCCCCTGTGTGTAGTTCATCTCTCTTCCTGTGGATTCTCAGAGTGTTCCTGTGCACAGCCCTCGCCTGAGTTGAAGACCCAGCATTGTCTTCTGTCTCGACGCCAGGCTGTATCCCAGCAGCAGCATTACAGCATCCTCCTGGCTGTCCTTGGTGCACTATCAGCAGATTTAGGGAAAGAGCGCAGGCCAAGTAATCTCATTTAGAGAAAGGGATTTCTTCCCCAGGCAATTATGATGTCAATAAAAATTGCTGACAAGTTTGACCTCCTTTTTTAAAATTTCTTTTTACAATCTTAAATTGAATAATCGATACTTTTCTTATATTGTTTGCCTCACTAAGTTACATTTTATAAAACTAAGAAGTCATTGCACAACCAAGGAAAATTATTGTAGGATAAGAATTCATTGCACACCATAGGGAAAACACTAAGAAAAAGTAGAGAAGGCAAAAGAGTGCGGTGGCTAACGTCACCATCAAAGGGACTGGATTCAGAATCTCTTGACAGAAGCACCTCTGTCTGTATCTATGAGGATTTATCCAGAAAAATTTCTGTTTTTAATTAAAATGTATTTTGTGCCTGTGTTTGTGTGTGTGTGTGCACGTGCCCCATGCATGCATGGGGGAGCTCAGGACAACTTGTAGGAGTTTGTTCTCTTCTTCCATCCTATGAGTTCTGGGTATGGAGTTCAGATCATGAAGAACAGCAGTATGCATGTGTATGGCCGGAATGAAGTCCTCAGCAAACATGTGGTTTTGACAAGAACATGTCCTTGTCAAGGACCCCAACGCCTCAGACTCACGGGGATGGCAAGGCCTTCTTCCCCTGGTCCAGCATGGATGTTGGCAGTGTGTACAGAAAGCATCAACCATAGCTTCTTTCTTCCTGAGCATGAGACTCCTCCCTCTAGAGAACTCCTATGGAGACCAGATAATACACCTCCTTATCCAAGTCTCCATAACACATGCTGAGTTTTCCAGGCTGCCAACACGATCCTTGAGAATGTACGGACCACCTGATCCCAGCTCTTCTATATATGTCATTTCTTCACTTCTCCTCAGCCCAGTCAGGTCAACCCCAAGCTAGGGAGGTTGTTGAAAATGCCATTACCTGCTGAGCTAACAGGAGGGGTGAGAACACTCTGGAGCTGACATGGGGGGTGAGAATACTCTGGGGCTGTCACAAGGGGTGAGAACACTCTGGGGCTCTTTGGGGGTGAGTGTGAAGAAATTTAAACAATACATAATTTTAAATAGCAGAAAATATGAAGGAAGGCAGCCAACAGGTAAAATGTGGACCAAGTCAGGATAGAGTTGTAGCCAGGCACACAAGAGGCTCTGCCTAATGTGGATTGCACTTCTGTATCCTGTGAATGCCATTGGTGAATAAAGTAACTACCTTGGCCTGTTGATAGGGTAGAATAGACATAGGCAGGGAAAACTAAACTGAATGCTGGGAGCTGGAGTTAGAGAGAAGCCATGTAGCCCATTGAAGACAGAGGCCAGAACTTTATCCAGTAAGCTACTGCCACGTGACAATGCACAGATTAACAGGTAACGGGTTAAATTAATATGTAAGGGTTAACCAACAAGAAGCTAGAGCTAATCGGCCAAGCAGTGATTTAATTAATATAGTTTCTTTGTGATTATTTTGGGGCTAAGCAGCCAGGAACCAAACAAGCGGACTTCCTTGCAACACTCTGCCCACAGACCAGGGCTGTTCTCTGCCAAGCACAGATTGGGTGATGGTTCCCATCTGACAATGGGGCCTTCAGCAGAAGCACTGCCCAGTGTGTGCATGCTCATGTGTCCACTCTAAGCCCTGCTACATCCCATTTGGTGCCTCCACTCTGTCCCACAAACAGACCCCCTGGGGAGGGCTCTCTAAGCATATGTGTAGTGGGGCCTTGGCCCCTCTTCTGAAAAAGACTGTTAAGTTTGTCATTTTATCAGAACTTGGTTCCTGTGATGAGGGATCAGTGAGAAGTTCACTATGGTCACATCTCTCAGAATATTGCCATTCTGTGATGGGCAGTGGCATGATTATGCCGTGTGCACGTTCCAGAATACTTTAGTTGTTACTGCATGAAGAAATGTGCCTGGGGAGTGACTCAGTCACATTGGTCAGTGGACAGAACGTGACTTGAGACACTTTCATTAGCCTTTCCTAGAGGGCTATAGCTGCTTCTGGGCCAAGATCTGGTCACACTATAGCTCTACCAGCCCTACCAGGGTTGCTGTTTTGCTCTGCTCTTCACCTGCACAGCCTGCTCTATTATACTGAGGCTCTCTCCTTCTGAAACACAACTCTTAACATTTGCCCATCTGCTCTGGAACTTTCCTTCTTCATCTAGCGCTGGACACTGAGTATTTTACGCCTCCCAGGCAGTACTATACAACTGGGCCAAGTCCTCAGTCCCTGCTGTAGAATTTTCAATAACTCCTGAAAATTTACAACATCAAATATCTACTTCCTGATCTAATTTACCATTTCAGCATCATCTCCCGTGATGCCATCTGAATGCGGAGGCACTCACTCAGCCGTCACTAAGCTGGGAGATAGTAGAAGGAGGAAGCAGGAGACGAACTGCGTGGGCAGGGATGGCTGGACCTCTGCAGTGCTGGAGGAGGCTGGCTAAAGCAGAAGTGTGTGGGCCAGAATGTTTGAACTTGGAATCAAGGAAGGGAATCTGCTTCTTCCATCCTCCATGCTTGGGGTAAGATTGGTTAGTGGTCACTGCATTGGTTAGTAGCACAGGATTATGCTGATGGAATTGGTTAGTGGGCACTGCATTGGTTAGTAGCACAGGATTATGCTGATGGAATTGGTTAGTGGGCACTGCATTGGTTAGTAGCAGACGGTTGTCCTGATGGAATTGGTTAGTGGGCACTGCATTGGTTAGTAGCACAGGGCTGTGCTGGTGTGGGAAAGATGCCCACATCATATAAAAGACGGTGATCATTTTGCTTCATTTCTTCATCTCTGGACTTTGATGGATTCATGGCACCTCTTGTCTCAGAGCCCATGAGCTCATTGATGGTGTGTGCTGTCGTCTCTGTGGTTGCTGTGGTCTCTTGGTTAAGGCTACACTTGCTTTCAGTTTTCTGTCATTCAGAAGCCCAAGCTCTGTGGTTGATGGTAATGAACAGGCAGTTCCAAGCTCATTTGGATGTGCAGATTGCTAGGAAAACAAATTATTTCTGGAAAGTGGTGTCCATTGTTGATTCAGGATAGCATGTAAGTGATTACAAAGGGAATTAGCAATAAACATTGTTTATCTCCAAAAATGCTTTGGAGAACCCATGAAATAGAAATAATAAGACAATTCCCCCTTATGTGTTAAAGAAGAAAGTCATTCATGGTGCGTATACATTATTTACAGCCTCTTGGACGGTCTACCAGTGAGAAAAGGTGAGACAGAAGAGGCAGGCAAGAAGAATTGACGTCTCGTGTTGAAGTGGTGGATTGGGGGTAGAGGATGGATTAGCAACTGGACATCTACTTCAACTGAGTGTAACTTCAGTGAGACAGTGTGGAGAGAACAGCTAAGGAGCAGAGGTTGTCTTCAAGGGCACTGTGAAGTACCATGCAGCACCCTGAGAATGGTTCTGGAATATTTCCTTCAGGGAAAACCCACTGTTTTGTGTTTATAAGGATTTTTTTGTAAGCCTAAAACCATTCAGAAACTGAAATGTATAGAGAAACTGAGACAAACAAACATGTAAGCTAAGCCCTGAATGCCAGGGCGTGACGGATGGGCTGGGGTTTTTGCCTGAAGGAGCAGAGTGCTCAGAGGTCTCTGTGCAGTGAAAGAATCACTCGAGTCAGAGCAGGACAATAACCCATCTTCCGTGCTGCACCCAGTTTCCCACTGAGAGCACAGGCCCAGTGGCTAGAGTGTAGGGCCGACATTACAGAAAGAAATACCCCATAAGGAAAACAACCCTGGGAGAATTCTCTGACATGACAGTGAACGGCCCCTCAGTCAGAAGAGAGCAATTCCATCATCTCTTGGGGTGATCAAAAGCAAGAGCCTTCGTGGTGACTTCAGATCCAAGTTTCATTTATTTAACACAATCTCAGGTTTCACAGTGTGATCAAATATCCCACAACACCAAGGAGCCCTTCACCAGTCTCAGGGGAGCTCAGAGGAGGACACCACACACACCACTCGCATGTAGTACCATGGCTGAGAAGGAATGGAGAAAAATGTCCTGTGAGTGAGAAGGGGTCAGATCTTGTCAACGATGACCTTAAATTCGCAAAGGAAAATTCCCTTATCTAGTTCTTCTGATGCAGAGACCCCTGGCATTGTGAACTCAGGGAAGACAGTGAACAAGGTCACCTAGTTCTTGTGTTACTTTGTTTTCTCGTTGCTGTGACCAATGACTGATGAGGAGCAATTTAAGGGTGGAAGGGGTCGTTTGGGCTTACAGTTCTCGGAGAATATGGTCCTCCGTGGCGAGGAAGGCACACCAGCAAGATCGGGGGTCTGCTGGTTGCATTGTATCCGTATCGGTCATCAGTCTACAGAAAATGTGACTGTGCTATAAAACAACACCCCTCCCACAAGTGACCCATTTCTTCCAGCAAGGCTCTATCTTCTTAAGGTTCTAGAAATTTCCAAAGCAGGGTGTCAAGCAAGGATCAAGTGTTCAAACACAGAAGCATATGTGGAACACTTTACATCAAAACCAAACCAATCCTTAAAAACTGCAGTTCTTCACACACACACCCGCACACTTACATGCACACTGGCACATGCATACACGTGCACGCGTGCGCGCGTGCACACACACACACACACACACACACACACACACACCATACTCGCAGCTCTTGTAGCGTGGACCTAAAATATCACACTTGGCCCTTATTGCTGTTGCACACTCAATAGCAGTCCCTCCAAGGCTGGTGAGGACAAGTAGAAAATGACCCACCCCCTTCTTTGCACTCAAGGGGCAGACCAAGACTACAGACACTGAGTTTGCGGCTAAGCTTCAGGAATGCCTGCAATTAAATAATCCAAGCAGGCTCCCAGACTCTTCTCTTACAGTAGGTTCTTGTACATGATACATGCGATTCTTGACACGTCTCAAATTTTCCACTTGACCCTAAATTATACCCTAGCAAGAGGACTTTCCTAGCAACATAATCCCTCTGCTCATTTTGTGACCCAGGTAACAAGTAACCAGATTTTGCCTATGCTTCATGCCCCACACTTTCGATGAAACGTTCCTGGGCATTTGGATGTCGTGTTACTTTGGAGTGGGAACTCGTAATTACTCCCAGACTCGGTTAATGATCGGCAGTCATCCTCATGCTCCCCAAGGCCGAGTCCTCAACATCACTGGTCGTGTGTGCTCCATTGCTCTGCAGTGCCCACACACTGCCTGCAGCGGAAGCCGATGCCATTCTACCCGCAATTGAGGCTCAATTAACATTGCCTCGAGTCCCTGAGCACCCTCTCCTCAGCACGAGTGCTGGCTGCAGCTGGCCATTACGTCCACGAAGATGCCTCAATGGAAATTAGGGATGAGTAATGTGGCCAAGAGTTTCAAATTCCACCGTTCCTGAAATGTGAGCTGCTCATCTCGTGGGAGCTGTGGCTTCGGAGCTCTAGCAGACATTCTCGCTTCCTCCCCCAGATGACGCTCAGCTCTCAAGCTCCCTACAGCTGCCTTTCTTTTTACACCCCTATTTACTTCCAGCTATGTTATGACTCTCGCTCTAATTTTCAAAATCCTGATCTCTCCTTCCCACCATTGCTAATGTGCTGTGAGACTGCAGACTTATGGTTGGTGCCAGATTCCCCTGTCCTTTCTTAGCAGCAGGACTTGGGCAGGGGCTGGTAACAGCTGCAATTGGCATTGTTTATTTTCCCTAGTTTGCCCAGACCTTCCTGTGGCTACCACTACTTTTTATCACCTTCCTGCAGACCTGTCTTTATGTCCATTTCAAAGCCGCATGGACTAAGAATGTCTACATGGCCAAGCAAAGGAGCAGGTAGAGAGAAGATATGGTTAGTGAAACCACCTGGGATTTGACAAATTCGCTGCACTGAACAGTTAAGGCAAGAGATAGTCCCTACACCAGCATGGGCACTTTAACTGCAGGCCCTTTAAATTGACGCGATCCAGATAGATTTCGGATTCAGATGGGTTGTTCAGGTCAGCCTTTGTTTTGTGTCATTTTCCTGAGACATTTTTGTTGTAATGGATGTCAGAACATTGTTCTGTCAAATAAATGCAAATCACCCATTTATTCATTCATCCCGTTCATTCATTCATAGAGTGTGCACCTGCTCTGTCCTAGGCGCTGGTCCAGGTTCTAGGGATACTGCAGCAAATGAAAACATCCACAGGCAAAAATAAAATAAAATAAAAAAACAAAACCAAACAAACAACCAAAAAAAAAAATCCACAGGCTCCACAGCTTCTCTACAAGAAGGAGAGGAATCCAGGAAACAAATAAATGTAAAACCCAGCCAAAGGAAACTGGGTAGCAACATGGCTAGGGGCTGCCTGTCATGGCCAGGGCTTGGGAGTCCTCTATGCGGGCCGTGTGTGGAGGCTGAGAGCTGAGTGACAGGAAGAGTTGGTAGTGCAAGCACAGCTCTAAAACAGCACCCGTGTAGAAGGCTGGCCTCTTGCTTAGTCTTATATTCTACTCCAGATCCTGAAATGCATCCAGAAAAACAAGGGAGAGCTATGTCATTGGCAAACAGACAGAGGATTGGCTCAGACCGTGATAAAACAAAGAGAGCAAAAAGTAAAGGCAGAGTCAGTGTGAGAAGTGGAATAATTTACTTCTCTGTGTTTGAAATGTTTTATGATTCACTATCTGGAAAATTGTCTACATAGGCCAGGACCTTATAAATGTTAAGCTAAAAATGTTAAGATAATCTGAATTCATGTATTATAAAACAAAGAATATTTATGACATATTCCTAAAATATTTTATAGTAATGCCTTAGATCAAGGGTGGGAAAACATTTTCTATATAACTATAAATCTAAAGTAAGCATTTGATGTTTTGTGGGAGATGTAACATCTGCCTCATCTATCCACATCTCCACTGCAACACAAAGTTAGCCACATGAGTGGATTTTCTGGTTTCCCAAGAAGACAGAAAGCAGACTATAAACCATTAATTTAATTTATAAATTTATGTTTTTTGGGGGACCAGGTGAAGTCCCAGGTGAATGTGTATTTGACATGAGCATGGCCACATAAAAGACCGCAGTGCCTCAGACCCATGCAACTAGGAAAGATGTCCCTGCGGCCAGCTCAGAGGAATGGCAAAATCTTCCTCTGGTCCTAGTTTGGATGTTTATAAATGGTTGACCTTTAGCAAAAACCATTGTGTGCAGACACTATTAATGGCAGTGTCCTTCCATTGTAACTGTAGTTCTAGCTTGATACCTGTTCTATTCTATGTAATTTTACTATGTTTAAGTTAAAACCTTCCTTTATAATTAGACAGAAAAGCAGAGATGATGTGGGATGTCCTTCTGTATATGTGTTGCTTTTATTGGTTGATGAATAAAGCTGTTTCAGCCGATGGACAGGTAAAATATAGCTAGGCAAGAAGTCCAAACAATGATGCAGGGAAAGAGAAGGAGGAGTCAGGGAGATGCCATATAGCTACCAAAGAAGAGAAATGCCAGCAGATGCCTAAGGAGAATGATACCAGAACAGAGGTAATGACATAGCCACACAGTAATACACAGATCAGTAGAAATGGGTTAATTTATAAGAGAGAGCTAGGCAGTAATAGCCTGAGTCATCGGCCAAAGAGTTGCAACTGATAATAAGCCTCAGAGTGGTTATTTCACAAGCCGCTGTCAGGCTGGATGGAGAAAAGCCTTCTGTCTACATCCTCCTTCTGGATGACAGAAGTTGGGGTTTTTGAAAAGGTTCATTCCCACTGCTTTTGGAAAAGGGATTTTGAGTGGGTGTGGTCACAGAACAAAGAGATATGTTTGTGCATCAGTGACTCTATTATGATATGGGGGAATGATGTTACACTTGCAATGCATAACGACAAAATGCTATAGTAAAGATGCTTCTTAACCATTGACTTGAGCCAGCAGGTAAGTGTTGCTCCTCCCAACAAGGTAAGAAACCTTAAAGAGTAGCATCTGTGGTGATGCCTGCTTGATGGAAACCGCTGAGAGCATGAAGGTAGCCTGGGCGGTTCTGCAGGCGGGTGGAATGAGGGCAGCTGTGTTTTATGATGTAGTCTAGGTTTCCATCTTTTGCTGCCCCCTAGCATCCTCTGGGAGTCATATTGTCCTGTGCATGGTTTCTGTAGCCAAGTATATCATTTGCACTTGTCTTGATTCAGCAACAAAAGCAACTTAAAGAAGGAACTAAGACAATGAAGGGTTAGTTTGGCTCACAGTTTGGAGGCACAGCTCATCATGATCGGGAGGTCATGATCGCAGGGGTTCAAGAAAGCTGGCTACCTTGTGTCTGTAGGCAGGAAACAAAATGACTGCTAGTGCTCAGACAGTTTTCTCCTTTCTGTGCCAGAGAGACCAAGTCATGGAAAGGTGCTGCCCCATATTTAGCATAGGTTTTCCTGCCTCCATTAATCTAACCTGGAATCCACAGAGACTGGTTTCTTTAGCGGTTCTTCATCTTGTCTAGCACACAGGACTAGCCATCACACCACAGGAAGGAGAACAGAGAGGCAAGTGCAGTGGTGCTTGGTTTACATCATCAGCGACACAAAAGCTACAGTGTAGGGTTTCCCTCTTTGGCTATTTCAATGATCTGTATCTCTTTACATCTTAATGTCAATATTAAGACAGTTTGTGTTAGTGGTCTACTCCACATGACTTCCTAGTGCTCGAGGCAAATGAAATTAATGAGATTACTGATGATTCAGGGACATCTTCTACAATTACTTTTTGCAAAAACCAGTTTAGGTGCCCTCCACTTAGAGGTTCACTAGCCTTTGAGCTTTGTTCTGCTCATATTTGGAGATGGGCACATGGGTTACGGTAAGCTCGACTGATTTATCAGGAGCCCACAGGGATACTGTGGCAGTCTGGAAATCAAAGTAGAAGAGACATCAGGGGTTGTATGGAGTCATGTGTAGAAATAATTCAGTCATAGAAGGCATTTTTCAGGAAATTATAATAAAAGGCTATTTTGGGAGATGAAACCTTTATGGTTTTTCCTTTGGTATACCTTAATTAATTCCTTTAAAAATAATTATAGAAGATAATAGGAAAAATAGAGACATGAAAATTATGTCAGTTCCAGAACTTTTGCATCTTTGGTAATGCTGCAGAGCTGAGGTCACCCCTCAAGCAGAATTTATTTTGGATATTAAGGTTAAAGCTACAGCATATGGCATGAGGTAACACTTCTTGTTCTCCTCGGGGACTTCTGGGCATGTCCAGGCATTTTCTTCAAGTCTGAGTTACCATGGGTGTGATGGTGATGTGTATGTACCAACTTGGCAGTGATAAGAAGGGCCTTATGAACTGGGGAAGTGTTGCTGAGCATGTCCTGACGTGTGGCCAGAGGAGGCTGGATGTGAGGTTGAGTGGGGGAAGAATGGCGTTGTCAGGCATCATCCTTCAACTGGGAGCTCGGGAGGGGAAAGGCAGAAGGCAAGACTTCTCTCCTTTACCTAGAGTAAGGATACCTTTTCTTCTCTGTCCTTGAACATCAGACTTCCAGCTCCTCCCTTGATGCTGAGATTACAGCAGAGACTTGTACAGGCTGCCACTCATTAGCCTCTGACTGAGAGTCACACCACTCGCATCCTTGATTCTCAAACCTTTACACCTTTAAACTTGTACTGAGCCACAGTGTCAGTGTCCTGGATTGCAGCTGCTTATGTGTACTTAGCAGCCTTCATAATAGCCAGTTCTCCAATAATCCCTTCCAGTTTATCATCTATTGTCTATCTATCTATCTATCTATCTATCTATCTATCTATCTTCTATCTATCTATCTATCTATCTATCTATCTATCTACCTATTTATACCATATTGATACTGGTAATTCTATATGCAGACTAAGAGCGAGACGGGCTATTTTAGTGGAAGCAGGGTTGAACTACATAAAAAGTCCCATGTGGGGGAATTTCAAAGCACCCCTCCAGTGTTAAAGAAGAAATCTTCATATGGGTATTCCTATTGGACTGTCTAGATGCTGGCCAAAACCTGAAAAGCCTTAGTGAGAATTCACCTGGCAAGCCAAACATTGAGCCAGACTTCAATTATAGCCAGTTGAAAAGGAACGAGTGGAGTATTCTGAAAACTTACCAAGTAGCCTACTCCATCCCAACTTACCTGACATTTTCATGTCAGGAAAGAAGTCTTCCATGGGACTTAGTTTCAGCGGCAGGGTTGCAGGTTGAGCCAACTGGAGTAGGACACTATTCAGCACCATCCTGGACACTTGCTGTCTGCCATCCTGCTACAGACAGTACTGTGGGTATCTTTGTCTCAGCTTCATCAGATGTGGATATAAAATATCCATGATATCCATGATAAGTGTACTGAGGCCTGATTAAAGTATTAGTTTCAGGCACTTAATGTTTGGTATGTTAGCCTTTAATGTCACTGGTAGTAAAGTGATATTTTTGTGAAAAGTAATATATTGATCTTATAAAATCTCTATAGTATTTTTAGATAGTTTGTAAACAGTAATGGTTCAAAGTCAGCATAAGGAAGAAATGGTCAAGAGCTTTTAAAATGTTTATTTTGTGTATGTATGGTGTGTGTGTATATATGTACACACATGTGCGTACATGTGTATATGTATATATCTGTGTGTGTGTGAGTATATCTCACACATGTGAGTACCTTGGAAAGCCAGACAAGAGCATTGGATTCCCTGGAATTCAAGTTAAAGGTACTTGTGAGCTGCCTGCAATGGGTGATGGGAACTAATTTCAGGTCCCCCTAAAGATCAGAACACACTATCTTTCTAATCCCAGTAGGCAAGAAGTTTATTAAATATGCATTGTATCCTATTTGAAATGTTAGAGAAAGACTCACAGACCTCAGTGGACCTACATATGAACTCTAGAAAGTTTGTGAAAATCCTTTCTGGGGACCTATGTGTCCTTATGGAGTGGACTCAGTCTGGTATCCAAAGAGAAACTCACTAGGAGACTCAGAGGAATTGCACACTTTGCATCCATACTGTGCAGTTTTTAGCAAAATACCCATTTTAATGAGTCCGATGGGGAGTCCACATAAATTAGTCATAGGGACCTTTCAAGTGTTACATGGCAGAGAGATGAGCAAGCAAAAATATATGTGAGAGCATGGTTTAAATACAGGGCTAAATGTACTTTTGTCTCCAGCCCTTTTTAGTAGGGGTAATGTATGTGAGGGCATGGTTTAAATACAGGGCTAAATGTACTTTTGTCTCCAGTCCTTTTTAGTAGGGGTAATGTATGTGAGGGCATGGTTTAAATACAGGGCTAAATGTACTTTTGTCTCCAGCCCTTTTTAGTAGGGGTAATGTATGTGAGGGCGTGGAATGGGTGTAGGGTTTCTCGAAAGGCACATGGACCATCAGCACTCCTCCTGCCACTCAGGGAGAGGGAACCATACTCCATGCAAGCCCAGGATGGCCTTACATTTCAGGCAATTGTGGCAAGCAAGTCTGGAGAAGGAGTATGGGCAGGATTTCCTCTTGGCAAGATAAGCACAGAGACCTCAGGCTAGCATGTCTGGCGTTACAATCAGTCTGCTCACTAACCACATTCAGTAGCCATGGTGGCAGCAGATAGACTTTACTGTCATAGTTCTCTCAAGACTTATGAGAAAAAGAGCTTCAGATTACAGTCGTCTAACACAAATACCTATAGAGAACTAAATATTAGTTGAGATGTAAGCTGAAGGTTTAAACGCAGCATGTATCAATGTCAAGGACTTGATTAGGAATGTACATGAACTATGATGCATGGACAGGCAGGCAGGAGAATGAACAGATGATTGACCAGTGGTATGACCAATATACCTAAAAATCGTCTTAAGGATGGAATTTAAGAATATAGCTCTGTGGACGTTTCCCATACTATCTCCTGGCCTGTCTTTCTGTTTGAATAGATTCAAGTCAAATAGAGTGGACAGACAGGGTCCTTGGTAAGCATTGATAGCCAAAAGGAGAGACAGCGTTCATGGTTTTACATCCAAAGCAGTTGTAAAGAGCAACCGCCGCCACAGGGAAGTTAATGTAAAGATTTTTTTTGCCAGGCTTTTGTCTTTGGATCAGAGGAGTGAGCTGTGGTCAGCACCAAGGACAGAGACAAACCACTTATATTGTTAGTCCCCGGTGACATATTTCAGGAAGAGCCTGGCTTTATATGTGAACACATATAACCCAATCTTTACACTGGGTTCACGTTAGTGGGGGCGAGTTAATAAATATTTGTTCAAGTTGCACATTTATTGCACACTTAATTCCTGCTGTAATTGGATGGTATCTGGATGCAAAGGATTATAAGACATTGTCCCAAAGACTGAAAGTCAGAGTAAATATTAACTAGAACATCCAGTTGTTCAAGAACCTGTGAGGAAGGCAGAGTCTGATCTCGTGGTGAGAGTGTACCTTGGGCCACGTAACAAAGCTGTCTTTCTGAACACCCCTCACCGCCTTCGAAGAAAAGAATGTGAATAGAGGGTGATGTTCTCATGTTCGCGTGTTTCCAGGTAGTTACTACAGTGTGAAGCTTAATAGCAATCAATAGTAAGTGTTGTAAATAACAATAAAATGTATGCTTATGCCAGTAAAGGACAGATCTGTACTATTATATTACAGAATGTATAACAGTGGGATATAATAATGTAGTGCAGTATACATTATACTAAAATAACTGTAATGTATAGTTATGCTGTTGTGGTATTATGTGCATCTGTAATAAATATAAATAGCTCAATTTCAGATATGTAGCCTTGCAAAACATGTAAGTAAAGATACTTTTTTAAATTAAGAACTTTTATTTATAAATACAGATTCTTCAGTTACATTGAAATATCTTAAAGACTTTCATAATTATTTGTCTTAAATATTTTTAAACATAGAAATTGTGCATGATGTTGGAAAGAAATGTGGAATGACTTCAAAGGTCATAATAAATATTGTTGATCCTCATCCTCCTTTTCACATTGCTTATACATTCTTCCATGCATGTTCATATTCATATAGACATATAATGAAACAAACAATGGAATCATGATAAACATATGTAAATATGAATATCTTTCATCCTCTATCTTAACAGTTATTATCTTCTACCTTATTATATGATTTTTATTAGATTATCATCTCATTATTTTAATATCAAATCATCTTCACTAAAGAAAAGAAAGATATATCCTGAAACCAGTCTTCCTTTGGAAGGGAGCATTATACAGGAGTCCATCTTGTAGAGAATAAAATCTCATGAGTTTTACTAATGGTATTTCAATAGCACAAAAATACTCTCCAGGATGTTCATTGTCCTTTCTTTTTTTTTCTTTTAATTCCATTTTACATTTTAACCACAGTTCTCACCCCCACTCCTCCTGCTCCCCCAACCTCACCCTACCAAGTTCACCCCATCTACTCCTCCCAACAGGTAAAGACTGTCATGGGGAGTCAAGAAAGTCTGGCACTTTAAGTAAGGGCAGGACCAAGCCCCTCCCCTATGCATTAAGGCTGAGCATAGCATCCCATTATGGAGAATGGGTTCTACCAAGCTAGCTCATGAACCTGGTCCTGCTACCAGGGTCCCCTCAGATAGTTCAAGCTTCACACTGTCTCCCACACATGAAGAGCCTAGTTCAGTCCCAAGGGGGCTCCACAGCTGTTGATTCAGCATTCATGAGTGAGGATACTTTTTTTTTTATTGCGAAAAGAAGAAAAAAAAACATAAACAAAAAACAAGTTTCCACCTCCTCCCAGCCTCCCATTTCCCTTCCCCTCCTCCCACCCTTCTCCCCCTCCTCCCACCCTTCTCCCCCTCCTCCCACCCTTCTCCCCCTCCCCCCACTCCTCTCCCCCTCCCTCTCCAGTCCACAGAGCAGTCCGGGTTCCCTGCCCTGTGTTAAGTCCTAGGTCCTCCCCCCTCCGTCCATATCTAGGAAGGTGAACATCCAAACTGGCTAGGCTCCCACAAAGCCAGCACATTAAGTGTGCCATTGTCCTTGGTGTCTCATCAGCCCTCATTGTTCGCCATGTTCAGAGAGTCCGGTTTTATCCCATGCTTTTTCGGTCACAGTCCAGCTGGCCTTGGTGAGCTCCCCATAGATCAGCTCCACTGTCTCAGTGGGTGGCTGCACGCCTCGTGGTCCCGAATTCTTTGCTCATGTTCTCCCTCCTTCTGCTCCTCCTTGGGACCTTGGGAGCTCAGTCCAGTGCTCCTGTGTGGGTCTCTGTCTCTATCTCAATCCATCACCAGATGAAGATTCTATGATGATATGCAAGATATTCGTCAGTATTGCTCTAGGATAGGGTCATTTCAGGTTCCCAATCCTCAGCTGCCCAAGGAACTAACTGGGAACCTCATCTTGGGCACTTGGGAGCCCCTCTAGGGTCAAGTCTCTTGCCCACCCTAAAGTGGCTCCTTTAACTAAGAATTGTGGTTCCGTGCTCCCCTATCCACCTTTCCTTTATCCCAATTCTCCTGTTTCCCCAGGTCCCCCCTCCTTCCCTTCTACCTTTTTTCTCCCCATCTCCCCTTACCCCCATTTGAAAATGTTAATATGTTGGATGATATCTTTTTCCTTTTATCTTTGAACAAATCTTTCCTTGACTTAGATGAAAGGACATGTGGGTCAGGATAGGACTAAGTCTCTAACAGGCATAAGACTTTATGAGGATTGTTTGGGAAGTGACTTGGCTGTCATCCTTGAGAGATATTTAGGTAAATTTTTTGGCAGAGGCTCCTCGTTCATTTTCTTGCTTCCCAGACCCAAAATAATCACACAGAAGCTATATTATTACAAAACTGCTTAGCCTATTTGCTCATGCTTCTTATTGGCTAGCTCTTATATCTTAAATTAATCCATTTCTTTTAATCTGTGTATTGTCACGTAGTTGTAGTCTACCGGTAAGGTTCCATCCAGATCCAGCATCTGTCTCCTGCAGTGGCTACATGGCCTCTCCCTGACTCTACCTACTCTCTCCTCCTCTGTCTGCTTGGAATTCTTGCCTTGCACTATTCTGTGATGCAATATGCCAAACGCAGATTCTTTATTAACCAATGGTATTCACAGCATACAGAGGGAAAGTCCACATCAGCAATTAAATGAAGTCATCGTGTGACTTTTTTCCTATAAACTGAGCTTTTCGTTCACACATTTTGAAGTGTTCCCATATACTGAACTTGCAGGAAGGCCAAATTTAGATTTATTACACGAGAAAGAGAGGCAGAGACAATGAGTTACCTTCTTCAGTCTGCTGGAAGGTCACCGTGCCCCTCTTCAATTTGTCCTTAATGCTTACTGTGTCTGGATGCCAAGCAAAATCTGACTGAAACTTTTTAGCAAGAAAATCCAAGCCAGGGTGGTGGGCCAGGCAGATACTAAAATTAAGTCTGAACAGAGCATCAACAGTGGCCAAGAGCAGATACTGGGTAGGTGCAGCTTGGAAGAGTTCCTTCTGATGACAGAATGGCACCATATACTTTGACTTTGGTGATGGCACACATGATCAGACTGAAGAGAACTGCACAGACAGCTGTAATGTAAATACATATGCACATATATTGTTGCAGATATGTATATGTGCATGTACTCATTGACACACATAAGAATACATGTGATGCCTATGTATAACAAGCACACTAACATATGCATGCATACACAAGCACATAAACACATTCAGATATACAGATTAACTCACAAACATTAGCAGATGCAAGCACATACTTATAGATATACATCTACAGAAGCATGTGTATTCATAAATATACAAATGTATTTGTTGTAGGGATAAGTCCCGCCCCTTAGGGGGCGTGTTCGCCTCGGGCTAATGTTTACCTATAAATCTGGTGAGCGTGCTCGCAGCGCTCGCTTCTGCTTCCCTGGTCTCCGCGGGAACGGTGGTTCTGTAAGTCTATTTCTCCATTAAAGCTGTATATATTTTTACAATCTGTCTGCATTCGTTTACGCTGTTACAATTTGTTTATACAATACCTATATGAATGAAAACAGTTACATTCAAAGACCTGCATATGCACATATTCATGCTCATGTATGCACATGGTAATTAGTGCATGTAAAAACTGATGAAATCAAGGATCTGTGTGTAATCCAGTCAGCAGAAGTACTCCAAGGTGAAGTTATGAGACTTGACATTGTCTTGCGTTCATGTATGTTCCCACTGCTGGGAGAAACAGGAAGAAGGATTCATGAAATGTTCGCTATTCGTTTTAAATCTATTCCTTTCATTTTTTGAGATTATAGTCTAAACTTATATCATCACTCCCTTCCATTTCTTAGCCACAAGCCCTCCCATATACACCTCATCTCTCTGCTTCAAATTCTTGACCTCTTTTTCATTAATTCTTGTTACATATGTATATATATATATATACATATAAACCTAAATGTATAAATACAAGCTTCTCAGTCTGTATGTTACTGTATGTGTATATTTTCAGGGTTGGCCATTTGGTATTTAACCAGTTAGTCTGCCGTTCCCTGGGGAAGACTGTTTTCCCCATTCTCAGCATTCCTCGGTTTCTGGAGTTCTCTGTGTAGGGTTGAGCCTCCTGGGCTTTCCCCATTTTGTATTAGCACATCTATGTTGCTGCTCTGTTCAGCTCATGTCCAGGCTTCTAAAAAAATTATTTAAAAATGTTTTATACAATATATTTAATTAGATCCTTTCCCCTCCCCAAGTTCCTCTCAGATCTTCTCCACTCCTTACCAATTCTTTACTATTCATGTAGCTTCCTCAAAAATTAAAGAGCATTGGAAATTCCTATTTCAAGAAGCTTATAGTGTCACATCAACTCATGTTTAACAAAAATTTAACAAGTCATCATCCAATGAAAAATAAACCTCAGTTGTACATGGAGGCACAGGGCTTTAACTCCAGCACTCAAGATCTTTATCATCCTCGGAATGGCTTGCCATCTAAAACTCAGGTTATTTTTGAAGCTCTCAATTTAAGGCTTGTACTGTGAATGACTGTGGAAAGACAGACTCTGGATGAGGGACTACTGTAGTGTGCACGAGAGTTTTCCTGCAGCACAGTGCCCAAGAAAACACCATAAAGAAAGGAAAGTCCTTCCTCGGTTTCAGAGTTCCGGTCAATCCTGGGGGAGGATGTGGTGAGACGACCTCCCATCATGGAGGACAGAGGATGTGTAGCTGAATGTGGGTGTTGCTGCCACCATGGCCACCAGGGGCCCTGTAGTTAAATACGGCATTGTGACACATTTGCCAACAGAAAAAGGATTCTGAAGGCACAGTGGCAGAACCCAATTTAAAACCAAACACAGTGACTATGCGGTGCTTCTGACAGCACTCGTCTGTATCACATGGTCAGCTTCACAGCAGCCATGGTTCTAAGCACATGCATGTACCCTTTACATTTGCGGCTGTTCACTGCAACACCTTTACAATCATACACTTCACATGGCTGTTCACTGGCGGTACCCAAACACCCTTTACATATGCGGCTGTTCACTGCAACACCTTTACAATCATACACTTCACATGGCTGTTCACTGGCGGTACCCAAACACCCTTTACATACGCGACTGTTCACTGGCGGTACCCAAACACCGTTTACAGACATGGCTGTTCACTGGCAGTACCCCAAACACCCTTTGCATACATGGCTGTTCACTGCAACACCTTCACATACATACACTTCACATGGCTGTTTACTGGCGGTACCCCAAACACCCTTTACAGACATGGCTGTTCACCCGCAACACCTTGTTTCAGATACAAGACCATTTTGTCTTCTGACCTCAGTGTCTTTAGAGAACATACAAAGTTGTCTGTTCTTATATAAACATAGAGGTTTCATTACAGAAAAGAGCGTTTTCTTTGCCGTTCTTCAGCATGTAGTGATCAAAGTATCTTTTGATTGTATTGCATTAGAACATCTGATAAAAAAAATAGGTATTTGAGTGGTTGCCTTGAAGGAATTTCATTTAAAAAATTGAATGAAGTTTGGTATGGGGGCAGGGGTGTTGGCTTAGCAGTCAGAGGAGCTCTTACGGTTCTTGCAGAGGACCCAGGTTAGATTCCCAGCACGTACATGGTAGCTCAAACCTTCTTCAACTCCTGTTCCAGAGAGAGTGACACCCTAGTCTGACCTCCGTGGGTACCAGGTATACAGCTGAGGTAACACATACCTGAAGGTAAAACACCCATACACCAAAATATTTTTTAAAATGGCATGGGATTTAGGACAGATTTTCCAATAATTTCTGAAATGGACCTCAACACAGTGATGCCATTTTGTACTGTGTGTTTATATGAAACAACATTCTGATATTTGATGATTATAAACTAAAAATTTAAGTCAATTCTGAACAATGTTAAAGAGACTATGTCCTGTATTATCAAATATTCTAAGACTTAATGATTTATGCAAAGATAAACACGTATCTCTTTAGCATAAAATTTACTTTTATTTTTAATAAGTGATAAAACTATAGCATACCAAAGAACTGAAGTAAAATAAGTTTCTCTGATTTGTCATCAGTAAGTATCTGGTTTGTAGACCTACATACCTGTGAATCAAGGAAAGTGTTTTCAGCAGAAAGGAACTGGGGACAGCTCTGTCCTAGGCCTCTCTCGATTTTCTTTATTCCTTCATTCCCAGCTTGTAGGATGGTGCTCCCACACTCCACAAAAGTCTGCTCTAGTCATTCTTCACGGACAGGCTTAGAAGTGCGTTATTGCCCTAGAAATCTCAATCCAAACAAGGAGGCATAGGTGGAAATCATACTCTTGGATGAATAGAATCATAGAGATTGTTATGAGGTGATTTTTGACATGATTTTGGGGTGCCCAAGAGGATCTTGGGCATGCTAGGCAGGTACTATGAAGCTGAGTTATATCCCTAACCCTTGGATTTATTAGTCTTATTTATTGTTTGTATGTATGGGCATGTGATGTGTAGAGGGCACTGTATCACTGTGTGTGTGTGTGTGTGTGTGTGTGTGTGTGTGTGTGTGTATGTAAGTCAGAAAAGAGCATGTGAAGTTAGTTCTCTCCTCCCATCTTTCCATAGGATCTAGGCCCCAGACCTGGGTCTTCAGGCTTTGGTTTACTCACTGAGCAAGCTCTCTGGCCCCGAGTTCTTGGATTTTTGAGTCAGGGTCTTGGTATACATCCCAAGCTGGTATCAAATTTGCATCCTTTTGCCTCTACCTTTGAGTGCCGAGATTACAGGCATGTGCCATCTACCTAGCTAAGTTAACTGCCTTCGACTAAATCTCTAATTTGTTTGTTTTTAGTTCAGCTGTTTAGATCTTGTTTGTTTACTTAACTTTTATATTGCCAAGGTTAACTGCAGCTAAAAGGTCATTTATTTATAATCACGAAACTAAACCTTTAGTTCTTTCCTAGGGAAGGACACGGCAATTTTTGTTTGGATGCCCAGTCTACTAACTAGAAGCAGGAGCATACCATCAACTCTGTGTTCTGGATCTGTGCCATGTCCCCTCCAAACCTCACATCACATTATCAATTCCCATAGTTCTGAGACCATGTCCTTGCCTGGACAACAGCTATAGAAAGGAGGCATTTCTGGTCATCAGATGGAGAAGCAGGTGCTACGCAGACCCACATTACAGCAGACATCAAAAACGCCTTCCTTCAGAACTGAGATTCATAAATAGAAGAGCAGAGGCTCCTGGTGCTCCGGGTACAGTTGAACAAGGACTCACGCCACGTTGTCTGTGCCTGATCTCACCCTTTCCACCGAAAGCCTCACTCTGAAGTTTACTTCCTGCTGGCAGGGAACACAGGTTGACAGATTCAGACAGATGGGCAGAGAAGGCTTTCTTCCAAGCTCTTGGCGACAAGCAGAGATGTGGGGCACTGGGGTGAAGTCAGCCAGCCCTCCAGGAAGAGATTTGCAGCTCAAATGGAGGAGAGGGAAGAAAGGAGGCTCCCGCCCTGCCCTGTTGGGATTGCTATTCAGGGACAAAATTTTCTCCCTTTCAGGTACTTCTCCACACTAGCTCCCTCTCTCTGTCATGGCAGTTAGTTCCCCCAGGCTGTCGAGATCTTCCCATCACCTCTGGAGTCTCTTTCTGAGGGAGGAAGGCCCATTTGGGGACCACAAAGGATGCAATTTCAGTACTCCACACACAGCAAGGAAGCCATCAGTGATGTTTTCTTTTTATATAGCAGCATAGTTCTGAAAAGAAATGGCTACAGGTAAAGGAAAAACATAACCTTCATTTTATTCACAGAGTTTTTGTTCTAAATCTGTTTGGAGACATTTAAAGATGATGGCTCGTTTGTGTTATACCTGATTTGGTAAGTCAGGATACATGCATGACATGGACTATAGGTAGTGCTAGACTATAGGTCAGAACATAGTGCCCTCCGTCTGCAGACCTTCAGTCACATCCAGAGCACCAGTTCACTCCAGAGTAATCAGAAATACCTTCTGGTGTGAGCTGAAATCTGTCCAGGAGCCACTCTGACCCTTATCAATCGCCAGTCACTGTCTTGTTAGGTTCAGAGTCCAGCATGACTTTATCTACAAGCTCTGTGGCTCTGGGGCAGGCAGGGATGGGAAGAGTTGGCAGATAACCAGCTCCATGTGAGTGGCTGTTAGAGTAGTTGTGGGGCCTGGGAGAAGCCCTTGGCAATTGAGAGGGTCCCTGGCAAGAGGTGAGAGTGCGGGAAGGTTAGGCAACTTGAATGAGAGGCAGGAAACTGAGGACGAAGAGCGATCTGCCACACATGAGTGATATCTCAGAAATTCACTTTAGGTCATGAAACATATTAGGTTAAAAATGTGACCAGGCAAGACTGGTCTCCAACCCCAGAGAGGTTAGCTATGTACATCCTCGTGGAAGCCGCTGCAGAAGGATATAGATACGGCCCAAGAGGCTGGGGGAGGCACTACATGACAGGAGGATAGAAGGCACAAGGAGAACCAGGAAGAGGCTTGTGAGAAGAGAGAAAAGAGTGAAGGGTTTGGCAGGATTGAGAGAAACAGAGCTATACGACCAACTGTGAAACAGTTGAATTATACGGTTAGAACAGGTGGTGGTTTGAAAGAAAGTGGCCCCCAAAGGGCATAGCACTCTTAGAAGGTGTGGCCTTGTTGGGGTAGGTGTGCCTTATTGGAGGAAGTGTGTCACTGTGGAGGCAGGCTTTGGGGTCTCATGTATGCTCAAAATACACCGCCAGCATCTCGGTCTACTTCCTGCTGCTTGTGTATCAACATGTAACAGCTCCTTCTCCAGCACCATGTCTGCCTGCACACCGCCATGCTCCGCACCATGATGATAAAGCTCTGAAACATGAACTAAGCCTCTGACACTATATGCTGTCATTTAAACTAAGACTTCATAAGAGTTGCCATGGTTGCTGGGTGGTGGTGGCACACATTTTTAATCCCAGCACTCGGGAGGCAGAGGCAAGTGGATTTCTGTGAGTTTGAGGCCAGCCTGGTCTACAAAAGCTAGGTCCATGACAGGCTCCAAAACTACAGAGAAACAACATCTTTTTAAACAAGAAAACAAACAAAAACCAATACAAAATAAGAGTTGCCATGGTCATGGTGTGTCTTCACAGCAATAACCCTAACTAAGACATGACACTACAGATTCCGACTGCCCTTACTGCCTGTGCTCTTCCTATGTGTCTCTAACATTGTCGGGACTGACAAGGGCCAGGGCAGTGTCCCAAGAATCACAATGATCAGGGAAGCAGAAGGATGAGGCCTTCACACTGGGGAAAGGGCAGGATTCCTTGTGCATTTCAGAGATTCAATAAGGACAGAAGAGGGTCCGACAGTCTTTGGGCTCCTCTTAGTCAGGGACAGTATGCAAACAATCTTGAGAATCGAAGTATTTTCATTTTGTTCCCAACTCCAAGGTGCACTGGCTATATTTATAATAATAGCAAGAGGAGTGTAAAAATAGAACTAGTTACTTACACTGGGCAAGATAACTATTAACAATCTCAGCACGGGATCATTTGATTAGATGATGAACTCCCAGGAAGCCTCCCAAGACACAGCAGAAATGAGGCTTGGAAGCAGATGTCGTGGGAGTTTGTGGTACAGCTAAGGTCGGGACCATAGAGGGTGGAGATTTCCTTTCCTTTTGGACATGAAGAATAAAAACAGAAGAAAGCTCCAAGTACTGGGTTTCAGGAACACTTCAGACTTCAAAGGCCAAGACCAGAAAACACTTCAAATGCAAAGAAAGGAAAGTGACTCTGAAGTAACACTCGCTTCAGCTCCCCACTTCCCTCCTCACCATCTTAAGGACAATGTGGCAACTTAGTAAGTCATGTGATTCCTCTCTCTGTCTCTCCCAAAGCTGGGGCAGTCTTATTCTTCCCCCGCTGCAGGCGGGTGTGAGGAAGAAGTTGCTGGGAAGAAACCCAGGCGAGAAGACAGTAGAGGGGCCAGGTATGAGGCAGCTGTAGGGCATCTCTCTGTTAGCGTGAGCTGTCGTTAAGCCCCAGGTGGGCCTGCGTGCTTAACATTCTCAGCCATGGGAAAAGAGAGAAATGACAGCAACACATTGATCACACCCTCTGCCTTCTTGCCACATGTCACAGAAAGAAGAGCCACCCTAACATGTAGACCTCAGGCTGCGGTGAAACAGAAAAGCAAATGTGTCTGGAGAATCTCCATCACAGCAAAGGTCACAGCGTCAGATCACAGCCAGATGTCGGTTCCATGTCGAGTGGAGAGGGGGATGAGGGGATCCCAGGGGAAGTCTCTGCCACAGCACTTGTGAGAAAGAAGCATGTCATATAAGTGGTAGATTGACAAAACAACAGAGAAGCCAAATTCAGGGAACCTCAGGGAATTTGTCACCACCCTATTGTGCTGTGTGACAAGTTATGACACACGTGCTCAAAGGAATAGGAATTCAAAGTCAAGATGAGAAAACAAGGTGAAGAGAGGAGAAGGAGATGCTATGCCCAGGAAAACGCATGCGGAGAATAAAGCATCCATACTGAAATAACAAAATATAAGCTATGAGAATGAGGGCCCAGCTGAGCCAGACAATTCTACAGCTAACAAATCTGAGACTGTCACAGTTGACCGAATAAAGGTAATGACAATAACCCTTACAGTAATAAAAAGAAGTTCATAAATATGGAAAGTAGACTACATTATCTGATTTCATTGTTCTTTTTGAACCCAGCAGATGTGAAGCAATGGGAAATAAACAGAATCTCTGAGCTGGAAAGAAAACCTGTGTTCCAGCTGGCCACAGGGAGCCCCGGTCTTTATGTTAATTGCCCTCATCCATGTTTTCCATGCAAAGCTGTTCATGTATGCACGCTTGTGCTTCGTGAGCACACTGATATCATGACAGTCTGCTGTGCCATCCTTACCCCAAGACTGAGTTTTAGGGTGAAGCACTCTGAGGACAAGAGAGCAAGGGATCCTTAAGGGGGGAAGGTGGGTTGTGCCATATCAGCTTTAGTACAAAATTCAATGGCTATGACATTGTTCCCAGAGGAAAACATACCAGCATTTGCTGCAGTACCATTGAAGAGAGACATTTAAGCACAGAGAAAAGGGAGTACAGCTTATGAGTAGGTGATGAAGACTACCTAAGTCAAAATGGGACGGAAATGGTTGTTTGGAATCTGTAAGCCACAGGGAAAGCATGGAATCTTTGTAACTAAGCACAAATGTTGTGCAGGGCATCTTCCTTTGTTTTCTTGTTGCTATGATAAAATATTCTGGCTCAACACAGCTTAAAGGGGAAAGAATCTCCCCCAGCTCAGAGTTCAAGCATGTGAATGGAGCGGTGGGCACATCTCCCCCACAGTCAAGAACAGAGAGTGACAAGCTTGTGCTCAGCTTCCTTCCTCCATTCTGCACAGTTCAGGATCCCCTGCCCAGGAATGGCCCCGCCCACGGACAACAGGGGTCTTCTCATGCTAGGATGATCCTCAAAGACATGGCCAGAGATCCATATCCCAGATGACCGTACCAATCGCCACATGGGGTCAAAGTAAGGACAGAATGTGCCTTCGTTTCTAAAGTTAAAATGTTGCTAGCATGGCTTTCCCAGAGTTTGGTTTTGGGAGTAGAGCTGGTCATAGGAAGACCGAAACATCACACTTTAAACTCCAAGCTCTCATGCACGTACAAAACAGTCCTAAACTGCTCTGATTCAATAGTCAAAATAAGAAAGGCCTTTTCTGCATGCATTTTGTGGAAATTTTGCATCTGGGTGACAATCACTTTAAGACGAGGATTTGGTAGAGGTAAAAAGTCTCTCTAGTGGCTGGCTCCTTTACTTCTCTGATCTTTCAGCATTTACCCGCTATCTGACTCCGGGTTTTTATTATTTTTTTTAATTATTTTATTAGACTGAGAAGCTATTTAGAAATAGAGAAAACCCTAGATAAAGAATCACGGGCCCTTTCAGCTTAAAGCCACAAGATAGAAAGGTCTGGGTGTGACTGGTGCCACAGGCATATACCCAGAGTCTTGACAGCACCTGGAACAGCTTCAGTCCTTTTCAATACATTATAATGTTCCTTGTATTTGAAAAGCCTTCTCACAGCTTCGGATGTAGGATAGCTGTCTGTAAACCATGCAATCCTTGAAAGCACAATAAGTAATGATATGTTTTGGATACCTTATTAGAAATTCTGTGGGAAGGGCAGGGAACCCTGACTGCTCTTTGGACTGGAGAGGGAGGGGGAGAGGAGTGGGGGGAGGGGCGGGTTTTTATTATTAAGACCAATTAGAATGTTTGATACAGTTCATGGACTCAGTAACGGTTCACTGAAAATCTGTGTCAGCTGAGGCTGTAGGAACGCTACAGGGATTCATAAGGACTAACTCTCAACCCAGGAAGACTGGTCTTCAGCAGAGAAAGAGATCAACCGGCCTAAGAGACAACTTCCAATGGGCTGAGTCATCCAGGTTCATCTCAATATACGTTTGAGCATCCTGCCATCACGGGAAAGCTGTGTGACTCCTCTAGGCCACCACCTCCTGACTCTAAAATTGAAAAATAATATGACCTGCTTCCTAGGGTTTTAAGAGGATTAAAGGTGACGCCTGTGTAACATAGACTGTATGTTACCCAACATGCTGAAAGAACGAGGCAAGTCGCGTTTGACACAAGCCAAGTCTTTTGGGACTGCCATTGAAAATGACTCGGGGAACAAGCGCGGTCACTAGCCATCTGCTGTGGTGTTTGAGAAGTTGCATCAATTGCTGCAGTGAGGGGGAAGGGGAGGATTCCTGCAGCCCTTGCCCTTCGGGTTTAAAATCTGAGGAGGCTAGCACTCAGAAGCCATCCTTTGCTCTCTACAGCTTTGCCTCGTGAGACAGTTCTGGAAGTACACAAAGCCAGAATCTGGCTGAACATTCACAGATTAGGGTTTTCACGTTATTCATGATTAAGTCTTTGTGTTTATTCTGATCCGCAGGTATCATGGCTCACTGTAACCGGCTCCTATTAATTACTGTTAACAACTCCCCACACTCGGTGGCTTAGAACAGTTCACAGTCGTCATCTCTGTGAATGGAGACTCGGAAATGGCGTCACTGAGAGCATCCGCTCAGGATCTTTCTGATCTCATTTGTTATTGACTGTCAACGCAGGGCCAGAAAAACAGTCAGGGTGTTCTTATTTTTCTCTTATCCTCACTGTTTGGAAACACAGAAATTGACTGGCTCCTTGGGAACTGGAATCATTTGGTTCCCCGAAGAAGTCATTTCTACATTTTCAAAGTCTGTGAGCCTTGATTCGAGCCTGACCTTGATCCCACAGTCTCTACTATAATTTTACAAAAATGATAATCTACAGACATACTTAGAACATTACAAGTTTCAGTGGATCATCTCATAAAACACAATGATTTCTTTTGGCTTTGCAAATGAGATGATAATTACTAAGTCAGTTCTCAAAACAGGATTCTATTCCTGCGGACCTTGTTATGACGTGAACCTGTAACGTGAGGAACAGTAACTTTTAAATGTACGAGGAAGAACCTTCAGGAAGCTCACTTACAGAAATGGTTCTGCTGTCAGGTACCACTGTGAGCCAGGGTCCAACTTGGTCATCCTGCTTCTGGGAAACTGGGTACTGAGCTGGGAGTGCCTGTGGACAGGGGACTTCCATAGCGAACACCCTGTTCTCATGCACTCAGCAATGGAAGAGCAGATGGGGTTTGGTGGCAGGAGTCATTTGCATGGCCACAAGCTTGTCAGCATTTTGCTTCTCTTCCATGGAGGTCTGAGGGCATTGGTTTATATCATATTTCTTACATCCTGCAGTCCCAAGGATAATCTTGGAGGAAAAGCATTGCTATAGGCTCTTTGATTCCAACTTTCAACTCTTCTGGACCAGGAAGATCCATAGGTGTGGAAAAGCTCCCATGGATAGCAATTCCACTGTCAACAGTAACCAGTGTCACTTAAACGTCATATATACAGTCAGAGCTGTGATCTGTTTCCATGTTTATGGCTTTCTTTTTGAAATTATCCTCTTAATTATTTTCAATTGATTTTGTTTTCCCATCATGCATTATTCTTGATAACTCTTCAACTATCGCACCTGAAGAAACGCTAGAAATAGCTCGTCTAGAAAGCCTGCTATCAATGAAAACAAAGGGCATGCATCAAGTCTTAGTCTCTGATGAACCCCGATATTTGTAAAAAGTCAGATAATCTAATGTTCTGTTCTCCTGGAGGAACATTCTTTTATAGATGACTTCTCAAGGTGACTTTATCACTGCTTCTCAGCAGGTGTTCAGAAATAACACCCAGCAGTCCCAGCATTTGGTTAGTTTGGACAGCATCACAATACTTGAGGAACATTTTCTTTTGGTTCTCTTCTTCAAGTTTCTCATTCTATAGACATATACTCTAGCAATTCCAGTGATAGTTAATATCCCAATATAAGTGGAATGTCTTCCCCAGGGACGAGACCCCGGGTCTGTTTTCCAGATGAAGTGGTTAACAATAGAAATATGCACACACAGGCAGGACTGCCTGAACTCACTAGGTTGTGTTTATATTTATTCTATTGTATATATATGTAACAACAATGGATAAGAAGAGAATGCTGTAAATTTGAAGGAGGTACAAGAGGGAAAAAGAATGTAATTAGTTCTTTTATAGTTCTTTATTTTATATAGTTGCAATTCTTTTAATATGGAAGTTACTTGAAGATGTAAAATAAAGAATATCAGAAAAAATTTGAATTATTAGAAGATGCTCACAAATTAGATAAAAAGCCAAGTTCTGTGTTTACATGTATAAAAACCCAAATAAAAGCTATAAGGAGAACAGCAACAACAAAAATTGTTATGGTTGAATATGTCTGTGGCTCAGTAGAGTAAGATGGTCACAGGGTATGCCTCAGACAACCGTGCTGCAGACTCCGTAACTGGCTGCATCCTTTATTAATTCCCTTTCTGAGTGGTAGCCTGTAAGAAAAGAAACAAGTCGGTTGCTCACAAGGACAAGCTCTGTGATCCGACAGCCACAAGTCCTCACTGATTCATCCAAGGAAAGAAGGTTTAAAATTAGACAGAGAGTTCACACCAGGACTTTGATATATTGCTGCTTGAAGAAAATCAATATTTCTGAGTCATTCAACACCAACTTTTCTCGATTGTTCTTTAGACACTTAGATGCGTTTTCCCCTGACTGTCATTGAGTGACTCACGTCCTAACAAGAATTTGGCTTTTCATAGGCACGGGGCTCAAATGACGTCCAATAGAATTGATTATATGTTTTACACAAGCAGGAAGTTCAACAGAACAGGAAGTGTCCTACACTCAGGAGAGTCATGGACCAAAAATCCAGTTGTTTGTACACTTACCTGCTATTATGCTGTTCTCTCAACTCCTTCCTTCTGGCTTTTCCTGCTTTAATTAGTTCAGGAAGTAAAAGACAAAAGATGACTTTTGTGTTCCGGGAGGGATAATCAGACTTTTACAGTGATAACCACAAAGAACAGATCAAAACTTCAAATAATGAAAGTGAACTAAATGGGATGGCTATTATGTTGTTTTATGGAGAAATACCATGCCTACATGCCTCCTCTTTCATCTCTGATTTCCACTAATTCTGCATGTCTGTACGTAGCATGTACATCTATTTATTGTCTGAATTTATTTTTCTACTGATTAATGTTTTATAGTTATATTTTAAACAATATGTCCATCATTCCAAAATTATATTTTCCTCTCTCCATAAATATTGAATTAAAAATAATAATTTGAATTGAAATCTAAGGTGTTTTCACTTCCCCATATTATTACACTACATATTCTTTTGAATATATTTTGCTTTTTCATTACTGCAGCCAAATTCCTGATTGTAGCACAGACCAATCACAGAGGGTGCTAAGGGTCAGTTGAGTCCATTTTTTTCTTTCTTTCCCTAGTTAAACATGATATTAGAATTTGATTTATATCTATATTGTTCCCTATGATGTTTTTCTCCATCATGACCCAAGCTAAAGGTCAACTTGGTTTTCCTTGACTCTTTCTTCCTCTAGAATCTTGTGATTTACACTTCACAAACTGTTTCCATTGTTTCATGGTGTGTTCCGAGAACTGACTGATAGCAAAATATTTACTAACTGTGAAAAATTCCACCTTTGCAATTGCTTGTTGTGTTCCTCAGGCTTGAGATTGGCCATACAAGTCTCCCTTCCTTTTAGTATGGGTCTCTTTGGTCTCCTGCTCTGGAGGAGACTACAAGTTTGGCCCAGCTGTAAATCATTTTAGTGTTTGTTCTTGGTTTCTGACACCATAATTGGGAGGCAAGAGACATAGTGCTTGAAAAGACTTGATCAAACGCACCGATCAAGATGTGGCTTGCCTGAGTTTGTATTTTTTTGTATCCCCTTCTTGTGGAGCTTAGGACCCTAGACCATGGGATGCTCCTCCCTACATTCGGGGTGGTCCTTCTCTCTAATCCCCTCTGGTACACATCAACAGCACATCCAGAATGACACCTCATTAATTCCATGTGTGTTTCTCACTGTGCTCAAATTATCAATCCAAGTCTATCACCACAAATATGTGATTCACATTTATCATGACTGTAGATTTTGCATCTTTTTTAAAACTTGTCTCAGACTTTCTCACTTAAACTTTTTTTTTATTGAGCAATGCAATATATGATTTAAGTCATTCTCAACCCTTTTACAGGGTTCACCTAAGACCATCTGCATGTCAGATATTTTTTCCAAACCATAATTTATTATATTATATATATTTTATCTTTCATATTCATATTAGATATTTATATTACAATTCATAATAGTAGCAAAATTCCAGTTATGAAGTAGCAACAAAACTAATATTATGTTGGGGTCACTATACCATGAGAAACTGGTATATTAAAGGGTTGCAGTGTTTGGAAGGTTGAGAGCCATGGTTTTAAGTATTTCAGCTCATTGGCTACTGATGTTCAGTTGTTTCTGGAAGAGGCATCAGTTTGTCAGTGAGCTTTTTGTTTAAGGCAGGCCGACAGTTCTTTATACAGATAAAAACAGACACACATCTAGAAGGACAGAGATGTACATTCAGCTCTTCACACTCCATGGTGTCTTACGGGATGTGCTATAATTTCTTTGGAAATTCCTGAAAAGTTTTGAGAACTTCCATCAGCTGAGAATGCTCACATTATTTCCCCAGAATGTGAGTTCTTAGTCGATGATGATGTATGTCAAAGTTCTCCAAAGGGGTCTTTCCCACTTTGCGGGTCTGAGTTTATATCTGAAAAGGTATTTTCTGCATTTCTAATGCAGACCTAGTTTCCTCACTAGCACACACAGTGTTCACTATTTTCACCTGTCCTTTATGGTTGTATGTGTGTTTGGTTTTGCATTGGTCTCTTTCAGGGTCCAATGGGGGAGGGACAAAAGAAAAACAAATGACATTAAAAGTGTTATAAAGAAGTTGATGGATGTTTGTTCTTGCTTGGGGAAAAGTTTCATTTACCTCCTCCCCTCATTTGGCTTGAATTGCGTCACCACCAAGAGCGTTTCTAAGAGTTCAGTCCTCATTTAGAACAACTCTCAGCAGCCTGGATCTCCTAAGGATGACCGTGACCCACACACCAGCTTCCCTCTGACCTAAGGTACCTCCTGCAGACCTGTAAAGACAGACTATTAGACTCAAGACAACACCCTCATTTTTCTTTTCACCAGAGAACACAAAAGCTCCCTGTAGACCCTTTCCAACTAACTACCATGAATCTAACAGTTGGGACCACAAATCTATCTGATTTAACAAGGCAGTCTGCAGCTGCCAGGCTTACTAAACTGAATTTAGGAGTTGGGAATGATCTGTCTTGCTAGTTTTATGCTTCCTGGTGGTTCTCCTGTGATGTGTAACTCACTAAAGCAAGGGCAGTCCCCCAATAGGCAGTATTCTCCAGATTATTCTATTTGTGTGTGCATCTTGGGGACTAGAGTCTTTTTTAAAACAAGTATGTGGGATGTGGCTACTTAATTTATCGATATCTATAAAATTGTTATGTATTACAATGGCCCAGAAACAATCTATAATATTGCATTCAGATTAGCATCTAATTCCTGTATCCTGAATTATATCAAAAATGTCCAAGTCACCAAGGGGGAAACTCCCTCAGTGCTATAGTATTTAACCCACTAAAGGGTGTGCAGTAGGTTGTTCAAGGAAGAAAATCTTGCCCAGCTATGAACCTTATGGACCAGAAATCTGGCCAACCAGGGAAGATATACTCACCTGTACAATAGCAACTTGACCGTGGAAGCCACCTCCCTTTGTTTGGATTTGAGGCTAGCTCCATGGGCAGAGGGCTGGGAAGTGATATTCAAATCTAGGGAGGTTGTAGACCCAGAACAGTGATTGACGGTGTCTAGCAGAACCAACAAGGAGCAAAGCACCTTCTAAGTACCTATGCTCACAAACACAGAGAAAAACTGCTCCCAGCCTTCATAAGAGAAACTTCTCCTTGCAAATAATGCCAGTGAATACAGAGACTCATGGATGCTCACGATGCAGAGAAAAAGCAACAGTTTTGAACTCTAAAAAAGATATTTGTGTACAGGTGGTGGAGGTGCACACTTTTAATTGCGCACTCAGGAGGCAGAGGCAGGCGGATCTCTGTAAGTTTGAGGCCAGCCTGGTCAACAAGAGCTAGTTCCAGGACAGGCTCCCAATCTACAGAGACACCCTGTCTTGCAAAATAAAAACAAACAAACAAAAAAAACATTTATGACACTCCCTCTGAGGCTCAGGGAACATTGCAGAAGAGGATACAGGAAGGTCATGGAAGGGCTATAAAGGCCGTTTTCTAGACTGGTCCCATCAACAATAAGTTAAGGAAAGGCCTTGGCCTCTGCATTATTGGACTTAGGGAGAGAGGGAACCTTTCGTTAGTTGTGTGACTATTGCTGAACCCACCAGGCTCTAACAGATGGCTCCAAACTCATGGCTACACAGATGGTCCCAATTAATTCCCCAGGTGGGGGAGCCACAAAACAAAACAAATAGTTATGATATGTGAGAGAGATTTATGGGCGAAGAAGAATGGTGGGGTAGTAGAGACTGGGAAGTGCGAGAATGGCGGACATGTATTGTATACATGTGTGAACTTGTCTAAGAAAACAAAAACAACTATTAAAAATAGAAGAGACGCGCAGAGGCGGAGCGGCGCGGCGGCCAGACGCGCAGAGGCGGAGCGGCGCGGCGGCCAGACGCGCAGAGGCGGAGCGGCGCGGCGGCCAGACGCGCAGAGGCGGAGCGGCGCGGCGGCCAGACGCGGCGGAGCGGCGCGGCGGCCAGACGCAGCGGAGCAACACCACATACAGGAAGAGGCTTTCGGGGACCAGCGCAGCGGCAGACCCAAGCGGCGGGGACAGGCGTGCAATAAGGAGAGCAGTTTGCCCTACTACAATTGAATCAAAGAGGTAGGCTTTTGGTTGGCCAGGTCACTGGCACAAGGGGAGCCTGGTCCTGTCCTGAAGATCCTTCGGAGGGGTGAGAGGGTTCTTGGCCTGCAGCAGGAACCACGAAAGAGAGTGAGGGCATTTTGTAAGCGGAGCCCTTGGCCAGCAGGGAAACCTGATCCGGTTTTTAAAGGACCCATTGGATAGGATCAATAGGAGGAAATGGGCAGGCGCCAAGGCAAGAATTCACCCAATAATCCGAATAACAACATGAAAACATCAGAACCCAATGATCTTACAACAGAAGTACTTGAACAACCTAACACAGAAGAAGTGGAAAAAAACGACTTTATGAAGATAATAGAGTCCCATAAACAACATGTAAAAAATGCCCTTATAGAAATGGATGAGAAGTATAACAAAAAGTTTGAAGAAATGAGTAAATATGTACATGATACCCTGGGAAACCAAGAAAAAACCATCAAGCAGGTAATGGAAACAGTTCAAGAATTGAAAACTGAAATGAAGGCAAAGAAGAAAATACAAACTGAGGACCAGCTGGATATGGAAAATCTAGGCCAACGAGCAGAGTCTACAGAAACAAGCATAATCAATAGAATACAAGAGCTAGAAGAAAGACTCTCAGATGCTGAGGACACCATAGAGAAAATAAACGAACAGATCAAAGAAAACAGCAAAGCCAACAAATTCTCAACACAAAACATTCAGGAACTATGGGACACAATAAAAAAACCAAACCTAAGAATAATAGGAATAGAAGAAGGAGAAGAGTCACAGCTCAAAGGCCCAGAAAATATTTTCAACAAAATTATGGAAGAAAACTTTCCCAACTTAAAGAAAGATATTCATTTAAATATTCAAGAAGCATACAGAACACCAAACAGACTGGATCAAAGAAAAACATCTCCTCGCCATATAATAATCAAAACACAAAATATACAGGTTAAAGAAAGAATATTAAGAGCTGCAAAAGAAAAGGGGCAAGTAACTTATAAAGGTAAACCGATCAGACTTACACCTGACTTCTCGATGGAAACTATGAAAGCCAGAAGGTCCTGGATAGAGGTTCTGCAGAAGCTAAGAGACCATGGATGCAAACCCAAACTACTATACCCAGCCAAGCTATCGTTCATTATCAATGGAGAAAACAAGACATTCCAGGATAAGAACAAATTTAAACAATACGTAGCCACAAATCCAGCCCTACAGAAAGTAATAGAAGGAAAATCGCAACCCAAGGAATCCAACACTGCCAACACTGCCTATAATAACCCAGGCATCTAATGACCCTTCACGAGCACATCTCAAAGAAGGGAGACACACAATCTCTACTACCAAAAGCAATAAGAATAACCGGAGTAAACAACCACTGGTCATTAATATCACTTAATATTAATGGGCTCAATTCACCTATAAAAAGGCACAGGCTAAAAGATTGGATACGAAAACAGGATCCAACATTCTGCTGTTTGCAAGAAACACATCTCAACCACAAAGACAGGCACCTACTCAGAGTAAAGGGTTGGGAAAAGGTGTTTCAAGCAAATGGTCCTAAGAAAAAAGCAGGTGTGGCCATACTAATTTCTAACAAAACTGACTTCAAACTAAAATCAATCAGAAGAGACCGAGACGGTCACTTTATACTCATAACAGGAACAATTCATCAGGAGGACGTCTCAATCCTGAATATATACGCCCCCAATATAAAAGCACCTACTTATGTAAAAGAAATATTACTAGAACTCAAGGCAGACATCAAACCACACACACTAGTAGTAGGAGACTTCAACACACCTCTCTCTCCAAGGGACAGGTCAATCAGACAGAAACCTAATAGAGAATTAAGAGAATTATTGGAGGTAATGAAGCAAATGGACTTAACAGACATCTATAGAACATTCCACCCAAATAGGAAAGAATATACCTTCTTCTCTGCAGCTCATGGAACCTTCTCAAAAATTGACCACATACTTGGTAACAAAGGAAACCTCCACAGATACAAAAAAATATCAGTGTCCACCTGTGTCTTATCAGATCATCACGGATTAAAGTTAGAAGGCAACAACCACGCTGCCCCCAAAAAACCGACAAACTCATGGAAACTGAACAGTCAACTACTGAACCACACCTGGGTCAAGGAAGAAATCAAGAAAGAAATTAAAGTCTTCCTTGAATTTAATGAAAATAAAGGGACAACATACTCAAACCTATGGGACACAATGAAAGCAGTGCTAAGAGGAAAGTTCATAGCACTAAGTGCCCACTTAAAGAAAACGGAGAATGCATACATTGGGGACTTAAAAACACACCTGAAAGCTCTAGAAAAAAAAGAAGCAGACGCGCCCAGGAGAAGTAGAAGACTGGAAATAATAAAACTGAGGGCTGAAATCAACAAAATAGAAACACAGAAAACAGTCCAAAGAATCAATGAAACAAAAAGCTGGTTCTTGGAGAAAATCAACAAGATCGACAAACCCCTATCCAAACTAATTAAACGACAGAGAGAGAACACGCAAATAAATAAGATCAGAAATGAAAAGGGGGACATAACCACAGACACAGAGGAAATTCAGAGAATCATTAGATCTTACTACAAAAGCCTGTATGCCACAAAACTGGAAAATACAAAAGAAATGGACATTTTTTTAAATAAGTATCATATACCAAAGCTAAACCAAGACCAGGTGAATGATCTAAATAGACTGGTTTCTCGCGAAGAATTAGAAATGGTTATCAAAAATCTCCCTTCGAAAAAAAGCCCAGGACCAGATGGTTTCAATGCAGAATTCTACCAGAACTTCCAAGAAGAATTAATACCTATACTCCTTAAGGTATTTCACAATATAGAATCAGAAGAGTCATTGCCAAATTCCTTTTATGAAGCTACAGTTACCCTGATACCAAAACCACAAAAAGACCCAACCAAGAAAGAGAATTACAGACCGATCTCACTCATGAACATCGACGCAAAAATCTTCAATAAAATACTGGCAAACCGAATCCAAGAACACATAAGAAAAATTATTCATTATGATCAAGTAGGCTTCATCCCAGAGATGCAGGGCTGGTTCAACATACGCAAATCTATCAATGTAATCCACCATATAAATAAACTGAAAGAAAAAAACCATATGATCATTTCACTAGATGCGGAAAAAGCATTCGACAAAATTCAACACCCCTTTATGATAAAGGTCTTGGAGAGAATAGGGATACAAGGGTCCTACCTAAATATAATAAAAGCTATTTACAGCAAGCCAACAGCTAACATTAAATTAAACGGAGAAAAACTCAAAGCCATCCCACTAAAATCAGGAACACGACAAGGATGTCCACTCTCGCCATACCTCTTCAATATAGTGCTTGAAATTCTAGCAATAGCAATAAGACAACATAAGGAGATCAAGGGGATTCGTATTGGAAAGGAAGAAGTTAAGCTTTCGTTATTTGCAGATGATATGATAGTGTACATAAGCGACCCCAAAAATTCTACCAAAGAACTCCTACAGCTGATAAACAGCTTTAGTAACGTGGCAGGATACAAGATCAACTCCAAAAAATCAGTTGCCTTCCTATACACCAAGGATAAGGAAGCAGAGAGGGAAATCAGAGAAGCATCACCTTTCACGATAGCCACAAATAGCATAAAATACCTTGGGGTAACCCTGACCAAGGAAGTGAAAGATCTACTTGACAAGAACTATAAGTCTTTGAAGAAAGAAATTGAAGAAGACACCAGAAAATGGAAAGACCTCCCTTGCTCTTGGATTGGGAGGATCAACATAGTAAAAATGGCAATTCTACCAAAAGCAATCTATAGATTCAATGCAATCCCCATCAAAATCCCATCAAAATTCTTCACAGATCTGGAGAAGACAATAATTAACTTTATATGGAAAAACAAAAAACCCAGGATAGCCAAAACAATCTTATACAATAAAGGATTGTCTGGAGGCATTACCATCCCTGACTTCAAACTCTATTACAGAGCTACAGTATTGAAAACAGCTTGGTATTGGCATAAAAACAGAGAAGTCGACCAATGGAATCGAATAGAAGACCCTGACATTAACCCACAAACCTATGAACACCTGATCTTCGATAAAGGAGCCAAAAGTATACAATGGAAAAAAGAGAGCATCTTCAACAAATGGTGCTGGCAAAACTGGATGTCAATCTGTAGAAGAATGAAAATAGATCCATATCTATCACCATGCACAAAACTCAAATCCAAATGGATTAAAGACCTCAATATCAGTCCGAACACACTGAACCTGATAGAAGAGAAAGTGGGAAGTACTCTACAGCAAATGGGCACAGGAGACCACTTTCTATGTATAACCCCAGCAGCACAGACACTAAGGGCATCATTGAATAAATGGGACTTCCTGAGGCTGAGAAGCTTCTGTAAAGCAAAGGACACTGTCACTAAGACAAAAAGACAACCCACTGACTGGGAGAAGATCTTCACCAACCCTGCAACTGACAAAGGTTTGATCTCCAAAATATATAAAGAACTCAAGAAACTAGACCGTAAAAGGCTAATCAACCCAATTATAAAATGGGGCACTGAGCTGAACAGAGAATTCTCAACAGAAGAAGTTCAAATGGCCAAAAGATACTTAAGGTCATGCTCAACTTCCTTAGCGATCAGGGAAATGCAAATCAAGACAACTTTAAGATACCACCTTACACCTGTCAGAATGGCTAAAATAAAAAACACCAATGATAGCCTTTGCTGGAGAGGTTGTGGAGAAAGGGGTACACTCACCCATTGCTGGTGGGAATGCAAACTTGTGCAACCACTCTGGAAAGCAGTGTTTCGGTTTCTCAGGAAATTCGGGATCAACCTACCCCTGGATCCAGCAATACCACTCTTGGGAATATACCCAAGAGAGGCCCTATCATACAACAAAAGTATATGCTCAACTATGTTCATGGCAGCATTGTTTGTAATAGCCAGAACCTGGAAACAACCTAGATGCCCTTCAACGGAAGAATGGATGAAGAAAGTATGGAATATATACATATTAGAGTATTACTCAGCAGTAAAAAACAAGGACTTCTTGAATTTTGCATACAAATGGATGGAAATAGAAAACACTATCCTGAGTGAGGTAAGCCAGACCCAAAAAGAGGAACATGGGATGTACTCACTCATATTTGGTTTCTAGCCATAAATAAAGGACATTGAGCTTATAATTCATGTTCCTAGAGAAGCTAAGTAAGGCGAATCCAAAGACAAACACATAGGCATCCTCAGGAATATTAACCTTCATCAGGCGATGAAAGGAGACAGAGACAGAGACCCACACGGGAGCACAGGACAGAAATCTCAAGGTCCAAATCAGGAGCAGAAGGAGACGGAGCACGAGCAAGGAACTCAGGACCACAAGGGGTGCACCCACACACTAAGACAATGGGGATGTTCTATTGGGCTCTCACCAAGGCCAGCTGGCCTAGGTCTGAAAAAGCATGGGATAAATCCGGACTAGCTGAACATAGCGGACAATGAGGAATACTGAGAATTCAAGAACAAGTGCAGTGGGTTTTTGATCCTACTGCACGTACTGGCTTTGTGGGAGCCTAGGCAGTTTGAATGCTCACCGTACGAGACCTGGATAGAGGTGGGCAGTCCTTGGGCTTCCCACAGGTCAGGGAACCCTGATTGCTCTTCGAGCAGATGAGGGAGGGGGACTTGATCGGGGGGAGGGGGAGGGAAATGGGAAGCGGTTGTGGGGACGAGGCAGAAATCCTTAATAAATAAATAAATTTAAAAAAAAAAAATAGAATTAAGAATAATCTAAGCCAAAGAGGACTTAGGCGATTCCTATAGAAATGCCATTCATCTTCCGGATCATTCTTTTAAGACCTCCCTACGTCCCAGTCCCTGACTGTCATCTGCTAGTCTGGAAAATGGGGGTAATTTGACCAGAACTCTTTAATAACAGAACCTGGAGCTGTGTTACCCACCCTGTTTCTATCCATGACGTAACATCTGAGACCAGCGGCTGAGGGGAGATCTTATGGTTGGAACTTTCAGCGTAGTCAGATGGCTGTGCCCTTCAGAGCTGAGGAGAGGCGTCTTGTCCTGAGGATGGGACAAAGCAGATCCAACAGGTGGTGTAGATTTATGCCAGAAAATATAAAGTCGACAGTGCTACAATGCTTAATATGCTATCTATCCATTGCTATTGTTTACTTTAATTAAAATTAACTTCACCTGATACCTAAACCAAAGGCATCGACCCTTTACGTTGATGCCTCTCATTACGCTAAGTGACTTGTTTGTGTCTCCATAGAACTTGATTGTGTGCAGTGAATGCCTGTGCTCACTCCAAATCCAAATGTCGAATTCTTATCCATGACTTGATGGTGTCAGGGGTGGAAGCCTCTGGTTAGGCCGTGAAGACAGGGTCCTGATGTTGGTATTGGCTGTCTTGTAAGAGGAATCTCAACAGTCCCCCATGTCTTCTGCCATCGGGACTGGGAGAAGACAACTCTCTAGCTAACAATAATTGATTCCTGGTAAGCATACAGTTTCTTTTAGATATATAGGATATTTATTTTGGACAATGTTCATCGAGATGGGTTAGAGACCTCCTCTTCCAAAAGCAAATTTCGCCCCCGTTAGCATTGCCAGCGATGGAGTTCCTGAAGCTTGGACAAATCTATCTCTCAGCATTTACTTTAAGTTTTAGCCTCCCTAAATTCAGCTCCCTACTCTTACACTGGCCTGTTACAGTGTCCTTGGATAGTGTGGTCTCTCTGCATCGGGATCTTTGAAGGACGTTTCAACCTCACATTTTGGAAGTCAGTCCACTGGCAAAGCGATTGCCATTTGTGCTCACCCCCCACTGCTCTCAATTTTCTTCTTTGCGTTTTAATTATGTGTGCTCTTTTAATGATGCTGGAAAGTCTTTTAAAAAGGTCTTGTGGAACACTATAGAAGGCAGTTATGTAGATTTACTGCACTTACCTTCCCTGTCAGGAGTAAACCAATGTCTACTTTTGTAAAGTTATGCACTTGAAAATGCTCCCAGCCTTGCTGCTGCCCCAAGATGTGTGTGTATCAACTCAGATATAGTACAAGAGGAAATGCATCCCCCATCTCTCTCTCTGCACAGATCCACAGACACAAAAGCTAGAGCACACACAGAGGAAATCCTAAAGAGCAGCAGAAATATCTTCCGTGATCCTGACCCTGTAACACATTCATGGTCACTTTCAGGTGCATTAACTCTGTACAAATAATAACCACTTAGTTTTTAACATACTTCCTATTTTTTTGTGTGGAAAAAATGGGTGGACTCAAAATATAATTTTGTTAAAAATAAATTTTATTTGTAGTTTAACTAATAAATAATACTCGTATACACTTATGGGGTACAATATGATGTTTTTCAGTGAGAGTGTGTGTGTGCGTGTGTGCACGCACATGCATGCATGCATACATACAGCAAGTCATGCAGATAGAGATCAGAGGATAACTTGTAGGGGTCTGTTCTTTCCTTCTTTCCCACGGGTTACAGCGATTGAATCTGGAATCTTTGGGTTTGGCAACATTATTTCCTGGCCCCTTCATGGTGTGATGCTGCTGTGTTAGAGTGGGTTACTCTTGCTTGGAATGAGAAGCACCTTGCTCAAGCGCATCTCTAAGGGTGTCTACAAGGGAGCATCCTGAAATGACTGACTAGTTGGGGAAGACCTGTTGTAGAAGAGGATGGTACTATCCTGAAGGGTGAGGACCTCAGTGGAGTCAAGGGGGGAGGGTACCCCAGAAGTGCAGGCACTTTCTCTGTTTCTTGCCAACCATAGCATGAGGTGCAGTGCTCCCTAGTTAGCCTTGCCTGTGGCCATGGACTGTGACCTGACTCACAACTCCTCACTTTAGGGATAAAACTGGACTCGCTGAACATAGCGGACAATGAGGACTACTGAGAACTCAAGATCAATGGCAATGGGTTTTTGATCCCACTGCACGCACTGGCTTTGTGGGAGCCTAGGCAGTTTGGATGCTCACCTTACTAGACCTGGATGGAGGTGGGTGGTCCTTGGACTTCCCACAGGGCAGGGAACCCTGATTGCTCTTTGGGCTGACGAGGGAGGGGAAGCTGATTGGGGGAGGGGGAGGGAAATGGGAGGTGGTGGCGGGAAAGAGACAGAAATCTTTAATAAATAAATAAATAGCCGGGCGGTGGTGGCACAAGCCTTTAATCCCAGCACTTGGGAGGCAGAGGCAGGCGGATCTCTGTGAGTTCGAGGCCAGCCTGGTCTACAAGAGCTAGTTCCAGGACAGGAACCAAAAGCTACGGAGAAACCCTGTCTCGAAAAATCAAAAATAAATAAATAAATAAATAAATAATAGAAAAAAGGCCTGTTTAAACAAAAAAAAAGATTTTCTCGCATTTTTGTTTTGTTTGTTTTTTTTGAGACATGGTTGCTCTGTGTATCTCTGGCTGTAGACCAGCTTGGCCTCAAACTCACCTGCCTTTTTTTTCGTGAGTGCTGAGATTAAAGGAATTTCTCACATTTTTGACACCCAGATAGAAAGTTTACCATACATGTTTTGTAGGATGATCAAATCAAGCGAATTAATGTATCCATCCCCCTTTCTCCTTCAGCATTGTCAATAGATTTTTCCACTGTGTGACTGCACAGGCATGGGGCAGCTATGAGTATCAGAGACGAGGAACCAGGCAGGAGGATCTTCTTGTTGCAAGAGGTAGAAATGATAGAGTCTGTAGCCTCGGTCTGAGGTTGTGGTGACTCCTGGAACTCTGCCCCCTCCCACTCTCTGGCTTTGGTACTTTAGCTAACCAGTTTTGGTAGTCATTAGGGGGCAGAATTTGATATATCTGCAGCTTCAGATATATCAACTAAGCAATCTCTATCTAGGGAATGCCAGGAGCACTGTCACAGTAAGCTGGTTCCAAACAAACCACCTGCAGGCAGAAAGGGACAGTGGTTATTCGGTAAATTGGATCGTCGCTTGTGTAATTTACTTAAGTAACCAACCACGTGTAATATTCATGTCCCGTCTACCCTCTCATCCGCATCTAAAATGATTTCACAAATTTAATTGCACACAAGCGCAGGTGAGGTCCTCAGAGGTCAGCGTCCTATACACAGCGACGATGATGGCAAATGCTAGCCAGAAAGGAGGACCGAGAACACAAAAGGACCTTGGTGAATGCTGCCGCTTTTCTCTCAAAACACACGTATTAATTTACACCCCATTCTCAGAGTACACCATTGCAGATTCCGTCCCGGGATAGTGAGCCAAAGTTGTCAGAAATGAAACTACTGGGTAGGAGCCAGCCTCGGTGCTTGGTTTGGATTAGAATTTTATTATTTGGAGATTTTGACATTTTTGTACATTTCTTACATGTACATGTTTTCTCTCATGCACAGTTATGAACTTTATAAAGTTTAATAGAGCTAAATGGCATTACTGTTAATGCAGTTGAATCGTGTATGCTGTGGAGCTCACAGGGTCATCTTTGGAAAGGTGCTCTGGCCTGGGACCATGGAATTAGTGCAGTAGAAGCAGGGATACCAGAATTTGCTTAACCAATTGGAATGTTTTCCATTCTCTGTGTTTTGTTTCTGTCTTGGCTCTGAACCAGATGCTCGGCTGACGTCTGCACTTGCGCAGTACCATGCCCTGCCGTCTCCCCCATCTTTGGCTCTGTCTCCTCCTCTGTAGCCACAGCTCCTCTTCTCGTCCTCACTCTGTTGCACTCTGTTGCCATCAGAACGCCACCAGCTATCATGATTGGTGCCTCGTCAGAAGATCTTACCATACCCTACGTGTGATTTAGGCCAGCATGAGTCAACTTATGCATTTTTGTTATTGTGACTTGGTGACTTTTTTTTTCTGGAGATGAGAGCCTTCAGGAAATGTCTGAGTTCTCCGTTAACTGGTACAGGTAGGACACATGGTCAAGTCGTGTTGATGACTGAGGTATAAGATACATGGAGATTTAACATAGCTGCTCCTCCATGCCAAAAGAGTGAATTTGACAACGTGTTTGCAAATGAACATAACACTCTCATACAATGGTGCTCCTTGTTTGCACACATCCCTAGTCAGAAGTGACTTGCTTCACTTAAAACTCTGCAACCCAATTCCTTCCTAATTCTGCACTGAAGAACTGTGTATCCGTGTAAGGAATGGCTGCCTCTTACTGTTTTTCCATGTTCACTTCTATGATCTCTTCAATCCTTAATTTTTCTCTGCTCATGACACAATGATTTCTCGCGAAGATTTTGTTATACATACTCTGAACTCTTTTCTGCCACAAATCTCCACTCCCGGTTTTCAGCAGTTAGAAGTATCTCTGAGTGTCCACGAACCTGTTGGACAGTGAACTAAAACCAGTGATGACATACAGGCAGTCAATAGAGATATGTTTAATTTGAGTAAAAAGCTTTGATGGATTCTGAATTGACATTTTTTTTGCCTTTCCCACATGCTGATAGTTGATTTGCACAGTTTGAAGTATTTTAAGGTTTCTATTTAATATGTTCAAAAGATGAACTTGGTATCCCATAAGAGAGGCCAAATGATAGGACCCTTTGTTTGTTTTCATTTTCAGATGTAATAGGGTTAGTGCACACAAGTTCATCGCCAACATTGAAAGATATCACAGTATTATTTTTACTGCTGTCTATCAAGGTTTCTGAAAAGACACCAGCTGGATACTGTTTGTTAGGAGACAAGTCTGAAGTCTCACCAGTGAGAGGTCACAGCTCTCACTGGAAGGTGCCGTGGTCAGTGAGAGGACACAGCTCACACTGGAAGGTGCCGTGGTCAGTGAGAGGACACAGCTCTCACTGGAAGGCGTCGTGGTCGTGAGAGGTCACGGCTCTCACTGGAAGGTGTTGAGCAGGTGTTCTTAAACAATGAACAAGCATCTGGTGTTCTAAGCAGCATCTGGAGTCTCCTGCATCTGTAGGACCTTACCTCTTTTGTCTGGTTTGCTGGGATTCCATCTTGCACCTGGTCCAGCACTGGGGACGGCAGCTGTTTGTATCTTACTCAGTTTACTTCAGACACAATTCCTATAAAATTCTCCCTTTTTCAGTGTTTTTTTTATATATAACATATTAGCAATTATATAATTATAATGGCAAGTTGCCACTCAGTATCTATAAAATATATTAATTATGACATCATCCTTTTTGGATGTAACCATAAACATGTTTCCAAGAATGCCAATGAGGTCATTGTCAGTTTGAGTGGTTTCTCTCTGTGTTTAAAGAGGGTGAGAACACCATTGACCTGGGCTGCTATTGTAGAAGGTGCACGGAGTTCTGCCACACACCCAAAGACATTACAGGAGAAGGAAAGACCCAGTAGGGAACATAGCAGAAAGAACATGCTTGCTTCCAAAACCATGTGAAAGTCCATGATCTGTGCTCTGACTGACTGTGAAGAACAAGGAAGCTACTTTTCCAGACACACAATCTAATCTCTGCTGCATGCAATCTAACCTCTGCTGCATGCAATCTAACCTGTGCTGTATGCAATCTAACTTCTACTGCATGCAATCTAACCAGATTACGGTATCAGCCAGAACCTACAGGGTAGAAGTATAAAATAGTGGTGTAGTAACAGTGGGCACCAGGAGCCAGCACTACCTTGGAAGCACAGTGGCTGGGCAGGAAAATATGGTCTTCAATGTCGGGAAGAACTGTCTTCACACCTACAAATGTGTCACCTGCTTTTTGTTATTTGGTGTGGTTAATCTCAGGTTGCATTGTGCATAAATCATGCACTTCTAAGAAGGTGGAAGGGGTCCAGAGAAAACCAGATATCGCCAGGCAATTCCTGGTCATTGACTGATGACAAGGATGATGAGTGCTCGCGATATTTGGGTGGGGTAAGAATAGACGTGACTGCTGGGAAGGCCATTTCATCTTGCGGGACTGAGTCTCTGCATCGCCATGAACTCATTTACAATGTATGGAGTCTTGTAGTTGCCCTCAAGTGTACCTTAGAGATCTGAAGCTGGTGTCAGTCGCTCATCTAACAGAATAGAAGCCAATAACCTTTGTGATGTGACCTTAGTCTTAGCGAAGTGTGAATGAATATCTACTAGGCCTGGAGAGAGAACTAAGTCTTTTTTGTTTTTATATAAAAGTTTTTTTATTACAATTTTTCATACACACTTTGATCATACTATTCTTCTTTCCTAATAATTCCTCAGTTTTTCTTACCTCTCTACTCACCCAAATTATGTTCTCTCTTTCTCTCTCTCTCTTTCAAAATAGCTCCCAATACCACCCTAAAAACAATTTCTCCCCAATTAAGACAAAATATCTTTTGAAAAATCATCTGGAAACCTGCTACTATAGGAGCTTCCAGAACATTCTAAATCGTGCGCATCCTGCATGATGGATGTTTTCTCCCCCAATTAGCACACCCTGAGTCTGAAGGAGCTCCCTTCCCAGACAAAATATGTTTTAAATTTGAGGAAGCTGTTACAAAGCTGCCTCAGCCCAATTTCCCCTTGAGATGACCAGAGCCACAGAGTCCTCTGTTGGACTCTCTCTGGAGTTTCCATGATGACCACTGGGAGTCTTTCATGCTCCTCCCTCCATGACAGTGCTCCCTACCAGTCCTCTTCAGAGATTTGGAGAACAAGGAGAACATGCTACCTTCAGCTCTGCTTCCCAGAAGAGCCTTGTGGTGGGAGGTTCAACTGCCATCCCTGCCTCTCCAGTGTTCTGCTTAGCTTCCAGCGCCTGGCTCCACCCAGTCCGCATCTACCAGGCTATAAATACAGAATGGAACAGCCCTGCTGGGCTGGACTGGCCTTTTATATAAAAGTAATGACTTAGGCCTGCCGGGAAATATCCTGAAGGTTTCTACCCACGAATGCAAGGGAGAAAATGAATGAAGAATTGATTCCAGTAAGCTCAAATACATAATGGTTTTGTGATGTTTCCTAATTACATTCTTTTTATTGAAAAAAATCTGTCTAGATGTTCACATTTCCAGGGGCACGGGCATGAGGAACCACATGATCTGGACGCTGAAGATTTTTATAATCCATCAAAAAATGTACTTCTTTCTCCAACTCTTTTTAGATAATTACAAGATTTGTTAAAACAATGAGATGATCAAATCATCTATAGTCCATACCAATGAAGTCTTTTCTTCAATTTGCTGATGAATAATTCGCAGTTTTCTCTACTTAGAGGGCTTCATATTGGCATAAGCTACACTTAGATGTGTGCTCACTAATAAAGTGACTGTCCAAAGGCTGATGAATAAGGAGGAAACGTGGAGAGATCAGTGGGGAGCTCCCTCCTCGTGGACTTGGTGCTGAGCAAGAAGAATATGCACAGACCCAGACTTCAAAAAAATTTGCAGTATTACAAAACCATTATTTTTATTCCTTATGGACTGTAGAGAATTCGCTTTCAACAAATTTTCTCCTAAAGTGGCTAAAATAACTTAATTTTTAACTGCCTTGACCTACTTAGGCTTAGATGCTTTTTCTAGGAAAGAAAAGACAGAAAATAGCCAACCTTAGGGAAAAAATCGAACATAGAAGCACCCCGCAATGAACTCAGCTCTAGCCTGTCGCCCGAGAGTAACAGCCCCTCTGCATTAGTAGAGTTCCTGACTGCATCAGAAAACCTGTTATTTGGACTACTGAAACAATAATTATTTTATTAAATTATTGTTATTTAGTTATTATTCAGATTACTGTCATGATTACTTCCAGTTTTGAAAATGGAGATGTATAAAATTATTTTCTCAAAGAAGGACATACCACATAATGATGGGGACTGTGTGTTCAAACAAGATGGCATCGCCAGCTGGGCTTTATCTGTCTCTGTTTTAATGCTAGTATTATATATCCACAGGAGTCTGCCCTAGTGGGCATTCATCAACCATAGGGTTTTTGTTTGAGGCAAACACAGAGCAAAAGAGATGCGACAGGTGCTAGCAATGAGCGCACACCATCAGGTCTCTGAAATCCGTGTTATCCAGCGGATTCCCGAGGAACAGACTGGTGCTAGCTGAGGACAGTCCCAGTCCCAGTTTTGACATAGGCTTCATTGGCAATTATGGATTTGGGGTGAGTCTACTGGTTTCCTTGTTAGAGAGAAAATACATGTTCACTTCTCAGAGTACTACTTGGAGGTGCTCTCCCTAGGGACTATGAATTCTCTCCAGTCACGGTTTGGGTCCTAATAATGGTAGTAGGTATGAGTTTTACCTTGTGAAGCAGGCCTTAAATTCTATCTGAAAGTCGTTGGTTATGCCCAAGACATGTCTTACCAGGCTCGTCACTACTGTATCTCACTGGGTTCATACTAGTTACTAGACCTTAAAAATTTGATGATATTATTGAAAATGGTTTCACTAAGTTTTGTACTGTATTTTGAAATAAGTAACACTGAGTGCAATTGTATGTATTAAAATGTTTCTTTATATATTTTATGTCAAGGACTGACCTCAACAAAAACTACTTCTTACCAAGGTAGGGATATAGGAACTGAAGAAATATAAGTAAAGAAAGTGTCGGGAGGGCATTCCAGTGACTGAAGTCCTGAAATTCACCCGTGTTTATTTATCTTTCCACAGCTTTCATACCCAACGTAAACAAGTTGGGGGTGGGGTGGGAGGAAGGTAACAAAAGACTTTATTAACATGATACAAAAGAATAACTCATACAGTCAATGGCTTTATCACTCTGAGACATGAAATCTTTAGCATTCTGTTGTCTAGGTGGCTAAGGTGCTCTTGTCACACATGCTGAAGACCTCCCTCCCCTAGGTAACGTCATAGTTATTAAAGAAGGAGCAGAATCACATTTGCATATCCTGACCCCCTGTCAGGATGGCATGGGCTTACTAGAAGGCGCTATCTTAATGTCAAAAGAACCAAGCACTCACCTCCTGAGTTAGGACAAGCAACTCTGCTTGTCAATCTCCAAACTCTCTGACTGTCAAAGCGGAAGTGGGCCTTCATTTTTTGGCCTCCACAATTTTGTCAAAATCAATCGTTTTGACTTTACTTATTTACAAATTCTTCATGTTTAATGACATTACCCTCTTGTCTACGTTACAATTTCAGTATCTTCCCACTTGGTTGTTCTGTGATTGATATTATGCAATATCTGTGCTTGCCACCACTGGGTTCTTGGTCAGCCACTGAGACTGGCTGGCAGACGGTGCTGCTTCAGTGGTTTGCCTCTCTCTCGGATTCTTGACAGGGACGGATGTGGACAGTAGTGTTGGGACTAATTGAGTCCTGGCCTTGAACTGCTCTTCCCTCTCTAGAGCCTTCTAATTGAACTTACCAGAAGCTGTGCTTTGCCTAGATCATCAGAGGATGGGATTTTCACCTGTTGGCCACTGACTGCAGGGTATTTAAGCCTCCATGGTGCTATTAAAGGAGGGCTTTTGGTACCAGTGTTGGAAGGTCTGTGTGTCGGCCTGTCTCTGCGTGTGTTTCCTCCACCTCCAGCCCCTTGCTGAAGCTTGCGAACTGGGTTCTAGTGCATAGAGCACAGATGGGGGGCACTGTGCACAGCACAGTAGAACTCTGACAAGAAGCTGGGAGACCTGAGGCGCACATAGAGGGTTTACAATCACGAGTTTTCTGAAGTAACTATTTCCAGCAAAGGAGAACGGAAAGATGATGGGAGAACACAGAAAGGCCATCTCTGCCCATGTCCTCCATTTTCTTCGGGTAACAACAGGAATTTCTTTGTTGCCTCCACAGCCTCTGCTCATTGGCTAAGGACTCAGCTGCACTGAGACGACACTGTACGACAGAGCTTCCCAGTCCAAAGGTCACAGGATTCCCAGTCTTTTCTTTCACTGATTTGAACCCTGCTATCCATGTGTCATCTGGAATGACCATTGACTGAGGCAAATCGCTTCGTCTATCATATTTTCTTTTGGAAGATCTTTTTAATCAGTGTTCATTAATTACTGATTACCTGATACCTCTTTACTTTTGTGCAGTTAAAAATCAATGTCCGCATATTGATAAGCATAGTTGTTTGAATAATAACTATTTATTCAACAAAAGAAAAACATGAACAAGAGTGACAGACATTTGTTCAAATTAACAAAAGTAAAGAGAGAGCATACAAACTGATAAAATTGGAGATGAAAGGAAGGTATTACAACAACAGCTAAGGTAGTTCAGAGAACCATGAAACACATGTAAAAATTACATCTCTCCAGGCAGTGGTGGCACACACCTGTAGTCCAGACACACAGGAGGCAGAGGCAGGCGGATCTCCATTAGTTCAAGGTCTACAGAGTGAGTTCCAGGACAGCAAGAACTGTTACACAAAGAAGCCCTGTCTCATAAAAGCAAAACAACAACAAAATTATCCCACCAAAGTAGAAAACTAAGAGAAATGAATGCATTTCTAGATATACAGACCACCAACGTTAGATCAAGATGAAATGGACAATTTTCATAGACCTATCATATCCAAGGAGATAGAAATCAGTAGTTTAAATCTTGCAACTAAAACAAGCCCAGGGTAAGAAGTGTTCAGTGCGGAATCTTGCCAGACCATCAAGGAAAACCCAAGACCGGCACAATTCACACTGTTCTGTGAAGTACAAAAAAAAAGGAATATATCTAAATTCCATTTACAACGACAGTGTTACCCAAATGCCCAAGCTATAAGAAGATCCACAAAAAAGAATTTTCTTTTCTCACTGATTTCTCTATATAAAACACATACCCCTTACAGTTACACTGTAAAGTCAGTATTCACTTAAAGAATGAGCAATACAAAGAAAACAGGCAAATGCTGTTTCCACTCAAAACTGTTAAGTTGTAAGGAACCAAACCCATGCATGTGGGTTGGTTATTGGCCACAGGATTGAGGGAGGATATATATATATATATATATATATATATATATATATATATAATTGTGTGTGTGTGTGTGTGTGTGTTCATATCTGTTGGTTAAAATTACAAAGTAGTATGAGTATAGACATTCAGGGACATTACTGCTGAAAGGAAAAAGTTAAATATTTATTATATTGTATACATGTTATAATCTTTGTATAAAAGACCACATTTGCTGGTAGGAATTTTTAAAGATACAAATACTTTTAAGTGAAATAAAAAATAAACATAAAACTATGGTTTATGCTAGGTATTTAAACTGCTTCCTCTTCAGGCATCAGAGTTAGCCACAAGGTAGCAGGAATCTCAGCAGCGACTGAGGACCAAGACCTCATACTCTGTACAGAGAAAGGGAGCTCCACATGCCGCACAACATATGCATACGTGAAACCATGGCATAAAACATACTTGACTTTTCTGTAAGAATCTGCTAATGTAATTGCAGTTGATAGTTGGTCTTTGATGCCAGGAACTAGGCTCATGTCCCCACAGTGACCTGAAAATAGGTTCTCTAAGGAAAGTTTGGTGACAGAGGAAGGAAAGGAAGGGTAAGTCCACAACCGAAGGACTCGGGCACCTGTCCTTTAGTGGGTTCCATGAGGCTGATGGTAACTCTCTAGCGCCTCCTTCCTTCTATGGCTATAGGGCAGCTTTCATTGACCCTCACTCTCATCTCCACCCCCCATTGCTTTGGCTTCAAAAGGAAAGCAGGTGTGGAGTCAACTTAGCTCAGTAGTGATCTAGACTCTTTCCTAAGATTAGTGACTTAAAACCTGCAAAGCTTGGCAGGGTTGATTTTAAAACGTGAACAAACTCTGGGAAGAGGCCCAGCAATTAGCTCACTGAAATTGAGTCCATGTGCTTCTGGCAGTGAATGGGGATGCTGGCCAGAAGCCCAAGCCTGGTCCTACCTTACAGAATGCGTAGGGCACTGACTGTCCAGCCAGTTATCATTTATAGCAAGGAACTCCTGGCTCAGGCACTGGGTTCTAGGTCTGTTGCCCTTGATGTATGTTGGCCAGCATCCCTGGATACAATGATAGCAGTGTGGCCTACACTGTCCATGGAGCAAAGACATTGCGCTGGTTGGTAAGACCAAAGGCTAGGTGTTAGATTTGGTAATGGATGTCAAGACTCTTATGAACTCAAAGTTTAGAATAAAAACTAACTCATTCCAGTGTTGACCATGTATCAATATCTTATTTTGAGAAAAGAAGAATTATGGTGTAAATCCTTCCTGGGAGATTCCTTCTTGTATCCTGACCAGTAATGACCCAGGAAGGAATCTATGATCCTGAAACTTCCATGCTCACACTCCTAGGCCTCATGGAGTTAACAAGCCCCTACCTGCCATCCTTCATTCTACACAATCCTCTAAGCCACACCATCCTGTATCCCATACCCTCCTCCACAGCACAGCACACCGCTTCTACTTCCTACCATCCAGAGGGACCAAAAGAGTGAAGGAGATAGAGTCAAGGAGAGGGTTTCTCTACATGTCTGAATCATTAAAGGAAAAATAGCTTTTAAGTTTAGGGTTGAAAGCACTTGTGTAACATTATAAAAGAAACTAAGCAGGCTGCCTTCTAAGAAGCTTCCAATTAATGAGAGATGAACCCGCCTGCCATGTTTCAATAGGCCAACCATCTGCTTCCTTCCAAATCATTTAAATGGGCACAGAAGCATCATCATGTTAGAACTGGAAATGACTTCACAGCTGCTGCATGTTTGTTTATTAATGGATTTAAAAGATGCGTCTATATGCAGAACTGCTTCTGCTGTGCGTTTGTTTGTTTCTGTGTGTATACGCATGTGTGTCTCTCCTCCGGTAGATGTTCCCTAGATGTTCTTATCTCAGGAGGATTTTCAACCACAAGGTCATATTTTTGAGAAGAATAGAATAGATGATTGATTGACTGACTACCAAATATGAACAGGAAAATCTATTATTACAGAAGAGGTCAATAGTTTCCCTTAAATGTGGAAGAAATGGTGGATAATTGTCATGACACACACCCCATGATACTTAGGCCTACACATGTGTCCATGGAAGGGATTCAGTCATGAAAAGAGTTCTATGAGGAAAGATAATGTGTATTCAGGAGTTCTTGTTCCTTATACACATGGAGCAATGGTCTCTTTTCAGTGGAGAAATGCAGTGGGAGTCTCTTTAATTAAGGTGTCAAATGAGTGTCATGATTAGCAGTAGCCTTACAGCCTCCTGATAAACATGGGAAGCCAAGTGTACTCTGTCTCCTCAGGCCCGAACATCTAAAACTGGTCATGAAGACATGGAACCTACTATGGGACAATGGTCTTTTATCCTGTTACTTGTATTATTTTTAATAAAATGCTGATTGGCCAATAGCCAGGCAGGAAGTATAGGTGAGGCGACCAGACAGGAAGTAGAGGTGGGTCAATAAGAATTCCAGGAAGAGGGAGGTTTCAGTCCACAGTCATGACCCAGCCTCAGGAAAAGCAAGATGTGACTGCCTCACCAAAAAAGATAACAAGCCACGTGGCTAACTCAGACATTTGTGGGTTAAAATAAGTTATAAAATTAATTAATCAAAAGCCTGAGCTAATGGGTCAGTCAGTGTATAACTAATGTAGACATCTATATGACTTCTTTGGGACTGAACAACTGCATGTTTCTAGCAATGTTTTCAATAGAGGCAAAGGATTCAAGCCAAGCCCATGGTCTTAGGGGTACCAACCTGCTTTACAGATATCCTGCGAGCACAGCACTCTGCAGTGCTAACTCCCTGAACCAGGCTCCTCAGCAAGGCATTGACTTCCTGTGAAGTTTTTCTGACGCAGTGTTGAGAACACAGACACTATGGCTAGGAAGTGTTAGCTTCTAGAATAGCAGTAACCAGTTCGGTGACACTGAACAGCTCAAACTAACGGGCCTGCGGATTCCCTACCCGTGAAGTGATGGCGTATTTATTTAGTTGCTATAAAAGCAATGATGGACACTTAGTGGTCATGGTATGGGCTTATCTAAAGTCCATCTTGTTTCAACCCTGGGTCATTATAAAACAGATTAAAGATGATAAAAATGACAAAATTTCTCTACAGCAAAAATTAGACGAAGAAAAGATGTTTCGTCCTTCAGTAGGTGATGCCCTACCTGTCTGCCCAGTGAAATACAAAGGCTTGATTATGAATTCACATGCCAATACAATGTATCCAAAAGAACCTTTGGACTTCTGAGTTTTGGTAAAAACTTTGATACTGAAAATAAGAGCTAGTAAGTTATCCCACATTCTGATAGATATGGCTGTATTTTTAAAGGGATGAGGGAATGGCCAAAGACGGCCACCTGTTCTCATGAGTGTGAGTTCCAGTTCCCCTCCCCCAATATCTCGGGGTAAGGGGTTCTTCCACAAAAATGGAGGACCCCCCCCCCCGACGTGGAAGGAGAGGCAGGTTGCTTCCACAGAGCAGGAACGGCATATCATCTGGTTGGAGGTTTACCCTGTCACAGGTTTCTCCATGGCCTACTCCATTCAAACAGTGCTGAAGAAAATCAGTGGGAAAGCCTAACTTGCTTACTCCCCCATGCTTGGGAGGCAAATACCTGCCCCTTTCATGGAGAATTATGAAGGTATGAAGCTGGTTAGAGCCACCATGATGGTTTTGTTCTTCGATTTTTCCTTCTTCTATCCCAAACATGAAGAGTAGACATGATTAGGAAGAGCTGGAACAACAAGCTCTAGAAATACAGATTCCTGGCTCTTCTCGGTGCAGGAATTGGTCCGGAGCGAATCAGGCTTAAACTCCACCCATTCCTAATGAAGCTGCTCTCAGACCTGCAGAGTCCATTAGTTATCGTCCACTCCTTCTCTGGGCTGTTTGCATGAGTTCCAGGGATGGGCCCGTGTTCCCGGAGCTGAGGTTATACTTTCATGCCATCACACTTGGCTCCTTGCATGTGTGCTGGCTATCCAGGTCCTTGTGCTTACAAGGCAAGCACTTTTCTGCCTGAGTAGTTCCCCAACCCTGACATCTGTCTTTATATGTCTGGCTTATTTTACTTAACGTAATATATTCCATGTTAATCAATATTATTGCAAAATAAATTTATTTTTAGCTCGTTATATTTTAGTGGCACATTTTTCTCTCTGATTTGTCTGACATTTCTTACCAGATGAACCATAAATTCCTTGAGGAAGCGAGTGTCTGTTTTGCACTGTGTATTACACAGAGCTAACCGCAGTGGGTACCGAATTGCTGAGAGGATGAACGGCTGCAGAGGAGCGCAGTCCGTCAGATGCAGAACTAAGCCCTGGGAACGGTTGACACAAATCAGACTACCTTTACATTTCAGTAAATAACTGAAAATGCTTGGCACACACAAGGCCGGAAAGTCCTGCCAACACAATTAACATGGCCAAAAGTGGATCTTATTTACTCACCCCTGGAAGCCAGCTGCCCCATATAGACTGTGTCAGAGAAGAGTGGTCACATGTTCCACCACATCACACTAACCCTGAGCACTTGGTAAAATGCAAGTTTGAACAAAGAGATAGGACAGAGACTTCAATAGACCTTTGCTGCCAAGCTAAATGTCCCCTGTGTTAAATCTGGTCTGTGCTCCTAGGTCTCCTGGAATGGCTTGCTGTTGACCAGCCATGTTCACTGGAGCGGAACTGTGTCCACAGATGACCCAGCCAGTCCTGCCTCCATGTCCCCTGACTCTTTTCTCTTCTTCCTCATTCCGCTATTAGATTAACATCAGGTGTTTGTTCAGAGGATGAATGTCCCCAGCAGTGCTTTCTATAGACAACAAAGATAAGATGACTATGGTAGACAGAGTTTGGGGCCCTCCATCGTGGCTGTCAGTTCACTTTTGCGCCAGCTCCTTCCGGGGCTGGAGACCCCATTTACAGGTGTGAATCACGCAGCACCACCTTCTATCTGGGCTCTCCAACCTGATGGTGCAGCCTCTATGTGTTTCTACAACCATAGTTTCCTGAGTCTGCCACGGATTTCTTCACTCTCTCCATCAGGCAGCCACCAGTGTTCTAGATTCAATCCTTTTTGTTGTGCAGTTTAGGGTGGCTTCCGCTTTCATGGCTGACGCTCAGAATCTGACTAGCATAGCAACAGAGATTTCTCCGAAGACAAGAGGAGGAGCCAACGTGCTCACAGGCTCTGCCGAACGCACCATTCCCACTCCCAGGAATGTAGGAAGGTGGCAATGCAATAGAGATTGCTGAGTCTACTCACAAGTCAATGCCTCTGTCTCAGAAGTGGGAGGTGGTTTACCCGTTCTAGATCACCATCAATATAAGATGTGGCATACTGCGTCTCAATTTTAAAGGGGTTCAGAGGTGTCAGTTGGCTTTCCACAAGTCACTCAGTTAATAAGTAACATTGTAAATGATGTCACAGGAAGAGTTTGTCCTTGGTTAGTTACTGGATTCATCATTTTGTTCGATGACTTTTATGCTCCTGGTTTTCAATGAGGATAAGTTACAATGAAGAGTTAGTTATGGAATAGATGCTTCTGGCTCTAGCATTCACCATTGCCTGGTACTGTTCCCATCACATCCATCGTCAGCTCATTGGTTATCCAGGATCCCCTCACAGAGACAGAATAATTTTCTTCTTAGTTTTTGAAACAGTCTGGAGAAACTAAGCTACCTGTCGCTACATGGATGGGCGGTGGGGCAGCAAGTTGAGCACATGAATTGCTGTCTCCATTTAGGGATCTTGTTGCTTGTCATTTGTGCTTTTATTACACGCAAATTGAAAAGGAAACGTCTTTGAACATCAAATGAGGCAGGAAGCATGGATGGAGCAATGATTGATTTGAGCAATGTGTGAAGGCGCATCTGGTGCTTCAAGATCAAATAGATGAGCGGGAACACAGCGTCAGAACTATCGACGGGCCGCTGGAAAACTCTGTGGGGGACAAAATAGCAGGAGACACTGAACGCTGCTAGCACAGAAACAGGACGCGTTTGCATTTATCTGTGCGGTGTCAAAGGATAGTGGCTCTGCAGGAGGCTGAGAAGTGTAGAGTCTGAAGGAATGTCCTGGGGAGAGTTTGTCTTTGAAAAGTCAGTACCGTTCTTTGTGACTTAGAATTTCCTCTTTCTCTTTTTGAGATCGGTCATCTCTACACATCTCAAGTTAGCCTTGTACTCACTATGGAGCCCAGGATTTCCTTGAGCTCACAGAGATCCTATTGACCCAGGCTTTCATTTGCATATGCCCCAGGCCGGGAAGGATTTTGGACTCAAAATGACGAAGGGAGAGGGCTAATCTGAATTCCTTGGGGTGTGCACACTCTCCAGATGTAAATATGTGAATAATAGTCTTAACATTATTCTATGTGTGAAGAAAATATTGCTGGTAATTACCATAGGCATTTGTTGTCACACCTATTGCTAACTTACCTGAGATGAGAGATGGAGAATTAGGGCAGCTGCAAAATTCCCTCAATTAAGGAGCCTAGCTCATTTTTAGATCACAAGCACAGTGGCTCAAATTGTGCTTCCCACTGAGCAAGGTGAGTGCGGCGATCGGCCACGCGCCCATAGGTTATGTCCTGTTTCTTACCATGAGTTCATGGGAATGACCCAACTGATGGTTACAGAATGTTTGTATCTGTATTCAACCATCAGGAGCACCATCACAAAACAGCCCTTTTCACTTCTTGACAACCAGAGGACCTCATTGCAGGGTCTCATGTTTCCACGTGGTCCAGTGGTTCAACAAAGCACTGGTGGGCCTAAATTTTAACCTGCAGTAGCCGTCAGCTTGCCTGCTTCTTCCCTAAGGGGCCTGCCCCTGTGGGGGTATAAGTTTGTTCTTTTTCTGAGCATGCAATGATGAAAAACTAATTAAGAATTAATAGTGCAATGAATTCAAGGTATTTCTGGAGGGGACATTCATGTGGTGCTGCACAGCTTTGCCACTGCCTTAGTTCTGAACATATAACATGTACATATTTGTACATGCTACACAATACCAAGGCCTTAGTTCTGAACATGTACATATTTGTACATGCTACACAATACCAAGGCCTCAGTTCTGAACATATAACATGTACATATTTGTACATGCTACACAATACCAATAGGCCTCAGTTCTGAACATATAACATGTACATATTTGTACATGCTATACAATACCAATAGACCTTAGTTCTGAATATATAACATGTACATATTTGTACATGCTACACAATACCAATAGGCCTTAGTTCTGAACATATAACATGTACATATTTGTACATGCTACACAATACCAATAGGCCTCAGTTCTGAATATATAACATGTACATATTTGTACATGCTACACAATACCAATAGGCCTTAGTTCTGAACATATAACATGTACATATTTGTACATGCTACACAATACCAATAGACACCATGTGAAACACCTGGGCTCAAATTTAAGACTATCATGTCTTAGTAACTGCAGTGTTTGGCTGTATAGAGAAAGAATCTTGCTTCTATAGAAACTTACAGTTTAATTACATAAAAAAATTTCTCTACCATCATTCCTTAGCATGCAAGCAGTAAATCTGTCTATCTTTGAATTGCATTGGTTAAACGATGAAGAATTATTTCTATTTTATGTGCATTTGTACCAGAGTGTATGTATGTGTGCCACATGCGTGCCTGATGCCCACAGAAGCCAGAAGAGAGTATTAGACTTCCTGAGATGAATTTCAGATAGTTGTGAGCTGCTGTGTAGATCCTGGGAACTGAACCCAGGAGTTCTGCTAGAGAAGCTTGTATTCTTAAACACCAAATAATCTCTCCAGACCCAGAATATTTTATTTTAATACTTTGTATTTGAGTGGCTGCCTCAAGTTTCATAAAAAATTCATGACTTTTGGATTGAGATTAGGACAGAATCTCCAACTTCTAAACTAGCCCTGAACATACGTCTGCCACTTTGTACCACGTGATAATACAGTGGTGTTGTCATCCGTTTAAAATCAAAGCAGCAATTGACTGTGAACAATGCTAAAAATGTCCTAAGTTCTGGAATATTAAATATTCAGGCATTATTTAATTCTTTATGTAAAAGTAAACGAACACATCCATCTCATTATCAGGCAATTTGCTTTCATCTTTAAAGACTGGTAAAATTATATGAACACTACAGACTGGTTTTAAATTATTTCTTTACAGTTTATCAGTAAGTGTTTGGTTTCTATAGCTATGTATGGGTATATGGTATAAGCCTGTATACTCAGGTTACATAAAAGTTTTCTCAGAAGAAAGGAGGCCACAAGTGGGCAATGCTTAAGAAGCCTTGGTCTAAACCGGTGGTTCTCAAACTTCCTAACGCTGCAACTCTTAAACACAGTTTCTCATGTGGTGGTGACCCCAGCCATAAAATTGTTTCATTACTACTTCATAACTGTAATTCTGCTACTGTTATGAGTTGTCACATAAATATCTGATATGTGACCTCCATGGGGGTGGGGACCCACGGGTTGAGAATTACTTTTATGCCACACAAACAGCATCTGCGTGGGGGCTGTTTGCTCAAGAGGCAGTTGTCCAAAACTTTCATAATGGCAAGCTACACACAGATGGCATGGGCTAGCTGGGGACCCACCCATGCCGACCCCCACACCTTGTGACTAACCAACACGTAGGCACACTTCAACCAGAACACCTCCTGCTGCACAGGTCACACCCTTTAAACAGCGTTCCATCCTGTGCAGCCTCACACACTCCACTAGATGTTGATGTTGACATAAAGTCAGTTGAAAACTGGTCGGCCATCCTGTAAGATGAATTACACTGTCACCCGCCAGCTGTATGTCCTGGAAGGAATCCCTTGGGATCCTAATGGAGTTTTAATGAACATGGAAGATCCATCCTTTCTATATGAAAACGATCTCTCAGAACAGGCTGTCCTCCAACAACTGCCTCCCCCATCAAATACCGCATACTGCAGTTACTGTTCAGAGACTCCTAAACTCACTGTATCTGAAAGGACCATGTACACATTGTAGGGCACACCCGCACAGAATATACATAAAGAGAACTCTTTAATCAAAAGAAGAAAGGTTCCCCCAGGTAGAAGGGTGGGCGTGGCATATTTTCTACAATTCAGGTGTCTCGTATATTAGGACCTTCCAGAACCATGAAAATTAGAAGCCATTTCTAGAAACACAAGGGGTGGGCCTTGCATTTTTGCATGCTAATGTGCTTATATGGAGGTATACACATACATTTCCTTACTTACTTGTAGCCTAATTCTAGTTGGTATAAATAATAAAAACCCAGAGTCAGATAATAGGGGGTGAAAGCTGAGAGATCAGAGAAGCTGAGCGGCCAGTCACTAGGGAAACTTCTTACCTCTTCCAACGCTTAGACCAAAGGGTACGGTCCTGACCTCAGACTGCTTCTTCAGACTGCATCTCCATATTGCAATGAGCTCCTGTCTCTCCTGTCTTATATTCCTCTCTCTGCCCAGCCATATCACTCCTGTCTCTACCTCCCTAGTGCTGGGATCAAAGGCATGTGATCTCAAATGTTGGGATCACCTTTGTGTGAGTTCTGTTTCTCTTTTAGACTGGATCAATTTCATGTAGCCCAGGGTAGCCTTGAACTCACAGGGATCCTTCTGCCTCTGTTTCCAGAGTCCTGGGATTAAAGGTGTGTGCCACCTCTGCCTGGCCTCAAGTGGCTTAGCTCTGAACTCTGGTCTTCAGGCAAGTTTTGTTAAAAACACAAACAAAAATGATCCCACAACATACCCAGATTTATGAGACACAGTGTTTTAAGAGGAAAGTTCATAGCACTAAATGCCTACATAAAGAAGCTGGAAAAGTCCCATACTAGTGAATTACCAGAATGTTTGAAAACTCTAGAACAAAAAGAAGCAAACTCACCCAGAAGAACTACACAGCAGGAACTAATCAAAATGAGAACTGAAATCAACAAAATAGAAACAAAGTAAACAGTACAAAGAATCAATGAGACAAAGAGTTGGATCTTCAAGAAAATTGTAAAAGTTAATAAGAAGCCTAAGCTAATGGGCCAATCAGATTATAACTAATGTAGACCTCTGTGATTTTCTTTGGGACTTAACAATTGCTGGAACTGGGCAGAACAGAAATCCTCAGACAACAATTCCCAGGTTTATACAAAACTGCCACACTGACTGCCAATGTGCCTGAACCAGGGAACCTACGAGAGACTGACATAGGCACTCTCTGTATATGGTACAGTTATGTAGCTTGGTTTCCTTGTGGTACTCCTAACAGTGGGAACAGTGGCTGCCTCTGACTCTTGCTTGTTTTTAGGACCCTATTCCTCATTCTGGGTCACCTTGCCCAGCCTTAATACATGGGAGGTTCTTATTCTTACTGCAACTTGACATACCATGTTTCATAGATATCCATGGGGAGATCTGTTCTTTCCTAAACAGAAACAGAGGAGGAGTGGAGTATGGGTTGGGAACAGAGGTGGGGACTGGAGGAAACTGAAGCCAAGGTGTAAATATATTAAGTAATTAATTTATAAAAAGAATAATCATACAAAGCCAAAACTATGAATACTACACACTAAATACTGACTTAGACCAGAAGTCATTTTTTTTTGTTTTTTTGTTTTTCAAGACAGGGTTTCTCTGTGGCTTTGGAGCCTGTCCTGGAACTAGCTCTGTAGACCAGGCTGGTCTCGAACTCACAGAGATCCGCCTGCCTCTGCCTCCTGAGTGCTGGGATTAAAGGCGTGCACCACCATCGCTGAAGAATAATGTGTAAGATGTGTTGCTCATGGGAAAGAGGAGCCTTCAGAACACTGACAGTAGAATGATTCTGTCTAAATTAATAACATGCTCTATGCTCCCACATTTATTGAAAACAAGCTGTGGAACGACATATACCCTGGAGGGTCGACGGTGTCTGCACGGAGGACATAAATGTTTTACTGTGTGCACCTATGCTGCTTAGGTCTTTAGACATAAGCATGTGCTCACTCATTTACAGACAGATTAATGTGGAAAGGGAAGTGGGTGGGACCCTTTCTCCTTACAGATGGAGTTGTTTGTGATGTGAACCAAGAGTTCACAGGCAAAGAGCCACATATCACACAGGGTGTGTTCAGCAGGTGGGGCTGGTGTTTGCTGAAATTAACTCTGTATGTTTTAGGGGTTCCAAGGGTCCCCTTGGGGAAGAAGAAATCATGTTTCACAGGTCAGCTTCAAAGCTGTGAGGGATAGAAATCAAGGGAATAAGAATAAAAGGAACCTTTGGTGACACCATATTTTTGCTGAAGCCTTCCATTCAGTAGAAGTGTTTTTTTGAAGCATGTTGCAAAACTGTTGTTTACAAAAAAAAAAAGTGCAAATAAGACCAGAACAGCATCACTGCCCTCAATCCTCATGTATCACTCAGAGCCCACAGAAACTGGTTCTGCTCAGCATCATGTGGTCTGGCTGAAGAAGACCAAAGGAAAATTCAGATAGTGACAGAAGCTCGGGTTTTATTTTATGGCTCATGCCAACTTTCATGTGCTGTGACGGGGAGGACTTGGAGCCATCCTCTGGGGGAGGGCCGTTCCATTAATCAAATGCTTCCCATTATGAGGGAACATTTCCTGACTCTGAGCCTACGATTTTACATTTTGTGTAGCATTATAACATTTAGTTAATTGGATTATCTCATTAGTAGATCTGAAATAACAGTCATTTTCTTTCCCGTTTTCTTGTTGTCTTACTGTGGTTATGTGGACAGAAAGCAGCTGGGAAATGCGCTGGCCCTCACTGTCTTGTCTGTCTTCTTCTGTCACATAGACACAGGGAGTGAGGACCCTAGGATGCAAGGTTGAGTGTGATCATGTGTCATTGCATGGTGGACACTGTCAGCATCTGTGTGGACACAGAGAACATTCACCTGCTTTGGTTGACTTTCATTTCAACAGGCAAAATAATTTGGTTATCCACATTGGCTGCCTGGCTTCCCCTTACCATTAATAATTGCTGTTTGGGAAGGACAAAGAACATGGGCCTTCGAACCCTAAAATGAATGGGGATTGAATCAATTCATTCTGTTTGGACACAGTGCTCATCTGCAGCTTGGCGAACACAGCGTCAGGCTTGCTGAAGGCAGACCTCATGTTCACTGAATGGGAACACAAAGTCCTGACTGAGTCATCCGACTGCTTCTGTGGCAGGTGCCTACAGCAATGGTGTTTTGATGGGCGCTTGATAAAAACAGGAGATGGAAAAATCAATACTCTCTGCTAGTAAGAGTCACACTTCATTAAGAAGGTACATTTAGAACAAGCCAAGAAATGTCAGGCCTTGCCCACAAGTGCTGGGAGCAAGCTTCCTAGATAAGACCTGCTCTCCTGGGACCCTGAGTCGCTGTGGCCTTTGACACCCTAGATGGGAGAAGAGTTATCATTTTGGGTGCCTCCAGACACATTCAAGTTAGTCAAGAATAAGCCTCGCCAAGAAAGCTGAAAACTGAAGGTTCCACGGAGGGCTGTACCCCCTGTGTGTTCTCACCGCTCCACACCACCCATCATCCATAGTTTGGGATGCTAAGGTCTTAATTCATTTAATAACAACCACACTGAATGCATTGTAAAAACCACTTGAACCTATGCCATCTTTATTTTATTAACTAATTTCATCTTCTCACCATACAGAGGACACAAATGACTTGGATTGTAGTGTGTGATAAATCTCAACTGGATAGACAAGCGTCAGCAGCTGTTGTCAAACAGGGCTCGCTCATTGTTTCCTGGGAACTGCGTCGTGGAAACAGAGCCAACGAAGCATGGCACACATACAGGGTTATGACTGAGAAAGAGTAATGGAGGTGTGAGCCAGTCGTCCTCAAAGCAGCACAAGAGAGCTGTTCTTGGGGTGGGGGGAATCACAGATGGAAGGGCTTTTCCAATTTACACTTGTAATTCTTATCTCTGGTAGGTCTACTTCCCAGGCCTCCCCACCTCCCAGGCCTCCCCACCTCCCAGGCCTCCCCACCTCCCAGGCCTCCCCACCTCCCAGGCCTCCCCACCTCCCAGGCCTCCCCACCTCCCAGGCCTCCCCACCTCCCACGCCTTCCCACCTCCCACGCCTTCCCACCTCCCACGCCTTCCCACCTCCCACGCCTCCCCACCTCCCACGCCTCCCCACCTCCCACGCCTCCCCACCTCCCACGCCTCCCCACCTCCCACGCCTTCCCACCTCCCACATCTTCCCACCTCCCACGCCTCCTCACCTCCCATGCCTTCCCACCTCCCACGCCTTCCCACCTCCCACGCCTTCCCACCTCCCACGTCTTCCCACCTCCCACGCCTCCCCACCTCCCACGCCTTCCCACCTCCCACACCTCCTTACCTCCCACGCCTTCCCACCTCCCTTGTCTTCCCACCTCCCACGCCTTCCCACTTCCCACGCCTTCCCACCTCCCACGCCTTCCCACCTCCCATGCCTTCCCACCTCCCACGCCTTCCCACCTACCACGCCTTCCCACCTCCCACGTCTTTCCACCTCCCACGTCTTCCCACCTCCCACACCTTCCCACCTCCCATGCCTTCTTCCTATTTCCCTTGACTTCCTACCTCCCACATCTTCTGACCTCTTGTGTCTTTTTCTAGCAAATCCAAAGACAAATAAACCCCTTTAAACTAATTTAGCAGCACATTTTTCTCTGATTTTCTACTGTCCTGCCTTTTCTTTCTCCCCCAGTTCTCCACCCCATCCTTCAAATTGTGCTGAGCCAACATCATTCCTAAAAAAGAAACAAATGTCTCTGTTAAAATCTCTAATTCTTAGGTCCAGACCTCATTAATGAAGATGGGCTCAACCTGGGAGCCTCACAACAGTTGAAAGTCTAATTTAAAAATGTTTGTGCTGAAGAAATATGTGTTTATCCACTGAAAAACAACTTTAGCTCTTTTCGCTATTGGGGAAATAAAAGGATTCATGGCAAATCAGATTTCAGTTATTACTGAGATGGCTGTTTGCTTGATGGAGGCTTGGGCTGTCTCCCTTTGCAAGGTTAATCATCTTCACAGCATCCTGTTTGGTATTGGGTTTCCTGTTTGTCTTATTAGAGCAGAAAACCACGCCATGTGTTCTCCTTGGGGGGTTTATCTCCTTTCATTACTAATTGTCAAGATTTTGGGGAAAGTCAACATGCTTATCTTCTGCAAACAAAGCTTTTTTTTGAATGATCATGTTCCCTTAAAGGATGATAGGTATCACTGTGCTCACTCATTACACAATGTCTGGGTGCCTTTCAGGAATCTACACTTCATCAGTCATCTGAGTCTATTGCTGACTTTTCCAGGAATGTTTACAGATTAGATGTGTGTGTGTGTGTGTGTGTGTGTGTCTGTATTGTATGTGACCTTATTTATTTTTAAAATGGCACTCTGTGATAATTAAGATGATTTTTCTACTATATACCAAATATTATTTGGGCCGTGTGCTTCACTGGCTTACAAAGAGTTGATGCAGAAAGATTTACACAGTACAAGATTATCTCACGCAGGTTCTGAGACGGAAGAGTGTTACCTAATGGACTTGACCTTAGGAAGAGACATGGAGAGGCAGGCAGGCTCTGAGGCTGTGTCTGCTGTCTAACTCTCTTCTCCTGTCCTCAGAGCATGCTTACACATACACTATCCATCATGAGACACATGTGCGAAACCAAAATGCTGGTCCCATGGAGATCTCAAATGCTTCCTGGACAAATGACCAAGGAGAATCACAGTGAAGGCACAAGGGAACCTCTTTGCCTTGCTGTCTTTATGTTGGTGTGATGGTGTGTGTGTGTGTGTGTGTGTAGTGTAATCATACTACCAATAAAATTGTGCATAACATGACACAGGACAGGACATTTTGACTTCTGGAATTGTCCAAACCAGGGCATGCCACATCTTTTTCTTAGATTAACACAGAAAATTTAGATTTAAAAAAAGGTAAGCCTCTTGTTCCAGATCTGATTGAAAATTTTCCTTATTCAAAGATTAAAATAATCTACCATTACAGTTCAAGACCTATAAAGACAAAATTTGGCTTTATAGATTTGTATTATTTCCAACAGTGTTTGGTAAATCAAAGATCTGAATACATACTATTTGGAAGGAGACCTATGTACATGTGTGTGTACATGCACATGTAAGTGTGCTTATATGTGCATGTGTGATGGAGGAAGGTCATTGGCTAATAAAGGAACTGCCCTGGCCCATTTTATTGGTTAGAGGATAGGTGGGAGGAGAAAACAGGACAGAACGCTGGGAGGAAGAAGAAGTGAGGTCAGAGACTCCACAGCTCTGCTCTCCGGAGCAGACACCTCAGCAGAGACGCCATGCTCCTGGCTCCTGGGCAGATGCACGCTAAGAAGCTCCGACCCAGGATGGACATAGGCTAGAATCTTCCCGGTAAGCGCACCTAGGGGCGCAACACAGATGATTAGAAATGGGCTAAATTAATATGTGAGAATTAGCCTAGAAGAGGTTAGAGAGAAATGGGCCAAGCGGTGTTTAAAAGAATACAGTGTCCGTGTAATTATTTTGGGGCATAAACTAGCTGAGCAGGCGGCTGCCGCTCCTATTACTACATATGGCGCCCCACGTGATGGACTAAAACCACTTAAAAAACCTGAGAAGGCTTAAAAATAAGGGAGAGAGAGTTTAACACAGATTTTTGCAGTTTGTTGGTGGCGTCCTGTAGAGAGATTTCCTGATTCGGCAACCGTAGCAGAAAAAAGCTGTGTCATTTTAAAGCGCGACTTCCTGGGGCTGTGCCACCATTGCGATCTCTGTCTGGCTCCTGTGGGAGACAGAGCTTTTGAATAGAGCATTTGGAATAAAGTGCTACAATTAGTTTGATGGCAACTAGACTCGCTGTGTTCTTGGGTCTGCTCTGCTTGCCAGAGGCAAGCAAGCGCCTCATCTAAGAGAGGCTTCCTGACTCAGCTTTAGCTGCAAAGCCTGCAGCTCATTAAGAGGTCCTGCCACGAAACACTTAAATGGTGTTGGTGAAAAGCTGAAAGCATGCTTTTCGATTTTCAGCCATAGCAGGAAAAAAGCTGCGCCGTTTAAAAAGGCCAGCTTTCTGGGATGTCCTGCCAGGGCAAACTCTGACTCTTTTACACAGGCAGTTAGTGCGGTTTGCAAGCACAGGCTGCTGAAGCTCGCTTGCTGGCTACAGCCAGTACCTCAGCCATGAGGCTGGAAAGCTAAGGAATGGGCTGGATCCAGCCGGCAAAGCCACGCCTTTAATCCTACTGATATTGCTTGGTAAATTAAAGACTCGTGTGGTCAGAAAAAGAGAGATATACAGTAAAGAGAGATTCAAAGACAAAGAAAATTTCTAAATGGTTTGAAGTGTGTTAAAAATATATGCAGACTAAAATTTAAAGTTCTTAAAAGTAACAAAAAAAAAAAAAAGGAAGAAAGTTGTTGTGTGTGGTAGCACACGCCTTTAATCCCAGTGCCTAGAAGGCAGAGGCAAACAGATCTCTGTGAGTTCAAGGTGTAGTAGCATACACCTTTAATCCCGAATGCCTGGGAGGCAGAGACAGGCGGATCTCTGAGAGTTCAAAGACAGCCTGGTCTACAGAGTTACTTCAGGTCAAAGATACAGAGAACCTGTCTCAAAAAGCAAAGAGTTAAAAGTAAAAATAAACGAAATAGAGGTTAAAACAAAGCTGTACAAAGATGGAAAATACACAGAGAATTTTGATACTGTATGCTATTGTGCTCTCTTTAAATTGTTTGAATGCTGAGGAAAGAGTAAAAGCTACTAAAAGATATTTGTTTATAAATGCTTCTGAACTAATCCAACATAGATATTTTGAATTTGGATCTAAGGACATGATACTTTGGAAAGGAGTTTCTTATTTTGTTTTCACAGAGGATGAGACGCTGTTCATTTCTTCTATTCCGATTTGGTATGATGGACCACACCCTCCTGAAGGGTTGCAGTGAACATTTTCAGAAAATTGCTTCGCTCAACTGCCAACTGAGATGAAACTAGCACACAGGTTATACCATGAAAGACCTAATTAACGACGCCCCCATTCAGCAGGAAGCAGTTTGGAGAGAAAAAACTGCGCCCATGTTCCCAAATATGGTTTATAAACGTTCTTTTATATTTAAAGGGGGATATGATATAGGTATGAATAATTTGCATTAGTATTGATTTTGCTTTATTGATAGAGATTTAAGGTCAATTTTGTTATATGTATAAGTGTTTCTGGTTTTGATTAAGGTATTGTGATTGTGTAGTTCATTTAAATATGTACTGTATAATTAAGAAATATAGGTTGTTAATGGATAATCATCGATAATAGTAAAGCTTGTAGTCATGTTAATTAGATTTTCTAGATATATAGAGATATATTTTAGATAGACATTCTTCATGTCTTTCAAAGATTACAGAATAGGACATTTAAATGTTTTAATAACTTAGGACTTTTCATGACAATGAGACACTCTGCTCCTGGCAGCACCAATGTACTTCAAGAGGAAGATGGGCATCGAAGAGGCACCTTATGGAGCTTGATAGCCATTTGGGCAAGAAACTGCTCTTGCCTGGACTATTGCATAAACTGGACACAGAGAACCCGCAGAGAGACGACTACTGAACTTGCCTAAGGAGAGATGATCTTTCGGGGTTCCTGATTCATAAAAGAGTCTGCGAGACATTCTGCAGGACACAACAGATAGTGACTGAACTGCCTTTGGAATTTCCTGCTTTATGGAAATGTCTGCTGGATACCATGGGCCTGAAGGCTGAAGATGGATGCCCCAATGGTACAGAGGAACTTTGGGTGACTGTCCAGGTAGCGAGATGTCTCTGTCATTTCTAGAGTTTTAAAAGTTTCTTAGTTCTTGTTTGCTTAGGTAGTATTGTATCTTTCTGGAGTCTTTGATGGAGTTAAAAATAGTTAGTTATAGTTTTCCTTAGTTATGATAAAGATTATTGTAACTTTTACTTGATAACTGTTTTGTTATATGTAATTTTGCTATGTTAAAGTTAAAGCCTTTTTTTTTTTTGTTTAAACCGAAAAAGGGGAAATGATGGAGGAAGGTCATTGGCTAATAAAGGAACTGCCCTGGCCCATTTTATTGGTTAGAGGATAGGTGGGAGGAGAAAACAGGACAGAACGCTGGGAGGAAGAAGAAGTGAGGTCAGAGACTCCACAGCTCTGCTCTCCGGAGCAGACACCTCAGCAGAGACGCCATGCTCCTGGCTCCTGGGCAGACGCACGCTAAGAAGCTCCGACCCAGGATGGACATAGGCTAGAATCTTCCCGGTAAGCGCACCTAGGGGCGCAACACAGATGATTAGAAATGGGCTAAATTAATATGTGAGAATTAGCCTAGAAGAGGTTAGAGAGAAATGGGCCAAGCGGTGTTTAAAAGAATACAGTGTCCGTGTAATTATTTTGGGGCATAAGCTAGCCGAGCAGGCGGCCGGGGTGCTGGGAACGCAGCCCCGCCGCTCCTATTACTACACATGTGTGTGCATGTGTGTGCATGTGCGTGTATGCATGTGTGTGTGCCTGTTTGTCTGTGTGCATAAAAACATTTTGAGTTCTGGGGATCAAACCCATACCTTGCGTATGATAAGCAAACACTCTACTGTGAAAAGCCCTCAACTCCATGAGCACCTTAATCGTAAAGGGGGTGACATGGTAGAACATGATCATAACCTCAGACCACATCCTACTCAGACCTCTGTAATAAGTCTCTTAATTACTGGCTGGATGCATGATCATTTAGACAAGAATACTTTGTTTCTCAGGTTCCCTCCCAGCTATGACTAGCCATGTGCCTGTGTTCTGAATAGCTAGACAGGGAGAATTGTTAAGATTCATAATTCATGTCCAATTTAATAACTTCATTTTTCTTTACAACTGATTACTAGTCTATTCTGTGTATTTACATTTTAAAAATCCACTCATCAGCTAACAAACACCTAAGCTTATTCTATTTCCTAGGTGTTAAGAACAGAGCAGCAGTTAACACAGATGAGCAATTGTCTCTGAAGTAGGATGTGGAGCCCCTTGGGTGTATGGTCAGCAGTGGTATAGCTGGACCATGTGGTTCTGTCTGTGGTGTTTTGAGAAACCTGCAATCTTATTTCCAGAGTGGCTCCATCACACTTCCACTAGGAGTTTCTAAGAGTGCCCTTTGGCCACACTCAGGCCATTCTTATTATGGTGAAATGGAATCTTAGAGTAGTGTTAATCAGCTTTTCCCTGATAGCTGAGACCATTGAACATGTTTTCACATTTACTAACAATTTCTATTTATTGTTCTGAGAATTTTTATTTGGTTTCATAAACCATTTTATTTATTGGTTTTATAGAACTCATTTCCTAAGGTTTTTGTCCAGAGTCCTCAAGTTCAGCATCCTGCCCAACATGTATAAGTTTGATGCTGAAGTGACCAAAGACCTGGCCACAAGTAACTTAAGGGAGTGAGATGTTCTGACTTACAGATCAGAGGAATGCAATCCATGGTGGTGGGACAGGTATGGAGACAGGGTAACTTCCTCATGGCACGAGCCAGGAACAGAGAAATGGGAATGCCAGTGGTTAGCTGGCTCTCTCTTTTCTTTGTATTTAGCTTAGGATCCCATCCCAAGTGATGTGCCCCCCACAGTCAGAGTGGGATTTCCTTATTCAGTTAGCTGGACACACCTAAAATGCCATAGATGCTTTTCAATTCTATTGAGTTGACAAATTAATCATGGTCCTCCTCTGTTGTGCAAAATGAAAGGTGCCTAACTGATCAGCTCATCTTCCAGCTCCCTGTCTAAGTCCTGTCTAATAGCCAGCACTTGGTCCTTTCTGCCAGCCTCCCTTCCACATCTCTGCTTCTTAGCTGAGGTTTGTTGTTTATGGAAGTTAGGGGCTGAGGTTTTATGTGTAGGTCTGTCTCCTCCTGTGTTTACTTATCTTCCTGGAGATTCTCCAGGACACTTCCTAGACCCCTAACACTGGGCAAGGGTCAAATCTTAGAATGCAGAATCATTCAGATCCATAATGATCACGTTCCTGGCTGGGAACATCTTTTGTATTTATATCCAATGCCAAGCACAGAACTTTAAATCAAGGTAATAGTTAAAGTTTAAATTGTGTATGGAAAAATCTACTTGAACTGTCTGTACCTCTCAGGGATGAGGCATGGGTTATCAGAATGGGTGTATCTCCATTTTCTACTCCAACTACAAAAAAACAGTAAATGCAATACATGAACCCATTTCTTAGAATTCTTTCTTTTTTTAAAGATACAGCAGCCTCAGATTCCACCAGTGTTGCTTGTTCTGTTGGTTGGTTGGTTGGTTGCTTGGTTGGTTGATTTTAGTTTTTTGAGACAAGGGTTCTTTGTGTCACAACTCTGGTTGTCCTGGAAACTGCTTTCTTGATCAGGCTGGCATTGACCTCACAGAGATCTATCTGCCTCTGACTTCTGGGTACTGGTATTGCAAGTTTGTGCCGCCACCACTGGGAAGATTTTATTATTATTTATCATTGATGTTATTTTCCCCAGAGGACTGGGAATTGATCCCTGCCTCTCTTTATAAAGGTCAACTCAAATGGTACACAGTACCTAATCTATGACCTTGCTGTGGTTTGAATGAGAAATATCTTCCATACGCTCATGCATCTGAGCCCTTGGACCCCATTGGTGGCCTTCTAGATCCGAGAGGAGGCAGGACTTTCTGGGAGAGCTCATCCCAGAGTCTGAGCTTTGAGGTTTTATTACCTGACTGCACTTCCTGTTATCTCTTCCTGCTTCCTGTGCATTGATGAAATATGATCTCTCTGCTTCCTGACGGTTAAGCTGGCATCACACCCAGGCTCCCATGACTTGCCACCATGATGGACTACATGCCCTCTGGAACTGGAATTAAAAATAATGCCTTTTCCCTCTAAGTTTGATGTCTGAGTACTCGCTCTATCATAGCAATAGTAACTGTTGTAGGTTTGCTTTCTGGTCCTCTGACAAATATCAGTCAGAAGCATCATCAGGAGGAAAGGGTTCATTTCAGCTTGTATTTCCTCGTCATAGTCCAACACTATGGGAATTTGGGGCAGAAAATCAAGCAGATACCATGGAGGAACACAACTTGGTGGCTCACCCACTGGCTTATGCTGAACCAGTTCTCTCCTGCAGACCTGGGCCATCTCCCAAGGGATGGATGGAGCTTCCCACAAAGGGCTGGCCCTCCCCTTTCACAGCTGCTATTAATCATGGCAGTGCCTCCCTGACATTCCCAAAGGCCAATCTGATCAGGGCAATTCTTCAACTGCACTTTCCTCTTCAGAGGCGATGCTCTGTTTCGTGTGTCAGGTTAAATAAAAACTAATCATGACATGAACACAGGTCTGAATCTTCAAAACCTCCTCTAGATCTTATTTCTAAAGCATAGAACGAAAAGAGCATCTTACGTTGTTTCTTTGAGATCTTTTATTGCATTTGCTGTTAGCATGGGCAGATAGCTACAGATTACCACAAGTAAATGAAGAGTAAACATTTAATGGTTCATTCTCTATGTGGAAGTCAGTGCTTAGCATGGGCAAAACTATTCACAATGTTGATAAAATCTGTATGCTCTGAAGAAGGGAACAAATTATCTCCACCGTAAAGTGAGGTGTCCGGCTCTTTGTGTCCATCCCTGTATTCACGTACAGAAGTTCACATTGTTGAATGAAGTCTCAGATAGCACAGGAAGTACTCATTACTCTCACAGCTTCAAAACTGAGCACAGAGAGACCTAGAAGACATGTGTGGAAGCAAAGGCACAGTCCTCCCCAGGTCACAAGTGCTGTCATTACAACCTGTGAGTATCCTGTGGTCAGAAATGCTCGTGCACATGTTTCCTTTTGTGAAATCCCACGGTCCTATTCACCTGTTCATGCTTGATTACAGACCATTTTTAGAAACACAAACATTCACTTCAAAATAGCTTTAAATCTACAGGAAATTTCTTAAAATATAATTTCTTAGATACACTTGCTCATTTTATTATGAATACTGTGTCTTACGTCTGCAATAACTAACAGAAGACTGGAAAATTACTACTAACTCATGCATGGCCATATTTCATTCTGGTCTTTAGAATTTCTGCCTTGCATTTTCTTCCTGGTCGGGGACTCTCCAGGATGCCACATTACAGGTGTTACTACAACTCTAGGGTTTCTCTCGGTCACGGTAAATTTCTAGTTTCATTTCTGTCATTGGAATAGAAATATACCAACGCCCCCAAAAAACCCACACAGGAAGGAAAGTGTTCATTCTGCTTACAATATCATGCTATGTCCATCACATTAGGGAAGCTAATGGAGGGTCTCAGACAGCTAATCATGACTCCATGAAAGACAGAGAGAGACAAACACATTGATTGGCTAATGCTGCCTCTTTGCTTAGTTTCTTCTGTCTTATACAGTTCAGGGATCCTATCTAGGGAATGGTGCTGCCCACATTGGTCTCCGTCTTCTCACTTTCATTAACAACCAAGACAATTCCCTTGAGGCATGCCCATAGGACAACCAGCTCTAAAGATTCTCTCAACTATGACTCTCATCCCAGATAGTTCTTGGTCATGGCAAGTTAACTTTTAAAACCAACTAGCCAACGTTTTCAGGCTTCCCTGGCTTCGATGACATTGACAACTGAGGGAGAATGGCCCTCAGTGTGCCTTCATCTGAAGTCTAGCAACATGTCGCTGGTCCATCAGTGTGACGTCATCAGTGTGCTGCACAATTAAGCTGGGTGATGGAATGCACATCTCTAATGTCGCCAATGCCCACACTGCAGCCCACTGAAGAGATGGCATGTCACCAGCTGAAGTGCACTGGGAACACAGGGGACTAACTGTAGGTTGTCTTCGCTCAGCGGGGATGCATGTCCCACGCAGCAGCCACAGCCTTTCCTTCTCAGGATACCTCAGCACAACAACACACAGAGGAGCAAACATCCATAAATCCCTACAGCTATTAATTCTGACACACTCCTGGACCCTGAACATGCCTTTATCCTGCCCCCTTTATCATAACATACTTTTAATATTAGCTTTATTTCATGAGTAGTTACTAAGCGAGAAGACGCTTCTCATGCCCAGTTGCCCTTGGTTACAAGCTCTTTGTATTTTTTTTTAAGTGCTAATGATGCTGTTTAGATTTTAAATCACCCGAGAAGAGAGTGGATGAGTGTAGAGCTGAAATAAATGCCTAGAGGGGGAGTTACTCTGTTTTCTGTGCCCTGGAACTGAAGGATTGCTAGGGCTCTGGAGAGGAGAGGAGGAAAAGCTAAGTGAGCAGGTGTCACATACATGCATGAAATGAAAGCTCACTTTGTGTGTGATAAAGAATTAGCTTTCAGTGTTTGCTAAACTGAAGGGGACTAAAATGAGGAAAGGGAACCGCATAATATAATGCTGATAATATCAAAACCAGTAAGTGACAAAGCCATTCAAACACTTCATGTCAATGTATCATGGGTCGGAATCAGTCAAATATTCTCCAAGTGAGGTTTCACTCATTTCTCATGGAAATTGCAGGTGGTAGTCATTGTTAAATTCTGCTTTAAGAAAGGCATGGGTCAAGAGGGCTGCGAGCATCGCCCAATGGGAGAGCGTTTGCCTGGCACGCAGAAAGCTCAGTCTCCAGTACCTCCAGAAAATTAGTAAAGGAAGAAGGGAACGGATCTAGAGAATGATACGACTCGGGACACACCCATAGTGACCGTGGAATGTAGCGGCGTAAACGAATGCAGACAGATTGTAAAAATATATATATAGCTTTAATGGCGAAATAGACTTACAGAACCACAGTTCCCGTGGAGACCATGAAAGCAGAAGAGACAGCTCGGAGCACGCTCGCCAAATTTATAGGCAGACATTAGCCCGAGGTGAACAAGCCCCCTAAGGGGCGGGACTTATCCCTACATCTCCCCTTTTTGTCTAAATAAGACAGAACTAAACCAAATACAACTACCTACAATAACAACAAATAATAAATATAACAAGCAATATTGAGAACAAAAGCTTTGCTAAACATTCTATCTCAAGGAGTCCAAATAATGTAAAGAGTAACTACAATTATATAATCTTCAACTCAGTCAAAGATCTGAGAAGGGAATAAACACTACTCAACAAACGAGATATATCCAAAATGTGCAACAATTGACAGAGACAACTGACTACCTGGGCAATCACCCAAAGTCTCGTTTGCAATGTTGAGTCAACCAATTTGGGCTAAGGCCTAACATAACTGACATACCATTATTAAAGGCAAGGAACTTTTCAAAACTATCTTACCCTGTCTTGGCAGGATATGACAGTCCTGTTTTATTGATGCACGCTCTGTATCTCTGTCAGTGGTTGAGGTATGGGCATTTCTTTGCCCAAAGGCCAGTTCTGCCAAATAGAAAGGCTCCAGGTGGAGTGTCTTTGGTGCTCAACATTCTCTCGGGAATAGAGCGGTGTTGCCAGGAGCAATTGTGTCTCACTATCACGAAACTCTGAGTTAGATTAAAGGCCATTTTCTACAGCTCTTTGAAGAGGTTGAAGATTATCTATCTATACTGAGTATAATCTCTATATATCTAAAGAACCTGATTAGTCTGATTATAAATGACAAACTTAGATGACTATTTGTCTATATAATTCTCAATATCTATCTAACTTAAAGACTAAGACAATAAACAACTGTGTAACAAATGAGGATAATGACCTCCAAATATAAACACTGTACAAATATACATTGCAATATGGCAAATATATATGAATACACAAACATTATATAAGTATCTTAATCAGAGGTAGAAATGTACATTGCAATATGGTAAATATATACAATATATATATATATATATATCAATACAATATATGTAAATACATAAAAATGTTTTAAACAAACATAGAAACATGCATGCATACAACAGTCAATATAATTTAACTTTGTTTCAATATGCAAGAATTGATACCAATATATTTGTCTAAAAGCAGTAACTCACAATTATAAATCTATTATCCCATCATTCCCTCTTTTTTTTTTTCCAAAATGATCCCTGAGCTTATAAAATTCCTCCCCCAACCTCCCAACCCTTAAATGATGTCCCTAAACCCAGGGGTAAACTTTACTGGGAGAGGGGACGTCGTCCTCTAGAATTACTTCCAGCTGTCATGGGGGTGACGTTCTTTCTGGGGGATCTAAATGTGTCCATCCATCAGTAATTAAATATTCAGGGTCCCTCAATTTCTTTGAAGATGAGTATTTTCCTGTGGAGATAAGAAAAGAACCCTGCCTCCAACCTATCTGTATTTCTTACCATCAGTATGTTCACCATCCTTATGAAAGAATTGTTATTTATCTTTTCCAAGTGGCTTCTCTTCTTCAAACCGAACCTTTATTAATTTTGACGGTATCCACAATTTTTCCTCACCTGTGGAGATAAGAGCAAAACCCCTTCCCCAACGTAGCACATCTCCTGGCTTCCATTGTGAGGTCAGCACATCCTTGAAATAAACTGGTTGATTTAGTTCAGTAGACTTTTCCATTATCCAATGTCTTTCTGCAGCCGTTGTTCCCTTCTCATTAGCGTTGAGAAAATTCAAGGTTAACAAAGCATTATGTAGCCTATTTCTGGGGGTGTTTTCCACCCCTTTCTGTTTGTTCAACATATCTTTTATAGTTCAATTTGATCTTTCTATGACTGCTTGACCTGTAGGATTGTATGATATACCTGTAACATGCTTGATATTGTAATAATCAAAAAACCATTTCATTTTCCTAGAAACATAAGCAGGACCATTGTCCGTTTTTATTTGTGTAGGTATACCCAAAATAGCCATGACTTCTAATAAATGAGTGATTATTGAATCAGCTTTTTCTGAACTTAAAGCAGTTGCCCACTGAAAGCCTGAATAAGTGTCAATGGTGTGATGAACATATTTTAATTTGTCAAATTCTGCAAAGTGGAACACATCCATCTGCCAGATTTCATTCCTTTGGGTGCCCTTTGGATTAGCCCCTGCAGGCAGTGGCGTTTGGTTATTGAAAGAGCAAGTAGGGCATTTCTTTACAATCTCCTTAGCTTGATGACATGTAATTGAAAACTCTTTCTTCAAACCTTTGCTATTAACATGATGTTTTTTATGAAATTCAGAGGCTTGTAGCACACTACCAATCAATAATTGATCAATTTCTGCATTATCTTGTGCTAGAGGACCTGGCAGACATGTATGGGATCGGATGTGTGTTATGTACATAGGGCAAAGCCTCTTCCTGATCAAATCTTGAACCTGGAGGAACAATGAGGTTAGTTCAGTATCATCAGGTATAAATTCAGCAGTTTCAATATGTAAAATAACTCTTTCTGCGTATTGTGAATCTGTAACTATATTAATAGGTTCTTTAAAATCCCTTAGCACCATAAGAATGGCATATAATTCCGCCTTCTGGACAGAATTATATGGACTTTGTTCCACCTTATCCAAGTCTTCTGATTTGTAACCTGCCTTCCCTGATTTATTGGCATCAGTATAGAATGTATGGGCTCCAGTTATTGGGGCATCACGGACAATTCGAGGAAGAATCCAAGAAGTTCTCTTTATGAAGTTAAGCCGCTTGCTTTTTGGATAGTTGTTATTAATGTCTCCCAAAAAATTAGCACAAGCTCTTTGCCATGGTTCATTATCTTCCCATAATTTCTTTAGTTCATCGGCAGTGAAAGGCACTATAATTTCTGCTGGGTCTATGCCTGCTAGTTGACGAAGTCTCAGCTTGCCTTTTATAATTAACTCAGAGACTTTTTCCACGTAAGTTTTCAGTTTCTTACTTGGTTTATGTGGTAAAAAGATCCATTCCAAAATAATATTATCTCTATGCATTAAAATTCCTGTAGGAGAAATTTTTGATGGTAGTATGACGAGAATACAGTCGAGCTCTGGATTCACCCTGTCCACATGTGCCTGTTGTAATTTTTCCTCAATCATTGTCAGTTCTTTTTCTGCTTCAGCTGTTAATTCTCTGGGACTGTTTAAATCTTTATCACCATCCAAGGTTTTGTTCAAATGAATTATTATATCAGGTGTTATTCCAATAGCTGGTCGTAGACTGGAAATGTCTCCTAACAATCTTTGAAAGCCATTAAGAGTCCGTAGGCGATCTCTCCTAATTTGTGCTTTTTGTGTCTTAATTTTTTGCAAACCTATTTTATAACCTAAATAATTAACAGAATCTCCCTTCTGAATCTTTTCAGGAGTGATTTGCAATCCCCATTTAGGTAAAAGTATCTTTATTTCTTCAAACAGTCTGTTCAAGGTATCCATGTTTGAATCGGATAACAAGATGTCGTCCATGTAATGGTATACTATAGATTTGGGAAATTTCTTGCGTATAATTTGCAATGGTTGGTTCACAAAATATTGGCACAGGGAGGGGCTATTTAACATACCCTGGGGGAGAACGGTCCAGTGGTACCTCCTCGAAGGTTGAGAATTGTTATAAGTAGGCACTGTGAAGGCAAATTTTTCTCTATCTTCTTTTTGCAAAGGTATAGTGAAAAAACAATCCTTTAAATCAATAACTATGAGAGGCCATCCTTTTGGTAATAAAGAGGGCAAAGGAATTCTAGATTGCAGAGGGCCCATAGGTTGAATAACCTTGTTGATGGCCCTGAGATCTGTCACCATTCTCCATTTACCTGATTTTTTCTTAACCACAAATACAGGAGAATTCCAAGGGCTGGTAGACTCTTCTATATGTCCAGCATCTAATTGTTCTTGTACCAGCTGTTCTAAAGCCTGTAACTTTTCCTCAGCTAAAGGCCATTGCTTTGTCCATATTGGTTTCTCAGTCAACCATTTTAGAGGCAAGGCTGTTGGTATCTCTGAAGGGACATCAATTGCTTGTTCTTGTACAGCCCGAATGGCTGGTTTTCACCGTTTGTAATATCTTTTAATATTATTCTCAGAAATATAGGCTCTAGATTTAGCAGGAATGTTAATTTCGGTATTCCATTGTTGTAATAGGTCACGACCCCATAAATTCATTGCGATATTGGCTACATATGGCTTTAATTTTCCTATTTGTCCCTCTGGCCCTGTACATTCAACCCATCTCGTGCTCTGCCTTACTCGAGATAGGGTTCCAATTCCCAGGAGCTGAACATTTACATTCTGAAGAGGCCAATACGGATGCCAAGATTCTGGGGTAATGATACTTACATCAGCACCTGTGTCCAGCAGGCCAGTAATAAAAATGCCATTTACACACACTCTCAGTTTAGGTCTTTGATCATTTATAGAAGTTTGCCAAAACACACGTAACTTATCTTTCTGATCATTATTGCTTGTAACAGTAGGCATGGGGCTTCCTAATTGTCCTGATGAGGCACGTTCTCTGCAGAAACTGGAAATGACTGAACCATGTTTGCCATGGGGGCCTGTGAGGCCCCCCCTCTCACGTTTCCCGGCTGTATCAGGTTGCCTTGTCTATCTCTTGTAGACCTGCATTCATTCGTCCAATGTCTGCCCTTTCCACATCTTCTACATAAACCTGAAGGCTGAGTCCTCCTATTTCTGTTATTTCTAGAAGATGCATTATTATTATTATTATTTCTGAAAATTCGTTGTCTACAATTCCTTTTCATATGACCCATTTTGCCACAATTAAAACATTTGGTATTCTGGTGTCTCCTTTTACCATTGGAAATTGCTTCTTCTACCCATGCTTCAGTGCCATAATCAAATGTATCAACATTGAGTGTATGCAAGACCCATTCTTCCAAAGGCGCTGATCTGAGCTTTAAAGGACCCAAAATCCTTTTGCATTCCACATTTGCATTTTCATAAGCCAAAGACTCAATCATTATACGTCTTGCTTCTGGGTCAGATATCCCTATTTGTACAGCCTTAGTTAATCTTTGTAAAAAGTCACTAAAGGGTTCTCTCTGACCCTGTTTAACTCTGACAAATGATTCCATTCTCTGTCCTGGGTCTTGTACCCTGTTCCAAGCCCTTAAGGCTGCTGTAGTACACATGGAGAGTGTGTTTTCATCCAAATTAGCTTGTTCCTGAGGATCGGAAAAGGGCCCTTCACCTAGAATTTGATCTAGGGAAATGTCAATTCCCTTCGCTTTTCCCTGCTGTTCTAAGAGTCTAGCCTCTTGCCTGAATAAGCATTTCCATTTCAATTGCGGTCCACTCTCGAGTACCGCAGAACTCAGCTGGAGCCAGTCCGAGGGGGTTGCTCTGCTTGTTGTGGCCCAAGATCTTAGCATCTCTTTAACAAAAGAGGCTTGCATCCCAAAAGTCATGACAGCCTGTTTTATTTCCTTGAGATCATTCATACGGACAGGCTCCCATGTATCCTCCTTGATGACCCTAGGGTTTTTGGAACCAATCACCTTCTCTGTTGTTATTACTGGAAAGGCAGGTAGAGCTGTAGGTAGAGCTTTGTGGAAATTGTCCCGGAGAGATTTACCCATAGATGTAGTTAAAATTTGCCTTTCTACCCTTTGCTCTTCTTCATCAGAATTTAGAAATTCCTCAATCTTTTCAATTCTATTCACCATTGCCTTCTGCAATGTCTGAATCTCCTGTCCAGAATTATGTTCCAAAGCCTTCATTGAGGATTCTAAAGTATGAAGTTTGTCTGTTAGAGATAACATCTCATCTTTGGACATAATTTTTATGGCATAAACCGTGCCTTCTTGTATTGACAATCTTTCCGTCAATCTGTCATAAGCTTTAGACAAAATCTGATTGTCACATTCAGCAGTTTTGATTCTCTCAGTTAATGTTTCATTTCCTACAGAAAGGGACTGAATCTTATGGCCCAGATCAGCTGTTCCCTCTTCCATAGTAATGAATTTCTCCTTAACATCAGCCTGGATAACTTCAAACTGATTCTTGAGAATATTGTTATCAGCCTGGAGAACTTCAAACTGATTCTTGAGAAGATTGTTATCAGCCTGGAGAACTTCAAACTGATTCTTGAGAAGATTGTTATCAGCCTGGAGAACTTCAAACTGATTCTTGAGAAGATTGTTATCAGCCTGGAGAACTTCAAACTGATTCTTGAGAAGATTGTTGTCATTCTCAATTGTTTTTAAGCGTTCAATCTCTACCTTAAGAATCCTGGATTCGTCTTGTAAAGACTTTATCATATTTCTATTATCAAACCATTTGGTGCCAATGAAAACTACGAATCCCAGAAGGATCCATAGATGTGGGGTGATAGACACCTCTTGTAAAATCTCCCACATGGTACAATTAAAAAAACTGTTAAATTCTTGAACAGTAATGTGTTCAGACATTTTATTTATAAAAGAAAAATTTTTTGCCTGCAATGATCGGTTCCTGTCAGTGGTGGTCTCTGTGTTTTTGGAGCCTGTCCTAGAACTAGCTCTTGTAGACCAGGCTGGCCTCGAACTCACAGAGATCCGTCTGTCTCTGCCTCCCAAGTGCTGGGATTAAAGGCATGCACCACCACGGCCTGGCAGGCCTCAAACTCACAAAGATCCGCCTGCCTCTGCTTCCCAAGTGCTGGGATTAAAGGCGTGCGCTACCACTGCCTGGCTGGCCTCAAACTCACAGAGATCCGCCTGCCCTTGCCTCCCAAGTGCTGGTATCAAAAGCGTGCGCCACCACTGCCCGGGCAAGTCACTTTATATCAGACTAAATCTGACGCTGTGGCAGCTTTTGTTGCAAAACCGCAGGTACTTGAGCTTCTGCTAATTCAGGCAGTGGGGTTCCGCTGCAAAACTTAGCCAAGGCAGGCAGAATGGGTCTGTGTGCCGAGTATGTCTTGGACTCGGCACTGGGGCCGGAGTCACGAACTGAAAAACAGCACCCGGGAGGGTGCTGTGTTAGCTAGGAGCTACCCGCTTGAGTCGGGGGCAAAATAGCCCACGTTGGATGCCAAAATGTAACGGCATAAACGAATGCAGACAGATTGTAAAAATATATATAGCTTTAATGGCGAAATAGATTTACAGAACCACCGTTCCCGCGGAGACCAGGAAAGCAGAAGGGACGGCTGGGAGCATGCTTGCCAAATTTATAGGCAGACATTAGCCCGAGGCGAACACGCCCCCTAAGGGGTGGGACTTATCCCTACAGTGGAAGTTACCCCGGTGTCACCTACTATCTCAGAGCTGTGTTATCTGATGAGAAAAGACACCCGACTAAAGCGTAAGCCAAGGACAGAGTGACAGCGGCCTGGGGAGTCTCAAGTGATAGAATTTAATATAAATATCGCCTCCCAGTATAGAGGCTAAGAGTCAGATATTGGACAATAGTGACTGGAGATTAAACACAGCCTCCCAGATTAATATGTGAAGTCTAGGACCCACCTCCCATAAAGTGATGTCTCCTCTCAAGCCCGGTGGCTGCCTGCAAAGCTTTGACATTCAGGAAGTGTCTAAGTCTGTGAAGGAAAATCATCAGCACCTTCCTCGCTGGGAGGACCTTCCCTGGGCCACTTAGAGAGTCTGAGTCAACATACTCAGGCAACATGTCAGCCTAGGGCTCTGGGGAATCCCATCCTTCCTGTTGGAGACTATAAACTGAACCAAATTCTGCCTGCTAAACTGAAACCTATATTTGTCATTTCCTGCTTTCTTAGAGAAAAACATGTCTGGTTTTACATTCTATTAGTGTTGATAATTATTATTAACCTGGCCGAGCGACTGCTATGAAACACAAGAGGTTGTAATTCTTACAGCCAGCATCACAGTAAACTAATTTGGTCAGGGATCTGGGTAAATAATGAAGGCAGCCTTTACCGGTTCTCTTTTGAGATGCCGGTCCTCAATAACCAGCCTCCATATGTGCTGTTTCTGTGATGGCCCCAAGGCACAGGTGGAAATATTGCACAGATTACAGCAGGCCCTGCACAAGCTTGTACTGAACTTGGCAGGAAGGGAAGTTATTTGTTAACGGTGAAGTGCACTAGAACCCTGGCATCAACACAAGGCGAAGGCTACTCCCCTGGTTTCAGTAGAGATCCACATAATTGTTCCAGAATTTTCCAGCCTGCCCCTTTGAAATCACTACCAAGAGTGTTAAGCTCCCCGACCTTCCCACAGTGCCTCATCCAAATGATCGCACACACAACCTTGACGGTAGCACGAATTCTAATTAGCCTTAATAATAAAAACCTGGAGTCAGATACTAGGGCGTGAAAGCTGAGAAGTCAGAAAAGCAGTACAGCCAGCAGCCTCTAGAGTTCTTATCTCTACCAGTGCTCAGACCGAAGGGGAGATCCTGTCTCTAGGATCCTCAGACTGCATCTCCAGACTGACATTTCCTCAGACTGCCTGCTCAGATGGCACTGAGCACCTGTCTCCTCCTGCCTTATATTCCTCTCTCCACCCAGTCTGGGATGAAAGGTGTGGGATCCCAAGTGCTGGGATCACCTTTGTGTGAGTTCAGTTTTGTGTAGTTCAGCATGGCTTTAAACTAACAGAGATCCGTCTGTCTCTGTCTCCCAAGTCCTGTGATTAAGTGTGTGCTACCGCTGCCTGCTCTCTGGTCTTCAGACAAGCTTTATTTGTTAAAACACAAACAAAATATCACCACATATGAGTGGCAGACAGAAACCCAGTTTTCCTTCCTTAGTGACACTACCATGTATAACATAATTAATAAAAACCCAGAGTCAGAAATTGGGATTCAAACTGAAGGTCGGAAAAGTAAAACAGCCAGCCACTGGTTCTTACCTCTACCTCAGTCTGAAATGGCGATCCTGTCTCCAAGAATGATGGAATGAGACTGCCTGAGTGCTGTCTCCTCCAGCCCTATAATCCTCTCTAGGGCTGGGATTAAAGGCATGCACCACTACTGCCTGGTTTCTATGACAAACTACTGTGGCTACTGGGATTAAAGGTGTGTGTCCCCACTGCCTGATCTGTAAGGCTGATCAGTGCTGCTGTTTTACTCTCTGAACTTCAGGCAGGCTTTATTTATTAAAATATAAATGAAGTATCACCGCAGCCATGGTCGGGTGTTCTGTAATACACCTGCCTAGTTCATGCTATCTCCAGTTGTTAAGGGGAAAAGATCTTGCTTATTTGGAGGCTGGATACACACCTTTCTCAGAATGTATTCAGTTTCCTTATTGACCTCGCCAGTCCTCAGCACCTCATCTCATAGACACGCCATCTTAGATGCAGGATGTCCTGACATTGTCACAGGTGAGCTGAGATCCTTCATCCTTTTGTACCTACAAACATGTTTGCCTGCACGCCCATGTGGACACTTGCCCATATGCTGGCCTCGACTAATACATAATGGTAAAAACATCTAAAATTCATGTTGAATTTAAATAAACATGGTCTTCTCATGTGCTTCTTAGTATAGTTAGAATGTAGACAGGAGAATCAATTTAAAAAAAGAAACAGTTAAACTTGGTTCAGATTCTCACTTCTACTGCCAGGGTGTTTTGTAACTCTATCTCCAACAGCTGTCAAAGGTGTTAAGTCTACACCTTCAGAATTCCCTGCTTCATGAGTTTGTGTCGTACTTGTCTAGACCAAACCTTATTACATAAGAATTCCACCACCACTCCTAAGGGAAGACTAGATGGCTCAACAGGAAAAGACACTTGTCACCAAGCCTGAAGATCTGAGTTCAATCCTGAGACCCACATGGTGGCGGAAATGAGTCAACACCCATAAGCTGTGCTCTGACCATCACATGACTTAGGCGTTGTTGAAAGGAATTCACGGTTGGAGGATGTGCTTAATGCAGTGTATGCACACAACACTGTGCCTTTGTCGGGATTTTCAAACAGTCCTAACATGGCACTTATTAAATATGTTTGTAGAAGAAGTGGGGAGGCACAAGCGAAGTGGAGACCCATGTATAGACCAAAAACATAGCCCAAAGTTGGCTCAGTACCATTCCCTTATTTCTGAAATCCAAAGCCAGGTTGCAGATATCACACTGGCCTCATCTGTTTCTGCCCATGTGTCTGCTGGTGCCATGACTGAGCAGCAGCCTTTGTCTGACATCCAGTTTCAGAAGACGGATGCTGCAGAGGCAACTGGCTATTCATTTAGTGGGAGTAAATGGTAAATTGCAGTTCTGCCTTGGATGTTTCAGCATCCTCAGAAATAACCATTCTTCTTCTCTTTAATGAAAGTTCTTCCTGCTCAAATGTTCTAAGCTGAACACAGATGAGTCTGTATTCACGGATGCATCTGAGTTATCTAGATTTGAGGGGTGTGGCTGTTTCCTTCTCACTAGGAACAATCTCCTTTTTAGAACTTCTTGAAAATGTTTGTTGCTACTGTGATATCTGAATAACAAACATACAAAATAGCAACCACATTTCAATGTGGCATGTTTTGGGAGAAAGACAAGCTACAAAGAGAGAAAGTGACCTTCTCATTGTAACGTCTTATTATTCTTTAGCCATGGGCTATCAGCATGATGATTTACTATTGGGGCTGCTATCTGCCCCTTAACTCTTTGTTAGCTAACTAAAGATGTCTAATTTTAGGGTTCTTGATGTCTTAGACCATTTCTCAACCTCCCATGAGCTGCACAGCACCTGGGCACAAAGCCTGCAGCTCTGGCACACAGAGCAGATCCTGGGTGTCAACAGCATGTTCAGAAATGATGTTATCATGGGTGTTATTGTTAGTGATAAGGGTCCGTGGAAAAGGAGCCCAGCCTCAGCCACCCATAGAGAAGTAGCACCCACTAGCCCTAGAGGGAAGATGTACTTAGACACTTCTCTGGACTGAGTTAAACCAACCCTGCTCTGCTAATATCCCCAATGTTAGCATCTGTCTGGGAAATCCAGGATGACATCCCTCAATCTGTCTTTCTGACTCTCAACACAGTCTGTATCCCTCGAAGTTCCCAGGGAAGTTTCTCCGTGCGGAGCGCAAACACACATTCCTGGTCACTGCTACAAGTGGCTTGAAGTTTAAGGCCCTTTCGGAGTAGGCCTGGGCCCCCTCCCCTCCCTCTCACTGGGCTGTCTGATGCTGGACATAACACCAATGTCTCTTCACAGCACTTGTACGTGTCAGAATTTGTCCTTCTGCTGACTCCGTGGGGTGAAGACTTTTTAAGCACGCAGGAGGAGATGCCCAGCTGCAGAGGCCGTCTGCTCTCTCCGTAGTTAGGGCAGCGAGGAGACCAGCAACTGAGTTTTATTTTTCCTCGGGGATAAATCTTTGAAGAAGACTGAAAGGAATATTAACAGCAACAACAATGAAAGCGATTTTGGCTCTGTGATGCGGGATGTTTTAGCAGGTGAAGTCCCCTGTGGTCAAGCCCTGTTGCCTGAGTGTAATGCCTGGGACCTCCATGTTAGGAGGAGAGGACTGACAGGCACACGTTGCTGTCTGATCTCTACATGCCTGCTGCAGTACATGTGTGCACACAAACAGAATAAAAGTAACAATGAGAGGTCTTGTCGGGAGGAGCTGAGACACACGTGAAGCTCCTTTGAGATACTGCTCTTTTTAGATTACGGAAGCTTGACCTTGGAAGTAAACTGCGAGGAGATAGTACAAGGTTCATCAAAAATTTTCTTAAAGGCACAGATCATAAATATTTTAGGCTTTGTGATCTGAGAATACAATTGAAGATTTCATGTAGGACTCCGCATCACCATTTAAATCATTCTAAATTGCCAAGCCTGTACCAACACGGAAGTGTGTCACAGATCATGCATGCCTACACACTTCATGCTTACACTCACACTTACACACTATGTGTGCTGTTAGACATGTCTCCTTTCTTACACAAAATTAAAAGAAGCTTAGCTGTGGGTGAATTGAAGTTGACGAAGCACTGCGTGCTGACTCAGCCTTGAAAGCTGAAGTGTCTGTACAGGCAAGACTAGAAAATGAGGCAGAAAAAGAATTGGTTTTTCTCTGAATTTATGGTTGCCTTGTTGGCACTTTTAAAGTGGATTAAGAAATATTGTGAGCCCCAGATTTTTGGGCTCCTGACTTCCTTCATACGTCCTTTCCCAGCACAGCCCTGGAGACTACTGTTCTCAGGGAAACCCTGGGAAGGAAAGCAATTGCTTGTTGTGGAATATGACACCTCAGATAAAAGGAGGCACAGTGTTTCAGTCAGTGCAGGAGGACATGCATCATCTGGGAATAACTACACTATGATTCTAGGACAGCTGAAGTGGATGCGTGTAACACACGTGCTTGCTTGATTGGAGGCAGACATGGTGCGTATTTACCAACATCACTCGGAAAGTCTCTGAAGGAGAGTTTAGGGCATAATGTCTTCTGTATGCCGTTGAGTAGCTTGAAGGTATCTTTTTATGGTAGGCACAGGTGAGTGGAATGGAAATGGAGAACTCTATGATTGCACGCAGAGATTTAAGAAAACATGAATCATAAGGCTATGGATCTGAAAATCATTCCCAAAGGGAACTACATGATTATTGGTCAGTGCTAAGGCCTGCCTTGAATTTCACAGCCATGGCTGTTTTTTCTTCTCTAAGACCAGTCTAAACAAGCTTTCATAAATGCCTATTAAGCCATTTTGGCACAAGATAGGTAGAGGATTGGGTGTGATTGGCGTCAGCGGTCTTGAAGTCAAATAGAGAAGCAGAAAGGGGTCCTCAGGTCATGGCTGTTGGAAGATGACCCTGAAACACTGCTTCCAGGACAGGGGCAAATGAAGCTCCAAGAGAAGCTGGTCTTTGGGGGCTGGAGTCAGGGCGGCTTTGTCAGATGTGAGTGAGCATACTGGATGCTTGGGTCCATCTGAATTTCAGAGCCACGGTGACTGAAATACCAGGGTGTGTGTGTGTGTGTGTGTGTGTGTGTGTGTGTGTGTGTGTGTGTGTGTTTGTGCACGCACGTGCATGTGCTGCAGGTCATGTGTGGATGGGTTTATCTTAAATGGCATTGGAATTGCTTTTCTGGCATTTAAATTTAACTCAGCATCCTAGATCTCATCTGGCCGCTTGCTCTATGTGAGTTGTGAGGATTGGAGGTCCATGCCTAGGCGTGGGTGGGTTTGTAATGAGATAGGGACAGTGCTTGGCCATGACCGTGAGAGGACTGCATAAGAGCATTGGAAAGGAAAGCTCAGAGATGCTTAGGAATCTTTTCCATGCACAATTTTGTGAAGAAAACAAGAATAACAATGGGAAAATTGAACTAATGAACCACTTCCGAGATCTCCAGCTAATGGGGAAAGTGACTAGACACACTGTTCATTACTGTAGCAAGGGTGGGCACCTGTCTGGGGAAGCTGCCCCTGATACAGGCTGATGGCATATACTTCAGTGGATCCTGGGGATGACAAAAATCGCTAGATCCAACCATGAATGAGGATGACACCACATACTTGTGAGATTAGAAGAGAGAAATGCAAGTTGTTGAGAATATGCCCTCAAGGCAAAGGGCTATTTCAGGGCATCAAAAGCCCTCAGAGATACAGAAGCATAAGCAGTTACGTCATGAAGGCCATGGCTGTATTGCAGGAGGGAGTGAGCTAGGGTGGTTGAGACTCTAGGGATGTGCAAAGTTGCATGAGGCTTAGTAACCAGGGAGGTGCTGGTGGAGGACCAATTTTCCAAGTGAAGCAAACAAAACAAAGGTCCTGTGGCTGTTCCCACGAACCAGTCAGTCATGTTACAGATTGATCCCTTTGATGGTTTATGGTAGTGGTCATGGAGAACTCACCCCTGCCCACACCACTAATGTGGTCTACTGGGCTCACCTCTGCTTGGTTAAGTGAGCAGACACAGGTGGCCTCCACATGTCCAGGCGTTGCTCAGCATGCTCTGGAGATAAGTAGGTTTAGGAGATCAGTGGACCCAGCATCTCTCTTTCACTAATGATGGGAGTGGACCTACCTCGCCTCAGAACACCTGGGTCTCTGGTTTGCTCAGACTCAACACAAAGAAGGTCAGACCCTGATCTTTCTGTAAAACCGCTGGTCTAGGAGTCCTTGTGTGGGCCCCAATCACTCAATGACCTAGAATCCATGTTCGCTTACCCTGCAGACCAATAAGAGCCACAACTCTGAGAGGAAAGAGTCCCCTGAGAATTACACCCTTAGCCTTTCTCACCTGATGAGAGCATAGGAAGCTATACCTATTGGGGGAAACAGAGCCATTTATAGGAGTGGCTCTCTAGGAGGGACGAGAGAGTGGAAAGCCAACAGATAAAAACGGGTTCTTATCCATTCTTGTATTGGACATTGTTTACTTCGTAGGGAACTTATGTCCAGGCAGACATGAATCTGTCTGTTCCCTTGGTGATCCCCATTCCCATTCTACTGAGCCCCTCCTCCAATCCTCTTCCCTTGTCTGACAGTGACTTACTGACTGACCTCCCCGGGTTCCTGTTCCAGACGAGGTTTCTGGAACTTGGTGCCCTTTCTCTGAAAAACAGTTATTTGATCTTCACTCGTGGCATGGAGCTGCTGTTTCTTAGACAAAATAAATCACTTAAAATTGGCTTTGACCATTAAGCTGGAACCAAGCAGTGTTTTCTTCTTCCTTTCCCCGACTTGAAGCCCAAATGTACTATCATTAAGGCCATTATTAGCCACTCGAGTTGGGGGTGAGTGGATACACATAACCAGCAGAGTGGGGAACCTGCCTGAAATTTTAGAATTGTTCCATCAGAGGACAAAGCTTCAGAAACAATCCCCATTTTTCAGACATGGTTTACCAATAATTTTCTCTTGAATACAGAAAAGGTTTTTCTTTAGGGCCCTCTATCTAGTTTTCATTGATTTTTAGAGTTATAAATCTAGGTCATTTCCAAAATGACCCCTTTGTTCTATACAGAAGCTACACGAAATGCCCTGCTGTCTGCCGTTTTCAGTGGGAGCAATGGTGAAGTCTGGGTGCTACAGTTTGGACTTTGATCACTGGGGTATGTCCATCTCTGAATGTTTTCCCTTCTCATCGTTCCTGGGTAATGTTTAATGAGATTGGGACAGACACCGTCGATTTGCTCTGCTCAGTGTTCTCTGTGTGCCAGGAATTACTGAGGGCACAACTCCTGGTTTTTGGTGTTCAAAATCCACAAAAAATGAAACACCAACAGAAAGAACCACAGAAAGGCAAACTCAGGGCTGTAGGAAGTCTGGGTCTGGGAAGGACTACCTCAGCCAATGCCCACACAACGTCTCTTCTTTTTCCATAACTGTATACGTTTTCCAACTTCAAAATGAAGTTTTATTTGCATCCCAGCATTCTAACTTGACTAGGCAATTAGTAAACAAATTCCTTAATCAACCTATAAGAGTCTTGCTTTTTAAAGTTCTCGAGTAGATCTCTGTTTTATAAAATGATCTGTGTATGGGTGAGATGACCCGGGGCAATTCATATCTGTTCTGCTGACACTGAGGAAAGAAATGATTGACACAGGGAACTGTCCTCTCTGTATTCAGAGAGCACATTGGCACACGGCCACGCTTGTGTACAATAGGGAAATGATAATGAATGTATCATCTGTATCTCTGTGTGGATCATAACCCCTACTCACTACAGAGCGGGAGGGAAATTTTAGTCACCCGAGGTGTCAGCTTATGGAAAGGGTGGTAGACTGACTGCCCGGGCGGGTGACTTAGGCAAGGAGGAGGGAGTCTGCATCTTTTCAGACCCTGCTTCCGTGAGACGGTGCACCTTCACTTTCTCTACATTCAATGTGTTTTGATCAAACCCACCCTCCTTTTCATCCCAACCAATTTTTCCTCAGTCCTCACCATAACTTCCTTCCAACTTCATGTACTCTTAAAGAAAGCAAAACCCCAGAGTCCTCTGAGTGTTGTTTGTACAAGCATGTATGGAGAGCCAGCTGCTGGAGCATAGACAGTCTCTCAGGGCTGCATCTCTGAAGAAAACTGACTCTTCCTTCCCTGGAAGCCACCGTTGCTCCTCTGCTAGGGGTGGGGCTCTACAACATCCTCCTCAAGAATACAGCTCTTCATTGCAGACCTTCCATCTCAGACCCGAGCATCTTCAGAGATGCGGAGATTTACTGCAAACTTCTTGACTGACAGTTAGGAAAATGGGTACCTGCCACTGGAAAGCAGTAGCTTTTCTGAGGTGACAGATTTAGGACCTAACAGACTTCCAGAAACAGAACGTGATTGAAGATAGCCCCTCGAAGAGAGACTGTTGCCATGGCAAAGAGTGTACTGACCACCAGCTACAGATTTGATCTTCTACTTGCTGAGGAAAATTGAGAAGAATTCCTCCAAGATGTATCACTATGTTAAAACTAAATGTTTGTGTTCCTCGAGTTCCTATGTTGATGCCCTAATCCACCTTCTAATGGGAGGTAGAGCTACAGCAATGGGAACAGCAGGACCCAGGGTCAGACACAAACCTTCTAAGAAAGCACTCTCTCCTTCTCTTCGTCTTCCTCCCTTTCATCTCACCGCTGTCATCCGCTTACTTGTTCATGGAAAAAGGCCTTGTGACACACACAGGAAGAGACCAGCCATCTGCAAAGCAGAAAGAGGGCTTTTCCTAGGACCTGGACAGATCAGAACCTCAACTTTAGACTTCCATACTCCATAACTGTGAAGTACAAAAATGAGCACATGATTTTTAATTCACCCACCCTGGAGTATTTTGTCATAACATCCCATGGCAATAAAGGCAGGTTTGCAAAATATCCTTTAAAGTACAGTATAGTAGTCTAGCAAGGTAAGCAGAATGGTCACTGATGCTATAGATAAAATATCAAGAACGATTCATTCATAGCAAACAGACCCCAGTGTTTCCTTGGAGGAAGCCCTGGGAAAGAATGTGTACTCCTTAGAAATATGTAAATCATGCTGGTTTATAAAAACAGCAGGCCAGCTGAGTTCCCCAATGCTTATCTGGCTCACAGCTCATTTAATCTGATCACTTAGAAGGCTTTGCTTGGCTCTCTCTCTGGTCTAGGGACGAATAGTCACAATTCACAAACCAATTCTGCTATAAGTCAAAATGGATCTTTTAGTTCTAGGGCACCAAATCAAATACATGATTGACCTCAAAGAATGTATAGTTCAACTCTCCCCATTACTGAGCCAAAGTAGAAAGATCGCCACCTAAGCCAATCTCCAGATTCATGGAAGCAAGCTGTGCAGGGCAGGGCAGGGAGGATGTAAGGATGGAGGCTTGTCTAAGGCTAGGCAAATCCAGGAAAGAACAGAGCCTGGAGACCTTTGCAGGCTGATGGGTCAGGTGACACTTCCATCAAGGATGTACCAGTGGGATAAACATTTGAGATGCAGGAGGCAAAGGAACTCTTTACCAGTTCATTTATGCATCAATTTCTGATCACCACAGAATAAATTACTAGAATAGTGGCGTTCTACACTAGCACAAATTTATTATATATTTCCTTCAGTAGAGTTTGGTAGAGACAGCTGAGAAATTGCCTGCTGTCTTTGTTAAGGTTCAGGTTGCCTATAAGCCTGTGCCATCCTCAATACATTATTACAGAAAGGATACAAGGTAGGCTGTGTTTGCTCTACCATTCTGAAAGTTCATGGGGTTATTTAAAAGGCAGAATCCTTCTTCATTGCTGGGCGTCTTTAGGTGCAAACAAGCACTTTTACTGAGACAGTTACTATCTACAGAAGCTTGAGAGAGAGCAGTAATGGGAAATTCCTGTTTGTTTGTTTTTCTCTCAATCATTTCAGTTACTTTGATGCCTCCTAAAGGGATGTAAACATTGGCTTTTGTGAGATGCAGCCAGTATAAGTATAACTTCATAAACTTGGGTAGTAAAGTACAGAGTTCAAATCACACTTGACTCAGACTGAGAGACCAGAAGTCACCTACCTTACTGAGCAAGTTTACACAGAACACCAGCCCTTGCCACTATTTCGTTGACAGCTGGCCAAGTAAGAGAACTGTGAGTTGGCAAGATAAACGTATGTTCTATTCCAGAAATCAAAGCTGCTTTTCACTTTTGCATTTAAGGTACTCTCAGCTTCAAAACACTTACATCTGGAGATGTGAGATTGTGTTCTTAGGGGCTTGGCAGGAAATAAATTAATTTCCCTGTGTATTTGATTATGGTCTCAAAGTGCTCATCTGACTAGAAGGGCTGTTTATAGCCATGTTCAGACAGTGCTCCTGAATTCCCTTTGAAGAGCGCTGATACCAGCAGAGACAAAAATACCTCCAAAAGAAACCTGTAAAAATTCAGTTGTGGACATTGTCTTCATTTTCTCACATGTGTGATGTGGCAAAATCTAGTATCTTAACCATGGAGTTTTGAGGACCCACGTGGCTTATGTTCATAACATCCATAGACCCACTAAGAGCCCTGATGTCTAGGCACTAGCTGTCCTAATAACCAATGTTATCATCATTGTTGTTATCCTGTCTTTACTGTCACCATCACTATTATCATCGTCATCTGTGCTCTTGTTACCACCGTCAAAATCGTCATCATCAGTATCTTCACCATTACCTGAAAATCATAATCATCATTACAACTGCTACCAAGATTATCATCATCACCATCATTATCATAAGTTTTCATCATCACCACCATCATCGTCATCACCAGTGTCACTATCAAAATAATGACACAGTTATCATCATCCCCACCACCACCATCATCAATCACCATCATCATTCCGTTCTCTCTCTTGCCATTCTTTCTCCATACCTTCAGTATTAAGATATCTATGGAATTTTTATTGAGAGTATATGTTCTAAATTTATACCTTTATCATTTGTCAGAAATACACTTATCTTACATATCCTACAATGGAGAAAATCATTCCAATTGAGTTCTTCCTTATCTCTCAAATTTAAAACTTTGAGCCGGAATTCTCATTCTGAATGATGAGGCAGGATATAACCGGCCAGAATGGTAAAGAGCTAGACAATTGCTCATGCCCTCCCAGGAACACACAGAGCTGCCTCTGAACCTGCAGCTGCCATCTCAGCCCATTGGTGGTGACTTAAAAGGAGAGCAGAGAGGTCAAGGACAGTGTACGGCTGGTTAGTCTTGGTACAAGTGTGCCTAGTGAGAAGTATATTGAGTAAGATTGTCATTGTCCCTAGGATCATTTTTAGGGGATCATGGGAGACTGACCTGAGAATCACAGGAAGAAATGAGTCAAGTAAATTCTCCCAGGCAGTGAACTACACAGTGGGGTTCCTTGCAGTACCCCAGAAGAGAGCACTACCGTGCAACTCTGGGGCGAGCATGCAGAAGCTGTCTACAAAGATAGTCACAGAGGACTGGGCAAAGAGCAGCCAAGAGCAATGTGTGGGACACGGATGCTGGGACAACAGGGGCAGTGGCCACGTGATGTGATGCATATTTAATCTCCCATGCCTTGAGGACGGTGTTGTCTTCTTTCAGGAAATTTTCTATTTTCTTGATTAAATAATCTGGAGCATGGTGGCATCCTCTTTTTAGCTAAACAGTTCTTTTATTCACCTATACTGGTAGGTCCAGTAGCTTACTGTCGTGGGATTTCTCTTTTTGGTATGTACATGGCTGTGTAGTATGTATGCATGTGTACCTGCGTGCATGTGTTTGGGCATGGGCATGCTGTGTATGTGTAGGGTAGGGTTGTGTGAGTGTGTAATATCATATGCATATGGAGAGAGAGAGAGGGAGAGAGAGAGAGAGAGAGAGAGAGCGAGCGAGCACAGACATCGAGGACAGTTAGGTGTCAGTCCTCTTCTTGTTTGAGACACCAAGCTTGTTTTCCAGTTTCCTGGAATTCATCAATTCATCTTTCATTTCCCAGCAGGCCTGGAGTGTAGGCATGCTGCAGCTTACCTAGGTTCCGGGGATTCGTACTCAAGCCCTCATATGAGCACAGTAAACACTTTCCCAACACAAAACTACCTCCTCTGCTGACAGTTCTGAAATCAGCCATTTTTGTCTATCTAAAATACCTGGAGAATAAAGGAATCCCTACCTACACCATTAACTTTGCTTACACCTCAAGTAGAATGTCTGTGAGAGAGTATGATGAAGATTCAGTGGTAGATCTTTCCGTCTAGTGCCACAAAGAAAATAGCGAGGCAGCACACACTCACGCACACGAGCACATGCACACACACACAAGCATACAGGCACACACACGTACACACAGATGCACACATACACACAGATGCACACATACACATGTGCACACACATGCACATGTGCACACACAAACACACATTCACACACAAAACACATATGCACATGCATACACACATACATGCACGTGTGCACACATGCACAAACACACACACACAAACATGTACACACACACACACAGCCTCAAATCTGCAGAACGACACCAGGGTAAATACCCCTAAGAATGCAGCATCCCTGCTCAGCAGGAAGTAGCCAGACAGATTGACAATGCCCAAATTCCCTAAAAGATAATTTAAGTGGGGCCCCCTTCAGCGGTTGCAGAGCAGCAAACCTGCTTTCCTGAGTTCCCCTCCACTCCAGACAAGGGGCGCGGTGCGCGGCAGTACTCGACTTTGCCACAGCCTCAGCCTCCTGGACAGGGTTGTAGCTCTGTAAGTAGCCCACCACACCCCTGCTAACTGAGATGGAAAGCCTACATGATGTTCTCTCCTGCCTCTAGAAATGCTCTTCCTCAACGTGTGACCTCCTGGAGCAAAGAAGTCCTCATGAATAAGGTAGCAGAACGTCAGCTGTGTGAGCGCTAGTTTAAACAAACAGTGACTCAGAGCACATCCTGGAGCCATGACGATTGATGGACTGCTAGTCCTAGTGGCGTGTGGGGGGAGTGGGAAGCAAGCATGGCTGGTTTCAAATAGACATCAAGAGGATGATCATGAGTCTGTAGCATGGCACACTAAACCCTTGCAAGGGAAGAACTGTTCACTAGCCCAGTAGAAGCAGAAATCACGGGAGGCAGATGCTGTTAGGATGCAAGGTCTGAAGCGGCTAAGACCAAGTGTCATTGTTTCTTTACATCGGGGGAGTTTTATGCAAATAACAGCCAGCTTGTAGTTCAATTTGAATTACTTTGCTGCAGTTTTTAACCCGACTGGAGGAGGCTGGTACAGAACAAACACATCTGTTTCCAGGGTTTGAGTGGAAACGTAACATCAAATAAGTGAGTTGGTACTGAAATGTTGGTAGGTAATTTTGCGGTCCTTAGGTATTATTTGAGAAAGAGGGTAGAAAAAGGCTGCAGGCAATGCTCTGTTGTCTCACAGGTGTCCTGGGCTCAGAACATCCTGTCCCCCTGTCCCCCATCCCCCTGTCCCCCTGTCTCCTTGTCCCCCTGTCTCCTTGTCCCCCTGTCTCCTTGTCCCCCTGTCTCCCTGTCCCCCTGTCTCCCTGTCCCCCGTCCCTCCCCCTGTCCCCCTGTTTTTCTGTCCTCCTGTGCCCCTGTCCCCCTGTCTCCCTGTCTCCCTGTCCCCCTGTCCCCCGGTCCCCCGTGCCTCTGTCTGAGTGATGATGGCTGACTCACTCCCCTTCCCCTGTTGCTGAAGTACAGTTGGACACTTAACTACATGCAGGTTTGAAATTCCAAGACCAGTACCAAGAAGGAGTAAAAACCAATCCTGCTGGTTGGCTCTCATAAGGAAGGAAGTGACCATGTTTATATAAAAAGTCATATGCTTCCATAAAGTGTGTATGACCTCTCAGAAGGTCTGCTGCCCTTCTCCCTCACACACTCTGGCTTTCTACACAGAGTGGGACTGAACAAAGGGGGCAGCTCCAGCTTTCATAACCAAAGATGGGACTCTAAAGAATTAAGTCTGAAGTGTAAGCTAAGTAGGATTTGAGTTTCGTGCACAGCAAGGAACAAGATTCAAGTTTCACTTTCTGCACGCTGAAACCCAGTTAATCTCCTGGCACATTTGCCTGAGACACTCTTTCCTTCATTGCATGTTTTTGCCATCTTTGCCAAATATCCGGGGTCTACAGTTGCATGGACTTATATCTGTGCCCTTAATTCTGTATTTCTGTGGTGGTGTCTTAGTATATAGCCCCTGGCAGCCCACCCGCTCCAGCCTCCCAATGCTGGGGTCCCATGTCTGAGCTGTCTGGAGTGGCTGTGTTTGTTTCCAGCCTGAAGCTTGCTAGCGTTTCAGAGTTTCACAGGTCTCCGGCTTGGTGTTTATAAGAGATTTCAGAAAATGTCAATTATTTTCTCAAATATTTCTCATGTTCTACTTCCTTTTTATCGGCTCTCCAGCGATATACGGATCTGACCATTTGGGAATATTATACCTTATGAATGCTTCATTCTTTGTATTTCTCTAGTCTTCATGAATTTGTGCTTTGGCAGAGGAATTTTTATTGACATCCTGTCACGCACACGGATGTTCTTCTCTTGGCTGCGTGAAATATTCTGCATCTCTTACCCTCCATTTTTCATCTGTAGAGCCTCATTTTCATTTGTTCCCATATTCCATGTCCTTATTGACAAGAAAACATTTCCCTTTTACCTTTATCTCCGCTTTTCTTCCCTCTTTTGGCTTGATTTGTTTTGTGTGAGACAGGGTCTTGGGACTGTCAAAGATTTTCTTCAGTGAGCTCACAGTAATTCTCCTGACTCAGTCTTCTCAGTTCTAGTATTATAGGCCTGGGCCACCATGCCCAGCCACATCTGTTCTTTCTTGGTGACTCTATTTTCTATTATCACTTTCAATGTATTGGTCATATTTATTGTGAATTCTTGGTTGGAGAGTTAAATAGTGTGATACTAAAGTACAGTTTTGTCACTTGTACGTTTATTGATCTTTATTTCTCCTTCATCACTTTTCTTGCTGGTCGCCGCCGTAGTTTTATGCTAACCTCTTTCCTGCACTCACTGGGTCACAGAATCAGGAAACATTGGTTTTTGTTTCTTGCACTGGCTTCTTGTATCCTGGCAACTCTGCCTCTGAGCTGCACCCCATTTCAGAAGACGATCAGGGAAGATCCAAATGGAGGCTATCCCCCACACGTGAAGATGAGTAAATAGTCATAAGGGATTGAGACTGTTTTCCAAGCTGATGGGGTAGTTGGTTAGACTTCCTGATCCTTGCTCCCAGAGTTAAACTGAGGTTTTTTTCTGCTCTGGTTACCTTTAGAGAACCATAGACTCCAAATTGTGCCACCACCTCCTTGTGCTCAGTATGTAGGCTGGTTGTCTAGAAGCTTCTACCTATTCTAAGTCCCTTGCCCTTGAGATACTCTTCTCTTGCTCCATCCTGACAGTGTTCCAGCATTACATAACTCCTAAGGTAGCAAGTGCCTTTGGTGGGTAGAACTCTGTGCTGCCATCAGCCATGAATCCTTAGCTGAGCTGTACCTCTGGGTCTTGGGTCCTTTGTCCTTCCTGAGTTCTGAGTCTTCTCTGCATCCTAAAGTTTCTCCCAGGCTGGAGACCTATTCTGTTAACTCTCTCTCTCCCATACCCAAGACAGTTTTCTGCCTACCTACCCTCCAAGATAATTAGAATTTTGTTGTGCTAGGAGCTGGGGAAAAGGACTTCATGAAGTTTTCATGATCTCCCGTAGCAGCCTGGCAGGGAGTTGGTTTTCCTTTAGCATCTGGTGGGATGTGTGACATAAGGCCTGCCACAAGCTGCAAAGCGCATTCGGCTTCCTGGGGTGCAGGTACAGATGCATGGGGCCAGGCAGCAGGGGCTGGTGAAGATGCATGGGGTTAGGTAGCAGGGCCTGCTGCAGATGCATGGGGCCAGGAAGCAGGGGCTGGTGCAGGTGCATGGGGTCAGGCAGCAGGGGCTGGTGCAGATGCATGGAGCAGGCAGCAGGTGCTGGGACTGGCTACATCTGAGAATTCTGCTCTCTTTTCAGTTCTGGGTTATTTGTTTACTTGGTGGCCCAAGAACTCAGGACAGCCGGGACTTGTGATATGCCAGTGCTGCCTTTGTAACAGTATAAACAGCCCTTTTTCCTGCTTCTCCAGCTCTGAGTAGAAAAGAGAACTCTAAAGCTTTGAAAGTTTTATATTTCTAATTAGGTCTTTTCTCCACTTAGAATTTTTTTGTTGTTCTTGTGCAAGTTTGAGGTCTAATTTTAGTTTTCCTTCTTGTTTGTAGGGTTATTTTTAACTCAGCACAATTCCTTTCTTCTTAAATATAGTTTATATAACAGATTCTTACAGTTTATATAACCAGCAATCATTTTTACAGCCTGAGTCTGTAGCCAAAGCTGGTCTCTTACTGTACATCCTAGGCAGGCCATGAGCTCAGTCACCTTCTGCCTCCTATTTCCCCAGCTGTGGGATCGAGAACACAGTGGCCCCTTCATCTCTGTCATCATTTGCAGCCTGTTTTCTATAAGAGGTTTTTGAAGTTATTATATTGTAATTTGAAGTTGCTTTGGCACCTGAACCCCAGCATGTATTCCCACAGAGTTTTGATAGAGGGTTATTCCACGGGTGACGTCTTTCATTTTGAAGTGGTAATTGTTTTGTACGTGTCAAGTTCACAGAGCCTCCATGGGTGGAATAGCCTCCATTTAATTCAGCTTTTCATTTAATTCTTCCAGATGGCTCGGCAGTATCACTGGCCAAGGACCAAATTTAATATTAATTCCTCCAATTACACTTCCCCACACCTCATGGAGAGTATAAATTTGGAATCTTCACTCAGATGAGATTCTAGCCTAGGGTGTTTAATTTCCCTTAGAAGACATGTTCTCCAAAACAAGAGGCAGAGAAAGCTCCACTCCATCCGCTGACAGATGTCTGAAGATCTCCTCTGGGCTGGTAGTCCTTTGGAGTCCATCTTTTTCCTATACCTGCTGGCTCAGTCCTTGCTCAGGCAGCAACCCCAGGCCACGGCTCAGCACTGAACACATGGCTCTCAGCTCGCTACCCTTCTGGGCCTGGCTCTCCAAACTTTTCTTGAAAACTCAAACACATTTTCTTGTTAAACCATGTGTTGTTTTAGCAAATTAAAAATATATAATAAAATTAGATTTTTCTTTTGTAATTTTAAATGTAATTTTTAGTTAACTTTTTTTTAGAGACAGGGTTTGTCTATGTGTAGTTCTGGCTGTCCTGGAACTCACACTCTGTAGACCAAGCTGGCCTCCAAACTCAAAGAGATCTGCCTGCCACTGCCTCCAGAGTGTTGGGATTAAAGTCATGTATCAAAAGTATATCTCAAATGTTAGGCACGACTAGGTGGTGTCTGGGTGATGTCAGTGAGCCTTGTCCTCCCTGGATTTGCCCCACTCCCTCTTGCTGCTCCATATCCCAGCTGCCGAACCAAATGCTGCTGGCACCAGAGTCTTTGCGCCCTGTGTCACATCTGCAGAGCTAAGCTCCCTGTGGCTCCTGCTTGTTGGGTTTGGTGGAAACACTTCCTCTGTAGTGTTACAGCTCATTCCATGTTGTCTGAGGTTTCTGTCCTGCCCAGTTCCCACAGTCATTAAGTCCCAAAGAAATTGCACAGAGGTCTATATTAGTTATAAACTGATGGGCCTATTAGCTCAGGCTTCTTATTAACTCTTATAACTTACATTAGCCCATTATTCTTGTCTGTGTTAGCCATGTGGCTTGGTAACTTTCTCGGTGAGGCAGTCACATCTTGTTTGCTCTGTATCTGGATCACGACTGCAGACTGCAGAATCCTCTACCCAGAATTCTCCTGTTGTCATTGTCCCACCTCTACTTCCTGCCTGGCTACCGGCCTATCAGCATTTTATTAAACAAGTACAAGAAACAAGTGTTTACAGGGAAAACCATTGTCCCCCAGCAATTCCATGCCATCCCTGGGTCCTGGTCCCTCCATCCCACAAGTCTAGAGTTTGAGACATCTTGTAGAATATATCCAGAGCCAAGTTTCCAAAGCAACACCGGCAGGACATGGCTTCTGGAGGCCACTCTCTTTTCCTCTCACCCCATATCCTGCCTTACTAAACCCCCTCGGTCTGGATAAGGCTACCTTTGGAGAGTGTGCAAATTATATTGAAAAAAAGCACTGATATTTGGAATGTGAGAGTCAGGAGGGATAGAACTCCGCTCTTAATTCATAGCAGCACACAGGAAGACCTTACAAAGCCATTCAAATGCCTGTGGCTTCTGTTCTGAACTGGGCAAAGGCGAGCATGAGATGGTCACTATGTCTTCTGAAGAACGCAGAAAAGACCAAAATGGCATTAGAGAGAACTTACCAGACCGTTTTCTTATTAATCACCTTGAAAGCTCACATGCCACCTTTTCTCAAAAGTGACATCTTATTTCTAAGGCATTCTTGCTTTCAACTGGAACGTTTTATAAACTGCCCTTGTGGGTATGAGCATTTGACTGCATGGGCACAAAGTACGTGCAGTGCCCACAGAGACCAGAGGCGGTGTCGGGTCTCCCCTGGAAACAGAGTTATGTTTGCCTGTGAGCTGCCATGTGCATACTGAGAATTGAACTGGGGTCCTCTGAAAGAGCAGCAAGTGTTCTTGACCACTGCGTCGTCTCTCCAGCTGCCAAGTTCGTCCTTCAATCATATCTTACCTAAGAAAGAGTTCCTTTCGTCTCCGCAGCTAGACAGAACTGCCAGGTTCCGTCTCCTTTTGTCCTTTGCGAATTATCCTGTGCTCACTATTACACAGTGCTGATCTCTAGACAGGCAAACTGGGAAGCAACACTTCCCCAAACCACCAGGACACTAACTGTCTCGTCTCTCAGCCAAATGAGGCACAGCCATGGGAAATGCTCTGGCTATGAAGATCTGGAGCTGCCCGCCACAGCAGCGGGGACACTTCCCAGCAATGGTCGTGGACAGAGTACAGAGATGCAGTGGTGAAGGCTCAGACTGGGTTTGAGTTTCTACCATACATCGCAGAGATGCCTTATCCCCAGGTCTGCACCTGTGCTTTCTATTTACAAGGTATTCAATCAACAGTGTTAGTCTCTGCACTTGGTGCTGTGAACGCTGAACTTCGACCTTATCTGAGTCTCAGTAGGTCCACACAGTTCTCGGTCAGTGTGGTCACTGTCCTCCAGCTCCTGGCCTTCTGAAGGACTAGGCTCAGGGAGCATGCTACTTAGCAGAGGCAGGTGTCATAGTGAGGGATCACTCATCGGATGTATGGGGCCTTCCTATGGAGGAGACACAGCTTTTGCAATCCTGTGGGTATCAGAGCATATGCTCAGGAGGGAGATCTGGGATGCCTGGTCACGATTTCCGTGAATGAGGAATTAGGAGGCTCTGTTTGACAGAGGCTGGGAGAATGACAGCTGGGACCCCAAGTTTTGTCTGGGTCATTGACACATTTCATTTTATGTCATACATTATGACCACAAAAGATGTTTTGTGAAAATTCTCCAAATCCTAAATAATAAAACTGTATGAAAGTATAGCATTGGTGATCTATTTTCATGAATAATACACACTTCAGGAAGTCATATCAGTTTTGTTTTGTGAAAATCTGAAAAAGGAAATGGTCACTTCACCTTTGTAAAACTGAAAACATCAATTTTTCAAAACATTGCCTAAGCAATATCAAAACACTATAAAATATCTGGCAAAATATGTTAACACAGAGACCGGCAATGAACCATGTATAGAGAGTCAGAGACTGTGGGGTGCTCAGCTCAATGAGGTCTTTATATTGCACCCCTCCTCTCAAGACTTGGGGATCTCTGTGGAAAGTGGGCAGTTGCAAAAGTCAGAGGGACGTTATCAGAGCCAGTGGTGGTGGCTGGAACAGTATCTTCTGGACACAAGATGTTTGAACTCACAGAGACCACGCCAGAACATGCAGGACAGACACCGGTTCAAATCAACAACATCCCAGCATGGAGAAGGGGAAGTGGACACAAAGTTCTGCCTCTAACGAAGAAACTTTTTACAACAGATGCTTCCTGAGAAAGGGAAAACCTTTCTCCAGTGTAGTGTCACGATCCAGTGCAGGTCCCGTGCTTGGGAGTACTCAGCCAACACAAAATGGACTCTATGTTTTTGTTGTTATTTTGTTTTTGTTTTTTAAAACAAAAATATATAACTGGCTGGATATAGAACTCCATGCTTGGATGCTGTTGATTTGAACCCGTGTCTGTCCTGCATGTTCTGGCATGGTCTCTGTGAGTTCAAAATAGAGGGGGAATTAGAAGAAAAGAAAGAATATGAGAGAAATATGAAATTCTCAGAATAAATGAAAACATTGAAAGTATGATAAGGGATAGCACTAATATTTGTCACAATTAGATAGTCATCTAGGTCCCATTTGGGGTGAGATAATGTAACAAATATAAAAGACAACAGAAAAGCACACATGTAATTGGAATAAAGATGAAAAAGTGTTTTCTGTAATAATTATCTGAGAAATGCAGCTTAAAAAACAATGAAGTGAAAATAGAATTTGTTAGTTTTTGGCACCAGCTGAAAATTACTGGGAAACTTTGAATCAGAAGCTTCATCCCCCAAAAGTGTACGACACACAGTAGTTGAGGGGACAGATCTCTTTGCTAAAGGGGGTACGGAATTAGCTGCTACAGCTAGAACACAGCATAAAGCAACACTTGAAAATTTACACAGCAATTGTAAATGCTTGTAGTTTCAGAGGTGATGCTGTAAGGACATCAAGTGATAGAACCACAACACACTCAACTTTAGTACACCACTTTGAAAACATTCACAAATGCCCATGGTGGTACATGTCTATAAGCCCTGCACTGAGGAGGACGGGGAAGGAGAATACAGAGTTTTAGGTCAGCCTACACTACAAGGAATATCCTATAACACACACACACACACACACACACACACACACACACAGATAGATTAGATACCTAGATACGTAGATGATAGATAGATAGATAGATAGATAGATGATAGAGACAGACAGATATATAGATATATGTTAGAACATACCAAACTTCTAGTATTGTTTCTAGGCCATGAGATTTTACGCACTTTAATTTTCATCATTAGATTTTCTAATTTAAGCATTTCAAATCAAGCATTCTTCAGTTTTATAATTACAAAGGGAGATTTGAAAATTAGGTCTCTGAGTGTTCCCCATGGGGAGAGGCTTTTATTTAATTAAAGTTTTACAACGTCCCTCTGTTCTCCCAACGTACCGTGGCATATGCCTTATTTGATGGCTCTCTCTCTCTCTCTCTCTCTCTCTCTCTCTCTCTCTCACACACACACACACACACACACACACAAACATCTGCACTGCCTGCCTTCTCTCCTGGTTGATGTTGGTCTGCTGCTTCAGGAGGCAGAGTGATAGGACAAGCTGTCATCTTGTCGCTTCCTTACGGGACGTGGTTTTCACTACCTACACAGTCTCCCCAGAGTAAACATGAAAATGGAATTGTTTTTCTAAACCCACTGACGAGTGTGGAAAACCAGAGCAGAAGCAGGCAGGGGAGCCGGCCTCTGTAAGTGTTGCCATGCAGGTGCACAGTGAACGAGCTTCCTCCCACTTGCTGGGCAGCAGGCCGTTTGGCCGCTGAGCCAATGGGATGAGAGCAGCCAAGGAGCATACCTGGTGTTCTCTTCGGTTGGAGACCAGGCCTGATTCTCTCTCAGGGACACACCTGTTTGTGTGTGTTTCTTATCAACAGCATGAATGCACTAATGTACACTCACATGTGTTGAGATGACCTCTCTGCTTTACTATTTTTGTTATAAATTGATGAAAATAACATCAGTGTCTGGAAGTGAATTTGCTCTCCTCTGCTAACACATGTTTAAATAGAGAGAAGATTGGACATCACAGGCAACTGTCTCTCCATACATCTATCTACACACACACATATGCACACACACGCATGCACATGTGCACGCACACACACACAATACTGCTGGATGCCTGTGTACAAAACACAGACGTATTCTGAAGGCTCCAGAATTCCCATGAGGTCAAGCTCTACAAACGAAGCCACAGGTCTGACATGGTGGCTGATGCTCCTAATGTTTCTTCAGCAGAATTGGGAGGGCAGAAGACAGCGCCCATGAGAGAGGCAGCGGGCGTGGTGAGGAGAGGAGAGGGGGCCATCAAGTCAGGAAGCAAGGACAGGAAAGTAGATCAATGCTCGGGTCTCTAGTCTTCATCCACATGAGGGTTACCCAGCTGCACAACAAAGAGAGAACCCAGAGAGAAGAGGAAGATGGTGGACAGCAGTAAGCGAGCCCCAGCTGGAGTGTCCAAACCTGGGAAGTTCAGCACTGGAGAAGCCATGAGTTAGTTAGCAGAAGGGGCAATCAGAACAGTGGGCAGCTTTGGCTGGGTCAGAGAGAGAATTTCTGGCCATTTTCAATTCCTTCAGTGTGGTGGGTATGAGGAATCAAGAGCTAGGGGTTGGGACAGGAAGCTGGGAGGGTGAGGTGCACCCCATTGCCCTGCGCAGGGTGAGGTGCACCCCATTGCCCTGCGCAGGGTGAGGTGCACCCTATTGCCCTGCCCAGGGTGAGGTGCGCCCCAGTGCCCTGCCCAGGGTGAGGTGCGCCCCAGTGCCCTGCCCAGGGTGAGGTGTGTCCCTGTGCCCTGCTCAGGGTGAGGTGTGCCCCAGTGCCCTGCCCAGGGTGAGATGCGCCCCAGTGCCCTGCCCAGGGTGAGGTGTGCCCCAGTGCCCTGCCCAGGGTGAGGTGCGCCCCAGTGCCCTGCCCAGGGTGAGGTGCGCCCCAGTGCCCTGCGCAGATTTGCCTTTGGTGCCCTGAGCACTGTCTTCCTAACAGCTGCAGCTGAGAAGCGGAGAGGGCACCTTTTACTAAGGAATAGCTCAAAGTTAACTGCCTCCAACCTGACAGTCCATCCTTGCTTATCTGTCCCAAGATGGGTGCGGAAATCCACTATAGTTCAGTACTTGATAATCTGATGCCCCCCAGTTATGTATTATCATCCTGTAGGGTGGGGGCTTTCATGGAAATTGAAATATATTTGGGGGTAAGAGGAGAAACACCCTTTCCTGTGGCGCCTATACGTGGAGGACACAAAGGTTGGAAGTGAACTACATGTAAATACAACTTGTACTACAGAAAATAGCTTGGAGGAAGACGCTGCCCCTCGGGAGGGGATGGCCACACAGAGCAAGCACCCTTTCCAATGAGACTTGCGAGGAAGGAGAGGGCAACCTGAAAGTCTGCTGGAAGTGGAATGTGGGCTCTAAGGAACGCTAGGGGCTGAGTTCTCACAACACAGTCAAGCAGTCCCTGAGAACTTCTCAGAGATGGTGTACCACCTGCATTCCTAACTCCCACAATGCACCTGGATAAATGCCAGTGTGGGAATATGACTGGCATAGAGTATGTACGTCTTCAAAGTGTCATCTGGCTGGTACGCAGGGAATGTGCTATAGGAGTGCAGGAGAATAATGGGTTTGTCTGTGCAGGAGATGAGAGCTTCGAGACGGGGCAGCATCTTATGAAGCTCCTGTGGATCTCTTACGTTTTGTCTTCCTTGTCAGTTAAAAATAAACTCTAAAGAATCATCCACTTCATGGAACACACCTAGGCTGTACAGAAATAATATCAGAAACCATAATTAGGTTTCTCCCTCTCTCTGTCTCTCTGCCTTTCCCTCTCTCTGTCTTTGTCTCTCTCTCTCTCTCTCTCTCTCTCTCTCTCTCTCTCTCTCTCCCCACTCTCATTGGTATTTATTTATTTATTTATTTATTTATTTATTTATTTTTGAGACAGGGTTACAGGGTTTTCCTATGCAGCACTGGCTGTCCTGGAACTCACTCTGTAGACTAGACTGGCCTTGAACTCAGAGATCCGCCGGCCTCTGCCTCCCAAGCACTGGGATTAAAGGTATGCGCCACCACTATCCAGAGCATTTTCTCTCTTTAAAGATTAATTTAAATTAATAAAAAAACAGGCCTTGAATTTGAAAGAGAACAAAGAGATTTATGGAAGATTTAGGAGGGAGTAAAGGGAAGGGAGAAATGATGTAATTGTATCACAGTCTTGAATATTAAATCATCACCCAAAGTTCTATTATTCTTAGATGGTTTCAGGAATTAACATGATGAATCCTGACCTTCCTCCAATCATTAACATTTCATGTCCTCTCTTTTACTCTGTCTCCTGTTGGAATTTGTCTTTCCAATAAGTTCCTTGCTTACCTTTATGTCTGGTGTATGTGACTCACTGATTGTACGCACATACACATTCACACATACACACACTCATATATACACACATACACATACACTCACACACATTCACATTCTCGCATGCAGACTTACACACACATGTTTTATTATATTAATTTTGAAAATGGGAGATAGAATGATTCAGATGGCTGAATGGGCTGAGTCATATATGACTTATACACTCTAGTACCGTGTGAGTTTGAGGTCAGTAGCATTTATTATATATACCAGAGTTCCAAAAGTAAGATCTCAAAGTCTGAAATCCTAGAAGAAATGGGGGAGCCCTTGAATTCATATAGGAAATGGTTTGGGGGCATTGGACCCAAAGCATAGGCAAGAGAACCGAATGGAAACAAACATACCAAACTTGGAAGCTTCCCCGTGGAAAGGGACAATGCCCCAAGGGAAAGGCCTAGAGAATAAGAAGGGCTGCACCATCCACTCCTCTGATAGATGGGTGATAGCCAGGATACAAGGAACTTTCCAAACCAAGTAGCAGAGACAATTAAAGAATGAATAAAGGTTGAACAAATTCTCCTTAAAGAAGATATTCAAAGGATCAACATGTTGGGAGCAGTGAGACCCCAGATCCTGAATTTCTTGTAATCCCCTGATCTGAGTGCCTACAGCTGCTCTGAGCACGAGACCTTCAGGAGTTCCTGATGGCAGGAGAGTGCTTTCTGGTGGGTTTGGCTAGGGCGTGGCTATCTCTATATAATCTGCCCCTGAACACAATAAAGGGGGCATTCATGGGGAATTCAAGGATGACCCGTGTTTCTGTCTCTGTCTGTGTGTGTCTGTGTATTTTAACCTCCAGCCCCCTTGCCCAAAACTCATGAACTGGGTGCTAGTGCACAGAGCGCAGACACGGGGGTGCGGTGCGTGGCATCAACATGCTTATGAAAAACGCATAACTTCATTAGACATCATGAAAATGGCAGACCAAAACCAGCATGAGATGGTGCCACACAGCAGTCAGGATGTCTGTCCTGGGAAGATCAGAGTAGACAGTGCTGGCCAGGCTGTCAAGAAGAGGGAGTAGGAGAACAAACACTGGTCCAGTGTGAATGTGCACAGCTCTGATATGAACACACAGACATCCTCAAAAGACGTCTAGCTAGCTCATAGCTGGGTAGGTCGCCAGTGGAAATGATGGTATGTCAAACTGACTTCTCAACACGCAGTCTACTGATGCTTGCAGTAACTGAGCTACCGATTCAACATGGACATATATTAAAGAAAAAGTGACTTATAGACACATAACAATCTATTTTGCCACAAACAGGGCAGTGTCCTATCATTTGCAGCAAATTCGATGGAACTGTATGTAACTAGACATCGATACGTGAAGCATATAGATCAAATCCAGAAATGTGGATACATCTGTCCTCACATAAATGTTAAGGAAAACACAATAGAATAGTGTATGCTAGGACCTGAGGTGGAAGGGGGTGATAAGCAGAGAGAGGGCATCACTCACATGCTCATCAACACAATGATAGCAGTCCGAGGCTCTGTTGTCCCATAAGGTGGGGGACGGTAGCTCACAGTGGCCTTCAGATAAGCGTCCAGGAAGTGCTAGAGGAACTGTCTCAGAAATCTTGCAGCTATGCTAGGATAGACAACTGTCATAAACTGCTCTGCCAACACTGAATGTGGAGTTGAGGGTGTCAACCTAGGTAGCAAGCGTGGCTGAGTGGTCAAGGCAGACCAAGAGCAGTCCAAGGGCCGTGGGAACCACAAAGCGCTTAGGGATTCTTAGGTGTGGAGCACTGACTGCATAGTATAAGCACATACCAACTTCCAGGTGTATAATCTACACAATAATAGGAGTAGGAAGGGAAAACCTGAAGCCACTGGCAGGCACATTATCAGCACCCATGGTTACATTCAGAGACCCCTCCTTCAAAGGCTCTTAGGCCCCCACAGTGCTCATAGCAGGCGGGTATGCAGCAACCTGTTCCATGTCAGTAAACCAAGGGTTCCTATCTGTTGCTGAGATTTCGTAATACTCACAAGGGAGTCGTAGCAACCCCTGCCCCCTCCCCGATAGTTGGAAGGTAATATCTTACTGCTTAAAGGAACACCTGTTCTTTGGCCAATGATCTCTAATTATAAATCTGGTAGAAGAGCATTCTAGAATGTTCTCTACGGGGGCACAAAATTTGTGCTCTTTGTCTGTGTAACTTTATCAGCCTGAGAATTATTGCTGAATGCTAGTTTTTTTCCCTTTTATTATATTTGAGACACAAGGCATGGTTGAAATGACTTATTGTTCATAATTAGAAGCTGTGATTAAAACTCCCAGCATTGCCCTGGAGCTTTCTCCTCAGTGTGGAATTATGGCTGTGAAGCACCAGGAGCTGTGGGCGGGAGGTGTAGCCTCCCAGAACGGCTCATTGTAATGGAACGGTTCCCCGAAGACCAGCTCTGTTAATTAAAATGAGACAAAACTGCCGCTCCCAGGCGCTGTTGGGTGCTTACCCACGGAAAAGTTCAAGGGAGACAAGAGTGAGAGGAACTGGCAGTCAATTGCATTGAACATTCCCAAATTAAAAACATTATTTTATAATTCCCATAATATAAACTGTGGGGGCATTCTCTGAATGTCTGGCTGTGTGCGAAAATAAGCTTGTGGTATAAATAAGTGTATCTCTCAGTGTGTGGCATCCCAAGGCAGTGTGATAAATGGCGTCTCCCACAGGAGTGCTCTATCCTTATGCCTTTTGGAAGTGTTGGATGGAGTGCTTCAAATGGCTGAACGGGCTAAGTTGGCCACCTGGTTATAGGACTAGTAGTGTATGAGTTCTGATTCTTCTGCAGAATTTGTGATTTAGGGGATAAAGACTAAGAAAATCAATATTTAAATTGGGGTGGAGTTGCCCACAAAGCAAATCTCAAAACCTCAAGCAGGACTCAGCGGGGCCAGTTTAGGGTTGCCAACTGATATGCCCCTGTCACACACAGACTGTGTCTAGTGATACAGTCAAGTTTTGATGCCAGAGCAAGTGCTATAAGCATCTTTGGATCTTTCCCATCTAGGGGTGAACTTGGGTACATGTCTTTAAAGGCTTTTTCACTGAACCGGATGTGCCTGGTATCTCCAGCTGGAGGCACAGACATAAGAAATGATCTCCAAGGCAGACTGGACAGCGAGACAGTGTGAACAAAACCTTCAGCGACATCTTAATCATTCCCCGATGGAGCAGGAGAGAAAGACCAGAGGGCAGGGGAGGAGAAGGTCATGGACATGTCTGAGAGGCAGGAACACTATGATCTAGCTGAGATGACAGAGGAGAACAGGAGCTCCCAGCTAAAGCCGAGGGAGTCACAGAAGCAATGGGCTTGCTGTGTAGAGAAGTGTTAGCAATTGACCCCGGATTAGAACACAGAGAAACAAGAAAACACTCATCCAGGGTGGAGGGGTCATTCACTAGAGCAAACACCGCCTTCACCACTGCTCACGACGGAGGAAAGAGCACGGATAAAGTTCTCTTATTCAAATGGAGGGTGATTTTGAGAGCTAGAGCAGCCATCCTCCAGAGACAGCATGGGTTCCAGGCGCCTTGCTTCTCCCCTGGGTCTTCACCTTAAGGTCAGTGCAAGACAACTTGCCTTGAGGACACCCCTGATGGCCCCTCAAGTCAACAAGTCTCACTTTTCTATCCATGGGTTGTGACATTTAAAACACTGTGAGACACATTGTGATTAATTGCATATTTCTTTCTTATTTATTTATTCATCCCACACAATCTCACAGAGTCCCTACTCTTCCCAGAGCTCTGTCCATGTCCTGGATGGTAACAGTCAGACACCACCGCCTGGTATTGTGGAGCTGGCGTTATTTCATTGCAGAAGATAGACAATAAACAATGCAGATAAGTCAAGCATGGGCAATGCTAGACAGTGCTAGGTAAGAAGGCAGGGCAGGCATAGAAGTAGTAAAGGAGAGACAAGATGATCAGGTGGGGGAGGTAGCTGAGTGGGCAAAGCCCTTGCTCTGCAAGCCTGAGGTACTCTGTTCAAATCTCCAGACCCAACATAGAGCTGAGAATGGTAACACAGGTCTGAGATCCCACCCATGCTGTGGCGGAGATGGTAAGTGGAGACGGGAATATGAAGAAGCCCACCAGCCTGCTGGCCTCGTGCACACAGGGCTGAACAGCAGAAAGATTATGGCGCAAACAAGGTGGAAAAACAGTTCCCTCATCTCTACATGTGTGCTGTGGCATGTGTATGCCAGCATGCACACACACACACAGACACACATGCATACACACATATATACATACATACGCATACATACACACATGCACACTCACATACATACATGCACGTGAACACACACATACATGCACACACAGACACACACACACACAAAGGCTCCAAGATTACTTTTCACTTGTTGAATCCTATCATGGCCCTTTCTACCCCCTTACTGTCTTTCTGAACCTATAGATTCTGCAGTCTTGCCTTAAGCACAGTTTTTCCTTCAGCAGGGGCCTCACCACCTAGATGGAAGCCCTGTGTGGCCCGGACGATCTGCTCCGGATTGTGCCGAGAGGCTCTGGGCAACAGAATGCCTGTTCATGGAGGAGCAAATACTGACTGTTGGAGGCCAGAGAACACAGGAAGAATTCTTTTCCTAACACGTTAGATTCCAGCTGTCATTTAACACATCCAAATGATTGCTCAAATGTGTTGACATTTACAAAGAATTTATCCTCCTTAAACCTCATATTTAGATGGTTGCATAGTTTACAAATGGGAATAATGCCATCAACATCAGTTGTCCTGTTTTTAGAAGACCTCTCATAATAAGATAAGCCTCACATTTTCTCCTTCATCTGTTCATGGAGTAAAACATGTTGGACTGGACACATGACCTCAACCTTGCCGGAATGGATCCTCCTTGTCCACAGATCATCATCCCCTCAATCCTCCTGTGGATTTGATGACACTTCATTAAGCGTTTTGGTCTTTCCTAATTATATTATAGTTATGATGATGATTCTCTTTCAATTTTTATTTGTTTATATATTCATGCACACATATATGGCACAGTGCACAAGGAGAGGTAAGAAGAGGTTTGTGGAATACCATTGCACTCTTCCACTGCGTGGACTCTGGGGACCGAGCTCAACTCATGTCAGCAGACATGATCATTAGTGTCTTTCTCCTGCTGAGCCATACTGACAGCCCTGATTACAGTAGCATTAAAAAGAAGGCAGAAAATAACTTATAATTTTCTATTTCATAAGTAGTTTTATTTGAGTTGGGTCTTAATTGTTTCTTAACTTTTTGTCCAAATACTCAGTGAGGTCATCTGTGCCTTTAGGGTTCCTTCTAGGCATTTTTAATTAAAGAAACAATAAAGATATAGAAATATTTATTCCTTAATCTCTTCTAAATACATTCTTCCAATAATTTCTTCTGAAGAATTCTTTTCCTAATGTCCATTTTGGACAACACTGTAAACATACCTGATAGTCAGAGAACAATCACATCAGTAGAACACACAATCGCAAACACATCGTGACATGTATCGAGAGTCAATGCATTGTATACAACACGTTTTTGATGCATTTTAAAACTTGAAGTCATACAAACACATTCTCTAGTGGCAATAGAAACAATAAATAAAGGCTTGAAAACAGATTACCAAGGTGCACAGAAGAACGTTTGTCCTCATAGAGACACGTTGGTTCGCTTTCCAGTTCTTCACTACTGTCTGAAACACCCAACGCCTGTGTTTGAAAGCATAGGCTTTCCCTAGATTCCCCGTGGGTCAGCCTGAGACTCCCAGAATCTCCCAGATTGGATTCATCTGATGATGCTTCCATGATGCCTTTGTATCGCGGGACATAATATCAAAGCACCGAAACAGTGTCCTTGTGTCTGAGCACTAATGGTGGTTTCTGACTCCCACAGAGTTTGTTGGAATTCCACTTTCGTTCTGATTTCTCTGGAGTAGGGCAGCTTCCAGACTTTTTAAGTTTTATTCCCCTCCCCCTTTAAGTTTACAAACCTCTGTCTACAGTATGTTTACTTTATACCTGTCTTTGGAGTTTGCTTTTTCTTTTGTTCTTAAGATCTGCCTTTGATGAGGTCTTGTGGGATTCACACTGCCTGAGATTTCCGTGGATTTTGAACATACAGGCGGGCAGCTCTCAGCAGTGTGAGCAGTGTTACCTGACTCCCGTCTTCAGGTGCTGCTTTACAATATTCCAGCTGTGCTCTTTCTTGGGATCTCCTACTTAAATAACTTTGCCCTGTCCCCAACCCCCGTCAAGGTGGAAGACACGATTAAACACCATATTATAATCCCTAAGAAAATTGGAATTCCTTGACATACAAAACCAAAGTGAGCTCTTACCCAGAGTCTGAGTTTTCTTTTTTAATCCCCACCCAGAGCACAGCAGATTAGATCATCCTTAACCCTGACAGCCAGTGCTTGCACTGCAGCAGAACAACACAGCTGAGGTGGTTTATAACGCATAGAAATCTGGCTTACAATTCTGTAGGTTAGAAACTCCCCACACAGTGGCTGACATCTGCTCAGAGCTGATACATCTCCACACAGTGGAGGTGAGAGTCGTGGAGGAAGAAGAAATGAAACTTGGTGCTTATAATGGTGCTTCAGCCACCCTTTCTTTTATTCAGATTGTTTTCATGTAATGTACTTGATTTTAGTCCTTCTCCTCCCCCAACTCCTCCCTGATCCTGTTTCCCTACTCAGCAACTCCATGCTCTCTCTGTGTCTCTGCTTATCATTCTTTCTCCCTCTCTGTCTCTCTCTGGGTCTCTGCCTCTCTCTCTCTCTCTCTCTCTCTCTCTCTCTCAAAGAAAAACAAAATAAAAAGAAAGACAAAAAAGCAACAAAACCAAACAAAAGCACATGGGAAAACATGGAATCTGTTGTGTTGGCCAACTACTCCATACAGGGGGTCTGGAGTGTGGTTGACATTCCCAGTGACATGCCCCTGGAGAAAATGGATTTACCCTTTCCTATCTGGTATTAAAAATAACTTAAAGGTGTTTTGAAATGCTGTATGGAAACCCATTACTATAGGAGCTACCTAACATATAGAAATATATAAGAGGAATTTAAATAGAGTCACCATGTAACAGAGGAGAGAAGTACTTAACCAGCCATCCTATGCTACCGAGGAAAACCTCCAGAGCCATAAATTAGTTGCATCTTGTTGAGTCGTTGACCAGAGTCCCAAACACACACACATACACACACACATACACAAACCTACAACACCGCAGGCTGTTGCTAAGGCTGCTGGTACTCTTCAGAACCTTGGCAGGAAGACAACACTAGTGAAGACACAGTTCATTTATGCCCTCAACCTTGGAGACATCAAGCTGGTGTTCAGCTAGAAGCTTTGCCCCTCCTAACTAGTGTCCATCACACCGGAATGTACTTTGAGAACAACTGCAGCAGAGGTCACCACCATTGTCACCAAGCCACAAAACCTGGGACCTACAACAGTGAACTGACTGATACATTGATAAAATAGTGGCACCAATGTCGGGAGGAGGATCTGTCCCTGACTCACAAGTTGGCTTTCTGGAACCTATTTCCTTGTGGGATGCCTCCCTCAGCCTTGATGCAAAGTGGGGGTGGGGTGGGAGGTGGGAGGAGCTTGGCCCTGCCTCAACTTGATATACAAGGCTTTGTTGGCTCCCCACTGAAGGAGGCCTCACCCTTTCTGAGGAGTGGATTGGGGGGGGGGGTAAAAAGGAGATGGGGGAGGGAACAGAAGGAAATCTTAGAGGGAAAACATTTATGATATGATTTTTCTCTCTCATCACAGGACACACACACAGGTTGGAAAAGAAAGTGAAGAGGGGGACACAAAGGACACAACAATGCTACACAACGCAAACTCTCACGGTATTTTGGCATATGGTTTTTCAGGATTCTCATGAGAGAGAGGAAGAGAGGGAGGAGACAGACAGACAGACAGACAGAATGGCAGACCATGACAACACATGGAGACTTGTATGTTAATATATGTTTGTAATGTCAGCTGCTTGGGAGACAAGTTTGAGACAGGCCTAGACAATTCAGTGATACCCTCTCTCAGAAGAAAAGGTAAGGAAAAGCTGGACGGCTGAGATGGCTCAGCAGTTCAGGCACTCGCTGTCAAACCTGACACCTTTATCTCCTCTTACGTCCACACAAAGGCTCCTGCATACACATTTGCGCACATGTACACATATTTGTGAACACACTGCACACAGGTGTTTCTGTCACAATCTGGGTACTGTTTGTAGGGGCTTTGTTTCTGTTTTTCAGTTGATCGGGAGGCGTTCTCTGTGCTGATGTTTTCCATTTTCACTTTTGTATATTTTGTGGTCCTGGGTTACACACAGCTTCATGCACGTTTCCAATGAGTGTCCTCTGAGATCAGAACCCCGCCTCGCGGCTGCTCTCTCTGCCTTCATTGTCCCCTCTGTTCTCCTAAACAGTCCTCTGATCTTCTGCATCTTTATAAAATGACAGACAGTTACACATCGATGCTTATTGCACCTCTCTTCATGATGGCTAAGTAAAGAGCTGGCCCAGGTGTCTGCCAGCAGCAGCCTCCCCACGGTCCCTGAAATCATAATGAGAGTCACAAATCCACTGTCACTCTGAGTGTGTTGGTTTCATTTCATGCTCACAGGAGGATCAGAGTGCATGTGCCTGTGTACACAGAGGCAAGAGAAGAATATCGGGTGTCCTGCTCTGTCTCTCACTTTCCTCCGTATTCTCTTGAGTCATGGTCTCGCTGAACCTGGAGCTTGGCTGAATGCCAGCAAGCTCAAGCAGCCTGTCTGTTATCTCTGTTCTGGAGTTACTACTGAGCCCCTGACCATGCTTGGCTTTCTATGTGGGTGCTGGGGATTTGAACTTAGGTCCCTGCACTTGTGCAACAAGAGTTCTTAGCCACTGAGCCCTATCCCTAGACCCAATTTCTCCTTTTGAAACTAAATTTCTGCGCCATGATAGAAGCGAATATGTCTTTATTAAGTACCCAAACTGAAACTGTTTATTAGAGAAATTACATTTAAATAATTAAACATAATATCATTTATTTGCTATCAAAATTCTCAGCAGTACAATCCTAAACCATAGAAAGCTCACTTTAATTCAGCTGGTAGTTCTCAGGAGGGTCACTGTTGGCTAGGTTTCCTGTACTAGTCATGGTTTTCCTCTTCTTGAGGAAGTCTTGTCTGATTAGAGAGCACTTGGTAACCACCAAAGGTACAGGTCACCGCTGCACCCCTAAGGCTACGGTGCCAACGTGGTTATTGATGTTGTTCACACTGTCCGTAGGTGAGACTATTGGCTGTGTCCTTTTCTGTAAGCTTTCGTGGCACCTTTGGGTATCACGGAATAGAGTCCTCAGGGAAGAGGCGTCCAGGTCTGATCCAGTTTGAATTCTATGGGTTCTGTGCCCAAAGGGCGTGTATTTTCTGTTATAGGGACCTAGAAAGGCCAGTCACTGACAGCAGTTCCTTTCTAGCTAAAGGGCATGGGACCCTAATGTTGCTGCTTGTTGAGGAGACTCCAAATCACCCAACTTTCCTGCCAGACTTAAAGGAAATGTTGTAGAGAAACACGAGATCACCTAAAGTGTCAACTTGTTTCACAGCCAACCGACTGTTTCCAATTTCTGAACTAAAATGCCAATAACACAATAAGCAAATATCTCTGTGTAGGATATCACATCCTTTGTGGTATACCCATATGTGTGCCTGCATCTTAAAGTGGTATAGCTGGATCTTAAGATTGATTTTCACCTTTTTGAGGACCTGCCGCACTGATTTCCACAGTGGTTGTAACAGTTTCTGCTCCCACTAGCGATGGATAAACGTCCCTCTTTTCCAGCATTCACCTCAGCACATGCTGCCGTTTATGGTATTGATGTTGGCCATTCTGGTTGGGATAAGATGAAATTTCAAAGTGGTTTTAATTTTCATTTCTCTGATGCTAAGGATTTTGAAGCGCATTCTTTCCCAGCCGTTTGTGTTTCTTCTTTTGAGAACTTTCTGTTTACTTCTATACTCCAGTTTTTCCTCGTTTATATTTGATTTTCTTCTCAAATTATGGATTGCTTTTTAAAAATATCTTTTTAGTCTTGAGATTAGAACATAATTACATCATTCCCTCTTTCCCTTTTCTCCCTCCAAACCCCTCTTCTGACTCTCTTTTAAATTCATGCCTTCTTGTTTCATTAATTGTTGTTGTAATATACTTGTATGTGCATGCATACATCTTCCTAACTATAACCTTCTCAGTCTGTGTAATGTTACTTGTATGCATGCTTTCAGGGCTGACCATTTGGTACTGGATAATTTGTATGCGCTTCCTTGGGGAAGCTTATTTTTCTAGCACTTAGCATTCCCTCATTTCCTGCAGTTCTTCGTGTAGGGTTGAGAACTGTGAGTCTTCCCCTTGTCCACTTTGGCACGTCTACAGTGTTGCCCTTGTTCAGCTCATGGTTAGGAATTATGTTGGTGAGACTTTACGTAACTATGACAGTTCTGGGAGACACAATCTCCTAGCAAACTCCCTGATCGTCTGACTTACAATCTTTTTTCCCCTTTCTCAGTGCTTTCCGAGCCTAAGGTCTGGGCTTGTTCCAGAGGGGTATCTGTTAGAACTGGGCTTTACAGCTTGCACCTCTAGTGGCCTGAAGTGTTCTTCCCCAAGATGCAGATGTGCACGAAGACCCCATCCTGCCCCATGAACGTGTGCTGAAACCTGCCATATTGCTGGCCCTGCAGAAAGGGATGATGTGGGCGCCAGGAGAGACAGCGTTGGGGTGAGTTTCTGGCCCCGCGGCGCCAGCCTGGGAAGGGGAGCTCAGAGGTTCCTTGGCCCCCTATCCTTCTTGGGCTCTCTGCAGGGCCTCCACTCCCTGCACCTGCATACCGCCTCTTTCTTCCTAGCCCACCCAGCTCCCATCCAGAACCCTCCCCACTTCGGCCCCACCGCCCTCTTTCGGCACATAACATCACCAAGCCCAGCCTGTCTGGGCACTGGGTCCGAATCCTCGGGGCACCCAAGCGGGCGGGACTCCCTTTGTTTCTATCGCCTGCCTGCACCAAGCAGGGTAGGCGCTTTGTTTGCGACCTGCCCAACCAGCACGGAGACCTGATCTCTTGGCGCCAGGAGAGCCAACATTGGGGAGAGCCAGCATTGGGTAGGCAAGGAGACCTGATCCGGTAAAAGAAGATCCATAAGGGAGCACTTGGAAGAAGAGATGAGCAGACGCCAAGGCAAGAATTCGCCCAACAAGCTGAAAAGCAACATGAAGCCACCAGAAACCAGCGACCTCACAATGGGAGGACATGAACACCTTAATCAAGAAGAAGGAGAAAAGATTGACTTCATGAAAGTGATTGATGCCCTTAAACAGCATGTAAAAAACGCCCTTATAGAAATGGATGAGAAATATAACAGAAAGTTTGAAGAATTGAATAAATCAGTGAATGATACCCTAGAAAACCAAGGAAAAACAATCAAACAGATAATGGAAACAGTTCAAGACTTGAAAACTGAAATGGAGGCAAAGAAGAAAACACAAACAGAGGGCCGGATGGACATGGAAAATTTAAGTAAACAAACAGAGTATACAGAAACAAGCATAACCAACAGAATACAAGAGTTAGAAGAAAGAATCTCAGATTCTGAAGATACCATAGAGAAAATAAACACACTGATCAAAGAAAACAGCAAGTCCAACAAACTCTCATCACAAAATATTCAGGAAATATGGGACACAATAAAAAGACCAAACCTAAGAATAATAGGAGTAGAAGAAGGAGAAGAAGTGCAGCTCAATGGTCCAGAAAATATATTTAATAAAATTATAGAAGAAAACTTTCCCAACCTAAAGAAAGATATACCTATGAAGGTTCAAGAAGCATACAGAACACCGAATAGGCTGGATCAAAAAAGAACCATCCCCTCGCCATAAAATTATCAAAACACAAAGCATACAGAATAAGGAAAGAATATTAAGAGCTGCAAAGGAAAAAGGCCAAATTACTTATAAAGGTAAACCTATCAGACTTACACCTGACTTCTCCATGGAAACCATGAAAGCCAGAAGGTCCTGGATAGATGTACTGCAGAAACTGAGAGACCATGGATACAAGCCCAGATTACTATACCCAGCCAAGCTTTCGTTCACTATAAATGGAGAAAATAAAATTTTCCAGGATAAAAAAAATTTTAAACAATATGCAGCCACAAATCCAGCCTTACAGAAAATAATAGAAGGAAAATCACTAACCAAGGAGTCCAACAATGACCACAATAAGTCAGACATCTAGAGACCCTTCACCAACACAAATCAAAGAAGGGGAACACACAAACTCTACTACTAAAAAAATGACCGGAGTTAACAACCACTGGTCATTAATATCACTTAATGTCAATGGGCTCAACTCACCTATTAAAAGGCACAGGCTAAGAGATTGGATACAAAAACAGGATCCAACATTCTGCTGTTTACAAGAAACACACCTCAACCACAAAGACAGGCACCTACTCAGAGTAAAGGGCTGGGAAAAGGCTTATCAAGCAAATGGACCTAAGAAACAAGCAGGTGTGGCCATACTAATCTCTAACAAAGTAGACTTCAAACTTAAATCAATCAGAAGAGATGGAGAGGGACATTTTATACTCATAACAGGAACAGTTCATCAGGATGAAGTCTCAATCCTGAACATCTATGCCCCTAATATAAAAACACCCACGTACATAAAACAAACATTGCTAAAACTCAAGGCAGCCATCAAACCGCACACACTAATAGTAGGAGACTTCAACACTCCTCTCTCACCAATGGACAGGTCAATCAGACAGAAATCTAACAGAGAAATAAGAGGATTAATGGAGGTAATGAATCAAATGGACTTAACAGACATCTATAGAACATTCCACCCAAAAAGGAAAGAATATACCTTCTTCTCTGCAGCTCATGGAACCTTCTCAAAAATAGACCACATAGTCGGTAACAAAGCAAACATCCACAGTTACAAAAAAATATTAGTAACCACCTGTGTCTTATCAGATCACCATGTATTACAGTTAGAATTCAACAACAATCTTACCCCCAGAAAGCCTACAAACTCATGGAAACTGAACAGTCAACTACTGAACCATACCTGGATTAAGGAAGAAATTAAGAAAGAAATTAAAGTCTTCCTGGAATTCAATGAAAATAAAGAAACAACATACTTAAACTTATGGGACACTATGAAAGCAGTCCTAAGAGGAAAGTTCATAGCACTAAGTGCCCACTTAAAGAAAACAGAGAAAGCTCACATTGGAGACTTAACAGCCCACCTGAAAGCTCTAGAAAAAAAAGAAGCAGACTCACCTAGGAGGAGTAGAAGACTGGAAATAATCAAACTGAGGGCTGAAATCAACAAAATAGAAACACAGAAAACAATACAAAGAATCAATGAAACAAAAAGCTGGTTCCTGGAGAAAATCAATAAGATTGATAAACCCCTATCCAAACTAATCAAACGGCAGAGAGAGAATTTGCTAATTAATAAGATCAGAAATGAAAAGGGGGACATAACCACAGACACAGAGGAAATTCAGAGAATCATTAGATCTTACTACAAAAGCCTATATGCCACAAAACTGGAAAATGTAAAGGAAATGGACACTTTTTTAGATAAATACCATATACCAAAGTTAAACCAGGACTAGGTGTACAATCTAAATAGACCTGTTAGTCGCGAAGAGTTAGAAGAGGTTATCAAAAACCTCCCTACCAAAAGAAGCCTAGGACCAGATGGCTTCAATGCGGAATTCTTCCAGAACTTCCAAGAAGAACTAATACCTATACTCCTTAATGTATTTCACAATATAGAAACAGAAGAGGCATTGCCAAATTCCTTTTATGAAGCTACAGTTACACTGATACTAAAACCGCACAAAGACTCAACCAAGAAAGAAAATTATAGACCAATCTCACTCATGAACATCGATGCAAAAATCCTCAACAAAATACTGGCAAACTGAATCCAAGAACACATTAGAAAAATTATCCATTATGATCAAGTAGGCTTCATCCCAGGGATGCAGGGCTGGTTCAACATACGAAAATCTATCAATGTAATCCAGCATATAAATAAACTGAAAGAAAAAAACCATATGATCATTTCATTAGATGCTGAAAAAGCATTTGACAAAATTCAACATCCCTTTATGATAAAAGTATTGGAGAGATTAGGGATACAAGGGTCATACCTAAATATAATAAAAGCTATATACAGCAAGCCGACAGCTAACATCAAATTAAATGGAGAGAAACTCAAAGCCATCCCACTAAACTCAGGAACACGACAAGGCTGTCCACTCTCGCCATACCTCTTCAATATAGTGCTTGAAGATCTAGCAATAGCAATAAGACAACATAAGGGAATCAAGGGGATTCGAATTGGAAAGGAAGAAGTGAAACTTTCGTTATTTGCAGATGATATGATAGTGTATATAAGTGACCCCCAAAACTCCACCAAAGAACTTATACAGCTGATAAACACCTTTAGTAATGTGGCAGGATACAAGATCAACTCCAAAAAATCAGTCGCCCTCTTATACACAAAGGATATGGAAGCAGAGAGGGAAATCAGAGAAGCTTCACCTTTCACGATAGCCACAAACAGCATAAAATATCTTGGGGTAACTCTAACCAAGGAAGTGAAAGATCTATTTGACAAGAACTTTAAGGCATTGAAGAAAGAAACTGAGGAGTACACCAGAAAATGGAAGGACCTCCCTTGCTCTTGGATTGGGAGGATCAACATAGTAAAAATGGCCCTTCTACCAAAGGCAATTTATAGATTCAATGCAATCCCCATCAAGGTCCCATCAAAATTCTTCACAGATCTTGAGAGGACAATAATCAACTTTATGTGGAAAAACAAAAAACCCAGGATAGCTAAAACAATCCTATACAATAAAGGATTGTCTGGAGGCATTACCATCCCTGACTTCAAACTCTATTACAGAGCTACAGTAATGAAAACAGTGTGGTACTGGCATAAAAACAGAGAAATCGACCAATGGAATCATATAGAAGACCCGAATTTTAACCCACAAACCTATGAACACCTCATTTTTGATAAAGGAGCCAAAAGTATACAATGGAAGAAAGAAAGCATCTTCAACAAATGGTGCTGGCATAACTGGATGTCAACCTGTAGAAGAATGAAAATAGACCCATATCTATCACCATGCACAAAACTCAAGTCCAAATGGATTAAAGACCTCACTATCAGTCAGAACACATTGAACCTGATAGAAGAGAAAGTGGGAAGTACCCGACAGGAGATGGGCACAGGAGATCGCTTCCTATGTGTAACCCCAACAGCACAGACATTAAGGGCAACATTGAATAAATGGGACCTACTAAAACTGAGAAGCTTCTGTAAAGCAAAGGACTCTGTCATCAAGACAAAAAGGCAACCTACTGACTGGGAGAAGATCTTCACCAACCCCGCAACAGACAAAGGTCTGATCTCCAAAATATATAGAGAACTCAAGAAACTAGACTTTAAAATGCTAATTAACCCAATTAAAAAATGGGGCACTGAACTGAACAGAGAATTCTCAGCAGAGGAAGTTCAAATGGCCAAAAGACACTTAAGGTCATGCTCAACCTCCTTAGCAATCAGGGAAATGCAAATCAAAACAACTTTGAGATATCATCTTACACCTGTCAGAATGGCTAAAATAAAAAACTCCAATGATAGACTTTGCTGGAAAGGCTGTGGAGGAAGGGGTACCCTCATCCATTGCTGGTGGGAATGCAATCTTGTGCAACCACTTTGGAAATCGGTGTTTCGGTTTCTCAGGAAATTCGGGATCAACCTACCCCTGGACACAGCAATACCACTCCTGGGAATATACCCAAGAGATGCCCTATCATATGACAAGAGCATTTGTTCAACTATGTTCATAGCAGTATTATTTGTAATAGCCAGAACCTGGAAACAATCTAGATGCCCTTCAATGGAAGAATGGATGAAGAAAGTGTGGAATATCTACACATTAGAGTACTACGCTGCGGTAAAAAACAATGACTTCTCAAATTTTGCATGCAAATGGATGGAAATAGAAAACACTATCCTGAGTGAGGTAACCCAGACCCAAAAAGATGAATATGGGATGTACTCACTCATAATTGGTTTCTAGCCATAAACAAGGGTCACGGAATCTACAATTGGTGATCCCAAAGAAGCTAAGTAAGAAGGTGAACCAAAAGAAAAACATATCGTTGTCCTCTTGGCTATGGGAAGTAGACAAAATTGCCGGGGAGAAAATTGAGATCTTGGGGGTGGGGTGGGATGGGAGTAAGAGGAGATGGGGAGAGAAAAGGGAGAAGGGGAGAATGGGGGGAACTTGGGGAAAAAGGAGGATTGGGATAAAGGAAGGTTAGGTTGGGGAGCACGGAAGCACAATTCTTAGTTAAGGGAGCCACCTTAGAGTTGGCAAGAGACTTGAACCTAGAGTGGCTCCCAGATGCCCAAGCCGAGGTCCCCAGTTAGTTCCTTGGGCAGCTGAGGATAGGGAACCTGAAATGACCCTATCCTATAGCAATGCTGACGAATATCTTGCATATCATCATAGAACCTTCATCTGGTGATGGATGGAGATAGAGACAGAGACCCACACTGGAGCACTGGACTGAGCTCCCAAGGTCCCAATGAGGAGCAGAAGGAGGGAGAACATGAGCAAAGAAGTCGGGACCACGAGGGGTGCACCCACCCACTGAGACAGTGGAGCTGATCTATTGGGAGCTCACCAAGGCCAGCTGGACTGTGACTGAAAAAGCATGGGATAAAACTGGACTCTCTGAGCATGGTGAACAATGAGGGCTGATGAGAAGCCAAGGACAATGGCACGGGGTTTTGAACCTACGTAATGTGCTGGCTTTGTGGAAGCCTAGCCAGTTTGGATGTTCACCTTCCTAGGAATGGATGGAGAGGGGAGGACCTAGGACTTAACACAGGGCAGGGAACCCTGACTGCTCTTTGGACTGGAGAGGGAGGGGGAGAGGAGTGGGGGGAGGGGGAGAAGGGTGGGAGGAGGGGGAGAAGGGTGGGAGGAGGGGGAGAAGGGTGGGAGGAGGGGGAGGGAAATGGGAGGCTGGGAGGAGGTGGAAACTTGTTTTTTTTTCTCCTTTTCTCAATTAAAAAAATGGAAAAAAAAAGAACTGGGCTTTACAACTCTGCATTTTGTTTGGATGTGGTTTTCTGCAATGGTCTCCATCTGCTGCAAAGAAAAATTCCTTGATAAGGGATGAGGACTATACTTATCTGCGTGCTAAATAGCGAATGTTTAGGGTTTATGTAGAGATTAAACTGGGTTAATAAAGCGTGGCTCATCTGCAAGACTCACTACCTCTCTACATGTGCACTGTTGTTTTAGTTTTAACTGGGTTCATTGTTTCCTTGACTCTCAGGGTTTTTAGTTTTTCATATATTCTAGATATTAACCCATCTGTCAGATGTAAAATTGGTTAAGATTTTCCCCCATCACATTGGCTGTTACTTTGCTCAAATGACGGTATCCTTCAGTGAACAGAAGTGTTCAGCTTCATAAGGTCTCATTTATTAAATTTTAGTTTTAATGCCTATACTATCACTGCCCTGTTCAGAAAACCCTTTCCTATGATAATGTGTTTGAGCGCAATCCCAACTTTCTTTTTTATTGGATTCAGTCTTGTTGAGGTCCTTCATCCGTCTGGAGTTGAGTTTTGTGCAGTACAATAAATAAGAATCTATGTTATTCTTCTACATGCAGTCACCCAGTTTGAGCTGGACCATATGTTGAAGATGCTGTCTTTTTCCCAGTGTGTATTTTTGGTTTTTTTTTGTTTGTAAAAAAACCAGGTGTCTATAAATATGTAGAATTACATCTGTGTCTCCAATTGTAATCCGTTGGTAAATTTGTCCGCAGCCAATGCCATGCTGTTTTTATTACTATAGTTCTGTAATGCAACTTGAAAATGGTTGGTGAGCTCCCAGTGACTCTTGTATTACTCAGGATTTTCTTAGCTGTCCTGGTTTTTTTGTTTGTTTGTTTGTTTTTGTGAAAGGGTTTGTCTGTAGTTTGGGACCTGTCCTGGAACTAGCTCTTGTAGACCAGGCTGGCCTCGAACTCACAGAGATCCGACTGCTGCTGCCTCTTAAGTGCTGGGAGTAAAGGTGTGCGCCACCACTGCCCAGCTGCTGTCCTGGGTTTTTATGTCTCTGTATGAAGCTTAAGGTTGTTTTTTAATTTGTGTAAAGAAGTAAATGGGGAGGAGAGAAGGAGAGCAAGATAAAGGGGAGAATATGAAGAGGGAGTAGAACTAACTAGAGGTCTTTTGAGAAGCCATGTGGAAACCCACCGCTGCAGAAGCTTCCTAAAGTATAGACATATACGAGAGGACTTTACCCGGAGTCACCAAATAACGGGAGAGAGATTGCTCCAACCAGCCATCGTATGCTGTCAAAAGGTTTGAAACACTCAGCTCTAAAGGGGATGTCGTTCGTAAACCCTTCTCTTCAAGTCTTGGGGATCTATATGGAAGAGGAGAGGAAAACATTGTTAGAGCCAGAGGGGATGGACGACTCCAAAGAAACTGCTTCGTCAGACACAACAGGGCTGGCGTACATATCATCTACTCTCAGAGATTGTGAGGGCTGGCGTACATATCATCTACTCACAGAGACTGTGAGGGCTGGCGTACATATCATCTACTCACAGAGACTGTGAGGGCTGGCGTACATATCATCTACTCTCAGAGACTGTGAGGGCTGGTGTACATATCTACTCACAGAGATTCTGAGGGCTGGCGTACATATCATCTACTCTCAGAGACTGTGAGGGCTGGCGTACATATCATCTACTCTCAGAGACTGTGAGGGCTGGTGTACATATCTACTCACAGAGACTCTGAGGGCTGGCGTACATATCATCTACTCTCAGAGACTGTGAGGGCTGGCGTACATATCATCTACTCACAGAGACTGTGAGGGCTGGTGTACATATCTACTCACAGAGACTCTGAGGGCTGGCGTACATATCATCTACTCACAGAGACTGTGAGGGCTGGTGTACATATCTACTCACAGAGACTGTGAGGGCTGGCGTACATATCATCTACTCTCAGAGATTGTGAGGGCTGGTGTACACATCATCTACTCTCAGAGCCTGTGAGGGCTGGCGTACATATCTACTCACAGAGACTGTGAGGGCTGGCGTACATATCATCTACTCACAGAGACTGTGAGGGCTGGCGTACATATCATCTACTCACAGAGACTGTGAGGGCTGGCGTACATATCATCTACTCACAGAGACTGTGAGGCACAGACCCGAGCAGTTCAAAACTAACAAAACCCCAGCACTGAGCTGAACCGAGAAGGTATTTTCAATTGGAACCTGCTGGAAAGAGAAGTTAGATTTTCTCTGATGTTTCATTGGGTATGTGAACTACACTCCAGGGCAGTTCCTACGTTCAAGAAAAGTTACCCAATACAAAAGGCACCCCATGCACTTTGTACATGGTATGTTTTTTTTTTATTGACTGATTGATTGTCAACTGATTTTTTTTGTTTGTTTTGACTTTTGTGACTTTATTTGTTTTTGTTTTGTTGTTTTGCTTTGCTTTGCTTTTTAGAGACAGGGATTCTGGAACTCACTCTGTAGATCAGGCTGGCCTCAAACTCACAGAGATCTGCCTGTGTGCTGGGATTAAAGGTGTGTGTCACCACTGCCTCGCTATTTGATTTTTTTTTTTTTTGAGAGAGAGAGAGAGATCGTGAAGCTGGTTGGGTAGGGATGTGGGGAGCATCTAGGGAGAGTTGGGAGGGAAATAACATGATCAAAATACATTCCATGTACAAATTTTTAAATAAAAAGTTAAATAAAATCCATATGTACATACTAAGAAGTTTATCTACTGGAATGGATTTTGCTGTGGCAAGGGTCTGGAAAATGCCAGTTGGGGGCAGTCTCAAAAACAATGGCTATGGAATTAGAATTGGTAAGGTGGGCGTACACTAAAAACAAGAAACTACACCATTTGTCATCTGGATCTTTTAGTAAGTAAACCAGGTAAAAGAAAGTTTGGAAAAACCTTCTTCAGTCAGTAAGAACATCAAAGACTAGCTTCACGTACAAACCTTGCAAAGAAAGAAGCCAAAATACAATTGGGTCAGATGAGGAATTAATGTATGTCTATAGAAATACTTTTAAAATTCAAGGTGAAAACAGGGACCCATAAAACAATTGAAATATATTCACATAAAAAAATCCACAAATCCCCTCGGTCAAGGTAATAGTGCATTGACAAATCTCAACAGAACTGCATTTTCTTTTTCTCTTAAGTAATGTATTTTTATAAAGTAACATATGGCTGTTGTTTGACTTTTGATACACAGAAACTCTAGAGACAGTGGATGTGATCAAAGCTCCAGCAAATGACACCAAATGACAGCTTTAAAGAGGGAAACAAAGGGAGCAGGAGCTGTGATGAGGAGGCCGGCGTGCGGCTCTCGCAGGTGTCTCTGTGGCTGTGGTTTGGGATACCCTCTGAAGAATGGCAGCGGCTCAGGGTGAGCCAAGCAGAAGACAATGACCGCCACCCCATAGAATCCATCCATCACCGGCAGCTCAGCTGGGAGGAGGAGGACCCTGTGGACCCCCACAACTCAGGTCAGTGAGAGTCAGAACAAAATATAGACCTAAACGAGGGGAAAGTAGCTGTTGGAGGAGAGGGAGTGGGAGGGAGGTACTTACAGTCGTCAGAGTGTGCCGCACACTTGCGTGAAATTTTTAAACAATGAATTTCATAAAGATTATTATGCTGTTATATACAATATGTATGCTTTTAATATATTATATATGTTATATATATTATATATATATGTATATACATACTTCTAAATTTTAGTGCAACTTTGTCAGTCTATATAATGTTACTTGTATGTGCGCAGTTTCCTGGCTGAGCCCTTGGTATTGGATCATCAATTACAGGTCTCTTCCCTGGGGAAGACTGTTTCTCCTGCTCTCAGCGATTTTTAATTGCCAGCAGTTCTTTTTCTATAGCTGAGGCCTCCTGATATTTCCCCCTTCCACATTGTCCTTCTTTGGGTCTAGTTTGGGCGGCCATATTGGTAAGACTGCATGGGTGTCGTTTCTGGCATTTCTAGGAAGTGCAGTCTCATGACAGATTTCCTGATCCTCTGGCTCTCACAGTCTCTCTGCCCCCCTCTTCTGGTCTCTGGGTCTTAGGTGCAGGACTTGTGTGGTAGACATGTCGGTTGGGGCTGGGCACCACTTGGTCTCTTGTTCCTTGTGTTCTATTTACACATATATGTACCTGCTATTCAGGAAACAGAAGCCATGAACTCAAGAGTGGGCGGAAGAAGGAGCAAGGGTAGTGCATAGGAAGGGTTGCGGGAGGAAAGGAAAGGGCAAAGATGTTGTAATTATATTTTAATTTCAGAAGCACATTTTAAAAAGCTACCAAACATGGTGAGGCTAGTCTACAGGGTATGCCAAGGAAAATATGACCACCAGGTGTCAGTAGAGCATTCCAGGCGGTGTTCGGGGACCCTCCAGGAGGCTGGCTTTCAGAATGACAGCTTTAATAGATGGTGAATGGACCACTGAGCAGGAAAGAGGTGGGCAAGGGGATTTCTGAGGAAGAGAGGGCGTGGAGGGAAAGCTTGTCTAGATGCCCCTGCTCTGAAACAGGACGAAGAGCTACCTTTGGGCCAGAGAAATCCAAAGGACAGTGGTAGCTGGAGGTCTTTGTGGCCCCGTGACTCACTGTACCATAAGGGGTTTATGTAAAGAAGGCTATATGTTATTTAATTAAAATACACATTGCAGATCTTTTGTAGTAAATAATTCTGTGTGCCATGTAGAAAAACAATAAAGGAACCATTATTGGCTCATTTATTTAAGAATACTTTACGCTGGGCGGTGGTGGCACACGCCTTTAATCCCGGGAGGCAGAGGTGGGCGGATCTCTGTGAGTTCAAGGCCAGCCTGGACTACAAGAGCTAGTTCCAGGACAGGAACCAAAAGCTATGGAGAAACCATGTCTCGAAAATCAAAAAAAAAAAAAAAAAGAATACGTCTCCTAGCTACTTTAAAAGACACAAATTATGCTGTAAAAACTGATAATGAAGCGTCAGGATTGTGATACTTGCAGATATTATAAACATAATACTCATAACCCAAGAGGAAAGCCAAAATAGTATAAACATGTCTTCCTGGAAATAAGTGAGTATAAATCTGAAAATAACATATATTATAATATCCAGAATCGCCACTAAGAAAGTAACTCAAAAAATATCATGATACATCACTTGACAAATTAGTACCTTAAAATTTTCATCTAATTCAGAACAAATCAGCGGAACAGAAATGTAAAAATGAAGAAAAATCACAGATACCAGAGGATGTGGTGGTAATGAATCCAGGCCTAGAAGGGAGTCACAGCTGGAGAAACTGTGCTTCTGAGCTGAGAAAGACACCAGACCAGCAGTTGACATAGGACAACAAACGGTGGAAAACCTCCAGCCCAAAGTGAGTAGCAGCTAGATAGACTGAGCTGGGGGACACACAGACAGAAAGGGAGGGAGGGAGAGAATATTGATATGATATAATATAATATAATATAATTAATAATAATATCAGTGATGAGGGCTGAAAGAGGAAATGCCAATACCCTTCTTACAGAAACAAAATGGTTTGGGAAAATATGATAAATTCTATACTAACCACCTAACTTAGGTGAAATGAACAAAATTCCAAGAAAAATCTAAACCATTGATAATGTCTCAAGAGAGTTTAAAATGATAATAACCCTACAAAAAGGAACTGGTTAGTGATAAAAGTCACCTGTAATGAGTTTGGGCACTAAAGATGAGTTGTATCCTATATTCAAAGAATAACTTATCCTTCGTTAGATTTTTTAAATATTTATTTATTTATTATGTATACAATATTCTGTCTTTGTGTATGTCTGCAGGCCAGAAGAGGGCACCAGACCTCTTTACAGATGGTTGTGAGCAATCATGTGGTTGTCAGGAATTGAACTCAGGACCTTTGGAAGAACAGGCAATGCTCTTAACCGCTGAGCCATCTCTCCAGCCCCTTTGGAAGATAAGGACATGCTTCCCAACTCATCCTGCATCCGGTATTATCACAAAACAGAAATCAGATGATAATACCAGAAGCTAACAAACCACAAACCACTATCTCATATAAACAGATGAGCAAAATCTCCAGATAAAAATGCCAGCAAACCTAATCTAGAAGCGTGTAAGAAGATTATATGTCACGGTTGAGGAGCTTTGCCTCAGGAATGCAAAGTTGGTTTAGTGTTTGTAAGTCCGCGTATGAGTGTGAGCCATCAGCCATCCCAGCAGAGTGATTGCCACTGAGAAGTGACAGGGCGGACACAGGATGGCTGTCACATTTTTTCAGATGTACGGGACAGATCACGGAGCTACACCAGATAATTACAAATTTTCACTATGTCTCAAGAGAAGAAAAATGAACAGCGAGGGGAAAGCCACCATTCAGATTTTCAAAGAAGAAACAGGCCGTCTCCATTTGTTGCATAATTTTATACATAGATAATCCCAAAGAGTCTACTGAAAGCTTTGATGCTGGCAGTCCTTTAGTAGACAAGATCGGTGTCCCATGAGGGTTGTGGTGGTAAATTGTCCTAGGCAAAGCAGTTTAAACAACGATCATTTATCTTGTGGATCAGGATGCCCGTATGCTTGGGTTCTGTGAGGTGCCTCTCCTGGGTGGCAAACAAGTCACTCTTCTTACATCTTCACCTAGCATAAAAAAAAAAAAAAACAAGAGCAATTCTTAGATATGTGTTTTAAGAGCAACTAATCCTATGCATGAGATGCCTGCCTTTGTCAAATAATTATCTTCAACTCACCCAGTTTCTATTACTATTACACAGGGTACTGGAATTGGTTTTGTGTACAGGAACTCACTCTAGCCCAGGCTAGCCTATAATTCACCTTTTAGCCTGGACGGGCAATCTTTCTGTTTGCAGCCTTCCAAGCATGGGTTACAGGCACGAGTTACCAGACCCCAGCTCTGTTTATGGATTTTGAAGGCACAGAAATATGAGTTCACTGTATGAGAAGAAGAAAATTGAGATTGGAAAAAAGTAAATAATTCCATTCAAACATCAACAAAAATAATGAAAACCTTAAGAGTGAAAACAAGGGGCTCTATATTAAGACTGAAAGGCAAGAAGTCAGAATAACTACAATATTCCTGAAAAGGAGAATCCCTTTTCATCCACGTCAAAGCTTATTACATATTCATGTAAGAAAGAGCTGAGAATCCCTGAAAAGAGGTAGACGTCCAGGTCAACAGAACAAATCACATATGACGTTCATGATCGCTTTGGCAATGCCATCAAAACAATTAAATGGAAACACAGTAGTCTTTCAGAGCTGGGGAGACAGCTTAGCCAGTGACATGCTTGACTTGCAAAGCAAGGGGACCCGAGTTTGATCTGCAGAGCTCATGTGGAAAAGCTGGGAAGATAGTGTGGCCTTCTAATCCCACTGTTGATGATGAGATAGAGATCTGTGGGTCCAGAAGCTTGCCAGACAGCAAACCCATCCTACTGATTAAATTGTAGGCCAGTGGGAGACCCTGTTTCCAAAAATGTGTGTATGTGTGTGTGTGTTACATAGACAAGAAAAACTTTATCAGTTAAATGTTATTCATAAGAAAAATAATGGGAGAAGCTGAGGAAAATACATAGATTGCAAACTTCACATGAAGTGAAAGTGGAAGAAAGCTGATATAGTTGGCACGGAAATAGAGAGGGAGGAACTTCAGGGCTGCACATTGTACTACAGGTACAAAGGGAAATTTCATAGGATGAAATTTTGTAAATTATGCCAATCACTTTTCTATAGCTGTGATAAAACACCATAACCAGAATAAATGTACAGGAAAAGAGTTTATTTTTGCTTATGGTTGCAGAAAAATAGAGTCTGTTGTGACCAGGAGGCAGGACAGCAAACAGCAGGCATGGTGGCAGGAGCCAGAAGCTGAGAGCTGAAACCTGCAGACACAAAGCAGAGAACAAACCAGAAGCTGCCGTGAAGCTCTGAATTCTCAAAGCCTGCCCCCGCCCCATGTACCTCCGGGGCAGCTGCACTTCACTGTTACCTTCCCAAACAGCCCCACCCGCCAAGGAACATGTATGAACATACATGAGCCAATGGGGTCCAAACTACCACCAAAATTAAGAGAACATGGCAATGTCATATATGCATACCTTTAAAACATGTGAAGTGAAACTGACCGGTGCAAAAGGAAAACTGAGACAAACTATTTGACAAAATAAGTACAACAGGGGAAGCTTTTCCTCTACATTGCCAGCGAAGGTTCAAAGATAAGACAGAAACTTTAAACAAGAATACTAACCATGTAGGCAAATGACAATGTATATACAGAACATTATCAAGCACCAGGTACAGTCTTTTCATGTTCAGACAAGCCACTCAAAGAACTGTGCACATACACCATGAAGGGTGTATTCGTAAATCCCGAAGGATTGACTCGGCATGCTTGAAGATTCAAGGCTCTGTAATCATTTTCTTTGTTGGCTCAGATATGTATGGCAGTAAACATAACAAGGGTCTTCCTTATTTTGGACTAAGCAAGCAACTTCAACATATCTAACATGTTCAGCGAAATCACCGTAGTGATTTAAGGAAATACCTTTAAGGGAATGGTGGTATGCTTCTGCATCTGAAAGTGTGAACTGTAATTGAAGACATGCTTAGAGAAAAATTTAAAGCACTAAACATCCAAAATTTATGGCACGAGAAAGCACATAATTCACATTCACAGGCATTCTCTCTGAGGAAATTAGAAATAGGGATATCAGGTTAAATTAAAGATAAGCCCAGGGGAGAATTGCAGAGAAGCAGGACTTGTGGCAGGGAGAGATACTGGGCAAGAATGCAACTGCTGTAAAAAGAAATTTGCTTCTGAAAATTGTTAAAAATGCGCACATAGTCAACACCAGAACTCAAGACAGAGGGCCAAATGGAAATTCCAGGAAGTGTTGGGAAAGCTGCAGTGCACACGAAGGGCTGGAACCCGCACTAAAATGCCCCAGTCCCTGTGGAGTGGAAGACTCAAAATGCAGCTTCCTAGAAATCTAACAAAAGAGCAAAAAGTTTAAAGAAGACCAGATTACTCAGTTAACCCAATGATAATGCATGTATATTAAAAAGTACAAATGCTTTCTTTTTAAAATATATATTTTAACTGAAATAGAATTGTATCACTTTCTCCCTTCCCTTTCTTCCCTCCAGCCCCTCCTATGACCACCCACTCTCAAGTTGATAGCCTCATTTCTTATTCTTACACACGCGCGTACACACACACTCACACATATGCACAGATATAGAAATACAACCTGCTGAGTCCTACTTTCAAGGTTGATCTTCTGGCTTAGACAACCAATAAAGGCTTGTCCTCGCAGAGACTAACCCTCCCCCTTCTCCCAGTAGTCATTAGTTTCCTGCAGTTCCGTGTTTAGGGGGGGACCCTGTGTTTATCTTGACCTTCTGTCTCCAGCAGTTCGTTACCCAGGAAGGTTTATGGTTGTGTTTCAACAAGTCTTTACCATGAACATTCTCTCAATGCATGCTCCGCAGCAGACCAAGGCACACTGTAGGATGCAAAGACAACTTTCACCACAGTGATAAATAAGAATTGGGCAAGAAAGGAAAATTATATACCACGCATGCCACTCGGATTCTAAAGACACAAAGAGAAAACACGTCCAGCTCTGTACTAATGAGTAGTGTCCTCAAATGGAACTGGCATTTGTCTCGAGTAAACAAAGATGGTATAACAGTGGGAAGCCTGTCAATTATAATTCAACACGCAAATGAACCAAAGAACACAAATCAAATGAACACAGCTACTGAAAATCCTTCATTATCAAAACTCACTTTTCATTTCGAAAAGCTTACACATTTAGCAACGTTGAAAATGTGAATTGTTTACTCAAATCCATAAAAAAAACTAAATTGAGAGAATTCTTGTTATCACAGGGGATGTAAGAAGGTGTTTCCTGTCTTAGTATTACACATTTAAAAGTTAGTGTGTGCGTCCATGTGGGTGTGCATGTGCATGCAAATTGAAATGAGGATGGGTACTATGTGAGGAAGAAAGGGACCAGTGTGAGACAGGGGAGGAAGGAGAGATGAGAGAGGGTAGTGGGTGGTGGCTATGAGAAAGTGCAGGAGTTCACTGTGTGAACGTGTTATAACAGATCCCACGACTCTGCTAACTGGATAAAAACAATGACAACAAGTAAGAAGGGGAAGCATTTGAAACAGTGACAGTAATATATGTAAGGGAACACCTAGCAGTGTATGTAGAGGCATTTTATGGAGACTACAAATACCACACAGAGGTCATGGGAAAGTAGGAGAGTTCATTTGAGCACGTGGTTTCTGAATGTGAAGTCCGTGGTAAGAGGCCTGTGGTACAATAGGGGGCATCACATGGTACTCATGTCACAGCAGCAGGAAAGAAAAAATGAAAGAAAAGCAGGGAAGCAAGGTAAACCCTTCAGTGGCAGCTCCCACCTCCAGTGAAACACATCTTCCTTGGAGACCCACCCCCCTCCAAGGGTTTCTACTGCCTCCCAAGATACCCTCACCCTTTAGTGACCATCCTTCAGTCCATATGCCTGCAGGGCATGCTTCGTATTCAACCCACGCAAGAGAATTCCATAAAAGTTGCTAATGGATGAAAGAATTAAGCACAAGGCCAGAAATGTATCACTATTGAATGGGAAATGTATCACTATTGAATGGGAAAGCTCACAATGACCGTCATTTACTCCAAAATAAATTGACAAAATCCTTGCAAAGCAATAAAAATCTACAAGTAAGAAAGAATATCTTGAGAAAAAAATAATGAAGTTTAGTTGAGCAAATGTGGTCACATTAAAATGTCATATTAATTCAATAAAAAGATACAGTGTCATAGACCCTGGAAAGTCCTTACAAAGTCCTGTTTACTTTGATCTCCCTGTTCACTTACCTGCTACCTAGCGTCTGTACACATGTAGCTGTGCACAGACTTGTAGACAACATGCCATGCCTATCTGACAGTCACGGTGTCGTTTCCAGCATGGGATTGAAAGCCATGGTTCATCTCTTAATTTTTGTGCTTTTCTTCACTGTTAAAATTATTTGTAGTGGAGATTTGATTTATTTCTTTAAAAATACATTTAGTTAGAATTTTTCTAATATATGCTTCCCTATATCATTCAAATAAATTTTCTGCAGCACACAGCTCATGTCCTGTCTCCCCACCCTCGGGCTGTGCACACAGCTCATGTCCTGTCTCCCCACCCTCGGGCTGTGCACACAGCTCATGTCCTGTCTCCCCACCCTCGGGCTGTGCACAGTCGCCTGTTGGTCACTGGAGGAGCACAAAGCATTTGAACGTCCCCGCTTGCCACTGTGGTTCATGTCATGATGAGATGTAACTTGGAAGACCGGATTGCTAAGCAGTTAAGAGCACTTGCTGGTCTTACAGAGGACCCAGGCTTGGTTCCCAGCATCTACATGGTGGCTCACAACCATCTGAAAGCCCAGTTCCAGGAGATCTAATGCCTTCTCCTGGCTAGGCAGACTTCAGACATACATGTGGGGAACTGGGTGTCAGGTCTGTGCAATAGCAGACGCAGCCTTTCCTCTGGGTGGTATAAGAAGTGTCCCTTCCTGTCCTACTACTGGCTTGCCTCGTCCAGACTTGATGTGAGAGTTCATGCCTGGTCATATTGTATCTTGTGCTGTGTTCAAATGATGTCCCTGAGAGGCCTGCTATTTTCTGGGGGAGATTAGGGGAGTGGATCTTGAGGAGTGGGGAGATGTTGGGGACTGAAAGAGTAGAGGCAAAAAATTATCAAGATGAGAGAATAAATAAAGACTTTAAAAAAACAAAACAAAAACAACAAGTCCCTTCCTTGAAAAGCTAGACATGGGGAGGTCACCCAGGGAGAACTCACCAAGTACTTCATAGTGGAGAGATTACCCCGCCCCACGCTGTAACTTCCGTTCTGGCTGCGGCTCACCTCTTTATAGCGCTTTCACTATCATAAAACACTAAGCCCAGAGGCAGGTGCTGCTGCTGGCTGTTGTTTGAGTTGGCAGATTTAGAGGCAGAGGCCATGGTTGCCCAGAGAGCAGAGAACAGAATTCGCCCATGGTGGAGTCAAAACCTATTGATCTCCGCTGTTTCCTAGCGACACAATTAGATAAGAATGGCGGAAGAAGGAAGAGATTGGCGCTCCATGTGCTCCCCATCAGTGGCCAGGGGCAGTTCACCAACACAAAATTATCTCCCTGGGCTTGTTTTTTTGTGTGTGTGGGTACTTTCTTTTGTCTCAGTGGGCTTTGTGTGCTTGTTTTGACTTTGGGTTTTCTATTTTGAGAGAGAGACTAAAGCAGCTTGCACTGATCATGCGTGTAGAAAGTTAGTGAGGAGATACTTTGCAATATCCAGTCATAAGATGGTAGACAAGGAGACGGACAAAGCCTGGGGATCTTAAGGGAGGCCAGTTTGAAGTTATTACGTGTCTAGGAGGTCAAAGTTCACTCACTGATATCTTACTGTGCCTTTTGACCACACTAACTTCCATGCAAATAACATATATGTTATATTGTGTAGTTGGTTGTTATTTACTCTTTAGCTCTTAGCTCTTTGGGGGGTCCACCACCAAGCTCCCAGATAAATCACACATGGAGGCTTATTATTACTTATAAATGCCTGGTCTTTGTTTGGCTTATTTCTAGTCAGCTTTTCTTAAATTATCCATCTACATTTTGCCTCTGGGCTTTTCTTTTTCTTGCTTTTGTAATCTTACTTTTACTCTTACTCCATGCTGGCTGTGTAGCTGGGTGGCTGGGTGGCTGGCCCCTTCTTTTATTGTTCCTTCCCTTTTTGCTCCTCCTCTTGTCTCCCAGATTTCTCCTCCTATTTAGTCTCTCTTCCTGCCAGCTCTGCCTATCTCTCTCCTGTCTAGTTATTGGCCATTCAGCTCTTTATTAGACCAATCAGGTGTTTTAGACAATGTAACTCAGTGTCACATACTTAAACAAATGCAACACATTTTTGCATCATTAAATAAATGCTTCACATCATAAACAAATTTAACCCATCTTAAAATAATATTTCATAACAATATTGACTAACTAATGTGCAGCATGTTTGGAAACTTGCTGTGTGTTTGTGTATACATACATACATACATACAAGCATGTACATGCACACACACACCCATGCACACACACACACTACTCATATACAACGTATCAATTATCAGGAAGAAAAAGACTCCTAAGTTTCTTTTGTACTAAACATAAATAAGAATTGAAAAGCTAAAACCTGTCTACAAATTAGTGGCAATAATCTGGAAACCACTGAGATAGATGAGTGTGGCAGGGACACTCGTGGGAAGGACTGTGGGGTGCATTAATAAAAAGGTCAGAGCCCAAAAGAGCACATCGAACATTTTCAAGCTGGCAACTCAAAAACCTGAAATAAGGAATCAAGGAGGACAAAGTCAGATATATAATAATAAAAAGAGAAAAACAATCAAGTGGTATATTTAAAGATCAAATGGTATAAAAGCAATCGAATGGTATATTTAACATGGAAATAATTTTGAAACTAATAAAATGCAATAAACTTGTTATATACTTAGAGAGAGAAGTGGGAGGGAGTACGAGACCTTGGTAAGTGTTAAGTGCTTTGCTTGGCACTAGGAAGCTCATCTCTTAAACACATAGGACAAGGGTCGTTTGTTAATGCTGGAATTCTGGGACTGAGGCTGCAAAGTCCTCTCTACCGAGAGAGACCAACCAGTCCACAGTGGAAAATTAAAAAGATGCATTTGAGAGAGGGAGAGAACATGCTGGAAACATAAAATGGCTTTTATTAATAACACGTGGATTAGACCATTCAGTGACCCAGTTTTTAGGCTACTCTAATAAAAATATGCCCAAACTATATGACTCATGTCAGTGAAGGAAACTTCTGCATGCCTGTCATGACCCTCCATTGTGCAGAGGGGGCATGCTCCTCAGTGCCCCACCCCTTCATGGGCATGCTCCTCAGTGCCCCTCCCCTTCACGTGGCAAAAGTGAGCCAGGAGTCCAAATCCATTTTGATGGAGCGAGAGACTTTTCAATACCTTTCTGTGTTCTCGTGTATTGCCCATAATATATAATTGGCCTGAAGTACCTTGCTGAGAATAAAGTCTTTGGAAGTACAGGTATACATTACATATAACATTAATAATCTTATCGCAGAAATATACAGCTGTCCATTGTGCACTGAAAAGAGTCTTGTGACTCAAATGGGATGCACATAACAATTCCTTCCCTGGAGGCTCAGGATCTATGCAGAAGGTGGGTTGGAAAGATTGCAAGAGTCAAAGGCAATGGAGTCAATGAAATGTGTTTTCCAGACACAACAGGGCAGATGCATGTATGAACTCAGGGGGACTGTGGAAGCATGCACAGGCCCTGTACATGCTAACATGGACAAACCCCATTATGGAAGAAGAAGGTAGCCATGAAATCTCATCCGTAGTCCAGGAGCTATTGGCATTTCCTTCCAGCCAGGAGAAGGAAAGTCAGCTTTCTTCAGTGAAATGGCGCTTCTCATATTGGTCACACACCCAGGCATAGTTGGTCGATATAAAGTAGACTCCACAGATTCTTAGATTTTATAGACAGAAAGAGAAAATAAACTTGGGTGGGTTGAGGGAATAAATATAAATAAGATATATCATATGACATTCTCCAAGATGAATAAACACTGTTTTTAGAAAGAATCTTAACTAGAGTAATTAATGGAAAAGTAGCTGACCAATGGAGAAAGACCCTTGAGGCTGTCTGATGGCATAGCTCCGTAGGAGGGCACTTAGGCTAAGCATGCACAAGGCCCAGAGTCAACCCCCACTGCCACACAAAAAGCAAGAAATCACCCTCATTTAGCTATTACACAGAGAAAATAATGCAATGATGCCTATTTAATGATATAAAATGCTTTTCCAAAGCATTATTTCTATGACTACTTAAATTAAAGAACACTTTTCATGATTTCCAAATTATTGTGTCTACATAAATACACATCATATATGTGTGTATGTATATATACTTATATACATATCCTGTAGCTCTGTAAATTCTGTGTTATTACAAAGATGTGACATAGCCTCATGCCACCGAATATGAAATAAGATATGAGTTTTGGAGACTATACTAGCATTTTCTATTTAAAGGAATTATAGCTTCCGAGCTTTGATATCATACATCACACAGAAACTGTCTCTTTCAGTGAAACACTATAGTATTGGGTGGAAAGTCTCCACAGATGGGCAGCTGAGAAGTCTGGGTCTGATCTCTGACTGCTCATTCCAGCCATGTGAGCCTGATCCTGTGCAATCCGCCACACAACTCTCTCTCTCTCTCTCTCTCTCTCTCTTCTCTCTCTCTCTCTCTCTCTCTCTCTCTCTCTCTCTCTCTCTCTCGCGCGCGCGCGCGCACCCACATGACATATGTGTCTATTCATCTTCTGCTTTCATCAGCCTTGAGAAGATTGACCTCTCATATTTGAAAATAAATATGAACAAATCACGTGTCATTAAAGAGAATAGTTATTGAAAACAGGCAGAGTTAAAAATACTTTGTTCACCCTTTCTCCCTTGACATCAATTCTCTCCTGCTCATCAGCCACACCCTTTGCTTTTATGTCATATAAGTATGTCTTCCTCAGTATGAGTAAAAACAAGACATTTTCACTTGTGGTAATTGAGTATCTTTATGTCTTTCGTTTTACTAAAATTCTGCAACCATTGAAGCATAGCCTAGCCTTCAAATTCTCCCTTCCAATTGCCCAGATCTGTTCAATGACCTTTGCTTATGTCAATTTTGCTTTCCTAAGAAATCCACTGCTGTACTGAGGCTGGCCTTTCACCAAACAGTAGTGTAGTTCTGCCTTGGATGAGTGCCATACTCACTGAACCACAGCTTAAAGCACATGTCCTCTGCTTAAAGACCCAAACGAGCGACAATATAGAGTCCTGTACTTCAATATCTAACAGGATTCTACCAGTTCCAGGGGGAAGTGTGAGTTTCAAAAGCAACAGATAAAGTCCCTGAGAAAACCAGGATAAAACTCCCACTTTTTGCAGCTGTGGGAACTCACTAGAGAAGTTTTTATGCAGTAGATTGTAGCTAATACAGAAACTCCCAGCTGGTTAGAGAGTGAGAATCAGTGTCTGGAGTACTCAACCCAAATGGGGGTCTATACTTTCCTCTCTTCTCAAGGATCAGGGACCATCTTGGACGTGGGGGCAAAATGATTGTAAGAACCAGAGTTCAGGGAAGACCAGATCAAACAGTGTCTTCTAGATAAGACAGAAGCACTGCAGTCGTGAGCTTCAGTAGCTGGGGATGGCTGTACATGAGGACATGAGGATATCAGTGAGCATTCTAGCATGGAGGGATAAGAGGCTTGTGATCCTTCGCCCCAAAGCTAAGAAGTATGGGCAGTTGATGACCTCTTGGGGAGGGAGAGTCAGTTTTCTCTAAGTGTGTGGTTGGCCACAGTCCACTGGAGGCCCCACAACCAGAAGTATAAGGATAGCACAAATTGGAGCCAATGGGTTATTAATGTATATATGAAAGAGGGCGCTGAATTTGGGGGAAATAGGGAGATGCAGGACATGGCAATGAATAGAATCCAACGTTCATCATAATAAATTCCCAAAGAGTTAATAAAATTTAAAATTTTTCATGGATGATTTTAATGAATGAAAACCTTTTAATGACTAGAAAACAAAACTCACATCTGCCTGGTGTCCTTGACTTTGCGCTTGCAATATGTCTGGTTCTGCAGACAGTCAGATGCTGAGTTTACTTGCTGCAAATCACATGAAAACTGAAAAAAGAAAGAGACCACTCTCAGAGCTAAAACTGTAAGACAGACCAGTGGTTCAGAAACCCCGTGAGAGGGAATTGGATCCCTGCAGCACCTAGGCTGCAGTGCTGAGTCCTACCTGAGACTGCTGAGTTGCTTTGGAGAATGTTCTCCTTGTGATGTGTTCACCCATCTCTCATCCTTAACTGACTTTCTCTTACTGACCGCCTTCGTGAGGATCCCAAGAGAGGTACTTAGACCTAATTGTCGAAATGTAAAAACGGAAGTCTAAGACTCACATCTAATTGTATAATTTCACACATCACATTGTGATTTTTTCCCCCACTAGTATATAGACAAACAGCTCAGTGTCCAAATCATTTGAAGGCTCCAAATGAACCCCGTCAAATAATGAGGAGCAGGGAGATTTCTGTTGGAGACAGGAAGGTGGGCTTATCTACAGAGTATAAACAGTGTCCTGGCTATAACCTGGTAACAAGGCTCCAGATTGTAAGTGTCCAGGCTGATATGGTAAAGGGGCCAGATATGATAATACCTCCAGTACTTTCCATAAATCATAAAACCTTAATGGCAGATTAGTCACCAACACGCCATATGTCTCCCTAAGTCCTATGCAATTAGAAGGGCCGCATCAGGCAGCCGAGGAGGAGAGACACATCCCTGTACACAGCCTACCCATGGCCTGTGTCTGTATGGCCTTATGCGGCAGGTTTAGATGAGAACACGTCCTTGCGCTAGCCCAGGAAATAGTTTGCCAGGGCACGTGGCAGTCACTGAATTGCCTCCAGTAATGAGTTTCTTTTTCATTTTCCTTGTGACCTGTGGCGTGACTGCTGTGTGCCTCTGGGCTAAGGACTGGAGGAGAACTCCCAGTGTCATGCCCTGATCTTTTCAATACCCAGGGCTCAAGCCTTCGGGAGGCCGTTCATCAGGAATCAACCCCTCACATGTAATTACTGACTTCTGCAGTGGTCAAAAGAGCATTGCCCTTGATGTGTGTGTACGCATTTTAAAATGTGTTTACTTCAAAGAAAGAAAGGGCCAAGGTGATTGTTGGGGTTGTAGTTATGGTTTTTAGTTGGTCCCAAGTATTCAGGCATTAAAGCTTGCTTCTCTGTATTAAAGATTTTGTTGTTTTAATCTAATAGAAGGAAGGTGTGATCAGAGAATGGTGGGCTCAGAGAGATAGAAAGTATGTTATAGGATACCCCTGCCATGTCTTACCTCAGTATGTACCCAGGAGGATACAGATAAACAGGACTTTTTCCTGGTTTTACTTTTGTCTTTGGGGTTGCTAACATATGTCTAATTGGACCAAAGATACACTCCATTAGAGCGAATTTGTGTCTGGGCATGTGAATTTAGCCAACTACCAATGGCTGCTGAAACCATAAACCCTGGAGGACAGCCTATTACTACCATTTATCCTGAAACTAATATAGGTTCCCAACACATCTTAAATACTTATCCTTATACTCACGGGTATGTGTAGCCTTCACAGCTCAGCAGTCAAGTTCCTTTCTGCAGAAGACAGAGGCTACTAGAGATGACTATGATTGGTCAGAATGCAGATACTAAGTGATCATGGGGTGCCCAGCCCCAAATAGCATGCCTACAATGCGATCTCTACAGCTAAAGCTCAGGGAACATCATGGAAGCTGGGAGTTAATATTGGCTGAGCCAGAGGATCAGGATGCCTGTTCCTACAATATATTTCCTGGACCTAGCAAGGAAGCTCCACAACATGACTGCCTAACAAAACCTGAGTTATAAAAACCAGTTGACATGCCAACAAAGACAAAAATATCTCACAGGATTCCATCCTTGAATGGCGGATGAAGAGGGACAGGCAATCAGTGACTGCTGAGGGAGAGAGAGAGAGAGAGAGAGAGAGAGAGAGAGAAACAGAGACAGAGACAGACAGACAAACACAAAGATGGGGAATTTCTTTAGGGATGAGATTTCCCCAATAGGTTATCCAGTCTCAAATGGCCAACCTTAAACATGTGTACACATAGGCAATACTGAAGAGTTAATAATTAAAGAAGAAAAGACCATGAATTTGAGAGGTGGTGGGAGGAGCATAAAAGTAGCTGGAAATGATGTAGTCCCATGTAATTCTCAACACAAAGTTAAACAAAACAAAAATAGATTATTCATTTTCTAGTCTAACATAGTGTCTGATCAGTTTCAAAATACAATGTTGATTTTATTAACTTCTAACCTCCATAAACATACAGACATGGTATGAATGAATATCCGCACATGCCTACACATTCCAACACATGCCTACAGGGTGTTTGTGCTTACACCTGCTGGCCATGTTAATCACACCTAAAATAGAAGGATTCAGTTAGAGGTATTTAATGTATTAAGTGGACATAATCTCCTCTGTCCCAACCCCAAGATAAATTAATGACTTCTTTTCCTAGAAATAATAATTTCTATTTTCATTACTAAATCCATGAACAAGTTTTAGATTTCTCCATTAAAACTGCTTACACTTCATTTACCAGCTAAAGTTGTGATATCATGGTTCATGTCCGTGCCTCCATGTCTGTGCACAGAGGATGTGTGTCACTTGATAACCATGACAAGAGGCAGCATCACTACAAAGTATCCCCTGTTGTTTTGAGAAGGGGTTGTCTCACACCATTGCATCCCAGAGCTCAGTCTCAAGTTCTATTGGTTGTCCTGATGAGAGACTTTCCGTAAATGTCTGTATTTCGAGGTGCTTTTATGCTTCCTTGGTGCAAGTCATTTCTCTCCGTGCTTAGATGAGTCTGGGCACTTAAAGTGGTTTGGAAGTGAACAGGACTGAATGAGAATGCCCATTATCCCTTCATTGTCATGCTGCTCACACGGAAGGATCTCCCCCAATGCGATATGTAGTTTTCATCCTCGTTCTACCAGTCACTGATTTACCTCCTGCCATCAGTCCACTTAATCCCTCTCACAGACAATGAAGCTTACAAGATAGGTGACTTAATTCTGCTATTTGTATCCTGTCTTAAGAGAGAGCCAAGGTAAAACTGTTTACAGTTGTGGTTAAAGGCCTTATTCAACCAGCTGCAGGTTTTTCAACCAACTGTGACTTTACTGGACTTTGGTTTGTTTTTTGCTTGTTTGTTTGTTTGTTTTTTTATGAAGGATTGTTATCATCTGAGACACACATACATACATGCACATACATACATACACACACTTACATACTTATACACACAAACACACACTCACACATGCACACACATACATACACACACTTACATACTTATACACACAAACACACACTCACACATGCACACACTTACATACTTAGACACACAAACACACACTCACACATGCACACACATACATACACACACTCATACATTTCTGAGATGAATACTTTTCAATGTCTTACTCACCAGTTACTCATTGAATATATTATTTGAAAGATTTTTCTTTGCTTACAAATTATCAAAATCTTCTTTGCATAGTTTATTTAAAATTAGACATATAATTTCCTAAGTTATTATTATTGTTAATATTACCAATCATTGAATGTCATTAGCATGATTTTCTGGCTTTCTGGTGTGGAGACATCTGCACTTGGTTTACATGTGTCTTATACTAGTTTCCTCTATTGAAGTGTTTATCTCATTTTTCTTTATCAATAAATAAAAATTCAGGAGCCAGACAAGAGATAAGTCACCAATAGATCAGAAAAATGGCAGACAAGTGCCAAGTGACCTCCTCTTTCTCCTTCCTTGATCCAAAAGGGCTGAGAATCTTTCTAAGCCCCTCCCTACTCCTTCCTCCATCTTTTTATCTATATGTCCTTGATCCTTCAAAACCTGTATGGTAATTTTGGTCAACTAGTGGCTAGCTCTGCCTTCTGATTTAAAGTAACTCCAGTGAAGACAAGTCAGAGGCACAGTCATCCCTACCCAATCATGGCCACTGCGTACACATTCTTACCATGGTGTGTCCCTACGTTCCTGAGGCTTGTTTAAGGCCGTGGTGCCTCCTGACTCATCGCCCCAAATCTCTGTGTTAACAGAGGGTTCTCCTGCAAGAATGTTGAAATCCCTTCTACCCAGGGGCTCAGACGAGAATGGGATTCGACACAGCTTCAGAAACCTGATGTGATGCCGGTGGCATTGGCTCTGGCACACCACACAAGATATGATAACGTGAGAGATTGCAGGTGATAAGTACTAGGGAGAGTGCAGCTGATAAAGTGGGAAGGTAATCACATCCTGAAACAGAAGCTTGATGTAATCAGCATCAGCTCCAAATAGCACAGCCAGACTGCAAACATCTGTATCTTCTGCATCATCCTCAGTGTATTTGTGTGTCTATCAGACCCCAAAGCTTGGTAGACCACCTGATTAGCTAGCCAATGAAGGATGTCATACAATGCATTTTAATTATATTTCCCCTCCTGTAATCCTCCCAGATTCTCCATCCTCCACATCTCTCTACCCACCCAACTGCATGTTCTCTCTCTCTCTCTCTCTCTCTCTCTCTCTCTCTCTCTCTCTCTCCAAAAACAAAATCTGAAAATCAAACCTAAAATAGCAAATGATAATGTGTGTGTGTGGGGGGGGGGAGGTAAGTTGGTGGAGCCGTGTATAATAAAACTCTCATAACTGGATAACTAGTGGAGCTGGGTGCTGGGTACATGGGGGACGTTTGGCAGCATCCTCTTTGGTCCATATACCTGACACCTCTAGAGTGAAAAACAAAATGTTAGGGAGCTGATCTCTGACCGTAAAGCCCTTGTTAAGTCTTTTTAGAGAGAGGATGTGTTTCACGTCTTCATGTGCTTACCACTAAGCGGGAACCGTCCACTTTGGAAGACCTCAGTAGGTGGGGATGAACTAGCAAGTTTGTCATGTTGACATGAGCAACTATGGAGGAATAAATGGAGATGAAACCTGGAGCAGAAAAGGGAAGGGATAAGAGAAGTTCAGCTACTCTTTTGATTAGGAAGTTTGAGGGCAAGTTGGTATCTGAGACTATGATTCATGAATAAAGACCTGAAGGAGGAGAGAGAGGGAAAAGAGATGATGTCCTGATTCAGAATGTATCTTGGGTGAGATACCAGCAAGGCATTCAGAGTTGGGTGATGAAAGAGGACAGAAAAGGACACCGCCAGACATAGCTCAGCATTTGGCCACTCTGAAGGTGGTTGGTTCTTCTTGTTCTCATTGACACAGAAAGTCATGGAGCAATTTTAGGGAGGAGCAATACTTGACATGCCGTTTTTCTAGGGTCAGCTGGAAATGGAGGGACACTAAGGAGTACAGGAAGACCAATTAGGGGATGGCTTCAACTGGCAGCTTCAAACAGTTGTACAGAGACGACCACAGTTGATGGCTCTCAAAGAATCGGGCATTCGAGATCTTTCTGTTCAAACAGTAAACCAACTGTTTACTGAACCCATGCTTTAGAGTGTCAGAAACCATCAGCTGCACCCACAGCCTCTCTTTCCAATGCAGAGTAGACTTCAGTTTCTCATGTGTTATGGTCAAAGTACCATTGCCCTTTCCCCACCATGCAGCCCTGAGTGCTGAAGATTAGTCATGTTGCCCCAGTTCTCAGTGCATGCTGGCTCAGCCAAGAACCCATATTCAGCAGTGGGGTACACAGGCTCATTTCAGTGAGGGTCAGGGCACTCTCATCTCATTGCCTCGCTGTTCGCTTAAGAGCATGATAATAGACTCCCCCCTCTGTATCTAAATCTCCTATTTTGATCATAGTCTCTGTTCTCAGAGACACATAGGTGAAAAACTTCAAGGGAAGATATACCTTTGGGATTTTGTCCTAATTATTAAGCTCAGACACTTGTAGGGAAGGGCTTGTGTTATGGGCCCTGATGAGATTTCCTGCCAACTAAAAGAGCAACTGATCTGGAGCTCGGAAAGATCAGTAGAGACTATTCATTGCTATTTGGTTAGTCTTGCAAGTGCAGATGTTGAATGTGACTTTGGAGGCAAACTTGGTCTGCACAGACTACACTCATCAAGTGGTGCTCCTTGACAGACAGCTTTAACGAGTCATTGAAAAACCCACTGGTCATGGTCAATGCAGATTCAGCTTTCTCTGCCTGCAAAGAAATTTAAGCTCTTTGGTTTTCATCTTTATTGACTATATTCTAAAGAGATCTTAGTCTCAGGACTCTTGCAAGCTGAATAAGCTGTGATTTCACTATTATGAATGGTTATTCACAATTTCTACCCACCTTTCTGAAATTATACTCATGGAGCTTATGAGCAAATCCCTCTTTTGCCATTAAGGATGATTTCAAATGAGTTTAAGCAATCCTCCTGCTCAGAGACACAGAAGGTCAATATGATTCTTAATTAAATTTCTGCATGCCTCCCCTGGAAATGAAATGTAATGCTGTTTGAAATGAAACCTTCTCTGTAGATGAGATACTTCTTTAAAATAACCAGAAATGAATTGGAATGTCACCTGACATGAGTGGCCTCCCCCTAGGGTGGTTGCCTTTCCTGTGGGACACAGGCTTCTACCATGCTCAGTCTCCCTTACGGTAGAAAAGAGGCTCTGCATTGTGCTGTGGTTATGAGAAGGAAGGCAGCCCTGCACTCACTGTGCCCAGTTACAGGAACTTTGCCTTCATCATCATCACTGGATGTTCATCATCACACTATGTTATGGAAAGAAACCTCCAACTCCCAAGCAAACGCCTGCTTTCTGCTAGACTTTGACGCTGCTGTGTGCTTTTTACCTCTGCGACATCTGTTTATGTCTTTGCCTTTTCAATACATCTGGTCTACTTTCTAATGTTCCTTGAATTCTGTAATTTATAGCACTTTCTATCTCAAGCACTTAGATGGTTTCCTATTTCAGAGCCAATTTTCTCTGCCCGGATTTCCAGTCATTTAAGCACAGTGCTCTCAGCTGGTCTCCTGTTCAGACTCTACAGCTGCATCCACCTAGAGCCAGTCCAGACCCTTCACCAGTTAGGGTATCCCGCCATCCTTAGTTCTCACCCCTGCCATACCAAGTATCTTGGTTCTTCTCCACTTTTCACATTATGCCAAATCTTTCAAAATTTAATTATATTTTTCCTATTCTTTGTTTCTCCTATGGAACCTATGGTCACAAGCTCTGACAACAAAAATGCTAGAGACAGAGCCAAACTCATGGCTCCCTGAAATCCCTTCTTCTTCTCTAAAGTGAGAGTGATCATATCTACACAGTGTGTTCTTACATCATTAAATGAATTGTTATATGCACTCCCAAGCATGTATCTGAGGCTGATGGATATCTCATCAGAAAAAAAAATCTTTATTTCTCTGAATTTCCTTACCTCTCTTGCTTGTCTCACTTATCATTCCTTTAGAACCAGGGGTACTAGATCTATAACTGATATCACCATGTAATCTATCATGGGTTCCCAATCCAACTTTGTCCCTTTAGATGGAGGAAAAATATTTCAGGTTTCCTTATCTCCACACAGCCTGGCAAAATGGTGACTCCACTGGAGAAGCTAAATTAATAAAAATCTGACCATTTGTCATTCCATCAACCAAATGTTTCGGCTGCTTCTCTAAGCTTGGAGCAGACAGAAAAGGGAGTTCACTCCTTATCCCCTAGGAGACCACAAAGAAATGCAGACAGGCAAGAACAGTTTCTTGCCCAGATGGCTGACAAACTCCATAAGGAACCTCTTCAATGCCCTTCATCCTCTTGAAGAAATTGGTGCTGCCAGAAAAGTCTAAGTTCTTAAAAGATTTTAAATGCCATATTCTGTATCTCTTTGAAGTGCCGAAGATCATCTAACTGAAATATATCTGTATATTTAGAAAACCTAGCTAACATAATTAAAAGTTTGAACCCAGACCCAGAAGGACAATTATCACATGTACTCACTCATAGGTGGTTTTTAAACATAAAGCAAAGAAAACCAGCCTACAATCCACAATCCCAGAGACTTAGACAACAATGGAGACACTAAGAGAGACTTACATAGATCTAATCAACATGGGAGTCGAAAAATACAAGATCTCCTGAGTAAATTGGGAGCATGGGGACATTGGGGAAGGGCTGAAGCGGGGAGGGGAACAGAGAAAAATGTAGATAGAGCTCAATAAAAATCAATAAAAAAGTTTGATTATTACAGATGACTACTAATCTGTATTTCTTAACTATACATTACATTTTTAAATGAACTGCACAAACACAATACCTTAAACAAAAGCAGAAATACATATACACAGTATAACAAATCAACCTTGAATTTGTATCAATAGACCAAAGTTCATACCAATGTGAAGTATTTATTTCTCTATCATATCCCCCTTATATATGTTTTTCTTTTTAGAAATTGATTGTGACCATTGAACATTTGTAATCAACCCACTTTAAATAAAAACAAACATTTATAAACAATCATTTTGTGAATTTGGGCATAATTTTATCGAAACTGCTTCCTGCTGTTTGTTGGGCTAAGTATTTTTAGGATTCATGGAGACCTTTCAGGGGTTCTTGTTCCATCAAACCACATTAGCCTGGAAGGAATCCACTTCGTATTTGATGTACTGATGAGATCTGCTAACTCTCTAAAATTATGGTTCTGTTCTACTCTTGATCATTTGGAATTCTATAAATAAAATCCACTTCTTTCCATTCTGGGGTTATCCATGCTAACAGCCACCTAATAAAGTAAAATTGATGCTTAAAGTACTTCCCTTTGGTTTACCTGTTTTCAGATTGTGCTGGTCCTTAGCATCTTCTAAACATGCCTAGCTATTTTAAAGGAAAATGTTGCTTGATTTCCCACTGTGACTCCTCAGCCAGGGAAAATCACCTTGCAAGATGTACATCATTCTGCCTGCTCAGCGTAGGCATGACCAGCCCTCTCTAAATGACAAAGAAGATTTATAGACATGTTTTAAAATTTTGTTTCTACTTTACTGTGTGATTTCCCCATAACATTGCTATTTACGAAAAGATGAATAGCACTGAATTTTATCATATGTAGCCTTGAAATTACCTCATTCATATGCCTCATTCATTGCAAACTTAGGAATAAATGAGGCTGGTTGAACTCAGGCCACTACCCCTAATGATCCCAAGGACTGATGAAGGCAAGGCCCAGAATGCTGTTCCCTGTTCCAGGAGTCTAACTAAAATGATGATTCTGTCAGAAAGTCTAGCTGAAACCATTAACAAGTACAAGGAAGCTAATCTAATTCTCACAGGCTGTCCCCAAATTAAAGTACACCATTATTCAAGCTCTCATTCTAAGTCACTTTTGAAACTCAGGGTTTTCTCTGAATGACTCAGATTTCTCTGTCGGTTAAAAAAGCCAGGGAAGCTAGCAAAACTACTGAGGCCTCCTGTGCTGGCTAGTTTTGTGTCGACACAGCTACAGTTATCTGAAAGGAGAGACCTCAGTTGAGAAAACGTCTTCATACGATCTAGTTGTAGGGCATTTTTTTACATGGGGGAGGTCTAACTCATTATGTGTGCTGCCATCCCTGGGCTGGTGGCCCTGAGTTCTGTAAGAAAACAGGTTGAGCAAGCCATGAGGAGCACACAGGTAAGCGCTACCCCCTCTATAGCCTCTATATCAGCTCCTGTCTCCAAGTTCCTGCCACACGTTTGAGTTCCTATCCTAGATTCCTTCAGTGATGAATAGTGATATGGAAGTGTAAGCCAAATAAACCTGTCTCAAGATGTTTTGGTCATGGTGTTCTTTTTTTGTTTGTTTGGGTGTTTTTTTTTTTTAGAAGCAACCTACCTATGCAGTTCCATTAAAAACCGTTCATTAGGTTAAGAGAGCATTGCCTGTTCTACCAAAGGTCCTGAGTTCAATTCCCAGCAACCACATGGTGGCTCACAACCATTTGTAATGGGGTCTGGTGCCCTCTTCTGGCCTGCAGGCATAGAGACAGAATATTGTATACATAATAAATAAACAAATAAATAAATATTTGGCTCAGAGGTTAAAAACCGTTCATTAGCAATCAGTCATTTTACTGAACATATTATCATGAGTATGATGGATAGAAAACATACATCTTCCACTGTGGATGAGCCTTCTGTAGCTCTGAGTTGGTGCATTCTAGAAAGTGCCACCCATTGTGTTATGGGGATTGCTGCCAATGGAGAAGCCAGCATGGCCCAAGGTCCGAGTCCCACAACCCGACCACAGTTAAAGCTTAAATGTGTGAAGCTGGAGGACACTCCAAAAAGACTCTTTCAGTATAACTGGAGCCTTGATACAAGTGGTGTTTAGGCTGGCTTCTGGAATAGCACCACTCACATGAAGATATCACGTATGATCTCATGACCTGCAGACATTGAAAAGATATTTTGTTTATTTGTTTTTTTTTGTTTAAGTTGCTAGGTTTAAGGGGAAATCTACTAATGCAAGAATTGTCTTTTCTTATGAGTGTACATTTAAACACACATGCAGTTGCCTCCTGTAGAAATGTTATCTTTTACCTTAAGATGATAATGTTATCTCTACTTAAAGTTCCCTATCCCTGACGTGAAAACAAAGCATGTCTTGTCAGTGGGGGCTCGTCAGGGCTCCAAGGTTTGGTGATGTCTGGAGACACTGCTGTCGTCTCTCTGGGAGTCACATTAGAATTTGGTTGGTGAGAACTGCTCATAATTATAAGTGAGTTACATGCTCATGTCATCCCATACCAAAGAGTCAACCAGCCCCAAAGGGAGACATGGCAATGTGCCATCCCAAGTCAGCTGGACTGATTTGGAGCTTCAGCAACCATGTCAAAGCTGTCAGACAAACATGCATTTTCTGTAATTCATTCTCGTTTCTTCTTCCTATTAACGTTTTCTTGTCAAATTGAAATGAAAGCCCCTTGATTAAAATAATTTTTCTTTCTGCTTATGCAAATCCTATTCATTTGATGTGCACCACATAACACTGTTGTAGAATTTTCAAGTTCCTTATTATTCTTATTGGTATCAGGGGCACAAGATGAGTATTTTGGAAGAAGGAGTGTTTGACATTGAGTTTGGAACATCATGGCTCCCAAAACTCAACACCAGCTGATGAAAATAACACTCATACCCCCATGTGTGGGTGACTCTAAATAAGTACCTTGAGAGCAGGTATTTATAGAGAGCCTACTGATGAGACGTATTTATTATATTTAGTGTCTCCCAGCACCCTCTTCTACGTGATTGATTGCCCTGCAGCAGCAAGGATGCAGTCGGTGTATAATGAAGATGGCACTGCAGCTCGCTTTCACGCAGCCTTAGGGATGGGACGTAGGTCAGGCACAGAAACAAGTCACAAGGTTACTAGCCATGTAAGTAAGCCAGATCAACCATGTGTGATAGACGTGTCCCACTGAAAAGTCACAGGTGCGCACAAGTAGTGTGCAGAAAGAAAATCCTTTTGTAGGAAAAGAATTGGGCGTAGCAGAACCAGTCAAATAAAAAGGGTTTTAAAAGAGTCATAGAAGCCAAAAGCAAGGCAGTGAACAATACTGATATATGATACATAAATACCAAGCAGCAATATTGACTTTTTCTTTGCCCGATATGATTGTAACAGCACACTGCCCATAACACTCTGAGTAATGGGGTGCTATGTTATAAAAACTGATGTCATTTACTGTAAGCAGTGTACCAATAACTTGTATCGGCTGAGGTCTTCAGTGGGCACATCCAAGACCTGGGTTCAGGTTCGGAGCTCAATATATCTCTAGCCAGAAAAATGAGACAAATTTCTTATCCCCTGAAAGCTGCATTGGATACAAAAAAATTACAAATGAAGTGCCACCCAACAAACATGATGAAGTGGCTTCCTTCTAGCTGTTATTACTTTGAGTAAAGTACCTGTTACACCATATCATTGTTTCTATGCAGCAGCTGCTTTCGGTGGAATAACCACCACCCCGCATACAGCAGATGCCCCCCAGAGTTGAGACTGTTTATAGTTTATAGACTGACATTGGCTCTCTCTCTGTTTATAGACTGACGACACTGGCCGTGAGGAGACAGCAAGCCGTGTAAAGCTCTTGCCCAGTGATGGAAAGTAGCTGAATGACTCTAGACCTAGCTGCTGACGCTAGACACGAAGCCAGCTTTGATTGTCCCATTCGCCCTTACATATTCATGGCCACTTCTTCCGTAGTCTGACTTTTATTAGGAATTACTGAGTTCATAAGCTTGTGCTCATGATGTCGTTCCTACACCCAGGGCATCTTCTTCTCGTTCTACCATTATTCCCGATAAGTCCCACACCACACAGTCTCTTACTTCAGTAGGTTTTAAACGTATTGTTTTGGACTGGGTGGTAATGTCATTGAGCTTGGATTATATTACCAAGTCATGACAGTGTGTTTTCTTCAATAAAACTCTCTTGGAAAGCAGAAATAAAAGCTAAAATATCATTGCATACATATACTTAGATTTTCTCTAGAAACAGAAAAGATTTGTCAGAGAGAGAAGAGGTCTTAGGTTTTTACTCTGTCTCCATATATTTCAATCAGAGCTGCGCCTGTCTGCTGAGAAATGTTTGTTTCATTTACAGAGTCTTGCGGAAACCAGTAACCTTATGTTTGACAAGGATGTAGAATGAATCAGTGTTTTAGTTATAGAAGTTAATGGATGTGACACTGAAAACCTTTCCTACTGTTTTCCCCTTTGAAGACCCATTAGAATAGGAGAAGGATTGATGAGGTCTATTGAACTAAGAGAACTCATCACAGACCACATCGCCAGTTCTGTTCTGTGGAAGGAACTTCCAGCCACAAACAAACAGCATTTCCCAATTAAATAAAAAAGACTGTTGAAATCGCTGGGCTGGGTTGGAAATTCTTACCTGAAAATGTGTTGGGAAACAATCATTATGTATCCCCGGATTCATGCATAAACCAGTTTAAGCATTTAGAAAATATGTGTAAAAAGTTGGTCCCTCTTCTCTGTAAGTGTAGACAGCAGTGAAGATCCTGGAGTTTTTTCCAAGGGCAAACTTGAAACTTCCATTCATCACACCTGCTGCATGTCCAAGGGAACCGGATCTGCGGCACTCCACTCGTTGTGTGAATGACGACCTAGGGTACCATCTTACACTAGCACTTCCTGATGGAGTAACACAATACAGCGATGGCAGAGGACCTTTTCAGTTCTGCAGGAGCACTGTGGGCGATGGAATGTCTGTGCAAAGGAAAACTTCTGCAAATCCAACCTTTGTAGAACATGGACAGCACAGCGCCAGGAGCCCAGAGCCCATCTCTAATGAGTCCTTGTGGCTCAAAGCCTGGGTTTGCAGTTTAGGTTGAAACTGTGTTAAATAAAGAGCACATGGGTGTCAGAGGAGGAACTCCCATCCGTCCTGATAACCATGTCTCCTGCTGGGTAGGGGAAGATGAATCTCTGTGATAAATCAGTTACTGGTAAGCAAACGACCCTAAGAGTCATTCTAGAAGACAGAGTAATTTATTGGGAATGACAGCATATTTACCAGGAGCTGAAATCCACTTGGGTTTGAAGAACTATTACTTCTAATTCCAGGCTTATTCATTGGCCAGAAATCCCCACATAGGATTGGCTTCAGGGCCCTGAAATCCTAACCTCATACCTACCAAGCAGAAACAGCCAACAGCTAGCCATTGCAACATTATACAAAGCTGTGCTGGGTCTCGCCTTTGTTTCACTGAAAACTAAGTTTTCCAAAAGCCAGAAGAACCTCATTAAAAAACATTCTCATCAACATTAGGCAGTCCCATTTTCTAGGGACAGTCGTGTGATTAAGGCATCTCCCTTGGATTATCCATAGGACAGAAAACGGTTTATATATACCTTATATACCTTTAAAATCAGTAGACCACCTGCATGTTATTTTCCTTAAGGAAAAAGATATACTACATTTTGAGGTGTAATTTAGGAGAATTCTGTAATTAAAAAAATCTTAATTTTTGAAAAGATTCAATAGTATCTCCCTCAATTCTCCCACCACCACAGTGCTTCTACAGGTAACATATAACTAAGTGCACAATAAAAAAATCAAACTTTGAAAATTATGGCACTATACCAGCTATTAAGAGCATTATTGAATTGTTTACTTGTAAACATTCAGAGAGGTTTGATGTCATCAGCACTCCTATGCACAAGAGTAACTCCATGAGTAATAGATATACTCATTAGCTCAAGTGTAGTCATCCATCCTCAAAGCAGGAAAACCACCCCTTTGTGTACCTGAAGCACCTGGTCAGCATCTGCCAATCAAATATCTCAATGTAAAACTCTTAAAAATAAATTAGTAATAGATATTCCCCACATCTCTGGCACAGTGGAGAGCTTGGCTTAGGAGAATCTCATGTGGCACATTTAAGGCTCAAACCAGCGTCGCTTGGTGTGACCTGTGCCTAGGAGAAAACCTCCATGTTTTATGCTGACCACGATTCTTGGAAATGTACTACCTGGGAGGTCAGAATATAACATAACACATGTGAACAGCCCCAGTACAAATGGGGTCTCAAAAAATCATCATTGGTCATTCACCTCACTTATACAAACATCTATATCAGGCAGTTCCTTAGAAACAGAAAGTAAATTATTAGATTTCTGGGACTAGGGGAGGAAGAGATTGAGGTATGGGGCTTCCATCCAGAAGGAAGCCCTGTCTTTATTCTAGATGTGTGATGGGAATTTGCTTTCTCTAGAAACTAAACGTTTGGAGTAAACCCTGATGCAACCATGCTTCTTGGGGGACAGACTCCTATCCTGCTGACAGCAATGCCTTTTCCTTGGTTTTGCATTAAACAACATTCAGAGACAGACACCCATGACAGGCAGCATGGCCCAAAGGCTGTAAAGTTGACTGATCATCTCTTACGAAGCCACCATCATGAGATCCCTTTCCTCTGGATCTCAGCAGACACATTCTGTGATGTTTTGAATAGCAAATACCAAAGAAAGGCTTTCAACACTGATTTTAAAATGTAATCACCGGGGAGTGTGTATCCAAGTGCCAGCACGGATCGCAATCCTTCCTCCACGTGTCTCCTCTCTGCGTGTGTGGACGTGTGCTGGAGATAATCACATACAGGTGTTTCAGACACCACCAGGAAGAACTGGAAATCTCAAAATAGGAAGGGTTGTTGAACATTCCCTATTGTTCTTGGCTTACACAACACGACTTACAGACCTGAGTGTTTCCAAATTACTAATAACAGAAAATATTTTCTTCTCTCAGTATAATCTTGAGATTTCCATAACTTGACTTATTTTGCATCTTTGATAAAGAGTACATTTGGAACACACACACACAGAGACACTAAGCAGGCACTAGCTGAGTTACTAGAAATTGCCATTTTGATAACAGACTGAGGAGCAAAGGGTTAGCCCTTTATCTGGTGGCAGTCGTGGGAACCAGGTATACAGAACGTCCACAAGAGGCTAGCATGTAGCTCCACATCTCAAGTACAACACCGTGCTTCCCATGAATGTTACACCTCCCTTGTTTTGACACAGGGTCTCTCTGAGTACTGCTCCATTGTGCTGATAAAACACAATAACCAAGGAAACTTATCAAAGGAACCATTTCATCAGAGCCTGCTTCCAGTTTTGGAGGCTCAGTCCATAATTGTCATGGCAAGGAGTCTGGTCACAGGCAGGCAGGCAGAAAAGGTGCTGGAGCAGCAGCTGAGAGCTACATCCTGATTTGCAGATGTCACCATGATCCGGGCACGGTAGTCACACTCTCCTCCTGGCAATTTTACTCTGAATTCTCAGTGACTAATAGTAACCCCAGCTCCTAAAAGTCCATTGCAAAGTAAACTTTGGGGCCCATAAGATGGCTCAGTGGGTAAAGACACTTGCTGTGTCCATGTGGAGACCACAACTCAATTGTCAGAGCCCGTGTGAAGGTAGACAGAGAGAACTGACTTCAAAAGGTTGCTCTCTGACCTCCGTACATGGGCTATGGCATGCACCCCACACATACACATGATGCACACACATAACAATAATAATTGATTTTTAAAGAATCAAGATGTAAGTCCTCAATTATTTGACATGTCTACAAAATATGATTAAATATTGTGCTAGCCAGCTTCATCTCCTGGAACTAACACGTCTTTATGTTTCGTGTCTACTGTACCCACTCTGTCTTCCTCTCTCCATTCACGTCAGAGTGCTCTCGGTCACGGGCTGACTATACAGAACCATGATTCATTCCTATGTTCAAGTGAGCCCTAACTTCTTTTAATAATGGCTCCAAATTTTTACTTTATGTTTTATAATTTCCTATAGAATTATTATTGGTGTTAATTCCTTCTGATGTCTAATTTATGAACATAACATTAATATGTCTGGGCATGATGACAGCACAGGGCTGAGAACTGCCGGGGCTTGAGGCTTTCACTGTGGGTCACGTGAGAATAAGGGGCAGTGTGTGTTCTGTTACCTGGCTCTTGGAGATTAGTACATAGCCATTCCCTCATCTCCTCATCAAAACCTGCTCAGATTTCAGGTAAAACTTGAGTAACACTTTTAGCTGAGTCATCTTCTAGGACTTTACAGAGAGCAGCGTACCTCCCTTATTGACTGCCCCCAGGTAGCAGCAGTGTCAACACCGCCTGGCATGACCTCATGAAGCAGCGTACCTCCCTTACTGACTGCCCCCAGGTAGCAGCAGTGTCAACACCGCCTGGCATGACCTCATAAAGCAGCGTACCTCCCTTATTGACTGCCCCCAGGTAGCAGCAGTGTCAACACCGCCTGGCATGACCTCATGAAGCAGCGTACCTCCCTTATTGACTGCCCCCAGGTAGCAGCAGTGTCAACACCGCCTGGCATGACCTCATGAAGCAGCGTACCTCCCTTATTGACTGCCCCCAGGTAGCAGCAGTGTCAACACCGCCTGGCATGACCTCATGAAGCAGCGTACCTCCCTTATTGACTGCCCCCAGGTAGCAGCAGTGTCAACACCGCCTGGCATGACCTCATGAAGCAGCGTACCTCCCTTATTGACTGCCCCCAGGTAGCAGCAGTGTCAACACCGCCTGGCATGACCTCATGAAGCAGCGTACCTCCCTTATTGACTGCCCCCAGGTAGCAGCAGTGTCAACACCGCCTGGCATGACCTCATGAAGCAGCGTACCTCCCTTATTGACTGCCCCCAGGTAGCAGCAGTGTCAACACCGCCTGGCATGACCTCATGAAGCAGCGTACCTCCCTTATTGACTGCCCCCAGGTAGCAGCAGTGTCAACACCGCCTGGCATGACCTCATGAAGCAGCGTACCTCCCTTATTGACTGCCCCCAGGTAGCAGCAGTGTCAACACCGCCTGGCATGACCTCATGAAGCAGCGTACCTCCCTTATTGACTGCCCCCAGGTAGCAGCAGTGTCAACACCGCCTGGCATGACCTCATGAAGCAGCGTACCTCCCTTATTGACTGCCCCCAGGTAGCAGCAGTGTCAACACCGCCTGGCATGACCTCATGAAGCAGCGTACCTCCCTTATTGACTGCCCCCAGGTAGCAGCAGTGTCAACACCGCCTGGCATGACCTCATGAAGCAGCGTACCTCCCTTATTGACTGCCCCCAGGTAGCAGCAGTGTCAACACCGCCTGGCATGACCTCATGAAGCTGTCAACAAGTTCAGAAGTTATCCTCATCCGCGCCACCATTTTCAGGAGCATACAATGGGAGATTTGACTCAGAAGTACGAGTTAGCTTCACATGGACAGCATAATGACGGGTAAAGGGTGGTTTCTGGACCCAGACCCAGACCTGAACAACGTGGCAATAAAACTGCTTTGATTTCATAAATCCAGATAGAGTGTGTTAATTAAATTTATTCCTAGGACCACACCGAGTGACTGATGAATTGCATGACGGGATGTCCCACACGCTCCACGCAGGTGAGCACTGTGCAGTGTTTAGCTATTCCATGACGGGAAATCCAACATGCTCCACACAGGGTGAACACTATGCAGTGTTTAGCTATTGCATGACAGGAAATCCCACACGCTCCACGCAGGGTGAGCACTGGCAGTGTTTAGCTATTGATTTCACTCCCTTTTTCATTTTTACTGCAGTCTCCTTTTCCTTGTTTCTCTGAGTTCTTAGACGTTCACTTAAGTGGCACCCAATGGCTCTGCTTTGTCCTAAAGCCTTTGGGCAGAATCAATGGAATGCTATGCTATCTGACCTTTTCCATCTAAAACAATTCATGAAGAATAGATTTTTCTTGATGGCAGGGCATGGATTACTTATTTGGTTTTATCTGGCACTAGGGGAGCAGCTTCTGAAAAACAGTGACCGATAGACCTCATGGGAAGCTTATTTCAACTGAAAAGAAAATCAACAATGCTTAATATACTTGAATTTCAAATGAAGTCATAATTGCTTTCTGCTAAGACTGCTCTGGTTACTTATTACCCTTCATCAACACTAAATAAATACACCTCTTGGCTTAAACTTAGGGATTAGTAAAGGCCTTTACTCTAAGCAGAAAATTGTACAAATGACCCTTTTAATATTAATCAATGAAAAAAATTAACCTTCATGAGCCCAGACCTGGAGCCCCGCCTGGCCTGGCCCCAAAGCCCTACTGTGCTATTGGCTCTGGTTCTTGAACATGCCACTGAATACCCCTTATGCTTGAGTTTGCTAATCCCTACGGAAATAACAGCATCACTGCTTCCCCAGGCTACTGGCAAGACTGTTAAATTCACACACCCCAAGTGCTTAGAGCAGCGTCCAGCCCTCTGTTGACATTTTTCCTGTGACTCAGATACTTCTCTGATGTTTAATTTTTTTTCTTTTTAATGAGTGTTTTCCAAAGCATATTTTCTGTCTGTTCCTGGGAGGCAGGCGTGTAAAGTGGTCATTTCCTACAGGATGCCCAACCGCACCCCACTTCATCCACACACTTTTTCACACTTCCCTTGCCGTACAGTGGTATGGAACAGGGCAGAGTGACACCGTTCTCTTCATTTCTACTGTCTCTGGAAGCAACACCGGGGCTCCCCCATACTCTGTGCTGAGCAATTCAATCAAGAGATTTAAAGCCAAACTCCCAGAACTGGGATGGGAGACCACAGATAAAGAGGAGACCCTAAAATGATCGCCTTCAATTAATTACTTAATGAAAAATCTACCTAAAAATCTAGATTGATATATACTCAGAGAGTCTCTTCAACTTACTACAGAATACAAAATATTTTGGAAGTTCTCTATAAAATATGAGAGTTTTCATGTCTTTGGTACCTAAGCCAATGAAACATGAACTGGAGCAGTGAAGAAGAGCCATGTCAGGGCTGTGAAGATGTGTTTGGCTTGGGGAAGGAGTAAAGTTTTACTAACCAATGCTGTTTGCTTGGTATTTTATACAGAGCTTCTTACATACAGTTTGAACACTCCTGCATGGTAGATTTCATTTGGTTTTTTTCTTTTCCTTTTTTAAAAATTTAATTTATTTTTTAAAAAAGAAAAAGCAAACCATCCCTGCTCATCCCACATACCAATCCCAGTTTCCTCTTTCCCCTTCTCCCACTCCCTTCTCCCATCCCCATACCCGCATCCATTCCTCAGAGAGGGCAAGGTACACTGCCCTGGGGAAGGTATAAGGCCCTCCCCACTATATCTAGGCTAAGCAAGGCATCTGTTCAAAGAGAAGAGGCTTTCAAAATGCCAGTACAAGCAATAGGGACAAGTCCCTGCTCCACTGCCAGTGGCCCAGCAGTCTGCCCCAGCCACACAACTGCCACCCACATTCAAAGGGATTAGTTTGGACCCATGCTGGTTTCTTTCTTGTCCAGCTGGAGTTGGTGAACTCCCATTAGCTCAGGTTAACTGTTTCAGTGGGTGTCTCTATTATGGATTTGACCTCTTTGCACATATTCTCACTTCTCCCACTCTTCGACTGGACTTTGGAAGGTTAGCCCCATGCTCCACTGCAGGTCTCTGCCTCTGCTTCTGTCAGCCACTGGAAAAAGGTTCTTTGGTGATATTTAAGATAGTCATCAATCTGACTACAGGGCAAGGCCAACTTGGGTTCCCTCTCCTCCATTGCTTAGGGTCTTAGCATTGCTTGGGGGTCATCCTGTGGATTCCTGGGAATTTCTCTATTGCCAGAGTTCTTGCTAGTACCATAATGGCTCCCTCAATCAAGATATCTCTTTCCTTGCTCTCATCTCTGTATTTCCTCCACCTCGACTATTCCATTCCCTCAAGTTCTCCTCTTCCCTCCCTCTTTGGCCACTTCCTCCCCTTCTACCCTCCCTTCTCCCCTCACCCCCATGCTCCCAATTTTGTTGAGAAATCTTGTCTATTTCCCCTTTCCAGGTGGATGTATGTGTGTTTTTCTTAGGGTTCCCCTTGTTACTTAGCTTTTCTAGAATCATGAACTATAGGCTCAATAGAACTATATATCCTTTGCTTTACAGCTAGTGTCCACTTATGAGTGAGTACATACCATGTTCATCTTTCTGAGTCTGGTTTACCTCACTCAGGTTTTTTTCTAGTTAAATACATTTGCATGCAAATTTCAAGATGTCACTGTTTTTTTTTTACCGCTAAGTAGTACTCCAATGTATAGATGTGCCACATTTTCTTTATCTGTTTTTTGGCTGGGGGGCATCTAGGTTGTTCCCAGTTTCTGGTTATTGTAGTAGCCTTCCTATATACAAATGATAAAGAAGCTGAGAAAGAAATCAGAGAAATATCACCCTTCAAATAGCCACAAATAACATAAAGTATCTTGGGGTAACACTAACCAAAGAAGTGAAAGACCTGTTTGTCAGGAACATTGTGTTTAAAGAAAGAAATTGAAAAAGATACCAGAAAATGGAACGATCTTCCATGCTCTTGGATTGGTAGGATCAACATAATAATAATGGCAATCCTACCAAAGGCAATCTATAGATTCAATGCAATCCCCATCAAAACCCCAACACAATTCTTCACAGACCTTGAAAGAACCATAATCAATTTCATATGGAAAAACAAAAACCCAGGATAGTGAAAACAATCCTGCACAATAAAGAAACTTCTGGAGGCATCACCATCCCTGACATCAAGCTCTATTATAGAGCTACAGTAATGAAAACAGCTTGGTATTGGCATAAAAACAGAGAGGTGGACCAAGGGAATCAAATCGAAGACCCAGATATTAATCCACACACCTATGAACACCTGATTTTTGACAAAGAAACTAAAATTATACAACGTGGCTGAATTGGTCACTGCATGACCTCATCTTATGCTCTCAAGAGTTTCTGAGGAGTACAGAAATAAACAGAGACTTCTCAACAGAGGAATCTCAAAGGGGCAAAAGACACTTAAGGAAATTTTCAACATCCTTAGCCATCAGGGAAATACAAATCAAAATGACTCGGAGATACCATCATACACCAATCAGAATGGCTAATATCAAAAACACCAATGATAAACTTATGATGGAGAGGATGTGGAATAAGGAGAACACCCCTCCATTGCGGGTGGGAATGTTAACTTGTACAACCACTTTGGAAATCAATATGGTGGTCTCTCAGAAAATTGGGAATCAACCTACCCCAGGACCCAGCAAGACCACTCTTGGGCATATACCCAAAAGATGCTCAATCATTTTGATTTTAAGGGAGATCATGGTTTCTCAGGGTCCTGAGATGACCTGCCTATTTTATCTACCCAAGTGACTAGATGGCTGTTGTTCCACTCGGGGGTGAGTTGCCCTCTCAAAAACTCAGAACCCCAACTCAGTCGCCGGAGAAGCTGGAGGCCATCACAAGAAGCAGAGTTTTCTACAGCAACTCTTTGTGTGTTCTCAGCTCTCTCTAAGTTGTAGTATCTCAGGAGCTATTTATTCTTGGCCTAGGAGCTTCCAGTAGATCAAGGAAATCCCCCTTGGGACATCTTCTGAACTACACTGAACCTCATTCTCTTACCAAGTGCTATGGTTATAACGTGTCCCCTAAATCAACATATATGGGAAGCCTGATCCTCAATGTGTTGGAGTGGGGGAGAGATACTTACTGCGTGACAACTACAACGTGTGAAGCTCTCAAGAATGAATCAGTGTTGAGTGGAGTGATTGGATAGAGGTTAGTTTGTCATGGAGTGTGCTCTGATAAGAAAGAATCTGCCCTCGTGCCTGCTCTTACACGTCTCTTTACATCCTGGAACACCTTCCATCGTGTTTGTTATAGCAAAAAGACCCTGCAATACACTGCCTCTGTGTCCTCAAATTTCCCAACCTCCAGAACAGGAGCTAAATAGATTCCTTTCTTTTAAATACAATTCAGGCTATGGTAGCTTGTCATAACTTGAAGAATCAAACCAAGACATTACAATGAAGTTCCTTTTCGTAGACTGTCGTCATGTTGAGATCTTTCAGTGTTACCTGTATGGATGGGGAAAATGAACAAAACTTAGGAATTGGTTGTTTATTTTTCTAAGCAGTAGGAAGATTTACTCGTGCACCAATTCTCTTTACTCCCTTGTTAATCCTTGCCACTACAATTGAAATTTCAGACAAGATGAAACTGCAGCATTAGGTCCCTCCTTCCCTCCTTCTTTCCCATCCTCCTTCCTTCTCTTCTTCTTCCTTTTGTTTTTTCCTTTCTTTGCTTGTCCTGCTGACCTGTGACTCCTCGGCCCTCTTTCCTCTGCAATGAAGCCAGATGTCCTCTGCCTGCCTCTTCCACAGCCTAGAGGGTGGAACAGCCTGCTTTTTTTCTGCGCCAATGCTGAAATCCATCCAGCTATATTATGTCAGAAAGCTTCATTATTCTCTATTGGCTGCAATAGGGTCTCTGATTGAAACAGAATATCTAATTACATTGAAAAGGGAAATATCAACATCTATTTATAAAATACCTTCCTGGTAGATTCATAGATACATATTCTGTTTAATGAACCAGAGAGTGACCAGATTCACCTCCGTCATTGCTGGAATTATACAAATTAGATAGGAGGGTGAGCTGAGTGGCCTGGCAGCAGCTGAGTACCTCTTTTGCTCTGGTTTCCTAACACTCGGTTGTGCTAGAATAAAAAGTCTTTGAGGATGGTGCCGATTCCTGCTGAGGCCAGTTTTGTGAATTCAGGTCCAGGGTTCATTAGAGGACCAAGCGGAGCCAGCATGGAGCTCACAAAGCATCTGTAAGGTACTGCAGATGATTACAGGCTTTTGTTCAGTTGGAAGCTGAAAGTTGGGGAAAAAGAACCCAGCAGGCTGAAAGAGCTAGAAAGGCTTTATGAGGTTTCCAGAGCTGGGATGCCTGGGCAGTGAATCGTGGCGTTGTCTTGATCCTCCTAACTTGAGTTTATGGGAAGTAGCCAGCAGTTCTTCTAGTTGCCCTTCATGCTGCCCCTTTGAAGACTTAGCCCATTCATGTTATACAATGGTGCCTCTCAAGGAAACTCTCTCTGTGGCTGAATTAATTGATGTCCTTCAGCCCACAGAGGGACTTCTGTGCCAGGTACACTGCTTTTTCAAGTAGAAAATAATAGATATTATTGCAGGAAATATTATTTTGTGTTTTATGTCATGAGATATGAGGGCTGGGGAATGTTAGAGGTTGATCACTGCAGTGCATTTATAACAGGTATTCTCTGTGTTTATATTCATTACTGTGTGGGATTCTACATGGTTCAGAACCTACATTAGTAGGATCAAAGACAAGAAGTTTTGTTATTGCCACAAAAGTGTTGAGTATAACATTGAATTTGGCATGCATATAAAAGTACAAAGCACACTATAATTCTAGGTGAACTCAGCAGGCTCAAGTTCTCACTGTGGGCTGGAAAGCAGTCCAATTTCCTTTAACATTGTAGAAGAAACATGGTGTTGATATTCCCACTGCCGCATTAGAACGCTAACAAAAGATGTGGGCTTGGAGGGACAGGGTTAAGAAACTGTGACTCAGGTACAGAAAGTAAAGTCCTTCATAGGAGCTATTGTTTAAAAAGAAAACATTAGCAAGGAAAGGAAGTAGCAATCACTTGCACACTCAGTGTGATGGTATCTCTGAGAAGATAAGATGATGGCATGATCCACAAGACTGAATTTTCTTAGTGGACAGGTTACAGGCTTTGTAAGGTTCACAGACTACTGAAAGCTGACCTCAGAGTGAATGGGAGCCTCGACACGGGACAGTCATCCTCTCTCTGTGCCCCTGAGGGGCAGATCCCACTGGGGCACGCCAAGATCATCAGGGACAGAATAGCTATCATGGAAGTCATTGCTCCCACACGTCTTTGTGGGAGCCAAGCTATGCACACTTTATCTGGTCTCCACCATTAGTGACATCGTGGAAAATATTACTATAGATTGACTATCCCTTATTCAAAATATATGTCTCAAATTTAGGATTTTTTTGATTCTGCGAATATTTTCATACACACGCTGAGAATGGGAGGCAAGTATAAACACGAAATCTATCACCTCATGGTCTCAAGCTCATTCTATACGATGTTCTCAATCCATCTTCATGGTGACCACAACCCATCCCTAGTGTGAAATATTCCTCTGTTGTGTCATTTAAACAGACTCAAGAACGTGGAACTGGGAGCATTGTCTGATTTTGAATTTGGAGTGAGGAGGTCACAATAGTCTTGACATTGGTACAACTCAATGTCGATTTGCTTGTTCTTGTTTGTGGGGTGTGTGCGTACATGTGTGTGTGCGTGATGTGTATATGTGTGTATTCATGTGTGTGTGTGTGTGTGTGCATGTGCGTGTGTGTGTGTGTGTTTAGTTCTATTTCACTTTATCACATGTGAGTTCCAGTATCTCTTGCCTGAGTTAGACTCAGGAGAGTAAAAGATATGTTCTTCCTCTTCTTTTAAACCCTTAGCCCATTTATTATCAGCCATAATCTTCTGGGTTTTAGATCCTGGCAAGCACTGATCTATCCCTCTTCCTTCTTTATTCCTTCCTTCTTTCCTTCCTTCTTTCCTTCCATCCTTCCTTTCTTCTTTTTTTCCTTCCTTCAGTTACAGACAGTTGTGAGCCTTCGTACAGGTGCTGCAAACAAATCCAGATCTTCTGAAGAGCAGCCAATGCTATTAACTGCTGAGCCATCTCTGCAGGCCTATTTGTCTGCAATTCTAAGATCGTATTTCAAAACGTCAGTTGATCATGGTAGCACACATCTCAAATCATAGCACATGGGAAGCTGAGCCAAGAGGATTGTAACTTCAAGGTTACCTGGGACTACCTAGCAAGCCCCTGTCTAAAAAACAAAACAAAATAAAAAAATCCAAAACAAACAACCAATCAAAAATGCATAAATAGAATCATGCAGTATGTGACCTATAGATTTGTCCAGATTACATGCTTGCATGCATCAATTCCATGCTTGTTTCTAGTGATGAGTGCCGATGGTGTGGCCTTGAGTGAGCAGCAGTTAAGTATCCAGTGACACCGGGCATGGGGGCGCTTCCAGGCTGAGACTATTGTGTTGAGTATTCACGTATGGTTTTTGGGACAGATTTTTTTCGTTACTCTGGGATTAATACCTATAGTTCCCCGCACTGCGTTGTTGCGTTTTCATTCTCAAATCATTATTTTTAATTACCTATGTGATTTCCGAAGTGGCTACACCATCCCACATCCCCACAGGCAGTGTGGCAGGGACCCAGCTCCCTGCATCCTCGCCAGCATCTAATGTTGTCGCTCTTTTTATTTTAACCCTGCAACAGCTGTGTGGTGATAGCACCCCATGGCTTTAATTTGCATTTCCCTGATGGCTAATAACGCCGAACATCTTTGCGTGTGGCGCTTTGCCTTCTGCAGTTTCTGGAGGGTTCACTAGAACTTGACTGTGTTCTCCTTAGACTGCTCAGTTAGAGAGCTCTCATTTTTTTAAAGCATCGGTGCTTTGTCAGAGACATAGTTCTCCCAGTCTGCTGCTTGTCATAGTGTCCTGTACACATAGTCTGTTGGTAAGTTTTATTTTCGGTGAGGTCTAATTTATTCCTTTTGTGCGTTGCTTCCTGGTGATACATCTTAGGACTATTTTCTCATATCCCAAAGTTTTTCCCCATACTGTTTTTCTCTAAGTTTCATCTTGCCATTTCTATACTTCGTTTTGTTATCATCACAATGAATATTCTTTCCCTTGCTAATGGTCCTCTGTGAGCTAATTTTTCTCACGCTTAGTTGAGATTCTTGTTTAGGGATGCTCGGTTTGTCCAGCTCCATTCACTGAGAAAGCCTGTGACTGCCGCCGCACTGGCTGATGTGAATGGATCCCCTCCATCCTGAGTGTGCTCATAGAAATCGTGTATTCCTGCACAGCTGAGGACGGACCCAGATGGTGGCTGTCCATTGAGGCTGGACACCTGCTAGGCCTTGCTGGTGCCCCATTTGTCCTTTCCTCTTGTGTCTCTCAGTCACTGCTATATACAGCATGTTCATCAGAGCCAAGCACGGTGCAGTCCTTTAGTGCCAACTGCAGGATGCTGGGCATGAAGATTGTGCGAGGACAGCCTGGACAGCACAGCAAGAGCCCGTCTCCAAGCAGGAGGACGATGAGACTGGACGGCTGTGGCGAATCAACCCCAACCACTCGATCACCAGCAAAGATTTAAAGGTGTTCCCTGAGGTGTGCATCAGCTGTTAAGAGCTCATGCTGCTGATGCAGGGGACCACATTTGGTTCCTAGCAACCATATTGGGCTCTGCACAACCTCCTGTAACTCTGTTTCCAAAGGGATCCAGTGCCTCTGAGTCTGAGGTTCTGGATCTGGTTCTGAAGGAATGTGCATGCAGATGCACATATCCCAATACACCACACACGCGCGCGCGCACACACACACACACACACACACACACACACACACACTGTAGTTTGAAAATAAGAGACAAAGTGAGTACACTCACTGGAACACTTGATTCTGCCTCCTGCTGACTGGCCAGCTTTGTCATGTTTATTTGTTATATTATAAACAACTTTTGCACTAAGAGCTGGCAGACTTTTTGGTTCTTCTTGGCTCATTTCATTTTGTATTGTTAGCATTGTTCCCGGGGAATAGAATCTGCTGCTTGGAACATTTTGCCTTGATTAATGGTAAATAACTGCCGTGTGTAAGATTTCTCAGCTATCTCAATTTCATCGGCAAACACTCATCTAATGAAGCTTTGCTTTTTACTAACTATGTATTTTAGAGACTTAATTTTGAAAGTATCTCAGGCTCCACCAAAAAACTGAGCAGAAGGAAAAAGTATTCTCCTTGTGCACCCAGCCCCTTCACGTACGCACGTGCCTTCATTACTGGCACATTCTGTAAGGTTGGTGAATCGATGCTGGCACACCGTTACGAGCCCACAGTTTATGTGGGGTTCGTGCCTGTGGCCGAGTGTTGAGAATAAGTTGAAAGGATCTCTACCAACCAGAGCATCATGCAGAAAAGCTTAAAGTTGTCATTATACTTGTGAGGCTGGATTTGTGCTTTATGAAACTGCCAGTCCTTTTTCCAACCAATAAATGGGCTAATGGTCTGGTCTACTACTATGGACTGATTTTTTTTTCTTATTTTCAAGTATTAAGTGTTCTTTTTTGATTGTCTATTAGTAGTTCTGGTTTGGTAATCCTCAACACACACACATACACATACACAAGCATATATACATGTGCTCACATATACATAATATTTCCCTCTTATATGTAATTTATTCTCTTAGTAATTTCATTTGTGGAATTGAAATTTTTTAATTTGTAAATTTTGATAAATGTCAGTTTATCAATAATTTCTTTTGTTGTGCCTTTGATGTTTCCATTCAAAATGACCTTACAGAACTGTGGAAGTTTAAATGAGACTGACAATACAGAGTCGTGTATTTTAAATGTGGTCCCCAGTTCTTTTCTAGGGTGAAGTCTGAAACTATGCTCCAAATGAGGCTCAGGGATGGTAGCCAACCCCAAGCACTTAATTCTAAACCACCAGATAGTTCCAGAAAATGAGCCAAGCATCTGGAATGTTTTACAGCCATTTAACAATATTGGCTTCTAATTAATTGCTTTAGCTGGGCATGGTGGCACACACTTGTAATCCCAGCATCCGTGAGGCAGAGGCAAGAGGACAGAAAGCTAACGTGGGTGTGGACTGTATAGGAAGAACCTGCCTTGAAAGGCCATGCACAGTGGAAGACTTTCTTTATGCTAGTACCTGAAAACAAGCAGAAAATAGTATTTAAATTACATGAAGCATTTTATTGGCATATTTTCATTATGCATAGTGGTAGACTTTAGACAGTCAGTTCATCCAGTTGTAACATAAACTTTTCCCAAGTCTACATCCCGTTCTCTCCCCTTCCTCTCCTCTTCCTTTCTCTCTTGTTCCCTTAAACAATCTCACCTCTACTTTCGTGTTACATATGTGTATGCATGTGTGTGCATATGCAAATACATGTATATATGACTTATACATCATCTAGAATCAAAAAAGGAGGGAAATATGTGCTGCCTGTCTTGTGAGTCTGAGTTATTTTGCCTAATATGACAACCTCGGGTGCATCCACTTTCCTTCAAACAGCAACATCCCATTGATCTTTATATGTGAAGGAAATTGTGTGTGTGTGTGCGTGCGTTTGTGTCATTTTTTTTTACTCATTCATCTGTTGACAGGATCCTCTGCTGATTCCAGAATTATGCCGTTATGATAATCACAGATGTGAAACTGTGTAGTATGTTCACCTAAAGGCCCTCAGGCACATTAAGTTACTAAAAGTATCTTGGATATCAGAATGCCAGAGATCTAAGCTGAAATGCAGTTCCTGTTTAAATAGCTCTGTGAAACATATCAGTCTCTTTCCATCAGTCTCCTGAGTATCCATGTTTAAATGAAGCTTCTTGATCTTCTGGACCAATTCTCTCCCAAGTAAAAAAGTGCTGAATTAATACTGAATGGCTTCTTAGAAACCATAATATTTTTTAAATCAATCTTTATTATTTTGCTTAGTTGCCGATATGTCTAAACAATTCCGTCAAAAAAATATGTTTATGGGAGTCTAAAAGAATAACAGCATTTTCTAACCGATATTTTCTCATTCAGTAATGAAAATCAATTGACAGACAATGTCTTGAGCTCCTTCCTGCTCCACCAGAGAGTCATCCAAAGTGTTGTTAGGGATTGGGAAGTAGTGGCAATGAGGTCTCCCCCTAAGAAACCAAATGACTACCAGGTATCATTAGGAAATCAGCACAGAGCCGGCCTGACACACTGGTTAATCATCCAGTTTGCCAGCCCTGAACGGTCATGGTGATTCTCAGACAGTTGAGTCAGAGTGTCCATTACGTGCAGAATTTGACTTGAAAAAGAAAGAATACTTGACCCTTGTCCAGAACAGAATTTGTAAGTAGAAGAGAAGACAAGGCTTGGGGGTGGAAGCGTGCCTCGTGGAATCGAGGCACCAGATTGGTTAGAACTGAAGCAGACTGGAGAGGATGTGATGAATAGCTGTCGGCTGTGCCCAGTACCACCTGCAGGATGGGAGATTTGGCTCCGAGCTGAGGAAACAAACAGAACAGTCTTTCAGCGGAAGATCAACGTGACACAGGAGTCGGGTCGCAGACTCTGTGCTTGCTGCTTAGATAAATCAAAGGCGCAGGTGTGGTTGCTATGGACTTTGGATTCAAAGGCTCTGGGTATGAGTCAGGGATCACTGTCAAGGGCCGGTTTCTATAAATAGCTCTGGGGCAAAATATGAGGATGATCACCAGGTCTCCCGGGAGGCTCTGTGTTCTACATGGAAAGGGGTGGTGAATAAACAGCATAACAGTGTATCTCCTACGGCGGCTTCAGTGGCGCCTGTAGATGGCAATACCACAAGAACACAAGCTCCGGAACAGAGGGAGGGAGAGGGAGGAGGGAAGGAGGAAGGAGAGAAGAGGAAGTAGCTCTCCATGACTCCTAGGAATCTTGTGTCTGCTCAGGGAACATGGCTCTAGGTCTGCTTGTGTCAGTGACATGGGAATTGTTCCCCATGCTGGCTTGCTCTTTTGAGTGTAACTTTAACATTAATAGGAGAGGAGCTGGTTGTCTTCATATAAAGTGGGTTAATATGATAAACACAATTTTTTGAATGGCTTCATTAATTTTTCTATTTTATAATGTAATTACATCATTTCCCCTTCCTTTCCTCCCTTCAAAGTCTCCCATATATTCCTCCTTGCTCTCTTTCAAATTATGGCCTATTTCTTTTATTTATTTTTTTTCTTTCTATTTATTTATTTATTTATTTATTTTTTATTGAGAAAAGGAAAAAAAAAGTTTCCTCCTCCTCCCAACCTCCCATTTCCCTCCCCCTCCTCCCACCGTTCTCCCCCTCCCACCACTCCCTCTCCAGTCCAACGAGCAGTCAGGGTTCCCTGCCCTGTGGAAAGTCCAAGGTCCTCCCCCCTCCGTCCATATCTAGGAAGGTGAATATCCAAACTTGCTAGGCTCCCACAAAGCCCGAACATGAAGTAGGATCAAAACCCCGTGCCATTGTCCTTGGCTTCTCATCAGCCCTCATTTTTCGCCATGTTCAGAGAGTCCGGTTTTATCCCATGCTTTTTCAGTCATAGTCCAGCTGGCCTTGGTGAACTCCCAATAGATCAGCCCCACTGTCTCAGTGGGTGGGTGCACCCCTCGTGGTCCTGACTTCCTTGCTCTTCTTCTCCCTCCTTCCGCTCCTTATTGGGACCTTGGAAGCTCAGTCCAGTGCTCCAGTGTGGGTCTCTGTCTCTATCTCCATCCATCACCAGATAGAGGATCTGCTGGAGGCATTACCATCCCTGACTTCAAACTCTATTACAGAGCTACAGTAATGAAAACAGTGTGGTACTGGCATAAAAACAGAGAAGTCGACCAATGGAATCATATAGAAGACCCGGATTTTAACCCACAAACCTATGAACACCTCATTTTCGATAAAGGAGCTAAAAGAATACAATGGAAGAAAGAAAGCATCTTCAACAAATGGTGCTGGCACAACTGGATGTCAACCTGTAGAAGAATGAAAATAGACCCATATCTATCACCATGCACAAAACTCAAGTCCAAATGGATTAAAGACCTCAATATCAGTCCGAACACACTGAACCTGATAGAAGAGAAAGTGGGAAGTACCCTACAACAGATGGGCACAGGAGATCGCTTCCTAGGTATAACCCCAGCAGCACAGACATTAAGGGCAACATTGAATAAATGGGACCTACTAAAACTGAGAAGCTTCTGTAAAGCAAAGGATACTGTCACTAAGACAAAATGGCAACCTACTGACTGGGAGAAGATCTTTACCAACCCCGCAAAAGACAAAGGTCTGATCTCCAAAATATATAAAGAAATCAAGAAACTAGACTTTAAAATGCTAATTAACCCAATTAAAAAATGGGGCACTGAACTGAACAGAGAATTCTCAACAGAAGAAGTTCAAATGGCTAAAAGACACTCAAGGTCATGCAATCAGGGAAATACAAATCAAAACAACTTTGAGATATCATCTTACACCTGTCAGAATGGCTAAAATCAAAAACACCAATGATAGACTTTGCTGGAGAGGCTGTGGAGGAAGTGGTACACTCATCCATTGCTGGTGGGAATGCAATCTTGTGCAACCAGTTTGGAAATCAGTGTTTCGGTTTCTCAGGAAATTTGGGATCAACCTACCCCTGGACCCAGCCATACCACTCTTGGGAATATACCCAAGAGATGCCCGATCATATGACAAAAGCATTTGTTCAACTATGTTCATAGCAGTATTATTTGTAATAGCCAGAACCTGGAAACAACCTAGATGTCCTTCAATGGAAGAATGGATGAAGAAAGTGTGGAATATATACACAGTAGAGTACTATGCTGCGGTAAAAAACAATGACTTCTCGAATTTTGCATGCAAATGGATGGAAATAGAAAACCTATTTCTTTTATTAATTGTTATCGATATATATGTATATATGTATTTATATATATTGACATATATTCCTATGTACAATAAAGCCTTTTCAGTCTGTATAATGTGACTTGAATGTATGTTTTCAGGGCTGACTATCTGGTATTGGATAACCAAGTGGTGAACTGGTCTACCCTTTCTCAGGGCAGACTTTGCTTGGCCTTCCTTATCTGCCCACAGTTCTTTGTATAGGCCTGAGTCCTCATGGTCATTCTCCATCCTCTGGCTTTTCTGTTGATGTTGTCCTTATTGAAGGCATGTTTATGCAATTATGTTGGTGCATAGGTACAGTTTCTGACATTATTATGAGACACAGTCTTATAAAAATTCCCTGATCTATAGAAAAAAACACATAACATTTTTACATCAACTTTTACTTTGTCTAAACTTAATTTTACCTTTGTTAACTCATACATGTATATAATGAATTTTAGACATGAAATTTTGTGTAGTTTCTACAGTTCTCAAGAATGAACTTTGTAGATGGCAACATCATATCGCAATGCCATGCAAAATAAGCATGTTAAAAACAGATGTTCTTAGACTCAAGCATAAGTATGAAGGTACAAGATTGGTATGTTGTCAGTCTAGCATCCAAAATTGTGACAAATTTGGAATATCCATGGAGAAATAACAGCCGGAAATATGGTCAGTTCAAAACAGTGTTCTCTCTCTCTCTCTCTCTCTCTCTCTCTCTCTCTCTCTCTCTCACACACACACACACACACACACACAGAGAGAGAGAGAGAGAGAGAGAGAGAGAGAGAGAGAGATCATAAGGATAAGAAGGATTTTAAAAAAATAGAAGATCAGAAATCACCCACTATAAAGTTTCATCATGAGAAGATTTGGGGTACTTAGTTGATGGCAATAACAAATAGTTGATTCCTGACATGTCACCAAATTGATGAGAGTCGCAGCAATGATACTTTTACTTGTATATAACTCTAATCTTCAAGACAGGCATCTCTTGTTTATACTGGACAAACCAATTTCCTTATGACAGATGAGAAAGCTGGTACGTAAGGATGTTGAGAATGTTCAGGTATTTATTGTCCTGATGCTTCTGTACTCCCACATTCTAGACCTTCACTCTGGAGCACAAATTCTTTCTGCTATCAAACTTTGATTGTTTGAGAATAGTTCTTTGTAGCTCAGCTTGAAATACACAAACAATGTTCCCTGCAGTGTAGCTATGTACTAGTTTCCCTTGGAAATACGGGGACACTGCCGTCACTCTGCATAGAGGCTCCTCTGGCAATCAATACCCACGATCCTGTGCTTCAGAATCAAGCACAATGTGTTCTGTAACTTGTGTTAGCTTGATAATCACTGGCTGGAAAATCAATAGACAAGGCAGTCTGCTTTGCAAATGGAAGAGGGGTGACCACTGGGTGGCTAAAGAAATGAATCTGTTTCTCTATTTAAAAATTAAATGAAAGGACGACAGAAAATCCTCCTGTTTAATCAAAGCTTGTAACACAGATTTGTCAAATAATTGAGAGTCACCAGAATACAACACCCCGATCAACAAAACAAAATAGCAAATTTACACAAACCTGGTAACAGTCATGATGTGATTCTCAGATAGTTTTTCCATTCAACAAATGTGACCTGCTGGACACCACACCATGGCTCTGGGCCCACACACAACTGTGGCTAGGGCACTGGGGGCTCCACTCAGGAACTTCCTTTGAAGTTCAGTTGAGTTTGAACTTAATTGCCAGTGTGCCTGTGGTGTAACTTGTGGACTTGACTATGAACCACATCTACCATAATCCTGTGCTGGTTTTTTTTTTTTTTTCCCTCTCTAGCTCTCGTTCAGTTCATTCTATCTGAAATACCCCACCCCTTTCCTGGTCAAGAATGTCCGACTGCAGATTGAAGATTGCAGCAATCAGTCCCTTGCTGTCTCGCATGCTACAGTGACTGGCTGCAGATGTAGTTAAGTGGTAGAGTGCTGATCTAGCATGCTGAAGTCCACATGTGACATCTCTGGTGCTGGAAAAAGCAATTCTCAAACGTTAGAGTCCAGGCTGTGTAGATTTTGAAAATCACGTAGGAAGTTTAATTTAAAGAGGCCTCAGGACTCAGGGAAGATTTCTAGTAAGGGTGCCTGCCACAGGTGATCCTTTCATCTAGATTCATCATTTAATGATGAATGGACTTAAATGCCATGAGCGTCTATTATTTCCTCTGTAGGGTAAGTCATTGATGACTTTACCACCTTCCTTCCAAATCTCTGCTTTTCGTGCTTAGTTCTTCAAGAGTGAGAACGAACTGTGACTTCATCCTATTTGTAGCATTAATGTCATTTGAGGTGATATTTTAAAAGAAAGAGAGCATGAGTTTGCACAGAGTGCAAGAATGTGGGTGGTCCTATGGCCTCTGCATCATGGGTTTGGTTCTTAAAGACAGGGGCCAAAAACAAACACTGTCCCTTCTTGACAAGATGGCTTGCTGGAGAAGTAGGGCTGCAAGAAAAGCTCCCTGTCATGAAGAATAAGACACACAGGAATGGATTACCAACTTGGATTCTTTTCCTGGCAGGGTTTAGAATACTTTATGCATTTTCCATCCAAAGTTTCTTGTCTGATTACACAAAGGAGAACAAAGTCATTAAAAGTAATCACCATGTTAATAGACAAGAGATTGAAGACTCTGAGGGTTGGGTAAGTCCATCTTCCTGTCACATGAGGTGTTTTGGTGCTTGCCTGTAGGCTTCCAAATGAATATGAATTGGTAATCAGCATGTTTCATATTCATGATGCAATCAAAATGCATATTTGATTGAACGCTTCATTTAATAAACCAACAAAATATTCATAAGCATCATGGTGGTAAGAAGAGCTTGTATTTTCATAATTTCTGTTGAGATATAATTACATATAGTAAAATGTTCAGATCTTAAGTTTGCTTCACTGTGAGTTTCTTAGAATGTACGTACCATGAAACCAGCAGCCAGTGAAGCATAAAGAATTGCTGTCAACTTTCAAATCCTCTTATTTCTTAGTAGATTTCCTTCCTAAACCTAGAGATCTTGCCCCATGGAGTAGCTTTTTTGCTCCTGAACGTCATAAATATATTACCCACTTTCCATGGTCATCCATAACAAGCATCACTAGCTCTTTTCTTCCTGGTGCTTAGGACCGTGTCATTGGATGAGCATAGTGTCATTCACTTTTTCTTTGCATTGATTGGCATGTGGGTCATTAGTATAATTTGTTCATATTGATAAAGAAGAAGAAACGTTATGGGCTTGCATATGTTCTTTCTGGTGCAAAAATACCACAGAATTTCAATGTCATGTCTCATGTTGGTATGATTAATTTTACCTGCCAACTGAACATAATCTAGAATTACCTGGGAAGGGAATCTCAAGGAGGGATTGTCTAGAGATCAGGTTGGCCCACAGGGACATTTGCTAGGCATTCTCTTGATTTGTTAATTAATGTGGGAAGGGCCTGCTCAGTTCCCTGGGGGAAGAGTGGAGGGTGTGAGCTGGGCAGTAGGCAAGCAGGCAGTCTCTCTTTGCTTTCCACTGTGGATGTGACTAGAGACCTTAAGGTCTTGCTGTCTTGACTTCTGTGCCATGGTCAACCCTAATCTGGAATTTCCAGCTAAAATAAATCCGTTATCCCCTGCTTTTGTCAGGGTGTTTGGTGACTGCAACAGAAACAACCTGAACAAATTTATCAGAAACCACCGTTAGTTTTTCTCAGTAGTTTTACCATTTCACAGGGCTACAGCTGCCCTCTCCCGCTGCAGCTCTTCACGGGCTGGAGTGGAAAGTCCTGTATGCTGAGTTTGGGCGCGGGTTCGGACACGAGGGTTGGATCAAGGGAGAGCACTGAGCTCAGCTAAGGCAGGATTTAGGGAGTAAGGATGGGGTGGTAGGGGAATTCCAAATTCAGACGGGGATTGATTGGGTTGAGCAGGAGTGAGGTAGCAGAAGTTTTGTCAAGCAGGGATTGGTACTGGCATTGTTGCAAGGAAACTGGAAATCTCTATACAGATTATGTAAGCTATCATTAAAGTTCTGGAGCATCTAGCACTTGTTTGTCTCAATTCTGATTGGTCCCTGTCGGGGTACAGTCTGTGACCTTCCTGGTTATTGTAAGGGTGAGACCTAGTCCCAGTGTGGTTGAAGTAATGTTAAATTAGGTCTCTTCACATGGTAAAAGAAAGCCAGAGCCTCTCAACTTTCTTCACTAGCCCAAAACACTGTGTGCCCTCTCAATCACCCCACATCTTTGTCCAAGGCACAGCAAGTTCATCACCATGGTTTCAGGTTTCATGTGGCAATTAACCTTTAAGGAGCTACTGCCCTTCAAGTTCGGGCTTAGTAACAAAGAGGGCTATTCACAACCACCTGAGCAGCTCAGCAAAACATTCCTCCACCCCACCCTGCACATTCCACGTGAGTCCATCTAAAGCCAGCTCTGTGCACGGCAATTGAAGTCACAAGTCACATAGCAGACAGAATGTGGATTAGGCAGGGGGATACTTCTTTCCATTAGCCTGGAAATTAGGTGAACCCAGAACATTTTAAAACAATGATTCTCTTCTGGCTTATTCTTTTCAGGGAGCAGGTAGAAACAATACTTTCTTTAAAATGTATGGCCTCTTGTTATGGTTAAGACACATTTTAAAAATGCTTCATTTTTGTTTATTTTGTAGTTGTAAAAGACAGATCAGCCAGTGCTCAAGTCCTTTTAAATGCTTCCTGGTGATCTGTTCACATATTTTAATGATGTGATTTCCCCAGAAGCTTCCTTGTATCTTGTTTTGACCAGGGGTGCTCTATCACAGTATGAAGGCAGAATCCCCTCTCTGATAGATACAAGGACATTTCTTCACTCTCTGTTTTGAACATAGTCCGTGTCCATATAATCATGTTCAAGACTTGATGCCTAGTTCTTGGGCCATTTGAAATTCATTTCAGAATAACATTTTGATATAACTGCATAAATCATACCAGACAGATGTCAGGGTCTCTTATTTCCCATTTCTTCCCATCTCTCCTCTAGTAATTCTTTTTGAAAAGACTAGATAATATTTAATTCAATGCATCCATGCTAGAATTGCTCAGATGTTTCAGAGAACATCTGTGTATTTCATTCATCCTCCCACCCACCCCAAAAAGCCATGGGCATGAGTGTGCTTGCTGCAAATTCATTTATCCAACAAACATTTACCGAGTGATTGATAGAATTTGTCTGAAGACTCCACCTGTGTCCAGCAAAATAAATGCACCATCCTTTCTAAAGAAACATTTCTTCTTTGTTGATACAGAGGCTGTGTGGAAGAGGGGAACCTGCCAGTATATGCATGGGTTTCTATGAAGAAATCCCACACATAATTCAAATGATAGCCCCACCATTCCTTTCGAATAAAGCCCCCATGCTACACAGAATTGTATCCTTCCTCCAGAATCCCACGTTAAAAGTTACATTCTTCATGCATTGCAAAGCTTTTAGAAATTTAACATTCTGTGGAAAGTCCAACTTCAACTTTACTGTGAAAAGAAAATTCCAAAATGTAATCATTATTTCCAGACAAAAATGAGGAGTTGAAGGCCTGCGGAAGAGGTAGCCTCTAATGCTTGCTTTCAAAGGACCTAGAAAGAGTGATTTTTAAAAAAAAATAACAGCCATTTTCTTGCCTAGGAAGTACAGAAACATTCCTACACAATTCTCAGTCAAGCAAGCTTAGTACTTTGTACTCAGAACACCCCGAAAACAGAGCGGCATACATTGTTATGGGTATGCGAAGGGGCTCGGAGTGGGGCTTGCTCCACGACAGCTGGGCTTGCATGGTTGCATGTCTCAGATGAATGTCGAATACGTGAAGGGGATGGACATCAGTCATGCTTTATGAAAGTGTGTTCCCAACGCAGCTGCCGAGCATTAGGATGAGGTAAAGGTCACGCCTGCCTCATTGAGAGCTATGAAGAAAGGAGGACCTTGGTGACTCATTGTGGAAGACCCTACAGCGGCTCTCCGAGATGGAAACTGTTTTCTGGTCATCTGGTGGACACTTTCAGAGATGTATGTTTGCCACTAAGCTAAGATCCCCTCCTGAGGTTCCAGTTTGCCTTGACCATCCCAACTTCCTTTTTGTTTGTTTATTTGTTTTTTGTTTTTTGAGACAGGGTTTCTCTGTAGCTTTAGAGCCTGTCCTGGAACTAGCTCTTATAGACCAGGCTGACCTTGAACTCACAGAGATCTGCCTACCTCTGCCTCCCAAGTGCTCGGATTAAAGGCATGCACCACCAATGCCCAGCTCCAACTTCCTTTAGTTAAGTCTATTACTACAATTTTTTCCATTATTTGGGAAGGAAACAAAACCAATGGTGTGTTACTGGTTTCTGACCTCTCCAGCCTCAGCCGAGGTCTAAATATGAAATAAGCCATTAACCCACCACCAATGACATGGAACTCAGGAGAGCATTCCTCTCTAGAGGGGCAGAGCTGTCGTTTGTTCTCCTGAATTAGAGCATCTGGTTATCAGAAGGATGGCTGCTCCCTTCTGCCCACCTGAAGGTGGAACAAGAACATTTCACAGTTCAGTGAGCAATCCCATGTGGCAGGGAAGGCAGAGAAGACACCTGATGTCACCTCTGGCCTCTACACACATATACACATATGTGTTGTAGAATATTACTGTAAGGTGTGCTACTTTTGTTTATGCTCTGGAACATTTGTTTGATGATGCAAAGATGTGTTTGATTAAATAAAAGTCACCTGTGGTCCCGAGTCTACATCAGCAATGAGCTGACAGGAAGTTGTAGGGAGGATCCAGGTGGAGAAAGGTTTAGAAGGAGGGGCAAGAAAGAGCATAGGGGCTTCATGGGAGACACCAGGAGGTGAACTAGGTGAGCACTTGCTACTCAGCCTCTCTGGGGATCAGGATTCTATCTCAACCTTTGAATCTTGAGTTCCTTAGCGGGAAAGAGATTTAGAGAAGGTCTCTTAGTAGTTTTGGAAGACTTGGTGCCTGAGGGAACGGAATTTCTTCAGGCAGGGGTGTTTTGCAGCCTAGCCGCTGCTGGTAGCGGCAGAGTTGCAGTTGCTGACAGGAAAGCTGTAGTTTTAAAGGGAGATGATTAAAACAGAGGATGCTACATGTGTCCCCACACCTCTCCATCCATGTACACACGTGTAACCACAGACAGTCAAGCCTTTACTCATATAACACAGAGAGACACAGGGGCAAAGGTCAGTGAAGCACTCACCTAGTGCTTCCAGAGCCAAGTGCTGCACAAACGGCCCGCTGGACACTTGAGTTAACCAATATGGATTCTAGAAAGGAGCACAGTGTGATGGTTCCCGGTAGTGGACGAGTCTCCCGAGGCTGCTGCTCACATAGGGCAGCTTTCAATTACATCTACAGCAAATTTGCTGGCGCTCTAACTGTCCACAGAGTGAGACCCTTTCTTGGTTATCAGCAACCAGTTCTTAAATATGAGAGTTGTTATACTTCCATCAGCACAGGGGAACTTCATTAGCTAATTATTAAATGTGTTTAATGCGCACTCATGGAGACTTATTTACATGAGCGTAACCATTACTTCTGGCACGCAGAATGGAACACTCCTGGTTGGCTTAACTAAAAGCCCAAAACCTAGATTTTCCAAGTAACATTGTTGATACAGTGCATTAGGGAACCCTCTGCAACTAATTTAGAGCATATTGAAAGATCAGCAGACTGAACCTTCGGACCAACAAGGAATGAATGAGATCAAGCAATTCCATTTCTGTACCAAGCAGAGCTAAAAGCAGCACCGTGTTTGTCATCACTGTAGGTGTTGGCACCATGCAAACATTCTTAGTGCACAAAGGTAAGATGGTTTTGTCATCGATGGCAGGGGTCTTTCTTTCCCTGTGTATTTCAGGAGAGCCTTGAAGGAACAGGAACCCTACTGTAGAGATCCTAATAGGATCATAATTTCCTATTTAATCAAATAGCAAAGGCTTGACTCTGGCTTCCCAGAAAGTCAGAGTGAAGAGGCCCCTTGTATCTTCGTTCTTTGTGAGATGTTTTAGCTCGATACCAAACACAAGCATGTCCACAGAGGAGTGTCCGTCATTTCCCCTTGGGACAGGGAGCACTTCTCTAGGCTGTTACTCAATACTTTCTGGGAACTAAGACTGACAAGCATCGACTCAGACTTCACTGTTAGAATTAATGCATTTTGTTTCTGCTTGACAGCTGGGTTATGGATTAATTTGGGTTGAAGACTTCTAAGCCGTTAAGCCCTATCTTCAACTGAGAGATTTCCCTAAAAAAAACCTCTAAGATGTGCTTAAAGACAACATATATCTTGCTAATTACTGAACATTATCTCAATTACCTGAAAGCAGTTGCTAGCTGTTTGGAAAGTCGTGTAAAATATGGCCTGAATCTCATTAATTTACCATGAGCCTTTGAAGAAATATGTTAGTACATTAGAATAGTATGCCTGGTTTCCATAAATGTTGAAAATATTTTTACTGTGCTTTCCAGACCTTGACTTAACACCAACATTTTTTTAATTTTATGATTTAAAAAATGTATTATGGGTAGAAGACATGGCCTCTTTAGAGAGTAGAGAAAGCAGGCATATATAAACAGGAGGAGTGTCACCAGCATTTACACCCCTGTGTGTAACTGGTGATATGCTTGCTTTTGCTTTAACACTTTACTATAGGGTAGTAGGTAACTGTGCATATTCGTTGAAAATATGAAATGACTTCCATAGAAATACATTTTTACTGAAAATGTTGTTCTTGAAAGCCGGGCAGTGGTGGTGCAAGTCTTTAATCCCAGCACTTGGGAGGCAAAGACAGGTGGATCTCTGTGAGTTCAAGAACAGCCTGGTCTATAGACAGAGTTTCAGGACAGCCAAGGCTACACAGAGAAACCCTGTCTTGAAAAATCACACACACACACACACACACACACTCACACACACACACACACACAGAAGAAAATGTCACCCTTAGGGTCGTCTAACCATTCCATGTTCATGGTCTGTTAAGTTGCTTCTTCTTGTGTTTCTGGTCCCTCTGCCCCCCACCCACCACTGCTAATATTTGCCCATTACATGTATGGAACATATCCCCTAATTTAGCTCCTTTAAAATTTTATGGTTTTAGTGGTACCCACATTTAAATTTAAAGTAATTTGATATTTTATTTTATGGTTTCTTTCATCCTTTATTTTGTTCCATGCTATTATATGCTCATGTATTCTTTGATTTTACTATCAAAGAAAAGTAAGGCCAGCTCACGATCAGGCCCTGGGGTGCTGTGGGAGGGTCCTCCAGCAGAAGGGTGAGTCCTTCTCTCCCTGGCTCCAATTCTTGCCACTCCTGCATGCAGTCTATGGAGCTGATCAGACAACATTTGGTTCTTTACCTGCCCTTTGGAGACAGGCTTTGATCATACCAGCCTCTGTTTACTTTCCCTCGGGGAATTCCTGCTGTTTGTATCTTAAATTATCAACATGTATTTGAAAGTATTGGTAACATCACAAGTATTAGTCTTTTCACTGCCCTTAAATAAAATCTCGTGAACTTTTAGATAGATACACCTAAACCCTCTGATGGCTTCCAACTTGCTTCTCTCCTGTGATCTAGTTTCATTTACTATTGCTTTGTTATTTTCTTATGTTTAAGTCAACAGATATCAAGTCATCAACCCTCAGTTTGCTCCCATTTGAGACCTCAGTAAAACCAAAGTTTTCTAACTCTTGGCTGTTCCTACACAGCTGGAACCACACAGTTCCGACATCTTTCTAGCTGGCTTTCTTCAGACCTTTAGAGTTTTCCTATACAGATGCATCTTTGATAGGACTATAAAAGTTATCTATAGGGCTGGAGAGATGGCTCAGAGGTTAAGAGCATTGCCTGCTCTTCCAAAGGTCCTGAGTTCAATTCCCAGCAACCACATGGTGGCTCACAACCATCTGTAATAGGGTCTGGCGCCCTCTTCTGGCCTGCAGGTATGCACACAGACAGAATATTGTATACATAATAAACAAATAAATAAATATTTAAAAAAAGTTATCTATAACTGGTTCATGATCCATTAATTCCTATGACAGACTGGAGAAATCTGTAGTTTCCTCTTATTACACAAGACTGTGACAAACTTCTCATGTTTATGTGCTGATGTACACCTGACAGAGATAATATTCATGCTATTGTGTTTAAATTAAAAGTTTCAAAAAATTTTATGGATTGTTCCTCCAAAGTTTGTTCCAATCCACAGTCTTCTGCTAGACTTCCAACACAGCTTCTCTTATCCTGTTAGTATTATAGTTAATCAGTACTAAATATTTTACTATTTTTGAAAATAGCACCGGGCGGTGGTGGCATACGGCTTTAATCCCAGCACTTGGGAGGCAGAAGCAGGCAGATCTCTGTGAGTTCGAGACCAGCCTGGTCTACAAGAGCTAGTTCCAGGACAGGCTCCAAAACCACAGAGAAACCCTGTCTTGAAAAAGCAAAAAAAAAAAAAAAAGAGCACCTGTATCAATTTGTACTTTTAATTGTGTGATAATTATAAGAAGAATATCATACATGGTTACTAAATGTTTTATTATTTATCATTTCTACATTCATTGTCTATCTTTATTGCAGTGGTTCTCAGACTTTCTAATGCTGTGACCCCTCAATACAGTTCCTCATGCTATGGTGATCCCCAACCATGAAATGATTGTTGTTGCTACTCTATAACTATATATGTGACCCCTATGACACGGCCATTCCACTTCCCAAAGGGGTCACAACCCAGAGGTTGAGAGCTATCACTTTGTTGATACTTCGTCCTTCTGTTGCTTTTAAAGGTGTATTTTCATAAGACAGTTGTGTCTTGGTTGCGGAATTTCATACTTTCCGATTTTCTGTGATATAGCATGGTTTGTTCACATAAATGATAAACTCCTCGGGTCAAGGGCAACAAACTTTTCTGTGATCCTAGGGTCTCCATTTTATCTGGATAGGAGTGCTAGGCCCAAATCCTGCCCCGGGCCGGCCACCTCCTCTGAAGGGGCTGCAGCTCTTTAGCCCTGTGCTCAGTTCCAGAGACCCTCTGAACTTGACTAGTGGCAGTCTTTGGCATTCAGGCTTACAGGAGGTCACATTTCCTGGCCTGGATTTGGCTTCTAGGCCTGCCCCTGAGGGGTTGGACGATAGACCTTGAGTGTGTGGAGGATGCACCCACCCCTGGGACAGACCTTCCCTGTTGGACTCCTCTGTGCCCATGCTTCGGGGTTCCCTGACATTCCTGCTGCATCCCCCACACCCGCAGCCCATTTCGTCTCATTCCCCCTGCTAGTGCTCTTTGTGGGAACCCTGGGTAGGTCTTGGCTCCTGGAAATTGCTTCACATGGTAGTTCAAATAACTAAGCCAGACCACAAAGTGCATTGACAGGTGGTGAGAGGGGTTCCCCCCAAGGGTGTGGTAACTTCTCCCATTACCTCTGTTACCGCAGCTGAGCCTCCAGTCATCAGGAAGCCGAATGAACTGTCCATGGTGCCGTTCCTAGGTGGGTGAGCAGATACCTGGAAGGGCAATGGCTGCAGGGAGACTGTTTCAGAGTAGTCCACTGTGTGAGAACACACACACGCTGAACAAGGCCTGAGGACACATTTGTTGGAAGAGAAATAGAGTTGGAAGTAGAAGGCGTTCATAGTCGAATATATGCATGAAGGGTATTAAAATATTGTTAGCATAAGTTGTCTAAATTTTCAGTTACTGTGTAAGTCCTTATTTTGCAAGTTATACAGAGTTCATTTTATAATACTAGATGAGGTCAGGTGGTGTTAGCACTCGGAAGGCAGAGGCAGGTGGATTGCTGTGAGTTTGAGGTCGGACTTGTCTACACAGCAAGTTGCAGGACAGGATCCAAAGCTGCACAGTGAAACCCTTTCTCGAAAAACTAATAATGATGATAACAATAATAATAAATAGATGAAGCTAAAGACTATAATGAAAAAGATAAAAACGTTACTCGGGTGATTTAACTACTGTACTGATGCTTAATATGTATGTTATGTCGGTAAAGGCCAGGGATATTTTCCTTAAACTGAAATCCATTCCTACCCCCTGGACTTCCACCCTCCTGAAGTGCCAGGCCTGTGAAAGTCTACCAGGTGGCCCATGAAATGAAAGGATAAATGAAATAAAGATTTTCCTTCCTGCAGCTGATTTTCTAAACCCATTTCCCCCAGAGAGAGCCCTTCAGTTCCTGGCACTGTATTACTGGCGCGCTGATGTACACAGGTGCACACATCCAATCCCATGCCTGTAGGAAGGACACATTCCCACCCTACGGGCATGGCTTGGGTTTTGTTTCTTGTTTTTATTTTATTGCATCGTCTCATTACCTGCCAGTGGGAAGTCACAGAACCCTCTCAAAATAATGTCTCTGTGTTAAGAGGATTGCACAGCCTTGAATGGATAAGAAGACAGAGCGCTAGAAGGAAGCAAACAGTTTTAAAAATATAATGCACTAAAAGCTATTTTTGAGCAAATCCCCTCCTGAAATAATCTGACTTCAACTGCATGCATCCTTTTTCTCCCTTTCTTCTTTCAGCTCTGAGATAATGGCTTTTCACCTTGTTGACTTCCAGGTAGAGGCTGTCAGCTGTGATCAGGGTACCACACACACTTGGTAATTACCCTGCCAGACCAATATGGACTGGCTTGTGTCTTCATCATCCTGCAGACGGTGTGGCTGGAATGTCAGAAGGGTGGGCTCAGCGGTACATGTATGCCCAGCTCAGACCCGACATCCTCTACCAGGAAGAGATAGGGGAGGAAAGGAGGTGAGGCCAACATGGAACCCAATGATATTACCCTGTGATCTACTGCTAGAAGCTATGTTCCCAGGGATGCCTTTTATCCTTGCAACCCCGGGATCTATGATAGGACATATCCCTTCAACCAGTGTCTAGATGTGAGGAGCCTGCAGCCACAGTTAAGATTGCATTCCAGGTTACTCATGGCTTCCCTGTGCTACTTCTTTCTCCACAGCACAAGAGTTCCTCCTCGGGAAGCTCTGCTGCCTCCTCTCCATCTCCTCTCTGACCCACAGGGCTCTCTCTGCATTTGGTTCTTCATCCCCAGCTCTTGTTGGACTGTGGCTTCATTATCTGATGATAACTTTACTTTTAGTTTCTGTTTTGTTCAACTCTCTGAGGGTATTTCCACTCTGTCTCTTACCCCGTCCCTTCATCCAAAGCACAGCATTCCCGGAAGATGGCACCAATCCTCACAATGACAATGTGTGAAATCTGTGTTACCAATGATATCGTTTCTTTCAGTTACAGAGGTAATGAACTGCTCTGTGACTGAATTTGAAGTCTCTGCCTAAGAGGAAATCCACGCCTGGTAATCTAGTCAAAAACCCAAAGATGAGGAGGCTATTGGGTCCTTGGAGGGAACTTATTGCTGTTGCTTAGTGAAACTGACAGTGTTAAATTATTTTCTTTGTATTTATGTTTCCACTTGTAGACACAGGTATGCTCAGCCTTCATCTGTGAATTTTCTCTTCTCAGTGAACTACAGTGTAGGCAGAGACTTCTGGCTGCTCAAGGGGTCAAAAATCAGTAACGGTTGAGTGTTCAATCTTAACAAGACATTACATTATCCCTTGTAAAGCTCAGGGATGTTGTGGGATAGGGCCTGGAAGGAAATGTAAGACCCAGAAGACAGGAGAAGCGCTGTGAAATGCTATCTTCTGGGCATGGCATTACCATGGCAATCATGACCGCACAGCAGCGGCCGCTGCCTGCTATGGGCCTGCACATGTCTAGGCCTGAAAACACCCAGGCGTGACTGCAGGCAGGCTTGCTGGACCTGACGCCTCACTGTTACTGATGATTAGTGGATTTTGAAGGAGGAACTGTCATCATCTTGAATCAGGTACCCGCTGATGAACCAACCAGGCTTTTGTGGACAGCTCCAAGCCAACAGTTGTTCAGATGGCCCTGCTTGAGCTCAGTGAGTCACAGAAGAAGACGACGTGAGTGAGAGGATGGGAAGTGTAGGGAGAAGCGGCAGTAGAAAGAGGGAAATGGACAAGGCGGGAATGAAAACACGCTAAATGCACTCTATACATGTAGGAATTTGTCAAAGAACAAACTCAAAAAAAGTTAAAAATAGTCCTGTAGCGTGAATTCTAATTAGTCTTAATAATAAAAAAAAAACAGAGTTAAATATCAGGGTAAATGCTGAAAAATCAGAGAAGGGGCCATCCACTAGAGAGACTTCTTACCTCTACTGATCCTCAGACCAGATATATTGGGCAGATCCTGTCTCTACAAATTCTCAGACTGAATGTGCCGAGATCCTGTCTCCTCCCATCTCTTATATACCTTTCTCCAACTCCCAATTGCTGGTTTCAAAGATGTGAGCCACCACCACCGCCTGGCTCTGATTCTCTTTTAGACTGGTTCAAATCTCCTCCTGTAGCCCAGGGTGGCCTTGAACTCCTGATCTTCCAGGTTCCTCTTAAGTGCTGGGATTAAAGGTGTGTGACCACTGCCTGGCCACGATGTTAACTAGTTAACAAACTATTGGTGAGCTTGCCCTCTGATTTTTCAGACAAGCTTTATTTGTTAGAGCACAAACAAAATATCACCACATAATCCCAAAACTGGCTGACTCATAGCTCATAAGTCAATTTTCCTACAGGTTTCTTGACCAGGGTAGCCAGGAAATACACCAAAAATGTGTATGACTTTTCCAGTATTTGGGCTTTGAGATGGACAAGTGACAAGAGAATCATGGGGCAGAGAACCCAGAGAGAGAGGAAAAAGAAACAGATGTGTAGTTTTGCATTAGGTTTCCCCTTGACTTGCTGCTGCACAGTCTCACATCCATCGATACTGTTCCTTACCTTCTCCTGACATAAGCTTCATGCATTCTTGTAGCACAATTAACAAAAACCTGGAGACAGAAACTGGGGTCCAACCTGCAGGAGAGAAAAGCAAAACAGCCAGCCACTGGCTCTTACCTTTACCTTTGTTTGAAATGGTGATCCTATCCTCCAGGAATCTCAGGATGAGACTATGTCTGAGAGCTGTCTCCTCCCGTTTTATATTCCTCTCTAGTGCTGGGATTAAAGGTGTGCACCACTACCACCCAGTTTCTATGGCAAACTAGTGTGGCTGCCGGGATTAAAGGTGTGTGTCACCACTGCCTGGTCTGTAACCTGGTCAGTGAGGCTGTTTTACTCTCTGAGCTTCAGGCAGGCTTTATTTATTAAAATACAAATGAAACACCACTACGTATTCTCACAAGTTTCCTTCTCCCCACAGTGCCCATTGATTCTCTGAAGTTCTTTGTGGAAACCAATGGCTGTTTCACACACTTCAGACACAAAACTACTGACCTTGCCATATTTAGACAAGACCAAGGTACTTAGCCTCATCTAGAACATCCAAATGCAATGTAGTAAATTCAGCTACAGGAAATGACGGTGACATTTCCTGTCCTGGAAGGGACAGTGAGTGGTGAGCTGGGTGTGGCAACTATCCAGGAAGTCATCCCGCCTCAATGCATATCCTAGTGTCCCCCTCTTCCCATGGACAATGATGGAGAAACACAAGATGAATCATGTGATTTTTTGATCATCCCAGAGCTGGTGTTCATCAACAAATAATTCCATGATGGCAACATTCAACCTCTCAAGGCATGATGACATACATGATGACCCACATAATGACTAACATACATGATGACCTACATGATGACATGCATGGTGGCATACATGATGACTAACATACATGATGACCTACACAATGACATGCATGATGACCCACATGATGACTAACATACATGATGACCTACACGGTGACATGCATGATGACCCACATGATGACTGACATACATGATGACCTACACGATGACCCACATGATGACTAACATACATGATGACCTACACGATGACATGCATGATGACCCACATGATGACTAACATACATGATGACCTACACAATGACATGCATGATGACCCACATGATGACTAACATATATGATGACCTACATGATGACATGCATGATGACCCACATGATGACTGACATACATGATGACCTACACGATGACCCACATGATGACTAACATACATGATGACCTACACGATGACATGCATGATGACCCACATGATGACTAACATACATGATGACCTACACAATGACATGCGTGATGACCCACATGATGACTAACATACATGATGACCTACACAATGACATGCATGATGACCCACATGATGACTAACATATATGATGACCTACATGATGACATGCATGATGACCCACATGATGACTAACATATATGATGACCTACACGATGACATGCATGATGACCCACATGATGACTAACATAGATGATGACCTACATGATGACATGCATGGTGGCATACATGATGACTAACATAGATGATGACCTACACGATGACATGCATGGTGGCATACATGATGACTAACATACATGATGACCTACACGATGACATGCATGGTGGCATACATGATGACTAACATACATGATGACCTACACGATGACATGCATGGTGGCATACAACTGAAGTTGTACCCAGGGGCTCCATTAATTAAGGGCCAACTATGAATCAGAAAATCTCAAGTCTGACCCATTCTATTTTTCATGTCATCGTAGCTTCGTGTCTTAATAACTTCAGAAAAACTTCCTAAGATATGGGCTTGTGTGTGCCACTCAAGGAACAGTGAAAAGCTGTGAGTTTGGTGCAGAAAAAAACAAGTATACGTGTCTACAAACTAAGGACAGTTTGCCTCTAGAGAAACACAGTTGATTTTTAATCTATGGATGATGTTTACGACTTTCAGATGTTCTAGGTTCTCGGAGCCTTTCCCAAGTCAAGCTGTAAAGCTAGATGCGTCCCTCTAGAAAGAATCATTGCAGTCACTTAGTGTCCAAGGAGCACAGGCTGAGTGTAGGGTCTCTGCGTGACTGAAGGTCAGGTGAGGGAGTCACAGTGAGAAAAGCGTGCTCACTGGAATTACTCAGTGTTGGTAAACACAGCTGTTACACTGTCAGACCAATTGCTTGGTCTTTCAACCATCACACTTCTGTCAAGTTAACCACACCCTGTGAGGACAGAAGTAAGGGGAGTAATCCATGTGTGATTCAGGCACATGTTATCAAACACATGTGTATACACCCAAAGTATTATTTGTGGCACAGAATATTGAATGATAAAAACTTTAAAATGGAGTAAGCAAATAAACCATACATTTGGTCATATAAAAGACCCTTGGTGTCACCGAGGAGGGTGGCGGCTGGCTGTGGTCTTCAGAGACAGCAGCCACCGAAGGTCCATGTGGAACACATTCTTCCACGCTGTCTCTGCTTGCTCTCCTGGGGAAAGCTCCAGCGAGGAGTGAGCTTCACACCGCGTGTGGTTTGAAAAATGCTTTTATTGGACAGAAGATAAGAATAAGTTGGAAAAGAAAAACATTGGATCAAAAATGAGAGAATCCTTTGGGCTGAAGTTTAAGGACTCAAGAACTTATTACCTTCTTGCCTCTCTTTTTCTCCTGTACGTGAGCAGCAAGTGCTATGCTCAGCTGGACTTTGTCTCCTCTCTCTACTGAGGAAACTTCACGCCTGGCACCTCAAGCCAATGGCACATGGCTTCCCACTGGAGTCCCACCCGATGAGATCCACGCTGCAGATGCTCTCAGGCTGAGATCGAGGCATACATGGCTTCAATCCGTGCATGACCTGGCTTCACAGAATCAGTTCCCCATACAAGTTCATGCTCACTGTGTTGATATTGCTCCAATATGTTTTGACGTGTGTGTGTGTGTGTGTGTGTATGTGTGTGTAAAGTGATTGCATGAGTGAGTTATGTGCATGTGTGTGTTCACAAACTCACACATATCTTTCAAGTTTTTCAGCTTTAGCTAAGCACGTTTCCCACTGTCACACTTCTTTCACAGACAGCAGAAATTGCCAGAGATGGGACTCACTTGTTGATGGAGCTGCCTTCAACACAAGGCCCCGAGTTTGGTCCCCACCCCACACACACACTGTACATACGCACACACACCAACAACAACAACAAACCTAAACCTGGGCATGGTGTCACATGCTTGTAACTCTATTACTAAGGAAGCAGAAAGGAACACACCCATGATGTTCCTTGGCCAGTCAGTCTAGTCAAATTGGCCAGTGAGAGAAACTGTTTTAAAAACCAAAGTGTATGGATACCTAGGCTGTCCTCTGACATCTGCATACACTCACAGAAAACCATGCCAATTTATACACACGTCCACCCACATTTACATCATACAGGCACATGCATGCACACATTAACACACATTAATGTGCCTGCATATACAAATGTGTACAGACATATATATATGTCTGTGCACACCAGAAAGAGGAGGAGGAAGAAGACACGAAGGAGAAGGAAGCACCACTCAGCACTGTTGTTTAAATTGATTCAGACCTGGCATGGCAGCTTGTTCCTGCAGTCCCATCAACTGGGAGGTTGAAGCTGCACGCCAGCCTGGTCATTATAGCAAGACCCTATCTCAAAGGATTATAAATATACTTACAAATTAGGTTATAAATTAAAATATGTACAAAACCCATAGTTATGTAAATGAGTATAATTTTATCAGAACATGCAATAATATACACTAAACAGATGGTCAACCACAGATTAAAATTTAAAGTAAGAAAGTACTTCTACATCATTACATTCGGTAATAATGGTGAGTATATTTTAAAGGGATTTATTTAATTAATCTTCATAATTTGGTATCTAGGTAACAATAATTATTACCAATAATGGTACTGACCTAAATTAATTTTGTACCTTGAAAACAAAATCATGGCTTTCTGAAAGCAGTGCTTGTGTAGTTGGAGAAGTTAGACAATACAGAAAACTAGTTCCCTAGAGCAAGTAAGCTTTATTGTATTTTTTAATTTAAAAATTGCATTTGTTTATCTCTCTCGGAGAGAGAGAGAGAGAGAGAGAGAGAGAGAGAGAGAGAGAGACCATGTCACTTGTGTTCACATGTATGGAGGTCATAGGACTGCTTGCCTTGGTCAGTTCTCGCCTTCTACCAGGGGAGTTCTGGGCGTTGAACTCGGGTTTGTCAGGCTTGGCAGCAAGCATATCTACCCACTGAGCCATCTCACCAGCCCATACCTTATTGTTCAGAATCTCAAATGCCACTGAATTAGCTCTAATAGAATAAAATTACTTCAACTTTTTGCACCAACCTAAGCAAATAACAGAGCCATGACAGTTTAAAATGTATAAGCACTTACATTTGATCATTTTTTTTCTGGTCTCATTTGATCCTGTGATCCAGATTGGAAACTTAAGACAGATACCTTGTGGTCTGGAAAAGCAGTTTGTGGGATGAGAGACATTCATGCTAGGCTCATCTTCGCAGTGTTACATATGGTAGATCCGAGAAATGGAAGATTCCATGGAAACATGCCACGGTTGCTTGTCAGACCATGAGCTAGACCTGTGACATTTGCTAAGAATCAATAGTCCTGAGTCTAGCTATGCTGTCAGTTGGCAGCTTTGAATTCTGAAGGAAGAAGGAGAATAAGTAAGTTTCTTGCCTCACATACAGAATTTTAACGGAAACACAATTGTCAGCTGAAAAACATGGCTCCTTTATCATCCTTCTATTGTAGCTATGCTTTCAGATTCCATTCAAGTGTTTTGAAATATTAGACTCAGAGCTCCCCTTGCCCAGTCTGTAACTATTCACCAGAGACCATCATCATTCCAAATTCACTAGATAAGCTACTGCGTTCCCTGTAGCTCCCCTGACATTGAGTCAAAATGTACCTCTTCAGTTTCAAGCTGTCTTTTAGCATTGTGCCAGCGAAGCATCTCCAGTTGGCTTTGTTCACGTGCTAGCTCTGGGCTAAGCAGCTGTTCCTAAGTTGCAACCATTACCTGAGCAAAAGACCGTAGCACAACCTTGGAAACATTTCAGACATATTCTTTTATTTCATTATCAAGTTTTTTTTTCTTCTGGAACCCCGGGAGACCTAAGGACCAACTTTGCTAAGAACAAAGAGAGCGTTGATTGTGTTTCACCTGTAGCAGTGGCCTTGAGTTTTCAGCGAGGCAGTCCTTGTAGAAGAAAGGCGCTGCCAAGAGAACAAAGTAGCCCAGCCTGCATTTCCTCAAGTCCCTGGGACAAGTGCCTGGAAGCCCAGAAAGACCATCTCCACTTCTTTCCTTGCGACTCTGCCAGTGTTATCAGTTTAGTTCAGACATCTGCTTGGCACATGTTCAGGGCAGTAGTGGTTCCCAGTGGATGTCACCACTGTAGGGACTTCTGTCCACCGTGACCGGTCTGAAGGTGAACTGTTGCCCTGCTCAAGGGAGGGGAGCTCTGCTGCTGGAAGGTGAGAGTTCTCACAACTTGATAGAGGAAAGAATGTTCCAGAAGCAGTATCCCTTTATCCTTAGTCTCTTCTCATTCAGACCCCTATCCCATAAGTGTAGGAGTGTTCAGCAATGGTGGGTAAACTTGGGTTAATAGTTGCAAGTTCAGAGAATACTCGTCTGGATGGGGAGAGATGCTCCTGGGATCTGAGGACCTCATGAGCCATTACCTACCTCCTCCAGACTCCTCCCAGACAGTGATCGCCTGGATTATTGAGTTGAAGATGGTCAGGAATATTGTAGAATATTCTTTAACTAGGAAAGATGTGTTACATTTGCTTATGCTGCATCTGTTTAACAATGTAAGGATGTGTGTTTAATTATGTAAAGATGTGTTACATTTGTTTTGCCTTTCCTGCCTAAGGCACCTGATTGGTCTAATAAAGAACTGAATGGCCAATAGATAGACAGAAAAAGGATCAATGGGGCTGGTGAACAGAGAGAATAAGGAGGAAGAGAAATCTTGGAGAGAGGGAGAGAGAGACAGGAGGGGGAGGAAGAGAGGTGAGGAAGGGAGGAGAGGAGGATGGAAGGAGAGGAGAGGGGAGGGGAGGGAAGCGGAGGGGAGGGGAGGGGAGGAGATAAGAGGAGAGATAGGGACATGTCTGGGGCCAGCAGCTTCTAGCCAGCCAAGCACTGGAGGAAGCAGTGAAGTAAGACATATGGAAAGAAAGGTTAAAAAAAAATAAAGGTCTTGGACAAAAGGTAAATAAAGAGAAACAGGCAAGTTTAAGAGAACTTGCTGGAAATGAGCATAAGCTGTGCCAAGCATAGCTAACAAGTTTCCATGATTTGGGAGCTGTTTGGTAGCCCAAAATGAAAAAGTCTGCTACCCAGGAGTTTTCTTAGTTGAGGCTTAGATATCAGCATGTTTTTAGCATACCGTAAGGTGGGCCTGGGGACCCAGACCCAAGACTGCATTCAATTTCAAGCATGGTGAAAGGGAGCGTGTGAAAACCAGAAAATAGAGGCTGCAAACTGGACAGTGAGGAGAAAAAGTGAGAGAGAGGTCGGGGAGAGGGGGATGAAGCGAAGATGTATGCTCTGATCCCATGACTCCTTGGGAGGACGTAGATTCTGATGACGTCCAATGTGGTAGCCCCAGGATGAAGGGGTGACAGCATCAATATAGCGTTTGATGCAAAATCTCACAGAGCATGTGTGGTCCATGACACCAACTGTATTGGGCAGGAGAGCAAGGGGAAAGAGGGATTAACTGATACACACTGGCCTCACCACCAAAAATTTATCATTAACAGCATCCCAAATTCCCTTCAGGCCCCTGAATTGCAGAAAGCCCCTAAGACAGCTGAGGTGAGAGTTTGCCACTTTGTTCGGGTCTAACAGCGAGGCCCAGAAGCCCAGGCTGAGGTCTGTAGGGATTCCAGAAGTTGTGTTAGTTGGGAGTGGACCCTGATTAGCTTGACCATGCGATGACCACTCCATCAGCAGATGATGACCACAGTAGGGGCATCCCAGAGGAGGTTAGTAGGGTGAGCAGGTCTGACAGTGGAGGGGAGGGAATCATGGACTCCCTTTCTCATCCCTTCTAAATAACAACTGGGTGAAGCTTGTGAAAGTTAGGCAAATCCTGAAACTAGCTGGGGCTGCTGCCTGGGAGTGACAGCGTGGGTGGTTACAAAGGGGGCTGCTTGGCTCAGAATCAGCTGAAATGCTTACACTGGACAGACCTTTCACCTTCTGACCCAGGGAGGGCAGGCTTCACAAAAATCTCAAAGTATTTATGGGGACACAAAGAAGTCTGAGTGGCCGACCCGTGATCCACTGTGAGACTGAGAAGCCCAGTTACCAAGGGAAGTTTTTCCAGAAGGTTCCGTTGTACAGAGCGCATGTGGGGACCCTGGCTTCTGGTCTTCGGGGCTTACCCTATGATGCCACTCCTTGGAGTTGTGCATCACACTAATTTCCCCAAGTAAATAAGCATTTTAAAATCATCAAGTCTAGATTCCATATCTGCCCATTAATCACTTTAAAATTAGCTTATTTTAATTATCTTTGATCCCTATCTCTCAGTAACTATTACTTAATTGAAATTTATATCCCACCTATTTCCAAAATGGCTGGAAGTGCCATTATAATTTGGCTCTGTTTTAGATAGAACAATCAGAGTACTGTCATTAATCTGCTAACCCTTCCTGGGAACAGGAGGGGGTGTCAATCAACCAGTTAGTGAAAAACAGAGATTTCCAGATAGCTAAGAGGAAAAAAGGGGGTTTAGAGACTTGGACAATTTCCTGTGTATTGTGATATAAATAAAGAAGTAATAACAGAAGTAAAGTAATATTGTGGTTATCATACAGTCTGGTACGAGACCCCTTCACAAAGGTCTTTACTGAGAATTTATGATCCTAACCAATGACCAGAAGAACAGAAACAATTGCAATAAGCATCCTTTAAGAAGTCAACAGAAATACCAGACATCCCCAGGGTTTATTCATTTAGAAGCAGCCAGGTGAAAGGCAGGGTGGGGCAAGAACCCCGGCCTCGGGCTTGGGTTTCCATCTTCTGTGCTGAGTCTCTCTGGAGACCGCTCAGCTTTTCTACACACCCAGGGGGTCATCTTCCTCTAAAGAAATCTTGGTTCCTGGCTAAGTACAGAAATGACTTTACAAATTCCATCTTAGAGTTCATCCTGTTGCATTCCACACAAACACAGGCTGGTAGACCCCAGCGGTATGGACACAGTGCATCCAGGGAAAAAATACATTTGGACAGTCTAACCCAAAGGAAGGGCTCTGATGGGTGGTATGTGAGTCACTGGGCTAACTCACTCTTTTAGACACAGTCACTCCCCAGTGTCTAACACCCCACTCTATGGTCATTTACCCCTAAGTTGTCCTGTAATACTAAGGAAGTACGAAGAGCCGGCCGCTGTTTTAATGCAACATGCCAATGTGGTGACATTTTGTAAATCTTTCATCTGAAATAAGCATAATTGTAGCACATAGTTACAAAGTTGCAAAAGTAAATACTACCTCGGGATTTCTTCTCAATGTATGGAAGGTGGTGGAGCACTCACCGTACAGGAAGCACCTGCAAACAGTGCCCAAGGAGCGGCCTCAGCGCGCTACTGAAACCTGGCATTAAGTGGGTTGCGCCACTGTTAGGCACCTCACAGCCTAATGCCGAGTTTCTGTATTTCATTTCAGATACTTCAGTCATTAGCATCCTTACTCATTTTCTTTCTTTTTTTATCTATCAATTTTTTTTCCAGATAAGCCCTCCACTTGTTGGCTCCTGGAAAGAATTCATTTAGAAGTAAGAGTCTCAGTGGGGAGACAGGCCTTTTACCATGTGTTACTTAGTAGCCTGTAATGCAATAACAACTGTCTAGGTTTAGATGGTCTTTTTATGCCTCTAGCCTGCTGAGCATGAAAATGTCTTCAGCGTTCCCCAGTAACAGTGTAAACACTGTGTGTCTAGGGTGCAGTAACCGTATCTGGCCATTTGGAGCTAATTTAACCAAAGCAGTAGGCCACAGCAACCTTCTGATCATTGGCCCAGGCACCACCTGTATCAAATGTGAGAGAGTTGAGTGAACAGTCCCTCAGGTAGCCAGTGGACACGTGCTGGAGAGGGTGGATTCTGTCCTTTTAGGATACTGGGACTAGGTTTTCTTTAACTGGCTCTCTACAAAAACTTAAATACTATAAATCTGTGTGTTCAAATACTCTTTTGGTAGAAACCCAGTGTTGAGATGTCTTTACCCCCATTTGTGTAAAAGATAAGAGATGATGTGATAATCCTAAATACTAGTTATCCATGGCAATGTGTTTGTAAAAACACATTCTCATGAAATACGTTCCTTAAGCCTCCCAACTCCTAAAACATTGCTTGACAGTGATGTCTTATTGTTTAAGAATAAAGCCTGAATCAAGGCACTTAACACTCAGCTACTTGTGTTAAGAGAGGACAAAAAGTAGGGGTTAATGAGAATTCCCCCCCACACACAGAGTGACTTCAGGCAAGGAAGCAGATGTGAGAAAGAGTGTGAAGTAAGCACACAAACAAAGGCTCAGATGTGGGTCTAGAGGCAGGGATGAAATGGGGCTGATGACGGGAACTGAGCCTTCGCCTCTGCTCTGCATTCTGGGGGGCCTGAATCTAGAGGTACGAAGCATTAGAACTGGAGCAGACAATTGCAAGCAGGAGCAGGCGATGGGAGAAGGGAACACCTGAGCAAGAGGTAGAAGCTGGAGTCTAGCTCAGCAGTGCTCCAAGTGGCTGGGGTTTAGCATCCATCTGTGAGAGAATCCAGACTGTGGCCAGGTTCCATTTGGAAGGGAAGCGCCTAATTCTTTAGGTCTGAGGGGATGCAAAGGCAGCCTATGTTTTGATATTTAGTATGCTGGTAAAAGCGCCACATCCATCCATTCATCTATCCATCTGTCCATTCATCCATCCATCTTTCTGTCCGTCTGTCCATCTGTCCGTCTATCTCCCCATCCATCCATCTGTCCATCCATTCATCCACTCACTGTGTGTTTTGTAAATTATGATCACAGGGACATGGCATTGGACAGAGGAAACAAAACCCTTCTACCCCTGCTGAATTTACAATCTAATGGGGAAGGACATTGAAACTGAAATAAGACTTCTGTGTGCACACAGTCGACTTGGCATACTGCTAATAACGTGTCTCTCTCCTAAGAGAAATATCTTAAAGTAAACAGCACTTATTAACAAACAGAAAAACTCAGCACACTCTCAAAATACAGTTTAACTTGTATTATCTTTAGTTTTTACATTGGGTATAGAAGAGTTTTCTTCTTGATTTAAAAAGGTGGGTTAAATGTATTCATTTACTTAGCAGAGTATAATAAAAACATATTATAATAAACAAACCAGTTTATTACTTCAAACATAAATTAGCCAAAGCTTAGAGATTTTTACATGATTTTTCCAGAGATGCACAGTTGATATCACAGGCAGAACAAAATCCAGTACTTTAAGAAAGTTATTACCTGAGCACTGATGGGCTATTATCAGACAGTATGAAATAACAGTAGTGGTATGTTTGATTTATTTTCAAATTCAAAAATAAAGCCATGAATCAAACAGTGGGTAGTGGTTTAAAACCATAACCTATGTTATCTGAATGGAACGAGAAATGGAATTGGACAGAAATACCCTTGAACAATGTCATAGCTGCACTTGTCACAGAGAGAATTTCTTGTTTCTCTTCAAATACTGTCCTTTAATCTTAGAGAATGTCTAGATTGCTCCCTAATGGCTTTAAAGCCATTCACGTCTAAGAACCAATGTGAAGGGTGTGTCCTCTACCACCCCTTGCCAAAGCTCAGGTCCTGGTTCTCAGCAGGAGGCAGCACTGGGCTCCTAAGTGTCCACACTTTTAGATGAGTTACTTTGCTCATCACTGTGACAAAATAACCAATAGAAGCAGCTTAAGAGGAGAGGGTTGGTGTTGGCTCCCAGTTCAAAGGCAGAGTCTATCATGGCTGGTGGGCCCTGGTCACACTGCATCCAGTCGGGAAGCAGAGAGATGAATGGTGATGATCACTTCAACTCCAGGTCTCTGCTTTATTCTTCCCACAACCCCAGCTCAGGAAATGATACTGCCCCCTTCGATGAACTCATCTAGAAACGCTTTTTCAGTCATGCAGTTTTGTCTCCCAGGAGATTCTGGATCCTGGCAAACTGACAACCAATATTAACAGTCATAGAACCCTAACTTCGTTGGCGAGTTAACTCATTAGTCCCTTTATCTCCACCCCAACTCCTTCATCTCCCTCTCTCCACTTCCACCCACCCCACCTCCACCCACCTCCCACTTCCACCCTCTCACCTCCACCTTCATCCACCCCCACCTCCACCCACCTCCCACTTCCACCCTCCCACCTCCACCCACCGCCCACCTCCATTCACCCCCCACTTCCACTCATCTGTCATCAAGTGAGTTGTTTCACCTGTTCTTGGTATTTGACCATGCACAGAGCTAAGTGTCCATGAGCTGTGATCACTGAAGCCACGCCTCCAAATCCATCTTCCCCTTAAGATGTCTCAGCTATTTTTCGCCTCATAACAAAGAAAATAGTCTGTTTAAATAAAAATGTAAATGTTAGCTGAGCATACAAAACATGTTTCGCGGTGATAATTAATCTGTTGGCAGGCCATCCATTCTTTATTATATATATTTTAGAGGTGTATTTGCCAAAGAGAAACATACATGAGCAGGCAGGGAAGAGCTGTGCTCATCTTACCTGTATCCCTGGGTCGGTTGGCAGGTGTCCACCTCTGCCCTCGGTGAGGCTTACTGACCTGTCTTTTATTTAGTCAATGAGGATACTGTGGACATTGGGAGGAGTATGACAGCACCCTTGTTGACTGAGCTAATCCAACTGAATCTGAACTAGGAACTAAGAGAAGGGTTACTTAAGTAAAACTCGCTGTGTACAAACCTGTCACGCAGTGTGATAACTTAGTTCTCAGTCAATGAGGTGGGGTGCACGGTGCGTGAAGTCTGATCAGGGGGTAAGGGTGGAGTCCGTGCGGACAGGACCTTGTCTTCAGCCTGGCAACCCAGAGCTTCCACGTGCAGGAATACACGTGTTGGACACAGCCTGCTAGAGAACTGCTTTCTCATTTGCGGAACCAGCAGCAACATGAAAATGCAAGGCGCCTCTTTGAAAATAATTAGGAATTCAAGGTGATGCTAACAGAGCCTTGCACCAAGAACAGGAGTCGGAGGACCCCAGAGAGCCTGGCTGCTGCTCCTCCCTAGCAAGATAGAAGGCTGCCCTCTAGTGTTGCAGGGACGGCGAAGTTTTCAATCCTGCTTTCTTTTCCCCCAGGTCCTCTTAGAGCCTCCATCGTTGATTTCCTTGTGCGCTTGGTCACAAATTGATGCAGGGTACATTTATGGGCAAGCTCCCTTGCTCCTCACGCCTGGCTACTGTGCAGCAGTCTTGATACCTGATGGCGTGGGAATGAGCTAGAGGACTCCTCGGGGTCCCTTTAGTGTCACAAGCCTATATTTCATGTCTTGGCTTTCTACTCAAGGTTATTTTTCATTTTGTTTCGTGCTGCTTAGGGGTTATTTTTCCTCTGCTTTTTGTCTCCCTTACAAAATAAAACCCGTCGTGAACTTTGAAAAGATTCTTGGTTCCATGTATCCCCAAACACGGATAGAATAATAATCATTTTTTGATAGTTCACTTTTTTTTAGCATTGCATATAAAACACTGACAGAGGCTCTCATAAACAAGTGAGCACCCCAAACAAAACAAAAACAATGAACCCTGACGAAATCGCGGAGGAGGCTGACGCAGCCTCGGTTTTTATGGGGCACCCTTTCTAAGGCCTTGGTCTGTGTCGACTCCACTGAAGTTGAGAGGAGAAAAGAGGAGGAATGCTGGCTTTTATTTCTGGTTTTTCTGCACAGCTCTGTCTTTCTAGAGATGCTGCAAACCCCTCCAAGGGTCTCAGAATGGCAAGACTTTTTTTTTTTTCCTCCTCTGGGCATTCAGTGCAAGCCTGGTAGGTGCAAAAAAACTTGTTCAACTAAATGGTTTTTTTTTTTTTTTGGTTTTTTGAGACAGAATGTAGGTAACTAAACATTTCCTAAAGGCCCACGCAGAACCTTTCCAATTAAAATTTGCCTTTATTTTATTTTTACAAAATATTTTGAGATTATTTTAACAAAATCTCCTGAGCATATATGTCCTGGACAGTGGATATTAAGATGCCTTTTGCTGCTAGAGAAGAGAAAGGATCTAAGCATTTGCTGTTCCCTCATAAGTCTTACAGCCCCCCACCCCCTATCCTTAGATCCCAGATTATCTTTTCTTCCTCCTTGTGTGGGTGAAGGAGGATGCTTCTTACTGCTCGCGCTGAGGAAGTGTGAGCTGCAGAGGAGATGAGGAGCAGCGTGTTGCTAGCAGGGAGGACTGGAAATGCACAGTTCTGCACAACCCAGACAATCCTGCACTGGGATGGTTTGCGGCGTCTCCATGTAGAATCTGCACAGACCACTCGGCAGTGTTTCCTGCAAGGGGATGGGCCCTGGTTATTGGGTTCTAGGCATTGGTGCTATTCGCTGCTGTAGCTTGCTTTCAGAATCTCTAAACACCTGTAAAACCTGAGAATACAGTGTGCATGCTTCCTGGTTCAAAAGAAAAGGCCCAATCAGTCAGAGGGTTTGGGCCTGCAGGAGAGGCTGAGGCTGGGTCATGGGTGAGCTTTTGTTTAGCAGATCAGGGAGGCTCTGCAAACAAGTCTGCTTCCACTGTTAGGGCTCCCTTAGAGGCAGTGAAAACGAACTACCAGGGGAGAGAGGAGAGGTCTTCTTTGGCCACTGCTTCCTCCTTTTCTCTTCAGGACACCAGTGACAGAAAAAGCACAGGACTGAGTGAGGAGGATGGCAGGAAGTCCTTCCCAGGACTCCATGTCCTGGACTTAACTCTACTGTCTCATTTACCCCATCCTTGCTCTCTGCAGAGGTTCCTACAGCTGTGTCTTCACCCTCTGCATCCAGCTGTCATGGACTGTTGTCAAAAATAAAATCGCTGCGAATCCCTGCGTCTGAGTGTCCACGCAGTGCCCATGTCCAGCGCTGGCGAGTCTCCTAATTCAGCTCCCCTGCCCATGCTGGTTTGCAGCTCATGTTGGCAGGCCACAGCCAGAGGAGATGCAGGGGTCTCAGGCAATATAGTCCTGGGGCTGACCACCTACTGAGACAGGGGAATGTCTGGCTATTGATGCATTTTTGTGTTTTGGAATCCTTAGAAAGTGGCTTGGGGGAAATGGGTTATGAGCATCTTTGAATCGAAGGAACCCTCTAGAAGCAGTCCTTCAAAGAGCAGTGATTAGATCTTGCATCAAGAAACTAGAGAGACCTCTCTTGGGTATATTCCCAAGAGTGGTATTGCTGGGTCCAGGGGTAAGTTGATCCCGAATTTCCTGAGAAACCGCCATACTGCTTTCCAAAGTGGTTGCACAAGTTTGCATTCCCACCAGCAATGGATGAGTGTACCCCTTTCTCCACAACCTCTCCAACAAAGGCTATCATTGGACTACTGAGAACTCAAGAACAATGGCAATGGGTTTCGGATCCTACTGCACGCACTGGCTTTGCGGGAGCCTAGGCAGTTTGGATGCTCAACTTACTAGACCTGGATGGAGTGGGGGTTCCTTGGACTTCCCACAGGACAGGGAACCCTGATTGCTTTTCGGGCTGGGGGGGACTTAATTGGGGGAGGGAGAGGGAAATGGGAGGCGGTGGCGGGGAAGAGACAGAAATCTTTAATAAGTAAATAAATTTAAAAAAAACTTAAAAAAAAAAGAAACTAGAGAGAGCAACAGTTGTGGGAAGTCGCAGGCACAAGGAGGCCGACAACATGGCTTCCCCAGATGCCTGCAGAGCCTGCCCACAGATCTAACTGGGTTTCCCGTGCCTCGGGCATATGGCCCCACAAAGTAGCAAGAGGCATGGAGTGACTGAATTCCAGGCCAAGCTTGCCTATACTGAGGCCCGCTCCTGCTCCTTCCTACAACGTCCGTGTCATCCCTGCTATACCACAGGGGTTATGGGGGAACCTGTGATACCCAGCACCAAGGTCCATGGGAAACTTCCAAAGTGTGAAGAGCGAAGGGCAGAGCACCGGTGAGGCCACCTACCTGAGGACCTCAAGGTGTTACTGAGTTCTTGGGGGATGTTCTTTCAAGAGGACCCCCACAAGTCCCTGCAGGGACCTAACCCCTGCTTTGCAAGGTACTGCAGAGAAAGAGAAAACTTGAAGCCACAGCTTGCTAAGTAGAGGCACTAAAGAGAGGGGGTGGTCAGGCATTCTAGACCCCTCTCTATTGGTGCGTGGCAGCTTCCTTCCTGGCTGCCCTGTGAGATCAGGGAGAGGCAGTGGGGACTCTGGAGGTCGAGGGTAGCCCCAGGCAGTGCTCTGCTATAGTGGAGAGCAGGGCTGGAGCCCCACTCTGCCGGACTGAGGTCCAAAAAGGGTGAGGATGAGGTCCAAAAAGGGTGAGGAGGGGGCTCCCCACTGTGTGGCCTGTGACGGGGCTGAGGGGAGAAGGACGCCGCTGTGCGCAGCTTTCCTCAGAGCCCGGGGCCTGGCCGTCGGGGGGGCTGGTGGTGGGCGCGGGCCGGCGCCGCCCCTGCGCGGAGGCCCGTGCGCCGCGCGCGGGGTGGGGCGAGGCGGGCCGAGGGGCCGGGTGGCTCCCGCCCTCGCGCGCGGTGGTGGCGGCAGCGGCGGCGCCCGGGAGCTGCCCTGAGGCCGCCCCCGGCCCCCGCCCGCGCGTCAGCGCGCCCAGTCCGGGGCTCCGAGCTCCGCCCGCTCCCGAGGCCCCTGCGCACAGCTCCGGGCGGGCGGGCGGGCAGCCGGCGGGTCGCGGCGGCGCGGGGGCGGCGGGCGGTAGGCGACCGCAGAGCGGCGCTGCCCGGGCTGGGCGCGCACGGCGGGCGCTCAGCTAGCCGCCCCGATGTGGCAGGAGGCGATGCGGCGGCGCCGCTACCTGCGGGACCGCGCCGAGGCGGCGGCGGCGGCAGCGGCGGGCGGCGGCGAGGGGCTGCAGCGGTCCCGGGACTGGCTCTATGAGTCCTACTACTGCATGAGCCAGCAGCACCCGCTCATCGTCTTCCTGCTGCTCATCGTCATGGGCGCCTGCCTCGCCCTGCTAGCCGTCTTCTTCGCGCTCGGGCTGGTGAGTGGCCTCCCTGTGGCTCCGCGGGGACCTCGTTGGTGACCGTGTCCCGCCCCGGGCTGCAGTTCAGCGGCGTCGTGCCGGAGGCCGGCGTGGCTCGGGCGAGGGCTGTGGGCAGAGGAAAAGTTTCCTTGGAAGGCTTTGCCCAAAATAAAGTTGCCAGGGCGTACTCCAGGTGAATGGGGCAGGGCGCGTGGGTTCAGCATCTCCGTGCCCGGTGGCCAACTCTGCGCGTTCTCCGGGCGCCGCTGCCCGCAGCAGAGGCGATCCTCAGCCTTTCTTGGCGCGCCTGCTGCCTCCCATCCCGGTCCGTGGAACGGCCCCTGCTCTCTTTGAGTTGGGTCTGGGCATTATTTAACTCTTAAAATAAGCTGCCTTAGGAAAGCGGTTCACGGCAGCGAAAATGAAAAGCAGATAATGTCCTTTTTTGCTTTTGAGTCTGCCCGTGCTTAGCCCTGCAGAGAGAAAGTGATGGAGTGTTGAACAGATGCCCATGGTTCATTACCAGAGACTACAAGTGAGCTAAAATTTGGAGGGTCCCTACCTCCTTTTTCCTTTCCAGAGAAAGGCACAACTGGCTCATGCTTCCCTGAAGATGGTTAAAGCGTCTTTTCATCACGGGGGGGGGGGGGGGACTGATGTCAATTTTTTTTTCCTGGTTCATAATTTTCAGTCAGGAATCTTGGGCTGACTCTTTTGAGCCCTGAGAAGAAATCTGTCAATGGAGGTAACTTCCTCTTACCGCTTCTCTTCAGTGTGGTTCAAACTTCCCCCCCTGCCCATGATTTGTGCCTGCAGATTGTGTAGGAGGCCTGGATAGCCCCGCGAGTTGTGTGGTCAGTGGTTGATCAGGGGCCGTCTCCACTGAACGCTATTTCCCGAGCTCGGGGTGCAAGTCCGTGCCTGTGTTCATCCGTCTCCCTGAGCAAGACTAGCAGATTCAGCTCATGCTGCCTCAAGGGCACAGAAACTCTGTTAGGTCTTTGGCAATTTGTTTTAGACAACCTGAGCCATATGGTGTTCACATTATGAGTCGAGAGAAAAGTTTCCATCGTGGCTCAATCTTTTCAGTGCCCCCCACCCACCTGTGTGGGTCCTGTTTTCTGATTAAGTTCAGTGAGGTAAAGAGAGAAAATCCAACGTGGCAGGCCATGACGTCACTGGTCCTCTCCTGCAGCAGGCAAGGCAGGGAGCCCCTTTGATCCTGGCAGCCTAGGTGTGGGGGGAGGCAGCCCCCAGCCCTGCCAGGTAACTGGAATTTGTTTCTTGTCGCTACTTACAAGACCAAAAAGAATTTAAGAGAGATTTGGGAGTGGGGCGGGCGGGCTCGCTGGCCCAGAGTCTCGAAAGACCTCCCTCATTCTCAGGCTGCTGCTGGCTGCAGGAAAATGCCACAGTTGTCCTTCGGAAACCTGTGTGGAAACCTGCGTGTTCTTCCTCCGTGTTTCTGTTTGTGGGTCTCCTGAACCTGTAATTCAAATCCTCCTGGCTGGTTCCTTCCTAAGTGGGGAGGAGCAGGTGATGGCCTATTTATAGTGCCGTTAGTCTAGGGAAACATGTGTGAAGTTCTTGTTCCCCAGGCACACGACTTTGTTTTCCATGCTAGAATGGTCCAACTTAACCCTCCTTGAATTAGGTGTGAGAAATTCACGGGGGAAAGACTCGAGGCTTGCTTCTCTTAGTGGCCTTTGGAGAGTTCCTTTTATGCTCTATTTTGCTTCATTTAAATGTTGGAATGCTGTCTTTTTAAAAAGTCTTTGAAACTTCCCTAGACATATATGATGTATTTAATCATACTGACCCCCTTACACTCCCACCTCTTCTGGGTTTATCTCCCTCCCTCCTTCAAATCTTTTTAAGAAATAACCCTGAGTTCTTAATGCTGCCCATATGTGCATGTCTGTGGGGTTACCCACCAGTGCAGGGAAGCCTGACAGTGGCCACCCCTCAAAGAAAAGCAACTCTGCTTCTTGTAGTAGCCATCAGCTGCCAGTAGCCCCTCAGCTAGAGGCAGAATCTCATGCTGTCTTAAAGGGCATTGTTACTTTTCCTTAATATGCCAATGGTGTCCACGCTTGTCTTCATTCATTTATAACATTTTAACCAGAGTGGATGTTTTCCAGATCTTGGTTGTGACCCAGGCCAAGGTCCACATATGACATGAAATGGATTCTGTTTCCCAGTGTCCCCGGCTGGCTTCAGGCCTACTATGTAATTTTTAGTGTAAACTGCAGGCATGTTCCAGGGAGAATGCCTGGATCTGGTCCCAAGTTTACCTTCAGGTGGGGACTCTGTCTCTGGGATTCACTGAAAGGAGAAATGCCCAAGAGATGTGGGCACTGTCCTTCAAAACCACATCAGAGGAAGACAGACTCTGAGAAACCCAAATTCACAAAGACTTATTTCTACTTTGCTTTTAGAGAAATCGTAGCCAGCATCTCCACTTTCAAAAAGGAAATTACCCATCCAGATACTCAAAGGCAGTTAAGGTAGGAACGGCGCAGATACAATAGGGTTGGGTTGGAGCCACTTTTCCCGAGGTAGAGATGAGTTCTTGTCTGAGACTGAGCAGACCATGACCTCTGGGAGGTCCACCTCGGGGATGGGACTGCCATTGCAGCTTTGGGTCTGCCGTCTCTCTGCCTTGGCACACTCTTTGGAATAGCTGAAACAGTGAAACAGATCTAGATTTAGCTGCCTGAAATTTTGGATACTTTCCTTCATTTCCATACATCTGCCTGGTTTTGATTTCCGTTAGTCCTTCATGAGTTCTTACAGTAACAAATGGGTGGGTGGGAGCGTTCTTAAACACAGCTCCTGTCTCCTAGTCTATGTGGGTCACCCAGTCATACCAGGAGAACCGAAGTGCATAGACAGCTTTTTGCTATTTGCCATTGCCTTAATGTACATTGGTTTTGAATTTCCATTCAGAAGGATAAAGAGGGACTGGGGATGTACTCAGTGGGTAGCGCCACATAGAATCATCGTGGTGTTACCTTTCTGGAATCCAGCACAGTAGACAGAAGGAAGAGTATCAGGAAATGCAAGGTCATTCTCACTCCTTTGTGAGGTCCAGTCTAGTCTGGGCTACAAGAAACCTTGTATCGAGGTATGAATGGAAATAAATAAGAAGGGGAAAATGGCAACCCGTGCCTTGGTTCAGTTTTATCCTAATTGATACTGTTAACATTTTATGTCACTTAATTTTCATCTAAGCTCTGTCTATGTTTCTGCCACACTGACCACAGTGTTAAACAGACCTTTGCTGTATTTTTCATTAGCTTGGAAAAACAAATGCTAGCTTGAAACTTAACAGCCTTATATAATTGATTGTTTTCTATCTAAAAGGCTAAAACAAGACTGATGTCACACTTGCTAGTAACTATCCCGAGATGGGATAGTTTGTATTTCCACTTTCTATTGATACGGTAAACACTTTTTCTTTGCTCGCTATGGAAAGTTTCAATAAAAAGCTGATTTATGATTTTTTTTTTCTGCATTGGTTTGCTGAGTGCCTATCAAGTACCTCATGGATGGTTGTCAGGGCGACCCTGAAACAGAAAGCTTAGAACTAATGAGAGCAAACTAAGTTGTAAAGATTATCATGTCACTTTGAGCTTTAGAGTTGGCTCTCATTACTGAATGTATGAAAACCTCCTTTCAGAACAAAATCTTCTCATTTATTATGTCTGAGATCTGCCAGCTTTCCTCAAAAAATTTCCTTCATTGTTAGAAAAGATTGACATAGCTTTTGCTTGTCAAAGTACCAGGTGCCTCTGACCATGTTTGTTTTGATTAAAATTTATGATTAGGAGTAGTCAATATTTGAATGGAAAAGTTATAGTCCCATAAATTGAAAGCAGTCAGATGTTTTAATAAAGTAGGTTGTGTAGCATGTCCTGAAGTAAGAACATGTACATTTATTAACTATACATATGTAGCATGTGCAGCTGAGCATATGGCCCACTGACCTTATTGCGCTGTGGTGAGCTAGCTTTGAGAAGCAGTAAACCCTAGGTTTTCCCCACTTCAGGAAAATTTATCAGACAGAGTCTTTCATCTGCCTACAGCAAAGCATGTCCGTCTTTCAGAACGAACAGGCACAAGCATCTGTGTGGGGAACACATCTTGATGGGTCCATTCTTTCAGCACCTGCCGCAGGTGGAAGGCTCACTCACTAATGAGAAGGGCTGGAGTCTGGGAGGACAGACAGAAATGCCCCACCTCTCTAAAGAACAGGAGTTTCAGTGTGTGCTTTTTGTAGTTCCAGAATTCTAGAAGCATGGAACGGAGCATTTCTCGTAAGCACCAGAGCAAAGGTGACTAAGGAGCCATCTTTTCAGGCCTTTCTAGGCACCGAAGTGATGATTCCTTTGCAGGTGTTGGTAATTTGCAGCCAGCCAGTCACTAAGTCATTTCAGTTACATTTTACCCGTGGCCAAAGAAAAACTCTTAATTTTGTGCAGGAATGTGGTCGCAATATAAAGAACTATGCAGGCTCAAATTGAAATTAGAAGCATCCCATGGATATTGCCTTTTGGATTTAAAGATGACAGTAGAGAAATACGCTTGGCTGTACAACCTAACCATCTCAGTGCTTAAGAGGCAGGTGCAGGAGGACCAGAGTTCAAGGTCATGCTCAGATACGTTTTGAAGTTCGAAGCCAGCCTGAGCTACAAAAGTACATGTCTGGGATGTAGGAGGAAAAGCATGACATTCATGTAAAATGGTTAAGAGCATCTCTCTGTCTTGGAATTTTGATTTCCTTCCTTTCTGTGTTCCGATGTCTGTGACCTGAGATGGACTATTTACCACATTATGGTTCCCTTGTCCGTCAGATGAAATTGGGCCTGCCTTAGAAGGAGATGATCCAAATGGCCCGCAGGCAGCTGGGGGATTGTTTGACAACACAAGATCCCCTGGAGATGCATTTTTGTTGTCCTGTTGACCAACTGGTAGTTGACTTGAGAGGACTTATTCAACACGGGAGCAAACTGGTGCCCGAGGGCTAAATGAACTTCTAAGTCATGTAGTGCAGAGATGGGGGTCAGATCCCAGGGCACTTGGCTTTCCCCAAGCGATGCTGTGGGAGAGCATTGCAGGTCTGGAATTTCCATCCCTGACTTTCATAGTTCCCTGGTAGACACCCCTCCTGCGGTGAACAGTCTCAGACTTGACTGTAATGGCTGCATCTTCTTCCCCTCTTTCGGTGATGAACGGTGACAGAGATGCTTCCTCCTAACTTATTCCTTGGGTTGGTGGCCTAAATTATTTTCAGTACACTAACTCCTCCTAGGATTTGCCCCATTGCGCAGAGAATCCACCCATGACGTTCCGGTTGTCTGAGGATGTCCTGGCATAGCGGAATGGACCGTGAGAGCCATTCCTTTGAGCTGTGGTTTGTTACTGGTATTTTGAAGCCATGGACTCTATTGAAAAATAACAACAGAGCTGAGATATTGTTCAGTTAACAGCGTCGGGTGGTGGTCTTCGTGACAGTCATATGTTTGACTTGTAACTGGTTTTGGCAGGTGTTCAGGCAGAATCTAGTAGAATCTTGGTCTATTAGAAAGATTGTTGGCATCGAGGCAGTCACTTAACTTGCCCTATTTCTTATCTCACTGAATACTTCCTGAGCACCTGCTGAGGCTGCCACTGTATTGGCATCATCCCCAATGGTGCACCCCAAGTATCTCATGTCAACACACTGAACCCATCTCATCAGTTACTCTTTACTTCTGGGGGTAGCTGGTCCCTCTGGGCTCCTCAACCAAGAATGCCTGTCTAACTCTCGTTCCCACTTCTTCCTCTGTTGTGTGTTTGCATTCAAGTTCCTGGAGAATCCAGCCCTTGCTGAACACCTCACCTTTATTGATTTTTGCTTCTGATGATTGAAATGCTCGTGAATTGTACCAAGCAGTTTAACCCTCACATTGCCGGGGAAGCTCAGATAGGTCTATCTATAGGCAGTGTTTTCTCTCCACTCATTGTGAGCTCTATGGAGAAGGAAGTCACTGTCCTCTGTGTCTGACACAGCGCTGAGTGGGCAACAGCCTCCCCACAGCTGCGTTTCCCACCTGTGGCCACCGGTGGAAAGCAAAGCCTTGCTGGTCCACCTGCATCCGGCCCTCGGTGTCAGTAGATAACCCTTTCCAGTTAAACCGTCTGTTCGTTCCTCCATTACTTCTGTAAAGTAAAATGAATAAATCCCCTGAGTAGGTAGGACAGGACAAGACATAAATATGCCTAAAGCAAATGTGTCCTTGTCAGTATTGTTTCTATACCACAGGAGGAGCTCCTTGTCAAATGCTTGTGTTCGCGGACGTATTTCAGGATGAATACTGGAATTTTTAAATGCTAGATGTTGAAGAAGGACGCTAAAAAAGAAATCCCACACTAGCTCAGAATTGAGTGTAATAAAAAGTTATTTATTTAGGGGTAGACTCACAGATCACAATCCTCTACTGGAACGGGGAACAGCAACCAAAACCCACAGACAGAAAAGAGACTGGATGCATGCTTTACATCAGCATAAATAGTATAAGGGACCATGCCCCAGAGGGTGGGTAACTTAAAGGCTGCTGGCGGTAGGAATTTGTAGAGTAGGATGTGAAAGGCCAGGGATATGCTTCCATTTATATGATAAATGTACATATAGCTGATTTTTTAAGGAGGAAGTGTGGATACTTTAATGACAAGTCACATTTTGACAAAAGTTTAGCCTTCCCCAGCACAGAAATTCTTCTGAACTTGACATTCCTATCATCTTCTATACTTCTCAGTGCTTACCTTTGAGCAATTTAAAATAAAATTACCAAGAGTAATAAAGGAATGTTTACCCTGTGATAACACGGTATTAGACTAAGAAATATACACACATACCTGGTTGGCAAATCCCAGGTGCACTTGGGAGAGAGAGAAGCATTAGTGAGTCACCTCATGTGTTTGTTTCCTTTGACAAAATTAGTCTTGTGCTAAATCAATGCCCCCTTTGTGTAAGGGCACAACAAAAGCCCACAGAAGGTACGGGAGGCCAGGAGGAGAAGTGCTTTGGAGCGGCCTCATTGGCATGTTACAAAAATTACCTTTTGTGCTTTTCTACCTCCCTACCCTTTTATTCCCCTAACTTTTTCTTTGGTCCACTCTTTTCTTTCCATACCCAGAATCTGGTGAGGATGGTGGACACAGGAACAAATGTCAGGAACATGGAAAACCACTATGAGATGACTGAGCAGCTAGGTCCAGCCCAGAACTCTAGGGTGAACTGTGCTGAAGGAGAAGGAAGGTGCACGGGAGAGAAAGAAAAGACAGGATGCATACACACATACATGCATGCACATATGCATGCACACAAACTTACACATACACATACATACACACAGAGAGAGAAAGAGAGAGAGAGAGAGAAAGATTGATCATAGTCTTGATCATTAGAGAGTCTTAAGACAAACTCTGTTTCAACCCAGTCAAAAAGCTAGTGATTAAAATCATAGGGACATTGAGATATATGGAGTGAACACTGTCTTAGAGTTGAAACACGCAGGAATACAGACACAAAGATCCTTTGTTTGTTTTATTTTTTGTTGTTGAGACAGGCTCTTACCATGAAGCTCTGGGGGTCCTAACAGTGTAGACCTGTAGACCAGGCTGGATTTGAACTCACAGAGATCTGCCTGCTTCTGCCTCCCAAAGGCTCTTGTAAAGAAGTTAGTGGGCAAGCATGGATGAAGCTTTCTGTTTACACCCTTCACTGTTTTTCATTCCTGTCAGGGCTTGATGTCGCAGCTACAAGATCGGGCTCAAAGGCACCAGAGACCTGATTGTCATGTATGGCACATGTATGCTAATGTGTACAGTGTGTGTTTTAGTTTCCTGTGTTATTTTAAAAGAATAAGGTGCAGCATTTAAGATCCCAAGATAATAGTTTCCTGTAAACATTTAAAATGAAAGAAAATTTTAGGCTGGTCTGTTAGTAGAACCATTAAGAGCTACGGAAACCACGAACTCACTGATATGATCAGCTGAGTACCGATGGCATGGATGATGGGATGTGGACCTAGCCCAGCCACAGGATGAGCCTCACGGTTAATCAGTCCCCATGATAGGCAGCAGTTAATTCAGACATAACCGCCGTGTACTTTGGAATTGGGAGTAGGTGCAGAGTGGGATTAATCATTCGATTAGCTTGATTAATCTTCCCTTCCTGAGCACAGTCCTCCTTGATTTACATCTGGATTACTGGCTTACTCATATGAAAATAAACAGCCACTAATCCAGGATGGGCTGCATCTGCCCAGCGATTTATTTCTGTGTGTGTGCTCCATCTCATTCCCCATCTCCCTCCAAGTGTAAGCGTCACGTGGAATTGTACTTGTCTTCTTTAAGCTTCCATTTTTGTCCACTTTATCACGTACACGTACGTACATACACATTGTGCATTTACAGCCAGTCCCTGGTCTAATGATTCTTCAATGTAAGACTTTTCAAATTAGGAATAGTGTGAAAACGATATCCGCTCAGTAGACACTGTGCCTGCATCTTTGACTCAGACAGTTCCTTACTTTAGAGCCGTGCAGCCCAGTCCTCTCTTGCAATGCTGGGCAGCAGTGGCAAACCCCATTCTTTGTTAGACTATCAGGAAGGAAAGCCTCTGAGGCTCAGAACCTCGGTGCTGAGCTGAGCTGCTTACTAGCTTAGATATTCTGAATACGTTTTAAGCTTACCATATTTTCATTTATGGCGGGGTTCTTGGCATATCTGAAGCCGAGAAGCAGATCTACCTATGTGCACTGTAAGGTGCAGACCCATAGACACATTGTCCTTTTGGTAGCAAATCAACTTTTACTGGTGAACTCTAGTTTTTCTTCACATACCTCCCATGTGTTTACAATCCCACAGGTGGGTGTTCTGTTTGAGACCGTCCTGTACTGAGGGTTAAGCTTTCTTGTTTCACCATTGGTTTTAATGTCAACTTTGCCCAATTTAGAATTACCTGGGAAGACTATGTCCATGGAGGACCTCCAGTTCAGGCTGGCCTGTGGGCGTGTCTGTGTGTGGCTGTCTTGACCACTTTAATTGAGCATATCTAGTCCACTGTGGGCAGCATCATCCCCTGAATTTGGGTCCTGGACTGTGCACTCTTAGAGAAGGGCTGAGAATTAGTAAGAATTATGTGTGTGTCCACTGTCACTCTACTCTTGAATGCTCATGATCTGACCAGCTGTCTCACGGCTGTGATGGATGAGCTGGCATGTTGAGCCAAACAGACCCCTTCTCTAAGTTGCTTTTGCCCAGGGTATTTTACCATAGCAATGGAAAGGAAGTGAGAACAATTGGTTAAAGTTACTTGTAATTAATTAATTAATTTTGAGGCAGTAATCTTGGCCTCAAGATTACTATGTATTGAAATTAAACTAATCCCTCCCAAGTGTTGGGACTGCAAGTGTGTACCATCAAGGAAGGGAATTTTTGTGCCAGGTCTCATGACAAAACCACAGCAGAGGCAATGTGGAATTATTGGCAGCTCTAATTGCTAACATAGACGACCTATCCGAACCCTCATATTTAGTATGTTCCTTCAAGAAGATAGCAGTCCCCTCCCCAGGAAAATTCCACCCATTGACAGCATCAGATTCAGAATCCAGTGTATTCAGCAAAGGGCATTCATGTGCCCAAAGGAAGTGTGGGAAGTCATTCCCTGTGTCTGGTTTTACTTCTCTTGGTCTGAATGTCTGTAGGCTGAAAAGTCATATTGTCGACTCTTTAGCAACGCTTCATATACAGAAAACAGCCACGTTCATACCCCCCACCCACCACTGCACTGTGAGAACGATCCATCTGAAAGGGTTTACTAGTAATATACTCTGTAAAAAAAAAGTGCTTTGTGTGTGTCTGTGTGTGTTGTCTGCCTATCATGTGTGTTTGCCTGGTGCCTCCCGAGGCCAGAAGAAGGTGCTGGATTCCCTGGAATTTGAGTTACAGTTTGTTGTGAGCCACCGTGTGTGTTGGGAATTGAACCCAGTTCCGAGGGAAGAGTAACCAATGCTCTTCACCTGAGCCATCTTCCCAGCCCCCCCCCCCCCCCGCTCACCCTTTCAGATGTACCTTAACCCTGACCCACCCTTACTCAGTCATCTTCAGCCAAAGATTGTGTGACAGACAACATTTTGGGGTCGTGGGCATCTCGGATTGCATGGGGACGCTGTCACGCCCAGTAGCTGTTGGTTTTCTTCCCTAGCAACTGCTTCTCAAAGGGAGAATAACTTTTTATCAGGTTTTAACAATTACCCAGGAGCCACCGTTAGAGACAAAGAAAGAGCTCCCAATGAGATGAATGTAAAGATCAGCACCAGCCATTGGGAAACACTGTCCACTCACAGGTACTCCAGCTAAAAATATTTGGTGAGGATTCATGGATACACTTTCGCCTCCCAGATTCCTCTTCGGCTTAGCTCTAGCAGAGAACCATAGAATTCCAGAGAATCTGGGAAGTGTGATTCCCTGCAACACCAAATCCACACCGTAACAAACCACCCCAGCTCTAGGGCTTCTCCGTCGTCCTTCCCCGGCAACACCAAACCCACACCAAAACAAACCACCCCAGCTCTAGGGCTTCTCTGTCATCCTCCCTGGCGCCATCACTGCTTACCATGCCACTGATAGACCACTTCCGTAGTCTTTCAATTCAGTTGAGGGTTTTTTTCTTCAATCAAAGGGTATTTCATTGTTGACCTGCACACGTGAGGTGAGCTTTAATGTGCTTCATATGTGCTTTTGCATGCATTTCTAATTTGCATCCTACTATGATCAAAGAACATGTGTCTATAGGAATACTTCACAGTTTTTATATTTTTAGCAAGTTGCCTGATGCATCATGACTCTGTGTGCTCGTGATTGGATCCAGGCCATCACACCAGCGAGGCCCGTGCTCTACCATTGACCTACACTCCCTGCGCAGTGTGGAGTTGCTCTGAACGTCCACGAGCACTGGAAAAGAATGCTGTCCTCCCTTGATCTTTTAATTAAGTCAAGCTTCCCTCTTAAGTTTGCTACTTATGTCGCTTGCTGGATTTTGCTTTCGTCTTGTTTGCTTGCTCCGTTGGTAGCTTGAGGGAGGCCTTCTGTTCTGAGGAGACTCATTTACTTTTATCTTTAGTCCATTTTTTTGCCTTATACACTTTGAGGGTCATTGGCTTTATATATATTTAAGATGGTCACAATTACATATTCATTTTATATTCTGAGTTAAAATATAACTATAGATAGGAGTAGAAGTGTTTTTTTTTTTCCTATTACATACGCACACGCAAACAGGTGTCTCCAGACCCCCACCTCTATCAGACGGAGAGCCTAACTAGGCGCAGGTTCTCACCCTCACTCGGGTGCTGCCATTGTGCTGAACACCCAGAGCCAAGGAGTCCGCAGCAGGGTGCGATGACGAAGGTGACTGGGCCTCTCAGCCGCTTACACTGCAGGAGACAATGCAAATGCATTTCTGCAGTGAGGATGGCTTCAAAGCACTTCGGGGGAGTATTTTTAATAGAGCAGTATTGCTATACATTAGGGCGTCTGTTGCCATGTCGGTGCAAAGCAGCACTTTTTACAGGAAGGAAAAAGACAGGTGCACCTGGAAGGCAAATGATGGAAGCGGATAAACTGCTGCTCTGCAGCGTGGCCTCGGAGAGACACGATGAATAAAAGTGATGGGTGTTTAATAGTCCTAGCAATTAGAACCCGTACCCGATTGCTAGAAAATGCATCAGAAATGAAGGACAGAATTTTCAGAGAGAGTGATAGGAGCCCATTATCATTATGGCAGATAATACCTCGTGGAAAGTTTCCTTTGTGGGAGGCATTTTAGTACACCCCATTTTCTGTGCATTAAATCCCTCCTCTCTTTACCTTTTAAAGGGTATTTTAGTACTGCTAAAGGCAGTTAATTTAGTACATTTTATTTCATTTGGGATGTGTGGTAACTTTACGCTAAAGGAGGAGAGGTAGTGAAATATAAAAATAATTTAGGTAGACGATGCTCTGATGTTTTCATTTCTGCATTAGAAGCGACTGGTTCTCTTCTGTTGCGGAGTTTAGAATCTCATCTTGCATAGAACATAGCCACGGGAACAACTCCATGGCTTCCTTGTCATCCATTGGGAATGGTGTGGGCAAAGGGAGCCGTGCAATTTCAGTCTGAGGGAATTCCTTGACTTCATTTACTTAACCTTAAGAAAAATGCATGATGCACTGGGCGAGACCCGGGGAAGAATACAGTTTCTAAGCTTTTACATACTCTAGTGAATGCTCCTCTGTGTCTTCCTGGACACAGTATAAAGGGTTCTATTTTGTGGAGAAGTCTCCTTCAAACCTCACTCGGAGCTGGTGTTAGTCAGCAGATGCAGAAGTGGACGGCTGTCCTCTTCCTGTTTTTCAGTGGGTCCAGGCTTGGCCAAGAGTCATGTCCCCAGCTCCATGAGCAGCAGCTGACTGCCCAGTACTGCTGACCGTGTGGGGCCTCAACTCCCTACCAGGCAGGTCTCTCTGTGCAAAGGTGTGGCTGTCTGCTAGTGTGCATAATGTTTCTGGTAATGTCACCCAGCTAGTGAGCAAAAGTATACTCCACCACCAGCATCCCACCGTGGCTCAGGGGCCTGTCTCCGTAAAAATGAAGTGTGCACTGAGTGATACTCATTAGCTCTGAAGACACACACACACACACACACACACACACACACACACACATTTTACACCTCTGAATGGAACATCTGTATAATTCTCCTCCACCCAAGACTCAAGGATCATGGCAGAAGGAAGGGGACAAGAGCCATAGGCAGTAGATGATCACAAAGAAATGCTATTTTTTCTGGACACAGTAGAGTGATTGCGCACACAAATTAACAGCCGTGCCAGCACGCGTGTAGCCTGCCTGGGCGCACGTGAGGTAAGTTCTAGCACGAAGAGGCGAGGTGAGCACCAAATCCTAACCTGAGCTAATGAGCTACTTGGCAGTTGATGGCTTCTGGGAGAGGAAGAGTCAGTTTTGTTTAAGGGTGTGGTCCCTGGTGGGTTGACCTCCCTCCAGCGAAGGCCACATATCCAGTAGTACGTGTCCAGAATAAACTGTACATGATGGAGCAAAAAAAAATGGATGCAGAGTTGGGTGTTGAAAGAAAGGGGGTGGCACTGGCTAGAATTGGGGTGGGGCTGAACATGAACAATGTGCACTGTACAAAGTCTCAAAAAACTAGGAAAAACGAGAAAACTGCCTTCTTTATAATTTTAAAAGACATTAAAACATCGTGTGGAGAGCTAGTGGATTGTGCAACCCAGCTACTTGGCCACCAAAAGCAAGTTACATCTAGTGTTCAGACCCTGAAAACAAGCAATAAAAAGCAAGAGAATATAGAGACTTAATGCTTACATTTTATGCAGTAGCATAGTATTATAGCCAAGTAGGATGGCAGAAGACTCCCCAGGAGTCGTTGGGAAAGCTCCTGCGGACCCCTATTCTGGCCTGAAGGGGTACTGCTCTGTCATCAGTTTCCACAGCTCCTGGTCTTCATCTTCCAGCTCTGCATGTGCGAGGCAGTGAGGTGAGTGCTGCCCCTTCACTGCATTCCAGAAAGAAACGGAAGCTAGTTCTGGAAAAATAGCCTTCGGGCTGTTGTGTGGTTAGTTGTTCTTCACCAGTTCAGTTAAGTCTGTTGTGAGAGGGTTGATATAAAGTTAGTTTTCATGGTCCCATGTGTGAAGCAGTCATATCCCAGGAGGGTACCTTCAGGTCCTGAGGATGTTAGTGTTTAATATCCGAGGGCCTGGCTCTCATAGCCCACAGGTTGTTCATCGCCCTTTGCAGGGACTGTCGTGGTGTCTGAGAGTGAAAGCAGTAACTTTGACTTGATTGTGGGCGGAGAGATGAGTGGGCCAGAGGGTAAGATCATCTCACAGTTTAGCTAGTTTTTGTCAGTTCTTGAAACACTGGTTCTTCTGGCCTGTCCAAAGACACACCTTTTAACTTCTGCAAGAGGGCTGAGCCCCCATGGCACATACCTGCAGTGGATCCTTGGGCTGGACTCCTGCTCTCCTGCTCACCACATGAAATGGAGGTGTGAAGCTGCTGACGGGACAGCAAGGCTGTGTGACCCACATCACCTTAGGCATCCTCAGGCCGCAGAAGACCTCACTTTACTGTTTCCTTTTGTGTTTTTAAAACTTCACCAGATTCCTTACGGCCCTGACCATGTGGAGAGTTTTGACTGAACCTCCATTTCATGTGTTTGCATTTGTAGACCCTTGGGTGAGGGTTAAAGACATTTATATTCTGTCCCCTAGTGAGTGTTACTGATAGGAGGACTCCAGTGCAAGGTGGCCAATCATAGTCCTTTCAGGTATAATTGAAGGAAACATGATGTCTATGGTACAGTACTGATCTTGTATACAAATTAAATGAGAGAGAGAGAGAGAGAGAGAGAGAGAGAGAGAGAGAGAAGAAAGAGCAAGAGAGAGAGAGAGAGAAACCAAGTGGTGGTGGAGCACACCTTTAATCCCAGCACTCACCCAGGGAGGCAGAGGCTGGCAGATCTCTTTGAGTTTGACACCAGCCTGGTCTACAGAGCGACAATCAGAGCTACACAGAGAAAGCCTGTTTTGAAAAAAAAAAGTAGAGAAAAGAAATGGAGACAAAATAAGTACTGGTATATAAACATGAATTTGGAAAGTGGTACCGGGTAGAAGCTAATAATAGATAAATGGTAATAGGTGAATGGGCACTTCCTTTCCACCTAGTGGGACTGAGAGGGGAGGCAGTGGCAGCAGCTAGGGACACTCTCTTCCATTCTCCCTGTCCACAGACTTCTATATTTAACACTCTGTTCCTTCATTAGTAACCTGTGATCCCTTTAGGGCAATAATTGGCATGAATTAAAATAAAAGCTAATCGTTGTAGACATGGAAGTAGTCCAAATGTGTTTCTTTTTAAAAAAAAAATAAAACATTTCAAATCCATTTGGTGGCTTAATTTCCTGAGCCCATGGTATTTATGATCCTCTAATTCAGGCAGTGAAGCTGATGGCCTTAATTTCTCCGGGCGTTAATGGGTTCTTACATTCATTTGCTTTTCTTGAAGTCACTTCTGCATAAAATATATTTCTCCATTTTTTTCTGGAAAATGTAAGTGTGAGTGTCTGGCTATTTCATCTTCTTTAAGTAGCCCCTATTGCATGATCTGTTTTGAGAACAATGGTTATTCAATATAAAACTTTTTGAAACTTTGAAGTGCTCTACTTTTGAAATGGTTCTCAGCCCCACACGGTTTGGTGCTGATTGCCTCTGGTGATGTTTCCTCAGAAGTCTCTGTCACTTTGTTTCCTAACGGTAGCTTCTCACTCTTTTCTGTTTCTCTCCCCAGGAAGTGGAAGACCACGTGGCATTTTTAATAACGGTTCCCACTGCCCTGGCAATTTTCTTTGCCATATTCATCCTTGTGTGCATCGAGTCTGTGTTCAAGAAGCTGCTTCGTGTGTTCTCGATGGTGATCTGGATATGTCTGGTTGCCATGGGTTACCTGTTCATGTGCTTTGGAGGCACCGTGTCTGCCTGGGACCAGGTAAGGACTTGGCATATGTCTGTGGATTCCATCTCTGTGCCTTGATTCAAGCCTTACTTGGTCATGTAGCCTTCGTCTTAGGCTCTGAAAGGCATGACTGAGGAAGGTTGAAAAATATGTCTATCTTTTAATTGACAAACAATAGTTGTATATTATGAATTGTAAATGTGACACTTGGAGTTATATGTGGTGTGTAAGGTGATAGAGTCAGGTGATCAAGATATCAAACACCTGGCTGAATTACTCTTTTTGAAATGAGAATGTTTAAAATCTACTCTTTACAACCCTTTTATGGTTTTTTTGGCACAGGGTTTCTCTGTGTAGTTGAGCACCTGTCCTGGAACTTTGTAGACCAGGCCGATCTTGAACTCGGAGATCCTCTTGCCTCTGTCCCCCAAGTGCTGGGATAAAAGGCGTGTGTCACCACTGCCTAGCCTTAACAACCTTTTTTGAGATAGGGCCTCACTATGTAGCCATAGTTGGCTTAGAACTTGCTATATGGACCAGGGTAGCCTCAAATTCACAGATCCCTCTGCCTCTGACTCCTAGTTTGGTGATAAAAGGCTTGCACTACCACGCCTGGCTCCTTTTAGCAATTTTGAAATATCTAATCTATTATTATCGACTGAAGTCAGCATACTGAGCAATAAATCACCAAAACTCATTCTTCCTGTCCAGTTGAAAGTGAAATAAGCCAGACACAGAGGAGAAAGTCCTTTGAAATATCTATGCAGAGGTGGTTAGTAGGTCATGGGGGAGCAGTTGGAATCCATCAATCCTGCTGGCAGCAGCACTGGCCTTTTGTTTGGATCATGGAGCCACAGCTTGGTGTAGTCTAGAGTTTAGTCCCATCATTTAGTGTGCCCTGCCTCTCCAAGACTGGCTAACACATACGTTCCTCCTCAGTTCCACTTACCTCGTATGTAAAGACAGACTCCAGTCACACTGCTTTTCTACCAACACGGTCATATCCTGTGAGTAAGCTTGCTTCCTATTCCTGTTGCAAACGCATGCCCACTTTGTTCCCACTAGGGCTCTTGACTTGGAGAGTCTGGGTGATGTCATGTCTTAGCAGTATGGTCCAGCCTGTGAGGTTACTCAGTGCTCCTGCCTTGTGAGTGGATCCTCTCTTGCAGCTGCCTGATGGCTCGGTTGAATGATGTATCATGTAGGGAAAAGGTCTGGGTGAGGAGAGTTAGACAAGATGCCAGCTTAGCTTTCGTAAATTAAAACCCAAGCAATGAGAGATCCAGCAACCCAGAGGCCCCTCACAGGGGATGGAGGAGCAGGATCTACAGACAGGACTGGAGACGAGAGAAAAAGAGCAGCAGAGGCTGGTGGAGACCCGATGGGAATGGGTGGAACACGTACACTGGACAGAGGATTCGTAGCGTGACCTGACTGAGCCCCAAGTCAGGCATGCTAGGGACCTGCCAGTCTATGCTCATGTGACCAACACCAAATTGTCACTGTCCTTGGTGGCACTTTCTGCTGCAGAAGTAAGGCAGGGCAGAGTGACTTCAAGTTTGTCTTGCTCTAAAATGACACAGTCATAGTGGACACTAGAAACAGTGGGTGACTTCACCTCCTCCTCTTCATCGATCGCCCTCATGCTACGTAGAGGACTTGGTGTACCCCTCTGTGTCCTACCCGGCGACCTCCTTGTCCTCCACTGCTGTCCTTGTTCTGCCTACCTGAGATCAGGTGCGCCAGACCACCCGTCTTCATGCTAGTCCTCAGCTAATGTCAGCTTGAGGGCCAACAGTGACACCTAGGTGCTCGATGGTGTGCTCCTAGTATCTCCTGGACGTTCTTTAAGAAGTGGGACCACTGCATTGGACGTGTTCTTTCTAGAAGGGCAAGTTACTCACCGTCCTTTTCATTTCAGCACAAACATCAGAATCAGTTTGTCATAGTCAGTGGAAAATGCAACTGGTGTCTGGCGTTATAGTTTATTAGATTATTGGCATTTTGCTTTTCGTGAGATTTAAAGCTTAAGAATTTAATGGGGGAGGACATTAAATAAAAAAAGAACACTGGTTTTGGTAGACCCTTCCCTGTCTGAAATGGTGGTGTCTCTCCAAAAGTCTGATGATCTTTTTTTATATGCTTCTAGGACTTTTCCTTCTTCGTAAAATGAGCAATTTTTTTTGTTGTTGTTTTATAAAAGGAGTTTTGAAATTACCTTTCCCCTGACCATTTTGGCTTGTCTGTTGTTGTCCTTGCTCAGCTCATCACATACATGCAACTAACACTGTACAGACTGAGCAGGTCATTATTATATTATTATATATTATGTATTAGGGATATATATGTCTATACACATGCATGTAACTGCAAATAATGAAAACAGAGGCCATGAATTTGAAAAAGAGCAAGGAAGGGAATATAGGAGGGTTTGGAGGGAGGAAAGGAAAGGGAGAAATAATGTATAATTTCAAAAAGTATAGAATGAATAAAATTACATGTCAGTAAAATAAAGTAAAATGGGTTACTCAGACTTTTAAAAGTTACTCTGCCTAATTTTTAGTGTTGATGAGATGCTGGTTCTTTTTCTTTTTTCTGTTCTGCACACAGCAGTCTCAGCAGAGCTTTTGCTGCTTCTTTGCCTTGGGGTTTCGGTTTATTTATATACACAGTGTTGTCGTCTGCTGCTGACAAGAATTGCCATTTTCCCTTTCAAATACTTGATTCACTCACTCTTACACAGCACACTAATTTCTTAGCTGGGACATGCGCCATAAGGGGTAATCAGAGCCCGCCGGTGGCATCAGACCCGTCTCTTCCTAAGACACCTCTGATTCATGAGTAGCTTTGTGATTATTCCTAATAACAGAAGTATTTAATCAGGAAGGAGTCTCCCATCTGTCAGGAAGTTCTTCAGCGAGCGGCCTTCCCCATCTCTGTGCCACACTCCGCCAGTCACCTCTGACATTCTCCCTGGATTACCCACTTTGTAGCAGCTCTCTTTCCTGGTGGCCTTGCCTGCTGGGCAGGGGGACTGACTCCCAGCCTGCTATCTTCCCCCTAGGGAGATAGGCAGGGCTGAAGAGACAGGCTTCTTAGTTAATGGGCAGCTGAGCACCACTTTGTGATCTCCGGGTTTGCTGTCACTTACATCCACTTGCCCTGCTTTTACCTACCTTTGATATAGCATGTGAGATTTTACCTTCCTTTCCATCAGTCCTTTTAAACAGTCCCTGGAGAAATCTCAAACCTGCTTGTTTCATCATCACCCTGCACCAGCTCGCTCATGACTGATTTCTCTCGGGAGCTGGATGGTTGATGTAAACCTTCCTCACGTACCCTGGCATTTTTGTTTCCTAGCCTGTCATTGCATAGATGTTTCAAAATATCTTCACATGACCTTAACTGCTTTATAGCTGTCTTTTTCTAGCTTTGGGGCCCCGGAAGAAGTATTCACGTCTGAAGGCTCAGCTAACTTGTGTTGATCCCATGGGTTGTGCGTCCAGCCCCAAGCTGGGCGTGTTTCTGCAGACAGATCTGCGCCTAGTCCTTCCTCTCACTGTGGGTGGTGTGCTCAGGAGAGACCCATGGCTGGGATCTATGGTTGTAGCTGTCAAGGCTGTCAAGGGGCGTGTCTTGGTGTTGTGGTTCTGCTTGCTCCCACACTAGAGCAGAGAGGCTTCAAGTTCTAGTCCTGCACAGAAAGTGGAAGTCCTTCCCAACTCTCCTGGGTCCTCTTGACACTTGCCGTTGGGATGGAGATTCACAGTGAAAGCATGTTGGTCTTATATTGTCCAAGTTTATTTTGTGGTGTTCTTGGCTCGAAGTGCCGTAGATGTGGGCTCCTCCCCAAACGCTGACCATCTGAAAGTGTGTCGGTAAGTTTACCCTGCTTCGGAAAGTGCACCCTTGCTCTTTAGACTAGCATGCCCCCCCCCCCCCCGAGGGTGGAGAAGCTAATATTGAGAAGACTTTCCCATGGGCGAGTTCTCTAGAAGAGGTTGCCCCTCTTGCTCCTGGGTCCTCATGGGAATGATGCATAGAGACCTCAGAGGAAAACCCCAGTGTAGCTCCTTTCTCCTTCCCCTGAGGTCGTGGGCCTCAGGAGCAGTAACATGGCAGTGGCGGATGGAACTGTTTGCTGAGGAGTTGTGGAGAGTTGTTTGGGGGCTCATTGGGTTGTACACGGCCTAGTGAACCAAGTGTCAGTTGATAGCCTTCTAGAGACCAGGTTGACTTTGTCATTTCTAATTTCTAAAAGGGGTCACTGATCCTACGTAACCCTCAGTCTGGCATACGTCGTCACCTTGTTCTCTTCTTATGGACAAAGCCCGGGTCCACAAAGGCACTGTAGAGTCAGTGCATCCTAAGGACGCAGCTCACCTCCCAGCAGCTGAGAGGGTGAGGCCAGGTCTCATCTTCACCGTACAGCAGCTTGCGTACAGCACACAGTCCCTAGCCTTTCCAGTGCAGGGCAGGGGTGAGGATGCCCAACACGTGGATGACGTAGACTCGACCAGGTCCTAGTGAATGCTTTCCTTACCTAGCTTAGTCCTCTTCTCACACAGTAGGCACGTCATGCCCTGCTCTGCTAGGGTAGAGGTGGCCCGTGAAGGATCTTGCTCAGGCTAAGATGCAGGTTAGGGGAAGAGGTTTGCTCAAAAGAGAGCCAACTTCAGAGACCAGTTCTCAGCAATCCTAGCAAGTGTGATGGTCCAGTAGTGGGCAGAAGCCAGGGGTATGGTAAACACTCTCCAATGACGAGGAGAGTCCCACCAAAAGAATGATCCAGTCCACAGACATCAAGGAAATGGAGTCTGAGGAGTGTGCTACCTCAGCATGTGGGCAGGTGTCCACATCATTACCCCACCACTCTGGCTGGGTAAAGATGGGGGATCTGTGCAACTCTGGGAAAGTAAGTGCCTGTCAAAGGGTGGGAGGCTTGGGGTAATGTTGTCCCTCCATCATGTAGCTTCAAAAGAATAACTGGGGGGGGGAGTGGAAGGTCGGGGGGGGCTTCAAGACATTGGCCATTGATGTGTGTGGGGCTTTTCCAATGCTGTTTTGGTTTAACTCATGCCAACCTTATCTGGAAGATATTTCACCCTGCGTGATTGGCTCTGATTTACATTTGCTTCATGTAGCTGTTTGGGAAAGGCCAAGAGTCTCACAGTGGTGTTTCTGATATTCTAGAAGCTCTGAGTAGAGCTGTGGAGGTGCACTGTAGCATTCTATCTGCATTCCACATGGGAGTCCTTGCTGTTTGCCCCACACTCTATGAATGCTTCTGGGGGAACGGCCACCTCCCCACTGACAGCGAGGCCACCAGGCCATGCTCGCCTGTCATCACAGGATTAAAAGAACTGGAGGCCTTATGAAACCTGAAGTCAGCACAGGAAGATCTGAAGCTTGCTTTCTGTCCTGACACAAATGGGGCACGCTTTGTTTTGAAGAACTCAGTAGAAAAGTGCACGGATGCCTCTCCTTTACCGAGCACATCGCAGAGAGGAGCATCAGTCTCTGCCAGGGGATCCTCATTTCACACAAAGTCCTTGCTGGAGGGCAAGTGTTGGGAGCTGGGAAACTACAGTGTCCAAGAGTCAGTCCCCCGCGGAGGTTCCTTGAAGACCAACTGATGATGTCGAGATGAACCCCTGTTGAGAATTGCGGAAGCACACTCATACCAGGAGAGGTAAACCTTGACGGGCAAGAACTCGTAGAAAATAGCAGGGCTTTCTCTGTGGTGGGTGCTGGTCCATGTTTCTGGGATTGCTGTCACCAAGAGCCGTACTATCTGAGTTGTGTTTGGTGGCTTAGCTGTATTGTCCTCGTCTCTGAAGTCAGAAGCCTGGAACTGTGGCATGGGTTAGGAAAAACCAAAGCAAACAAAGGAACAACAGAAAAACAAAACAAACACACAAAAACAAAAACAACGCTACAAAACGGTAGATAAGTGGCAGATGTCTCATTGAAAGTTGGTAAGCGGGAGAGAGAAGAAGCCTTCTGTGGCCTTGGAAGTGGCACAGAATCAGCTTGTGTCCCCTGCCTGCAGCATTGGCCTGCTGTCAGCACATTCCCACTGGCAGATCATTTTGCTTGAGGATGACAGGAGAAAGCCTTCCCTTCAGAGCCCTTCCTGGGCTGCCCAGGAAGCCCTTCTCCGTGAGTCCTGGCCATGTCTCATGCAAGCGTTTTGGATATGCACAAAGCACAGATGTGAAAAACATTTAAAAGTAGTTTTTATCTAAAAACAAAGAGGAAGGAGTTGGCTTTTCAGTGGCGAGGCCCCCCTCTGCTGGGATACGAATTTTAAGGATGCATACTGGGTAGACTAAGCCTGCTGCACAGTTATTTTGGGATCCCACACAGCACTGGCTGTTTAGAGTGGAGGCAGCATTTCTGAATTCCCCCTCCTGTTGGGTCACAAACAGCATGTGGGGAAATTATCCTGGCCTTGCACCGATACCTGCCATCCCCTCGCCGGGCTTTCACAGACCTTGTGCCATTGGGTAGCTGCTTCGGTTTGTGTCTTCAGCCTTCCCCTTCTCCGGTTGGAGAATTTTTTTTAGAGGAACATTGGGTTGGCCTTGGCGATTGGCATGTTAGTTAAGTGGGGTAAGGTCATTAGGCAGGCTGTACCGATCCGTCTCTGTCTGTTCTTTCATGATACCCAACCCCCACCCCATGTGTGATGTGCACTTTATTTTGTCTTTTGTTTTCAGAGTGTGTATGATATGTATATTCTATGAATATTCATGAATGAATGATGATATGCATTGCCACAGAGCACGGGTGGAAGTCAGAATTCACACGTAGGTATCGGTCTTCCCTTTCCACCATGTTTGAGTCAGAACCTTACAGGGCTGGCTCTCCCCTGAGCTCCCAGAGAGTCTCATCTCATAGGAGTGCTAGGATTTACAGATGTGTGTTACTTCCTGTGCGTGCTGGGCATCAGAACTCAGAACCTTTATGAGCCATCACCCAGCACCCAAAGTACATTTTGCTAACACTGCACCCTCACCATCAAAGCTAAATGACCAGCTCCAAAGTGTATTTTAAAGACTATATGACCTGGGACCACACACACAGGCACACACTCACATACACACGCACGCTCACATGCACACACACACACACACACACACACACTCACCAGATTGCAGGCAGTTACAGTAAATGACTGAATGAATGTACAAAGGACATAACCGTCTACTAAACTCAACCACAAGACTGCTGGGCTGCACTCCCAGGCTCCTCCCAACACCAGGCGCCGAGCTCACACACCTGACTTTATCAGCACAGTCTCGTGCAGTCAGTACTATTGCTGCTTGTATTCGGATGATGGGAAAATTGGCTTCCAGAGAGGTTAAGCAAATTGTGTAAAGTGAAACAGCAGGAAGAGAAAAGGTATTTTGTTTACATCTGGCATCCCGGTAGCAGCACAGCTGACTCTGCACCCCCATTGCCACTTGTACCCAAGCTTACTGTTTAACATGGAAGAAACACCTTTAGCAACTCTGGGTTGTTTTCTCTGGACCACTTCCGTGTTAGAGATTCAGAAACTCAACGTGTGGAGGGTTCTTCTGAGATGCCAGAACCTTAGACTGATCCTTAGCTCTGAGTCACCAGCTGAGGTTTTCATTTAGAGATTGTTTCTTCCACATTCTGTAAGAGAGATGGGACCTGACAGGCAGAGGAAGTCCACGTGCCCATGGCGTGTGCGCACTGCGTGCCTCTCCTGTGTATCGTAGGGAGCAATGCTATTTGGGCATCCCTTGTCCTTAGACTGAAGCTGAAGTTCTTGTTCACTGTGTTAGAGTTCTTATAAGCAGGCCTCCTTTCCTCTCAGGTTGGAGCTATGTGGAAGCACCCAGGCACCCAGGCATACGCGCAGGGGAGCTGCCGGAAGCAAAGGGATGAATCCTTATCTTCAGGCTGGAGCAGCAAGTTCTCAGGAAAAAATAACTTCCCAGTTAAATTATTTCCTATTAAGAGTTGCTAAGCAACACCCCACTTAGCTCCTCCAGTGTTCTGTATTTCAGGCTTCCTTTTCTCTGTGACCACTAGTACCATCCTCCCCTGACTCAGACAGGAAAGAGCAGAGAGCACACCTCAGATCTGTGACTCCTGTCTCACAGATAGTTCTGGCAACCTGGTAGATCCAAGGTAACTAAACAGGACATGCCTCCTGATGACGTTGATCCTGTCCTGCAGAGTCTTGTGTACCTAAAGCTCATTCCGAGCCAAGCTCTGAGTCTCCCATTTGTAGATGAGCAGGCATTAACAGACAGGTCGGTGTTCCTGCCTTACCATGTTTCTTCTGCTAACTCTGCTTTCCTTTTCCTCTGGTTGGAGCTTTGCATTGTCTTACGTGTAGACCTTGTGCCTGACTCCCCTCTCCCAGAGAGCTTTGTGGATACAGAAAGGCAGATGTGACATTGCTCCTGCAGAAGGTGCTGGAAGAGGTGGAGGGGGGTGTTGGCATCATTTCCCTTTATTGCTGCTGTGACTGGTTGCACAGGACGCAATGTAATGGAGGAGGTCCCTGCTGGAGGGTACCACCCATCCATCCTGGCGGCCATGGCAATGGAAGCAGATCTCAGCTGTGGTGGAGGAGTGTAGGGCTGCTTGGTTATGGCTGGGAAGATATGAGAGCACAGGAAGAGCAATGCAGTGCTCCCCTTTACTCTTTTAATTTAGCACAGGGCCACTGCCCACAGGATGGGGTTGGTGTTGCCACATTGAGGGTGGGTCTTCCCTACCTTAATCCTTTCTGGAGGCTCTCTCTCTCTCTCTCTCTCTCTCTCTCTCTCTCTCTCACACACACACACACACACACACACACAGAGAGAGAGAGAGAGAGAGAGAGAGAGAGAGAGAGAGAGAGAGAGGAGTGCTTCACTAATGCCCTGGGTACTTCTTTTTTTTATTATTTTTTTAAATTTATTTATTTATTAAAGATTTCTGTCTCTTCCCAGCCACCGCCTCCCATTTCCCTCCCCCTCCCCCAATTAAGTCCCCCCCCCTCAGCCCGAAAAGCAATCAGGGTTCCCTGTCCTGTGGGAAGTCCAAGGAACCCCCCACCTCCATCCAGGTCTAGTAAGTTGAGCATCCAAACTGCCTAGGCTCCCACAAAGCCAGTACGTGCAGTAGGATCAGAAACCCATTGCCATTGTTCTTGAGTTCTCAGTAGTCCTCATTGTCCGCTATGTTCAGAGAGTCCGGTTTTATCCCAGGTTTTTCCAGACCCAGGCCAGCTGGTCTTGGTGAGTTCCCAGTAGAACATCCCCATTGTCTATCCAATTAGTAGACAATCGAAACTAACCAACCATTATAATTAGGTGGTTAGCACACAAATAGAAGACGTGAAGATGCAAGGGGGCTTCTCAGAAAGAAGGGCTTTAGTAGTTAGTAGGAGGGGCGCAGGAGGCTAACGGAATGTGAGAAGACTGAAATCCATTGTATACACGCGTGCACTGTATGGACTTGTGTGAATGTCAAGGAGTAAATAATCAAGGGGGAAACAACGGAAGACTCAAATCTAGAATATTCTATTCCAAATTCCGTGTTCTGCCCTCCTCTTTTTCTGTTTTGTTGAGATGGAGTATTATTGTCTTTACCCAGGCTGCTCTCAGGCTCCGTGGAGCTGTTTCCTCCAGGTCCTGATGTGACCATCGGTCATCATGGAGCAGTGAGCTATGATGGCTTGCATGCATGGCGCCTTCCTCACAGTCATGACGATGGAGGAAGCCAGCCAATATGGTGACAGTGGAGCTGTGTCCAGTGATAGTGAAAGGCTGTTAGCATCCCTTCGGAGAAGTGGGGCACAGCCAACAGACACTACCTGGCCCCTGCTTCCCCTGGTTGCTTGTGGTCTTAGGTCAGAATGTGAGGTTCACTGGAGGGAGGGACTCCAGTGATCTGGCTTTCCCGAGTCCTCCATGACATCAGGGTGACAGGTGAGCTACCTGTGTTCCTGTACCCTAGTAAACACATTTGTTCACAAACAAAAAATAAAATCAACTATCATGCAATACCTCCCAGAACATTCTGTTTAATGCCTTTAAATACCTGCCTTCTCTGTACAGAGGTGCTGAGCCCCCAGGAGGTCTCTAATCAGATAAACTGCTTCCCTAAGATTGCAGTGAGTGCTGGGTTCCCATCATTTATTACTGAAACATTTCCAGCTTTTGTTTTGGTAATTGTCCTGCTGTAATGAAGTACCACATGGGAGATATCTCTTTCCTTTTTTTCTTTTAAAACAATCTTTTCTTATTTTACATACCAATCCCAGTTCCCACTCCTTCCCCTCCTTCCGCTCCCCCTCACCTTTCCCCACCCCACCCTCCATCCACTTCTCAGAAAGGGTAAGGCTTCCCACAGGGAGTCAACAAAGTCTGGCACATTGCTTTGAGACAGGACTAAGGCCCTCCCTCCTGTATCTAGGCTGGACAAGATAACCCTCCAAAGAGGATGGGCTTCAAAAAGTCAAATGCCGCCCTCCCCCTCTCCTGGAGAAGGAGGAATCCAAGATCATTGTGCCAACCAGTTACTTTTCTGGTGGTCGGTGCTCCCTATCTCTGATACCATGCCTTCTTATGGCATATTCACATGGTGGCAAGCGGACTGGAAAGGGGCGTAGATGTTGAGTCTAAAGGAAAAAGCATGGTGGATGGATAGCCCTGGCAACTCTGAATCCTCTTACCAAAGTGTAAGCCCCCAGTTAGAGTCAGTCACCCACTGTAGGCCCCACCTGTCAGTACTGATGCACCTGCAGCATGAGGCATAGAGGGGCACACTCAGACGGTAGCAGAGCCTAGAGGGGCACACTCAGACGGTAGCAGAGCATAGAGGGGCACACTCAGACGGTAGCAGACATAGAGGGGCACACTCAGACGGTAGCAGAGCATAGAGGGGCACACTCAGACGGTAGCAGCCTGGGGTGGTTCATCCCAGCCTTACCATCTTGAGAATCCGCAGTTTCTCTAAACCCTTGGGGCACGCTGGGATTTCCCTGATGAAGCCTGGAAGCTGCCAGCACTGGCAGCCATCCTCTTAACCTCCCTGAAGGTCACCCTTGGGACAATGACAGGAAGCCCTCCGGGAGTAGAATTAGTCGTGTTTCCCCAGTAGAGACTGGTTAGGGCCCTCAGTTCTCATGCCTTTTTATAACAGTGGCAGCATAGGACCGTAGTGCTGCCTGAGAGACGGCAGTTCCGGAGGTGGTGGTCAGACACCTGCGCAGGGCACAGAGCCATGCTGCTGCTCTGTCTCTCCCTGGCCTTTTGCACTTTGCCGTTGTCATTGTCACCTTTAGCTTGCAGCTGAATCAGGCCAGGCAGCCTTTCCCTGTGTGTCTCTGTTGTCATGTGACAATCTCCTTCTGGCACATTGGTCACACTAGTTCAGTCACACGTGCCCTTATCCTAACTAGGAATGGCTATGATGACCCTATTCCAAATAAGGCCATAGCCTGAGGCCCAAGGCTAGGGCTCCAGAGCGGCTTTTTGAAGGGAGTGGGCCATCCTTTGACCCGCTGCGTGCGCCTCAGAGGGATCTGGTAAGATACAGTTTATAGAAGTTGTGTTTCTTTGCTTTTATATGTGGAAATGTTCAAAGGCTCATCAGACTGAAAACTGAACTCTAGACATTGACTGTGTCCAGAATCTCTTATGTGGGCCCCAGAAAAGTCCCGTTGTGGGTCTCCTGCTGCAGATTTTGGTGAACATTTTCATACCACGATAGTAAAGCAGTTACATCAAAGCGGACCCTTTAAACCGGTCTCGGGGGTAGCACAGGCCTCGCTGACTCTGGGGATCTGTCCACCTGTGTCTGCTGTGATGCTGAGGGGAGGGTAAGGGACGGTGTGGCAGATGCTGCCTCTCAAAGACTAAGAGCCCCCAAAGACCATTTGTTTTTGGCCCCTGGATTTTCTTCAGGAAGAGAAGAAGTTCCTGTTATTAGGAAGGTTCTTCCAGCCACCTGAATCCTGGGGAAAGGGAATGACAGAGAGAAATAGGCGAGCACAGCCTTTGAGGGCCGCTGCTTCTGCTAGAAGAAAATGGGCTGGGTGCTGACTTAGGCTGAGAGCAGACTGATGGGCCTAATAAAAGTCTTGGTTTTGCTACACATGATTTCTGACTGTTTTTGTTTGCTTGCTTAAATTGAGCTGTTATTTTACAGAGGAGGTTTGGTGCCCGAGGGTCCATTAATATACGACATTCTATGCCCCGGTGCAGATTATGTTAAATTTATTCTACAGGATGTTGCTTTTAGCACCTTTATTATCTAATAAATTTAAAGTTAAGATGAACAAGTATTTTGAATACATGCAATCATTTCATTCTGATATAGGCTGCGCTAGAGATGTGTGCACTGAAGCTGGATGAGGTAACAGAAGCCCAAGTTACTTTCCCACCTCAAGCAACTAAAATGGGACAAAATGAATGAAGCAATAATTTTAAGATAGTTGGAAATATACTGCAGGAAACACACCTGCAGCAGAGGGGAAAGAGATGATGGGTCTAGGTGCAACCAGAGAGGGGGATGTAAACAGACCCCAGCAATGTGCTGAGGAACAGAAGGAGATCGGAATCTGAAAGGGTAGAGCACTCAGGGGCTAGGAAAGGGGAGAGGGGAGGGAAGAAGAATAGGAATTGCTCCTGAACTTGAGGGTACCACTGTTCTTCTGCAGACCTCTAAGGAGCAAGTGATGCTGGACTCACTAAGGTCAGAGAAGGAAGCGGGAGGGGCAGAGTGTAGCAAAGCCCTCACTCAACTGGAGAACCTAACAGGGACATTGCCTCGGGGCAGGGAATCATCTTATCACAGGGACCAAAGGGCTTGAAACTCTACCCAGTGAAGAGAGATTCAGAATACATGCTTTCTACATCCATAATTCCATTCAGAGATTTTGTCACTTTTATTTTAATAGCTGATGGACAAACAAGAAAAAAAAAACATAAGAATATAAGCTGTTTGAATAGCACTATGGAACAAGTTGGTCAAGCTGATTTCTAAAATATTCCTACCAACAATGCAACATATCGACTTTCTCAAACGCATTTGGAATTTCCAAGAAAGAACATATTCTGAGCTGCCGTAGTTTACTAAATTAAAAATGATTACCGTCATACAATACATGAGAAACGCGGAAAATCAATAAGTAATTGGAAAATAGCAACCTACTTCTAAATAGCCTATGAGTCCAAGAAATAATTACGAGAGACATTAGAATGAATATTGGGCTCAATAAAATGAAAACACGTGCAGTACTCGGAGGGAGTGTCAGAGCTGTGGCTTATCCAGAAGGAAGAAAGGGCTCGAGCCAGTAGGGTCAGGTTCCATCTTCAGAAGCTAGAAAGTGGCGTGTGAACTATCAGGAAAAAAGAAATGTAAACACTGAAATTTTATACAGAAAAATCATAGTGAAAGTCAAATCTGATTCTTTGAGAAGACCAGAACAGTCAATCCAACTCCAGCCAATTGATCAGGAACAAGGATGGGGGCAGTTTATCAGCACTGGGAATATGAGAAGGGTTATTTATAAATTCGGTAGTCTTTGAACGGATAAGAAGACCCTACCGTGAGCAACTATTTGAGTTTAGAATGTGAATGTCCCGAAGGCCCACGTGTTCATGTGATCCCCAGCCATCGGTTCTATTGGTTGATAGAATCTTTAGTAGATGAAGCCCAGTGTGGTGAATTTAGCTAATTAGGGAACATATTTTCAAAGGAGATCTTGGCACCCCAGTCCTTGTCTCTTTATTTTTCTTTCTGGCTGCTATGTGTTGAGTAGCTTCATCAACCATACTGTCTAGACATGATGTACTTAAAAGTAACAAGACCAACTACCTATGTGCTAAAACCTTCAAAACTACAATCCCAAATAAATCTTTATTTTGTTTAAGTTGATTATTTCAAATATTTTTATAGTAACAGAAAATTAATTTGTACAACTTTACCCAATGAATTATACAACCCCAACCAAAAAGGATATATTTCTTGCAATCAAATTATAATAGATCTATGTATTTAGAAATAACTTGGAAAAAAGAATAAAAATCATTTGATTAAAAATTTAAGATATTTTATTTTAAAAAAAATCTCCAAAACTAATGATTTTTCTGGTAAGTTATACAAATATTTAAGAAAGTAATAATCACAGTATTAAAAATTACACAAAATAGAAAAGATATTTCCTCCATCATGTCATGAAATCATTGTTATTCTCATGTCTTAACCAAGGACATTTTATAAAAAGAAAATAAGCCCTGTAGTTTTCATGAATATAAATAAAAAACTAAACTATGAATTTATCCAGTTTTAATACTCATATTATGTGCATGTGTATAAAGACAGAAAGGACAATATTGGTATATATGCAAAAGACATAAAAATATATGATAATATATAAATGATTTATCATAAGTATATAAAGTTGGTTTAATACTGAAAGATTTGTTTCTGAGATCTGGCACATTAATCATCATTTCAGTAGAGTTGCTACATCAGCCTTTCATCAGACACTAAAGAGTTACTTGACAACAAGGCGGTGGTGGCGCACGCCTTTAATCCCAGCACTCTGGAGGCAGAGGCAGGAGGATCTCTGTGAGTTCGAGGCCAGCCTGGTCTACAAGAGCTAGTGCCAGGGCAGGATCCAAAGCCACAGAGAAACCCTGTCATTAAAAAAAAAAAAAAAAAAAAAAGAGTTACTTGACAAAATTCAACACTTGTTTATGGTAAATTACAGGTCCCCTAGGGATCTGGAATAAGAGCTTCCTTTAACTGATAAAAGCCATTACAAACTGTAGGGTCCTGCTTAGCTGTGAACTTCTGAATGAGACCCTGCCATCAGGGACCAAATAGGATGGTCTTCTTCACTTCCGCTCCCTTTCAAATGCCTGACTTTCCCTTTCCCTCTCTTTCTTTATTTCTCACACACATGCCTTGCTGAGTCCATTTTGTATTCTTCCTCTGTCCATTTATTTAGGGTGATGATTCCCAGTTCTCCCTCTCTCAGCAAAGGATTGGAGAGATGAATTGTGTTCAAGAATCTAACACTTTCTAAACCCCTATAGATTCAGCATAATCCCAGTCAAGATCTCAACAACTCTGTTTGCATAGTGTTAAAAAAAACCAGGCCCCTGAGTGTGTGTGTGTGTGTGTGTGTGTGTGTGTAAATGAACAACACTGAGTTTGTTGAGAAGGGAGGGAAGTAGCAGAAGAAATAGAATATAGAGGTCATACCCTATTAGATATGGAAAATTTTCTGTTAGTCAGCAATAATCAGGATAATGAAGTGTTTATATAAGCAGACATTTAGGGCAGTGGAACACAGTAGACTGTCTAAAAATAGTCCCCCTGCATACATGCTCAATACACTTTGACAGTATTCCAAGAAAATTCGATGGAGAAAGCATAAACTTTACAGAAACAGCTACTGAAAACAACTGTAGAGCCTTGCACTAAGATAAACCTTTGCCACTAACTCACAGTGTGTTAACGTTAACACAGAGTACCATAGACTTAAATATTAGTGCTGAAGATACTCAACATCTCAAAGGAAGTGTGAGGATGCTTCTCTGCTGCTGTTGGTGTTGAAGGCATTTAAAAAGAACCCGGGAGAAGTCAACTATTAAAATCGAGAGGAGAACAGAGTCACAGGGAAGCTCATAGAGTGGCGATGTTTCCTTCTGTTTTATGATCTACAGAGAAGATGATTCTGTGAGCGAAGATTTAATAGCCAATAAAATTTTAAAAGTTTGGAAAATCAGCTGCCCAGTCTTTTAAAGTCAGTCGCTGTCTAGTATCTTTTATGATGGCTTTCAACAATTGTGCACATGGTACACATTCACAATGTGTAGGTATTTTCTTTAATGTTCCCGGAACACAAAACTTCCTTTATTGAACTCTTTGACCTCCCGACTGGAGATATAACTCAACAATGAGGTTTTCCAGGGAGCACAGAATACATCCTTTCAAAGCTGTGTAGTAGTGAGATAACCTCTGCTGTTGGCGACAGGAAGCCCAGTTTTCAGGTGAAGGGAAACAAAGAGGGAAATTATTTTAATGAAGATAAAGTGATAAGAGTAGATAGTACAGTATTGGTGCTGATAGAGATAATTAGGGCATGGGAACCAAACTGGGGAGCTTGGAATGAACCATTTTCGGTGCAAGTACCGTGGGGATGGTGTGTTCTGTTCAGTATACAGAAGCACAACTTCAGAATGTAATTTATAAAAACTGAGTAAAAAGTATCTTTTGTAAAATGCATATACATACTCACTAAAGATACAGATATAAGATCTAGGTGGATTAAAATCTACATGAAAAACACAGTTCATTAATGTTCTCATAAAATGTTAAGAATAGAACGAAAAAATAGTTTATAAATAAAAGAAATAATTATAAACTATTAAAGCATATAAAATTAATTCAGTCTACTTTGCTTCTTTACTTAAATCTGCGTGGGCACACAGGGCAGCATGGAAGAGTTGCTTGTGCCCATGTTGCCTGTCACAGAAGGAAACCCAGGGTTGGTGTAGAAGGGTCAGTGAAATAAGTAAAGCTCGGGTATGAAGGTAAAGACACATTAGCCGGAGGCCATCCTGGACCCGCGTAGACACATGAGGGATTCGGTCAGACTCTGGATCCACATCTTTGGAGAATCTCAAGCAGAGCCTTTGTATAGCAATGAATACTCCCTCCTTTATCAAGAATTCAAACCACCTGCTTCCTGGGGCTCACATGGATGTCCAAGGCTTTGGGGTGTGAACACGGTCTCAGGCTTGCCTTCCAAACTGGACACAGGAGCAAACCTTTATGACCCATCTGCCACTTTGCGCGACGGCATCTGTGAGCTTGGGTCTGTCTGCTTGTGGGCTCTGAAGAGTGGACCAGGACCCTCCCCCCGCAAAGTAGAAGTTTGGTCTTAAAAAGTAGCGTCTCCCACATCGCGGTTATAAAGAGCCAGTCCTGTCAGCCAAGATTTTCCGGGCGCCTGTCCTGTGGGAGGGCTGCGTGGGTCCAGAAGGCTTTTGTAGCTGTGTGTGGAGGAGCTGACTGTGGGGATTCGGTGCACTTTTCTCCAGAATGCTAATTTGTGATTAACTGCTGCTAAGAGAAGGCTCCTGTCTGCTAACCAAAATACCTTCCTTTGGTACTGTGTTAACGCTTGAGCCAGACAGGGGTCTGGCTTTATATGATCCAGGGGCCTCGGTCCTCAGCATGGCTTAACAGCAAACTTGCATGTTAATAATGATTAGACATGAACAGAGTTCCTTTTCCCCCACAAAGTAAGCAAGGGATTTTGAAAAAAGCCACTCAACATTTAGGAGTTCTCTGAAATCTGAGTACCCAGCACTGCTGTTTTTCTGTAGGGTTGACCTGAGATGGGACTTTAATTATAGATTACAGTTTGTAGATTTGGTCCTTCTCTGTCTTTTGTCAACCTGCTGTTATTGACTGGTCACACTGGGTGATAGGCTTGTGTTGTTTTTCTGGTAGGTTCTCAGGCACCTTTTTATCACCACCTCCCACCCCTGGGAACCGACTTTCATTCTTATGCAGAGTGGTGCCCAGCAAGGAGGATCGGTGTTTCCAGAATGCTAGCAGTTTCTACTGCCTGGGCCAAACCAGGCCTTGGTTTTATCTGACATCTTCTCTCCGAGACACTGTGCACTCATGATTTAATACAGTTGCCAGTGTAGGGACTGTTGTCCCCTTAGGTCATATGACAGTGATTTAAGCTAGCCGGGATCTAGAGTCAGCAGCTAGCAGACACAGTTCAGAGCAGAAGATGCTCATTTCAAAGCACCAGAAAAACTCCTATTGTATAAAACCTGTTAATCACATGGATATATTTTCCTCAACAGTAAAACTTCTTAATGAGAAAACATGATTAAAATTCATGTCCTTAGGAGTGGATGCCCAAGTGCTGGTGACCGACAACAGCTAAGGTTTCATTCTGATCCAAGCCAACTCTATTTTCAGTAGCAGTCACAGGGGCAGACGTGGCTCAGGCTTCTCTCATGTTTCAGCATACCTTGACAGTGGATGTGGGCATTTGTGACCCCTAGACATGAGCAAAGTCCCCAGAGTGCGGAGCCCTTTGTTTCCCTGGTGGGTTAGCCAATGCACTTGTGGAGACATAGGCCACTGGTAAACCTCAGAAGCCCTTTGAAAAGCCAACAACCTTCCCTCAGTTTTGAATGGAGTGGAGCTTTGATATAGCTGCACATTCCATATTTGTAAATTTTCTGTCCTGAAAGTTTTTGATAACTCTACAAATCAGTTCTTGGTGTTTTTCACAGGCAGGTTCAGAGTGTTACAAGTTGTCAGTCCCTTGAGATTCCCATTCCCACCGATCCTTGAAAGGGCACCGTTCAGCTCTCATGAAACTCTCAAGGGTCTTCTTTGTGTTCTGTCCAGTGTTGTATTCTTTGTATTCTCCTGCTATGTGGTGATGCATTTGTCATTTGCTGTTCTGTGTTCAAGCTCAAATCTTCTCCAGGGCTGACCCAATGATAGGCTGCCCAATCCCATTTCTCCAGGGCTGACCCAGTGATAGGCTGTCAATCCCATGTAGTCATGTATAAATACAAATACTATGACCAACACTAACTAGAGTCACAAGAGGAGGTCATGACATTGCGATGCAGGGCGGGGGCAAAGGATGAGTTGCAAAGGGATGAGCTAAAGTGGTAATAATAAAAATACAGTACTTACATATAAAATTATCAAAAAAAGGTTAAAACAGGAGCCAATGACAGAACTGTTGTGAACATCTTTCTCTGTAGCTGGCCTGACCTCAAAGGGAAAGTAGAATGATGAAGACATCGTGGTTATGGGGGAGAACGTCACATGTGAGGGCCTCTTTGAATATCCTGCAAACCAGGGTAGGTGTCAGTTAAGAAGTTCACTTAAACACAAATGCATACACATACAAACAAGAATCCATGTGTATTTGAAACCTCAAAATAAATATCCAAAATATCCAATAGTCTCTCTTAAAAGACTAATTACTTTTTGAGTTCCCACAAACAGAATGTCTATCAATGACTTGCAGGAAGGTATCACTAGGGATCTCCAGAGCCCACACTGTATAGAAATGTCAGTTTGATTTTAGGAGACATTGCCACTGTGCAAGAACCTATAAGGCCCTATATCAGGGCAAAGAAGAAGAAGGACTGCCCTTGGACCTTGAGTGTAGAGCTTTAGGACAACAGGAGACAAGTGAGTAGGAAGGGAGGGAGGTACCAGGTCCAGGTTTGAGAATCTAGGATCTCAGAGTGCAAGAAATAAGGCTCTTTGATCAACACAGGCATTGAGCCTTGTGGAGGAGTGCTTGCCTGCCATGCGCAAGGCTCTGAGTTCCATCTGTAACATCGCAAACAGTCAATCAATCCATCATTCCATCCCCCAGTGCATCCCTCATTTGGTATAAAACTGGAGCTTTGTGTGCTCAGAGCCATGCAATGAAATGGGGAGGGAGGTGGATGGAGCAACAGTAGATGATGATAGCATCCTAGGAATGGTTGGAGAAGTAAGAGGAACCGTAGCTAAATACAGGGATTGCAGCATTGAGGAAAGAATTTAACAATGGCGAGTTGAGGACAGATGTCAGACATTGCAGAGGCTGAGGTTTGTTGGCTACTGAGGCCTGCTGCTAAATTAGAAATGATAGGGAATTTACGTCTCCTGAGGCAAGAGGAAGCTCCGTCATGCATTGCTTTTTCATTTACTTAGAAACGAGCCCCACTCGGAGATGGCACTAAAATCATTTAGGAAAGGTTGTCCTTGATTTCCTTTCACAGGGAGATAGATGATTCACTGAGAAAAGGCACTTTGGGCTCCGCTTTAATGATTATGCCCTGAAATGTTTAATTACAGAAGCTTTTCAAGTATTTTTTTTCTGAGTTACTTAGGAAAAAAAAAATCTTTTCATTTGGGTTTTCAGAGCTAAAGCATACATGCCTAAGAATGAATTGTCTGATTTTCTTTCCGCTGTGACAGCTTGGGCCCTGTTCTTCCAAACTAGCTCCATGGAGCAATGGTCTCAGGGAGATAGCATTCTGATTCAATGGGCCTTGCATGGTAACCAGAATAATATCATGTTGAAAGTTCACGGACATTAAGAAGATAGAGCAATGGCTCTGTCAACAATGGTCAAATATTCCAATGACCTCACATTGTGAGGAATCTGTTAGGGAGAAAAATCAAACAAGCTATAGCTGTTTATCTGAATTTTAAAAAATGAACGTATGAAAAAACACAATACTAATCTGAACATATCAGCTAAGACATAAAAGCCAGTTTGTTCTCAACCCATGAACACATGAGGCATATACATACTCAGAGTTAAGGGAGCCAGGAGCAAAAACTCAACTGGTGTTTGACTTCAACCAAAGGTAGAAGATGCTGCTGTCTCTGCATTGTAGATGAGGGGCTGAAGTTTCAGAAGTCAGCCTGGGTCACCACTAGGGTCACCATGGAGCCACTAGGGGTTGAACATGGTTTTCCACTTTGGCCTCTGTGCATGTGACCTTGGCCAGAGTTGAGGTTGATAAGACAAGTGAAAAGCATTTTTGAATACAATTTTCTTAGACGATGAAATTTGAATGTCTTAGAATCAAACAGCCAAGAGACTCAATCTTGACTAGAAAGGAATTGCAGGGTTTAGAGGCAGGTGGGGTGTCTAGCCGTGACTGGCCAGCTGGTATTAGAGAGCTCAGGAATGCATGCACACCTCCAGGGGGTTACCACCTGCTTGTTAGTAGCCAAGCTTCCTAGGGTAGGGAGTCCTTAGGATCTAATCCCTGCCTTCCTGAGGAGGGGCTTAGTTGAGTGTTCCTGCATGAATCATTGATGACCCTAAATGTTTTAAGGAAGATAATGAGTTGATTCATAGGTTAATGGATGTGTCTCCTCACCCGTCCTCTGAAGTTGGTGACGAATGTCTAAACTGGTAAAGTAGCTATCAGGGGAACCCCTTCATTTGGAAACTGGAGTAGTAGTCTCCAGTTTTCGAAATCAGTGTTGCCCCTGTGGTTGACTGAAAGCTGGCATCACCTTCCAGAACTTAATAATCAACGCTTCAAACAGTGGCATTAGACGAGAAGGCACGTGTAATAAGAGGCACTTGGCATCATCTCCCAGTCTGTGATACCAGCCACAGAGAGGGTGCAGTTACGCTAATGTTGTTCTGAGCAGATGTTTCCATAGCAGCTACACGTTTCTTCTTGTTTAAAGTTATTTCAAAATATTTACTTATTTTATGTGTCTGGGTGATTTGCCTGTATGCGTGTCTGAACCATGTGCTTGTCTGGTGCTCAAGGAGGCTAGACGAGGGCATTGGCTCCCCTGGCACTGAGTGACAGATGGCTGTGAGCCACCCTGGGAATTGAACCTGTGTCCTCTGGAAGAACAGTCAGTGCTTTTAACTGCTGAGTCACTTCTTCAGCGCCACAGTTGTTTCTCGTGTCCCAGCAGCCAGCTCACATCTGTCTCACTCATGTCACGTGACAGCTTCTCAGGCGCCCAGAGGAAGACTGAGTGGGGTTATGAGTCTCACCTGTCCGTCATCCAGTTCTCCCAGCACCACCCTGCACCCAGAGTGGCTTGTTTTATGTCACCTGCCTAAGCCAGGGCACCCGTGATTCCACTCGGCACCAGCTGGAATCCTGTCCTAAAGGTATTTTTTTTTTTTTTTGGATTTTTTCGAGACAGGGTTTCTCTGTAGCTTTTGGTTCCTGTCCTGGAACTAGCTCTTGTAGACCAGGCTGGCCTCGAACTCACAGAGATCCGCCTGCCTCCGCCTCCCGAGTGCTGGGATTAAAGGCGTGCGCCTCCTAAAGGTATTTTTATAGATGCGGTTAAACGTGTATAGTTAATTGCTTTCAAGAAAATGACCCTTGACATTTGGGGCTGAATCCACTCAGCTGGAGGCCATTAATGCAAACCCAGAGCTTCCCGAAGGCAGAGATCTTCAGCCTCAAGCATCCAGCATCAGCTCCCTCTGCTTCCAGCTTTCCCCATGAATTCTAGTTCTGCAGAGCCCAGGTCACTTCCTTAAACATCTGTTTCTCATGTTCAATTTCCCTTTTTTTTTTTTTTTTTTTTGGTTTTTCGAGACAGGGTTTCTCTGTGGTTTTGGAGCCTGTCCTGGAACTAGCTCTTGTAGACCAGACTGGTCTCGAACTCACAGAGATCCGCCTGCCTCTGCCTCCCAAGTGCTGAGATTAAAGGCGTGCGCCACCACCACCTGGCTCCTGGCTTGGTTTTTATCAAAGAATTCTGATTGCTACACCTTTGTCACACAGAGCTGCCTCACAACCTTGTGTAACTATCACGGCCTTAGATTGTCCCCAAAGCTCCAAAACCGTTTGCTTTCACAGAAGTCTGTCATTTATGTCACGAGTGACCTTGGTCAGTGGTTCCTATGTTCAGAGCACACTTTAATCTGTCTTTCTCTGTGACTCGGAGTTTTGCTGTCTTCGGTTTCAGGAGTCTATTGCTCTCTTGAGACATCTGTCGTTCGCCTCTGATGAAGTTGTGAAGAGTTTCTCCTCTGTCCTTTTTGCCTGTTGCATTTTCTCAGGATGTGTTGCATATAAAATTTCCAAATGAAAATTAAACTAATCCCTCTTCTGATTTTGAGAGGTCCTATTTAGGACCCCCCCCCCCACACACACACATATACACTCTGCCCGTGAAACATGAAGGAGTGCACATTCGTGAGCTTATGCTAACACGTAGATTCTTGACCCGCGTGGAGTTGACCCAGTGGAATGCGTAGCGTGTGGATCCACTTCTCCCTTCACCCTGTAGCTGCCCGGCTGCTCCAATGTGGGTTTCAGCAAGGTTGTCCCTCTTTTCCATGAAAGACCTCCAATCAGAGCGTGAGTCTGTTCTTTGGAGAGGTTTTGTAGTTTATTTAAATACTGAACAGTCATTTCATATTAAACACATTATTGTAATTCTTTTCTAGAATTAGAAAAGATATGCAGATGTCTTATTTGAGTTATATGGAAATTATAACTTCTGTGGAGGGCACCCCTCCTTCATGTCTGTTCCTCTTACTCACGCTGGTTTGTTTCATGTGCTTATGTGAGTCATTACTGCATTTATTCTGTTTGTTGCTTTGTTATGAGTAGCATGTGCTCCCCACTATGTAGTTTATGTTTTCATGCTTTAAAGAATTAATTTTAATTTTCTGGTTTTTAGATCTGTTTGTATGAGTGTGTGGTCTACATGTGTGTCTATGCACCACCTGTCTGTCTGGTGACCTGGACGATAAGAATGAGGCTCTGGGATTGGAATCACAGGTGGTTGTGAGGCCTCATGTGGGTGTTGGGACCCCAGCCAGTGTCCTCTGTGAGAACAGCAAGGGCTCTTCGCTGCAGAGCCCTCCCCAGGTCCTGTTCTTAAGCTTTTCTACGTGTTCATTGACTTCGCGTTTCTTTTATGTCCTCACCTTCCACTACATTTCTTACAGTTTGTAATTGTTTCAAATGCACATCTAAATTTTCAGAATGGCTTCTGCCATGTTTCCCTTGGTTCCCGTGCCTCTCTTCCCTCATCACTGGGTCGTTACCCTTAAGGACAGTGGTGGTGGCTGGTGTCTGGGCCATTTCTCTGGGAGAACTTTCACTAGTGTTTCAAGGTTAAGGCATTTGAACCAAACTTTCTGTTTACCTAATTCGTTTATCTGCACTGAGCACGCACTGCATTTCCTCTCTTACCACTTTTGTTTGTTTGTTGTTGTTTTTTTTTTTTTAAAAAAAAAGCATTGTGTAGTTTTGTTAAGTGCTCTTTGACATTTGGGGGAAACTGTCTTATAGATCTAGGACTGTGGTGGGTGATGTAAGGACCTGAGTTGTTTGTGGCAGTCTCTAATGTTTTAAGAACATGGATTTGCTTCTGGATACTTTTTACCCTGAGTTACAGCTTGTCTACTGTCAGACTTGGAGGCTCCACTTTAAATGTTACTTCTTTTGTACAATACATTATTTCAATACTTTTATTTTTAATTCCTGGCTATTGTAAGAGGCTCCTGCATAAAAAGAAAGACTTTTGGCCTGCAAGCCGTTATGTAGGTAAGACAGAGTGGCCATCCAGGTCTGTCGATGGGCCTTATTATGGGTGTGCTCTGTATGTGTGTGCAGCCTGGGTACACAGTGTTTGCTGCACTCCGTGGACTTTGTTAGTTTTTAAGAGGAGGTCATTTCCTTGGGCGCTTAGGAAGAAGTTTATTCCTGTTTCCTTGCCTGTGGACTCCCTGCAACAATAGTGGTTCTGATTGAGAAGCAGGCCTGTGGGACGCCCAATGACTATGGTTAGATGTGTGGTATTTAAGATACCATCCCCTGCCTGTGACTCAGGAGTCTGTCCTTCTGCATACGGGGAATCCTTTTTAATGACTCTTCTGTGTATTCTGTGCCCAAGTTAATGCTTAGGCAACTGAAGGTGGGCATTTGCTGCCTCTCCTCTGTGGGCTCCTGTGGTGTGGGATACCCCAAAGCAAGAGGGGGCTCACTGCTGAATTACACTCAGGCTGTGCCCTTGAACTGACAACAAAACAGTGAAAACAAAATGGATCCCAATTTCCTCTTTGAGGTGTGGAATAAATGACACGGGAGCTCGCGGAAGAGGTAGGGGCTTTCTCTCTGGAAGTCATCGGCTTGGGAGAGCATTCACACTCCAGTTTCCAGGGGAGAAAACAGTCTTCAAATAGCTCAATCTTCACTTAATCCATCTTCAAAAATTTCCAAACTTGAAGTGTGAATATTCCCCCTTGAATCCTGCCTTGCTGACTCTCCCTGTAGGTCCCTATTTCCCACTTCTAAGCATTGGTAATTTTTTATTATCACACAGTTGGACAGAGACAGTATTGAGAGATGTTCACTCAGAAGACCTTTCAAAACAGTGTTCAGACATACACATGACATCTTACTAACCGATCAGGTTTTATTTAGGAGTATATGTGCATATTCATATACATACATGCATATAACAGCAATTAATGGAAAGTAGACCATGAGTTTAAACAGGAGAAAAGGGTGCTTTATAGGAGGATATGGAGGGAGGAAAGGGCAGGGGAAATATTGCAATTACATGACAATCTCAAAAATGAAAGAGATGATTACAAAATAAAATTAATAACAACATCTGACTAATAAAACACACACACAAAATGTAAGGATGATAACCTAAGTAGAAAAAACTGTCACACGTGACTCTAACCTGTAGAGCTGGCACGGCCATGGTCTGGATGGTTCCGGGCTGTTAATCACTCACCTGAACCAAGGCTACTGCTCCGTCTGTTCACTGGCGTGCTCTGACCGTGGCTCAGGGGCACCGAATCTGCTAAACTGACACTCAGTGTTGGAATCAATTCCAACTCTTCTAGTTACTGTGGTCATGTCCTGATAAATAACCTTTCCCAGGATACCATTTTGTTGTTTTTAAACACTTGCATCTTAATATTAGAAACAGAAAGTGAAATTCCTGATTCAAAAGTTTCATGCAGGAGGCTTTAAGATACCATACCCTGCCTGTGACTCAGGAGTCTGTCCTTTTGTGTTCCAGAAACTGATCCTGGTTCTGATGTTACCGTTCTGATTTTTGGCTTGCGTGTGCTATGTAATCGGACCGTGTTTGTTTAAAAATAACAATGGGAAAGTAAGACTAGCTGAGGTTTTACACTCCTGCTTACAGCATGCTCCTGGTGGTACTGCCAGAGTATCCCTCATGTGTAATATCTAGAAAAGCCATGACCACATATGGTTCCACTAAAACTTGCGATGTAATTGGTGAAATGCGCTGAAACAGGGGACATGTGAAGAACCAGCCCCGTAGATGCGGTGTCATGCCTTACATAGGGTTGACCCTGTGCAGCTACTCATACAATTAACAAACCAAGCCGTAAACTCATATACTATGTGATTTGAAAACCTATATAACTTATATAAACTACCTTCAAGTATTATTTTATTCACATATGTATTATATGCTATTAGATAATTAGGATGTGCATTATTTGATATTTTCTTAAATCTAGTTAATAAACTTATTACAGAAGATTTATTTTCAGGCAAATTTTTATGTGTTTGTGTGAATGCCTGCATGAATGTAAAATATGTATGTGTGCTACATGCGCGCCCGATGCCTGCAGAAGTCTGAAGAGAGAGCCCAGTGCCATGAGAGTGGAGACACTGAACCCAGGAATTCTGGGAGAGCAGCGCTCGCTCTTCACTGCAGCCCAGGGGTAAACTTTAACATTATAATTTTACCTGCTTTGCTCGTGTTTAATGGAGGATGTGACATAAACTATTTACAGTCTGCGCAGGCAGGGAAGTCTGCCTGCGTGAGCATACTTCTCACTGTGACCTTATTCGCCAGTTATATTGGCAGTTTAGAACAATAATAAAATTTAAAGTTGCTTTAGATTGGAGTATTAATTATTAATTTGCAATGAAAACTGGACGGAATAGTATTATTTTACAAATAAAAGTTAGTTCTCAGACTTATAGATTATCCTGTTGATTTGAGCGATATGAATTTATCTTGAGAAGCTGTCTTTTGGGATGGAGTGTTTGCTTTTTAATGGTTTGGTAAATGCATGGTTTGAAGGAGATGGAAGGGGTAGTTTCATTGCCTGAAGGGTATCAGGACTTACTGCCCAAAGACTCAGAGCTTCAATTAACGCGAATATGTTTAAGTTACTGAAGTAAGACACTCATATTGATATATGCATATTCTGTGAATTGCACACCCCATAAACAGCATGAATATTCTCTGAAATGTTATTGCAGTTAGCTTCAAATAAATAAATATTCTGCTTGCTGTAATGTTCAGAGTTTAAATATTAATAGTTTATGGAAATATTGCTTATTCCTGCTGTAGTATTTAATGTGGTTTCTATTTTTTTAGAGTTTAAAATATAACCATAAATTGTTGCATGGGGTAATTCATGAAGCGTTTGTAGCCTCGATGTAATAATCCATTGTTTTCCATTTTAATATTCATGCGGCACAGCATAACATAAGATACGTGATTCCATCGCCTTTTGCTGAGGCTCGATAGGACTCTTTAGTCAAACTGAATTTTTAAAGGAGATGTGTTTGTTCCTTTTAATTCAGTAAGATTAATTTGCTTTCCTTTGTTGACCACTTGGTCCTAGACAGCAGTCATTCTCAGCTGGGCTTCACACTGATAAACAGTATGGGAGTCAATACACTTTTGCAATGTAGGCTCTTAGACTCTATCCCAGAGTCAGCTGCATTCTAGGTGACCAAGCCGTCTGTGTTAGCCAGCTCGCCTGTCGTCCTGATGCCCACAACAGTTTAAGAACCATAAATTTTCCTACTTGAAAGCCCCTGTTACCCTGCATCCATGTTCCATGCTGGTAAAATCAATTCCATATGAGGCTTCCCATGAAGACCTGCTGATAGGTTCCTGTGATAACATGGCCAAGCGCTTTACAGTTTTCTGGTTGGAAACAAACTTATACCTCTTTCTAGTTGTCTGAGTTGGGCTTGTTTATTCAGTCATGGCTACTTGCCCTCTGGGGACAAAAGGATGTAGTAACCTCAGCTGTGGTACCTTCTGCGTCACTCCTGTGTAGGTTTTGTCTCTCTGGCAGGAGACCCCAGGTTATACTGGAGCCTCCTGCACAATGGTAGGGACTCTCAGGGTCTCAGAAACACCCATCTCCTCTCTCTGTCATGTTCCTTGGATCTCTCTAGAAGATGCAAAGCCAGTGACGCTTCAAGACAAAAGAAAGACCCCGATTCTTCCATAGAACTTGGAAAGTCGAGTCCCAAAGGGAAGACATGGGAAGAGAATAAACTGTCTGCCAGATCAGGGCCCTGCAGTCAAAACTACTGACATCTGGGTGGAGGATTTCTGGCCCAATGTCCACTGGTTCGTTCAGAATCAAAGGCAGCAGAAAGAGGGCCAAGTTCCCGTGAAGGTGAGAAGTAAATCATTGCGGACAAAAGAAATTGAGACTGTGCACAGTCACTAAGACAGGAGAATGACCATGTTTGCTGACGTCAGATGAACCCCCAGCTTTCAGTTAGTAATGTCGTTCAAAACAATCCGAGCAGAAACAAGTGAAACACAGATTTTATTTCAAGCGGTTTCCTCACTTGAGGCCTGGACTGCAGCTTGTGACCCTACCATTCTGCTCCTCAGGGATGCTGAAGCCACGATGGCAGTAGCCCTGATTAGACTCTGATTAGGTAGCTCTCGTGGGATTTTGCAATGTCTAACGTTCTGAGAGTCCTGGTGCTTCACACGAGAGTAAGGAGGTATGGGAAATGATATTGTTTTGATTAATGAGCTTTGGATCAAAAAACTAATATAGTCTTTTATCTCATTTATAAGTGTAGCCGTTTTGAATTATTCATGTTGTACTTTAAATTAGTAATGATGTCAAGGAACAATTTTGTACAATAGTATACAACAAGGAAGCAGTGTTCAGTTATTTAGTGGTACTTCAGATATTGAGCTAATATAAAACTAAAGCAAGGTTTTGCAAGCCATGCCCATATAATTTCAACTAATGCATAATTCATATGCTTTCTAGAGGTATCCTTTTATTTGTTCTTCAAGATATATGTAGGAATATGAGACATATCCTGGGATTCTCTTGATAAGTTGTGGATTCCAGTTCCCCACTTCACAGGTTATAAGCAATTACAGCAAGCATATTATAATGCTTTTTCTGTCTAATATGGTTGATCTAGAGGAAGGGATGAAGCAAAGTTTACCTTGTCAAGGAGTTTAATAACAAATAATATGGCTAATACTGTTATCAGTGGCCAGATAATCTCAGAGATGAAATAACACAGAATAAAAAACATTTGCCGAAAACTGGATGGTGTGTGAACACAGTAACATGTTCAGAACTTGGGAAGGGGTCATGGCAACTGCCTTTGAAGCATCCTGTAGGGAGGACCTCAGATGTAGCAGATTATCCAGCTAAGTGTCTGAAGGGCTGATGGAACACCACTCCTCACAATGATTCTGTTGCTGTGATAAGATACCATGACCAAAAGCAGCTCAAGGGGGAAAGTTTATTTGGGCTATGATTTCAGAAGGATACAGTGCATCATGGCAGAAAGGCATGTGTGGCATTGACAGCAGAAGTCAGGGAAAGGCACAGGAAGTCAGTGAAGCTATACCTTCTCAAAGCCCACCCCCAGCGACACACTTTCTCAAGCAAGGTTCCACATCTAGAGCCTTCCATCAATTTCCTAAACAGCACCGTCAACCAGGGACCGAACGGTCAACTGCATGAAGGGCAGAGCTCGTTGAGACCACTGTAGTATGGCTGTCCTAGGGATGGGCCAAGATGACTTCTGTTGAAGGAGAGAGGGTCTGCTTTTGGTCCCAGCCACCCAGCTAGCATATACCCGAAATAATCACACAGAAGGAAATTGTATTAATTAAATTATCTCTATCCATTTTTTAGCTAACTCTCACATCTTGATTTAACCCATTTCTATTAATTTGTATCACCACGTGGCAGCGGCCTACTGGGAAAGAGTTGGCATGTCTGTCTCCGGCAGCTCCATGGTGTCTCTCTGACTCTCTTTTCTTCCTCCCAGAATTTAGTTCTGTCTTCTCCGTCAACCTAAGTTCTGCCCTATCAGGCCAAGCAGTTTCTTTATTGATTAAGCAATGAGAGCAACACTTAAAGAGAAGGCCCTCCTACACCAGCCATCCAGAGTGTGTCCACCAGCATGTGATGTAGTAATGCTGGAGAATAAATCATGCTAGGTGGCTTGCTTGATGAGATTATTTCCCACTGACTGTCCTGGGAACTAGTGTGTCTCAGCCAAGCCTCCCTCCAGGCTGCAGGTAGGTTTAGATTTCCCTCCCTGAACTTCATGATTAGAAATGACGTGTGTCTTCTCACTAAGTGTCACCACAACGCAAGGACCAAGTCAGATACTCAAGCACTTGACAGACAGAGCTCCACTATGTCCTCTCCCCCTCGGAAGTCAAAGCCAGCCATGTAGCCAACACTGCCACTGTAGGACAGGAGTGCCCTGGATACAGATGGGGATGGAGCAGCAGGAATTTGTACAGCCAAGATCTGAGGAAGCAGGGAAGCCTTCAAGCTGAAGATGACTTCACAGCTATGCAGATGCTCATGCCACTGTCTCTCCTGTCTCCTGTTGACCATCGCCTCAAATCCACACCCCACATTTAAAGATGGCATGAGACTTGTTTTTCCCAGTACAGTTTATCTTCAAGCAGGGAAGCCTTTTCAGTAACAACAATTCAATACTGCTATTTTTTTTCTAAGCATAGGAGTATGAATTTGGAGAGTAGTTGAGATTAGTGTTTATTTCTACATTAGCCCAAATAGGATAGACTATAGCTACTCTGTGCTTATTTGGGGAATTAAATTAAAGATAAAATATGAAGTGCTGGCATTCCAGGCAGCATTAGTGATAGACAACCTCTGCCATGATGTGAAACACACCTAGCGACTGACAGAGGTCTGGGGCCAGAGAACCTGCCTTGGAGCGTGTTGCTCCGTTTGCTCTTGCAGCTGGAGAACCTAGTGGGATGTGTGCACACCCCAACATGTCAGTGATGTTCAGAAGGAATTAGTGAGTGTAGCATTCTGCTTTCTTGTAGCTTCTATTTCATCAGCTGCCTTCAACAGCTGCCTTGAAACTTACTGTATCGGCATGTGTACCTCTGGCACATCTGAAATTTAGATGTAGCCTCGAGGCTCACCAGATCCCAAGGAACTGCAAGGAACTACAAACCTAGCTGTACTGTCTCTGTGGGTGTCATGGTGTTTGTGAAATGAAGCCTGAAAGTTAAAAAAAAATACTTAGAGTTTTAAAATTTTGATTTAACTGTAACTTCCTGCAAAGTATTATACATCATCATATCATTGTTTTAGACAAAGTGTGTTTTAATGGCTTCTTTTCCGACCTCACCTCCCACTTTTATCTACACTTCCGTGCCAGTCTCCTTTCTGCATGCATGTAACCTGTGGCCCTTTCTTTTCACTTGGACCCTCTTTTTATATCTGTTGGTCTCCTTTCTGGTTTTGGGTTCCTGGCATCTGTGTGATTTGAGCGCACACCATCGCTGCTCTTGCGATCCCCTCTAAGTAGAGCAAGCCGAGGAGCGGATGGAGCAGCACAGAACCGTCTACGGAAAGCAGATTGAGGATTCGATTAGGATAAGTGTGCTTTCATAGCCCACAGCAGAAGCCCGATGCTGTGCCTCAGCTTATCCGACCTTGTGATTTGAAAGTGGCAGCTGATTAACACTTGGAAGAGAGTCATCGATCTCTCCAGCTAATTAATGGAAATGTTATTAAAATACTGGCAGATGAGAGTAACAAACATGTCAGTCCCCAAATTGTGTTTCTCAGCTACTGGTTGATAATAATAGGTCAGCCGCCAAGTTTTCATTTCCTGATGAGATGGCGTTCGGTGTGTTTGCTGCTCCACTCACACTCACTGAAGCGACAGGAAATCATTCGGTGTTTCCGTCGTATAGGAAGTACTTCCTTTCCTTGCATCAAAAGTGCTTATTGTTGTGGAGCTACTGGGAATTCAAGTATTTGACATCTTATTGATGGGGAGCTTTGAGATGGTAGTAACTGACAGCAGACATTATTAATCACACCTCGGTGTTCTGAGATCAGTGTGCATCAAGTCTTTAACGGAGCACTCGCCAAAGCTTTAGGCCTCCCTCAACCGTCTCCCTTCTTTCTGTATCACATGCTCATCTGTTGTGTCTGTGACATTTCACGGTTGAGCAAACCTTTCTATTTATCAAATGTGTGGTTTGGATTAGAGTACAGACATTCCTGTACCTCCGTTTGCTTCTGTGGTTCTTCTCAGTGGCACGGCAGATGCCTGGAGAGAGGTCGCTCTGGTGGTCTATGTAATAAAGGACTTGTCATATCAAACAATTCAAGTGGAAGGGGAGGATGGATTACACACACGAGTTGGGAAGGGGATATCTTGGAAGACATTTTAGACCTGATTGGAGAGCTCATGGCCTAGAGATTCCAAGTCATTTATTTTCTTTTAACTTGACTCTTGTTTCTGTTAGAATCAATAAAATGTGTTTTAAAAGAAAAATTAGACAAATTTGATTACATACTTGGCATTTGAAAACACAATGGCATTTGTGCTCCTTGCCTGCCGTTGCGTGTCTCTGCTCAACTGAGGTATCAAAGCCAAGACACTGTCCTTGTGTTTTTCCCGGTGTTTCCCCACAAGGGGTGATATCTTCACCACCCCTTCTGCCCTCGTGTAAATGGCAGAGAGAACCGTGCTCCATGAAGTCAGTGCTCTGGCTCGCTCCTTTCTCTGTGCCTGGACTGGGTTTTTCCTGTGTTCTCAAGTCTTTAAGCAAGGGAACTCATCCAAAGATGTGTGATGTTCCCCAAACAGAAAGCTTCCTCTTCCTGGGGTTTCAGACACTGGTCAGTCCAGTTCCCAAACCTACACAGTGTAACGGGATGCTCTTATGTCATTCTTCCTCTGTTGCCTGGGTGATTGTCAGGGAGTGCGGAGAGACAGATAAAGGAGTCAGCCCGAGGAAAGAGTGGGCATACTGTTAATTCTATAGTGTCCCATAGGAGTGTCTATAGAAAGTGAAGAAAAAGACATTGCATTGTGCTCACACCCCAGAAAAAAATATGGAGGTTGACAGGACAGGGAGACGGCATTCCCATGAAGGACTGAAAACAGTCTATGAAGACAGTGCCTTCATGGGCAGGGCAGACTTGCAAGGAAAAGCAAATGCTGGAGGAAGGCAATGGCAACAGAGCAAAGCCACCATGGGGATTTCAGGGTAGGACCCTTACGGTCTCCTTCTGAGCACCTGCGTTTGGGTGTGTCTCACACACTGCCAAGATGAGTGTGTGAGATTTTGAATAGAGAGCTGGTATGAATATTGATCTTTATACAAATTTGGGCCAGAATTGTTTCCGAGTTTGAGCTTTACAGATTTTTGGAATGTCACACACACACGTTGTGTGAAGGGGGGGGGGTGGGAAAGGGAGAGAAAGCTCTTAAGGACATAACCAAATTAAACACAAGATTTTTCATGTATAAGCTACCTACCACACATAGGCTAAAGGTAGTCTTATATATTTTTATTTTTAGTGCATCTGCTTTTTGGCTGTATCCCATCACCCAGTCCAGGTGTTTTGAGTGCTCAAATAGAGTCTGATTGTAATAGTTAGCCAATAAGAAGCTGGAGCTAATGGGCCAAGCAATGATTTAAACCATATGACTTCCATGTGATTACTTCGGTTCTGGGCGGCTGGGAGGAACATCTGATTTTTGATGACCTGAATCAGCCTATGCTTGTTACTTCTCAGGCATCAACTACATGTGTATCATCGGCTGTCTGTCTTCCTCAATACAATGCATGCTGTTTGAGAGCTGAGGCTGGGTGGAGCTACTGTGCAGCTTCTCCTGCCCCTCCAGGGCTCTCCTTGTGGATCATGAAATCTTTTGTAGGTTGTTGGTCTTCCCTAAGGGTGCCATGCAACGGCTCTCATCCCGGGTCCCTGCCATGTCCCTCCAGTTGTCTGACACAAAAGCCTCTTGGATCCAGAAAGCAGCCCAACTCCTATCCAGGTGCCACTGACTGACTTCCAGCGGCATCACTTAGGATGAAAACTCTTCCCACGTGGCCCTTATCCTCTCCTAACTCATGATATAAATAAATCATGGGTATCTGAAGTCACTGAATCCCAGGAGAGTGTGTGAGATCTGGAATATCAGTTGTGCTAGCTCCAGGCGGGCATGCCTGAGTCGGAATGCAATATAAGCTCTGTCACTTAATACACAGTAAAAATAAAAGTTGCTGCTTTAACATTTGACAGAACTAAGTCAAAATAACCACCTCCAAATAACAGGAGTGGGTGGTATTGGGGGAGGTGTGGAGTGTAAGAAATTGAGGAATGTTGAGCTTGCAAACTAATTGCATCTAGAATTTCAGATCTTTCTCTCTGGGTGTCCAGCTACTATACAAAGATTGAATTTTGGGTCTCTCCACCAAGATTAAATGTCTTTCACTTTTTCTTCTCCATCTCACGTCCTGTTGTTCAGCGTGTCCGGCTCTCTACGTCCGACTCCCCCAAGTCCTCCACAGTGGATCTTTTTTTATTGCAAGTTGAATGTTCAGTTCTGCTGCATCTTTTGCTCTTCTAGAAAGTCACCTTTCCCAGACTACAGGCTCCATTCCCTCCCCCGAGAACCCACCCTTGCTTTCATGTTCCCTGTGTACCAGCGAGTTCACGGATGTCACCAGCTGCTGGGGTACTGGATAGCTCAGGCATTGCTAGGAATAAGCTCCCTGGGAATGGAGACACCTGCGGTTCTCAGAGGGAAGCTGTGCATGGTTGTTAGAATGACAGTTGAACAACTTGATTACATTCTGTGTATGTGTGTTTATAGATATAGAGGCAAAGATAGGTGTCTATTCTAAATTATTTTAGAAAATGTCCTCTTTCTCTTAACATGGTGTGTGTATAGGTGTGTATTTAAGTATGTGTGTGTGTGTATGTGGGTCTAATGCCCCTGATTGGTCTCCTAAGAAGCTGAATGGTCAGTCGCTAGGCAATCAAGAGATAGGTGGGGCTGGCAGGCAGAGAGAATAAGTAGGAGAGGAGGAGGAGAGAATGAGGGAGAAAGAGAGGGACTCTCTCAGGGCTGGAAGCCAGGCACCCATAGCTTCAAGCCAGACAGACAGGGAGCAGGACATACAGAATGAAAGAAAGGTTAAAAAACCCAAGGCAAAATGTTAGATAATGAGAAACAGGTTAATTTTAGTTAAAGAAATGAAAATCTAACCAGATACGAGCATACGCTAAGGCCTAGCATTCATAACAAATAATAAGTCTCCCTATCATAATTTGGGAGCTGGTTGAGGGCCCCCAAAATAACAGGGTGCATATGAGTGTGTGTGTCTGTGTGTGTCTGTGAGAATATGTATATGAGTGTGTGTATGTGAACATGTGTTTTTATATGTAGGTATGTGAGTGCCTATGTGTATGTATGTGTGTGTGTGTGTGTTTATGTGTATATATGTGTCTGTGTCTGTGAGTACCTGTGTGTACATGTGTGTGTGAGTGTATATGTGTGTGTCTGTGAGTTATGTATTTGAATGCATGTATGTATGTGTATGTGTGTGTTTTATGCGTATATATGTGAGTGCCGTGTGTGTGTGCACATGTATGGGATGAGAATAGCTAAGTTGCTCAGGGAGTTGCTCTGAAGAGGCTGCTTGATCACAGTGTTCCTCCATGCAGTTGGAGCGACCTGGAAATGAGGGGAAGAAGGTACCCAGGCAGTCCTCATTAGCATCGCATGAAGGAAATATTAGCACCTGCACACCTATTGCCTAAACCCAGAAAGCATAGAAGACAGGAGGGTACCCCTCTGAGACAGTTCCTCTTCTGAAGAGTATGAGCCCCCATTAACCCATGTAGTAGGCAGAGAATGTGTGCAGATGAAGTTCTCTGCTGAGCTTGTGACATCCAGCAAGTGATTATATTTATGTCTTTGATATTCACTTCAACCCACTGTTATGTTTTTCAGAGGAAGTATTCAGAAATTGCTCCAAGGTTTTTCTGCCGTCTATGGTGGCTTGTGACATACATGTTATAGTTTACTCACAGAGTCCCAGTTTTGATTGCTGAGATCTGCCCGCTGGCACCCTTTACTTGAGGAGACAGAAGAAGCTGATTTTCATGATGATAGTTTCTTGGGGGCGGGGAAGAGAAACAATGGAATCTCCATTGTTTAGAGTTGACTCTGGAACCGGCCATGTTTAAGAGAAGGGAAAGAGTAAGAGCAATGAACTTCTGTAGCACTTGCTGTATCAGGTGCTGGTCCATCAGCCTCTCCACACCATTGGTTCTCATGCTCAACCAGCCAAGGAGACTCTTCTTTTGGAGCTGAGAGTTAGCTCAAGTCAACTGCCCAAAGACCAGCCAGTGAGTGGTGAGACCAGGTTGATGAGCAAGATAGGCTAAGGTTCTCAGAGATGAGGTTGGCATCGCACAGCAACAATGCCTCTTGAAACCACAAGCGTGATTAAACTTTCAGCAAGTATACACACACTGTCCTTCAAATGTTCTCAGCTCTGCCAAACCCTCTCCTGCATCAGTATTTCCTGGCAATTGCCATGGCTCAGAATGCATGCCTCCTATCAGCTACCATCTTCTCAGGAACTTGAGTTACATCTGGCCGTGTTTGTCATCAAAAAGAGTCTTGTAGTTGTGATTGGTGTGCCATTTTGTCAAAGCAAAAACTCAAAGGAGGCCAAATTGTCCTCAAATGCCTGGCTGTGAACTCACCCAGTCTCCAGTCATTCTCGGACTCCTGTTAGTTAGCAGTTTCTGCATAAGTGAATTTTATTTTGATAGCAGAAAGAAGGAATAACTTAGAGGGTCTTCCCAAGACAAGTAACTTGAGTTCAAAGTAGTGATTTTATCCATACATTCTATTTGATTAAAACTTTGGGAGGACTGAATCTCCTTCCTGGCTCTCCAGTCATTCAGAGCATGTGGTAAAGTTAGCCAACACTTATGGGTATTTCTTGAGTGGTGCATTCTTATAGGTTTTGGGAAATGTCTTAATATTTTAGTTGTTTCGATAACTGTGATTTCTAGAGGATGCTTGGTGAAAGTAGGCTAAGCAATAAATGATGAACCAGCATATTGCCACAGAATGAGATGAAGAAATAGTGCCAATGTGAAAACGACAGTTCTCAATGAAGGAGAATCAAACATGCTTCTTGCTGTATTTTAATATTACAAAATAAAATATTTCTATTGATGCTAGTGATCTGGGTTTGGGGCTTATTTTATTGCCATGGTTACCACTGTCATTTAGGGAAAGAATGAGAATGAAAAAAAAAATGTTCTACTTAGTTTTGCCTGTTCTCCATTTAATCAGGAATATGCTTGTGCTGAAATAACAAAAAGTCAGTAGTCTTCTAAAGAATATTCTAGAAAGGCTCTAGTTTCGTAAGATAGTCGAATGCTGGAACTGAAAAAGGAGAAAAGGCATGATACTTGTAGGACATGCAATATAGAAGTCTAAAAGAAGGACCTGTGGTGAGGCTCGTGTCAGAGAAGTGAGACAGTGAGAGCATTCCCAGAGGAAAGATGCTTCGTGCATACTTTACAAGACTTTGCATTACTATAGGAAAAGACTCCAAAGGCAAGCTAATGATAGAGAAAAGCGCTGAATCTAGCTCATAGTGTTTGCAGCTGGAAGAGCAAACAGCAAGGTGCTGTCTTTGGCCGGGACATTTTGGTGTATCGTATCCTGTTGAGAAGGCATGTGCACCTGTACGTAGTTTCTTTTCGTTTCCGGCTCACGTTGCCAGCACTTGATAACCTTATCCAATCCCATTGTTCCTTGAATGTCCCAAAATATTTTGATAGGATTGAGTTACTACCCAATGGCATTAGCCTAAGACACCCGGGCAGGTCGCATCCAAACCGTAGCAGCAGCAGAGAAACAAAGCATCCTTTCAGTAATGCTGTCAGATTTCATTTCAGTTTGACAGCTATATGACAGATCAGGCAAACGCTTTGCAAGCCTGAAAGCGAGTTTGTAGTCGCTTTTGACATTTTAAAAAGGACTGTTATTTTTCTTTTTTGGTTGTTAAAACTTAAGCTGTTTTTGAAAAACATTTTTATGTCAACAGTCACAAGTGTGTTTGTGGACAAGAAGTTCGTGGATTAGTGGCTGAAGAATTACAGCTTCTCACATTATATCTTCTTTGCTTGACTCAGAAAAGTCTTCTGTTCGTCTGTCAGCTCTAGAAATTAGCCCAGGAGGGGAGGACCCAAAAGCCACTTCAGACTCTTTACAGGACGTGACTTCAGACCACACATTTGAACTCCCTCAATCACAGGCATGAAAAACACTGGAAGCCAGACAGTTAATGGGTGCTTGTCTAAATAACACCTTCAAGAAATGTCTGGGTATTTCATGTCCAAGACAGTCATGTAATTTATAATCAGCCATGTATGTGTGCGGCAAAGCCTGCTGTCCTTCAGGGCTCGACTAGCAGACATTGTTTCCAGAGGGGAAGGGCAGCAGATCAGGACACCCACACGCTCTTCATTCTACCTAAAGTGAGTTGGGCCAACAGGAGAGACTACTTCCGTGGCTGACTTTGTATTTTTAAAGACTTTCGGTAAATAATCTTATATGTTTTGTGGTTAGAAAAATAATCTCCATTTTGAAGATAAAATTAGAACATGGAAAAGTTATATATTTAAATAGTTACATAAATAGCCAACCAGCTGTTCATAAATACTGTGGATTTTCCCATGTTGATACCTGGAAGTTTCTCCTTTATATTTGGATTTTACAGGACATAAAAATCTTATTTGTAATATGTGACTAATTCTTGATATAAATATGTATAATTTTAATGTTATTCTTTTAACATTGATGGTCCCATACTGCTTACCATGCATGTTACAATTAAAGGTTGGCTATTTTAGATGATCTGAGTAATTTACAGTTTGTATATTTAAATTTTTAATATTTTCATTAGTTCTTAGATAATTTCACCATTGTAAAATGACCATTAACTCAGCCTCTACCAGATCCCCCCAGACCCACCCGTTACCTACCGATACAACATTGTCTCCTCTGTTAGTTTTTAATCCATTAAGTCTGGTTTGTGCCCATGTACTCTTGGGTGGGTGTCCTTTCCCTGGAGGGTGGTCAGCCTACCAGGGGCCACACCCTTAAAGAAAACAGAGTCTCCCCCAACAGTTGTTAATTGCCATAACTACTCAGCACCCACCTCCCCTCCCATGCTGGGTCTTTGTGTGAAGGGTGTTTCTCTGGGGCAGCAGGCAGGGCTGCTTCGTGTATGAGCTCACAGCAGCTGTGACAGCACAAGTCCTGCCACCTTTTTCTCTTGTCATTGAAGGCTTGCGTGTGAGCATCTATCTCAGATTATTTCATAGAATATAACTCTTGAGTTGCTAATTCCCGGAGAAGCATGGGGCAGTGCTTGAAGCTTTTGACTTTAGTTTGATTGCGTTCACCCTGTTTTGATGATCAGTTATTTTCCTCCTCCCTCGTTGTTCTGATTATTTGCCTGATTGTTGCAGTTAGCCTTTGAGTCACCTGATTCCCTCTAAATTTCTTTATAAATTTCATTACATGTATCACATTCATAAATTAATCTCAGCTGGTAACAGATTGGCAGTCCGGATGCTTGCTGGATACCTCAAGGCAGCCCCTCCTGGCTCACATTCATCGCCTCTGACTGGGTGAGGGGCGCATGCCTTGACACAATGCATTCTGCACATCTCTGTGCAGCTATATTCTGCTTATGTCTAAATCCATCTTATTCATAAAATTTGCATGAAGAATTTTGCCAACTTTTTAATTTACGTATGTGCACGTTGTTGATGTGCACATTCCAAGTATGTACATCTCCAAACAAATTAACTATTGATTTTAAAAACATGTTTTCTTATTTTGATTGGTCTTCTGCAAACAAGCATAATCACCCATTCCTCTCCACATAGTTATATTTGGCAACTTCTTGATCAGCTTATTGCTGTGGCTAGACCTTGGGGAATAATAAATGACACCACTCGTGTGGTATTGACGGCATGTGCTAACTTCAGTGGATGCACACATGGAATTCCAAGAAGCGTGACGAGGGTGGATGGCTGTTGGTGAGTAGTTCAGTGTGGAGTCTAGACAGTGTTCTTCTCTCCTTATGGCCTGCTTTAATTTTGCACACTTCTTAGCATCTTTCTTTTCATATTTTTATGGGCATTTTCGTCATTTGTATTTCCTGTTGCATAACCTAGTTTTGAACGCTGGTTTCTCCCTGGATGTTCAGGGCTGCGCGTATCGCCTGGACAACTTTCAGAAGCTACATGATCATCTCCTATTCTTTGTTTTCAATTTCAAGTTTAGTTTGGTTATGATCAGAAAACACACTTTACATGTCTGGACTGAGATTTGTTCATTGGGTTCAGAACATGTTCGTTTTGATAGGACTGGTGATGCATGCAGTCCATAGTTATTGGGTGTGGTATTCTGCAAACATCAGTTGGGAAGAACAGGTTGACAGTATTTTTAAGATTTTTTTTCTGATTATTGATTTTTTTTGTGTTTGTATATTAATTATGAAAACGACACTGAAATTTTGAATGATAAATTTCAGTTTAGTTGTTTAAGTTTGGTAGTTTTGCTTCAGGTATTCTGTGCTAAGTGTATTATGTATTTTCAGCTTTTGGCCTCTGTGAATTGACTTCATCCTCATATACTGTTCTTTGTCCTTTTAAAATATTTTAGTTATGTAGTGTGTGTGTGTGTGTGTGTGTGTACATATACCTACATGAGTTTAATGCCCATGAAAGCCAGAAGAGGGTGTTGGATCCCTGGGAGCTGAAGTTACAGAGTGTTGTGAGCTACTAATGTGGGTACTAAGAATCGAGCCTGGGTTCTCTGTATGAGCAGCAAGCGCTCATAACGATGCCCAGGCCCTGTTCTTTGTCACTGATGAAATCACTTATTCTGATGCACATTTGTCTGATAAAATATGGACAATCTAGTTTTTTTCCCAATTAGTGAGTAATATGGCATATTTCTCTCCTTTTAACTTTAGCCTGCATGTCTTTATATTTAAATTAGATTTCTTATAGGTAGCAAGGCACTGAGCCTCCCTTACATATAATATGGCTCTGTCCTTTAATTGGTCTGTTTAATCACTTACTTTTGGGCTTACTAAGTTTAGATGGATGCCTGTTATCTTGCTGTATGTTTTTATTTGTTGTTTATGTTGTTTCACCCTCTTAAAATAAAGCTAGAGAGACGACCAAGTGGATGAGGTTACCTTGGATTTCATTCCTGGTGCTCACATGGCCATTCAGAACCATCTACAAATCCAGGTCCAGGGAATCTGGTGCTTCTTCTGACCTTCACAGGCACAGGCAGCCCTGTGCACAGATACCAGGGCAGGCAAAGCACTCATATACACAAAATAAAATAAATATTTTAAAAGTTAGAGCAATACTTATATATAGGGTATGTTGGTATATGCTTATAGTCCCAACTATTTGAGAGACTGAGGCAAGGGCTTCCTCAATTCATGGCCAATCTGGGCAGCACATAGCTCCTGTCTTATGGAACTAAATAAATACAGATACGATTTTTATCTCTATGGTTGAGTGGATAGCGTGAGTCAGCATTAACTTTTCTTATTGTCATATTAATCCCATTCTTACAATTTTTAATCAATACTCTTGATTTAAGTTTGCCTTCAAATAATATAATAAAATGCCCTATGTTTTGAAGTCATGTGTATGTGTATATGTGATGCTCCTATTTTCCATTTATATTATACATGTTACTGATACCCAATGTCCTGCCACTGTTTTCTTTGATAAAATGCAGCATTGATGGAAATTTTTTTTATGTGTGTGTGTGTGTGTGTATTTACATTATTTTGGTCATTTCTGGATTTCTTCACTTGCTTGTGTAGAGCCAGTTCTGTGGAGAGCTCTGCTATGAATGAATCTTGTGGTTTTCGTTTGTTTTTGCTGTTCTCTATGAACTTTCTGGAAGAAACTATTAATCCTGATGCCCTTAATGCCAGCCCAGTTTCTTCAGAAGCATCACTATTTACTTCAGCAGGCTTTCTGCATGATACTGGAATCAGCCATTTTATATATATACTGAAGATATGGGATTAAACATTTGTTTATTTTCAACTTGTTGGATTTTGCCCTTGAGATGGGGAAACGGAGGAAACAGAGTTTTCTCTGGGGTCTTAGGTAGTGAACTGTTGTTCATGAAGTAAAGACCAGAGGCACCCGCATTACAGTTGATCCTGCCCTCCCAGACTCATCCCACGTGCCAGAGACAGCGGGGACTGTTGGCAAAGGCAGGGCAGCTCCACCTTTAGACCAGTTTAGAGGTTTCTTTCACTGGTCTTTAGTCTGGGTCTTTGTTTTCTAGATGAAATGTTTCCGCCTAAAGCATTGACTGACGCTAAACTCTGAAATCCACTGACCTGCAGGGTACAGGCTCACCATCTTTGTCGTACCAGTGTCTGACTCTTACACCCAGTGAGTCCAATAAGCAAGCCTAAATATTTACTGGCATCAATTATATACACAAACCGCATCAGGCGGTGATAGATTGTGAGTGGGCTCAGTGTGAAACGGAGGGTACTCCACACAGCCAGTCAATGTCTTACTCCACACGACATCTCGGAGTTCCTTGACTGAAATCTCCATGACAGTGGGAGAGTGTTTCTTCACCTTTGTAGGCTAGCTTTGTCAGCACTGTAGGCCAAGAGTCTCTTTCTGTTTCTTAGGGTCTGTGAGCAGTTGTCCTGGTGTGATGGGGTGGGTAGGAATGTTGACTTGCTCTGTCAACAGTGAGTGCATTCCATGTTGGTGAACTGATCTTAAAATAATTAACACAGATTTGGGTCTTAGAATAACAGACCAAACAATAGGTTAGTTTGACCTCAGCCCACAAACTGAGGTCATAACAGCTGTGTGCTATTAGAGAAGGCAGGAAGGAAATAGAGAGCCACCTTACCCATCAGCTCTTTGCTACTTTAACTTTTCATTATTATTTTTGACAGTTTCATACATGTATAGCACATGTCACAGAAGGTTTTTTTTTTTTTGCTTTGTGACCCACTAGGTTTAACCAGGACCACTCCTATAGGAGTAAGTATGACTGTCCACTGAGCATGGGAAGCTGCTGATGGCTCCCCAGTCCCCCTCTCTCAGCTGCTATAAACTGGAGAGGTTTTGAGCTCCATGAGGCACTTCCTCATCTGTGACTGAGCATTGATGGGCCCAGCCTTGTGTGGGCCCTGTGTAAACAGACATTTTCTGTCCTGACCACTTGCTCCCCATTCTGGGAACTGCTTCCAAAATTACCACACAGAGGCTTGTATTAATTATAAATGCTTGGTTGGTAGCTCAGGCTTATTACTAGCTAACTCTTACATTTAAATTAATCCATAATTTTTATCTATGCTTAGCCATGTGGCATGGTACCTTTTCTCAGTACAGCGTTCTCATATTGCTTCTCTGAGTTTGTCGGCTACTCTCTCTTCACCCTTTTCCTTCCCATCATCCTTAGATTGGTTACCCTGCCTGACTACTGGTCAATCAGTATTTATTAAAACAATTTGAAAGACAAATCTTTACAGTGTATAAGAGGATTATTCCACAGCAGGCCTGCTCATCATTCTTTATGTATATTTATGTCCATGTATGCTCATGCATAAATGAGTAATATATAATTTCAATAGTTTCATAATATATTTAAATTTCACAGAAACCCAGATATCTGTGGCATGAATGGTGGGCCTTTGTTCCTTCATGAGTGCTTGCTCAACTCTTTAGTTGAAAGAGGAAACGCATTTGAGATGGTAATACTCTTTTGTCAGCTAATGGTTTATGCAAGCCTGATTCTGAGGAGCATACAGAGGCACCTCTGTTTGCACAGGCTTACAAAGCAGAGCACACAGTGGGGAGGGATCCCCAAAAGAAATCTCTGGCCTGAATTAATTTGATATTAAAGCTGTACACTTAGCCCTGATGGCACACAAACATGGCATGAAGGACGTTGCACTTCACATTAAGTGTGGGGCTACAGGGAGTCCTCCCTTTGGGAAGTGTTGCTTTTCCAGTAGCCAGCGATCCTGGTAGTGCTGTGCCATCTACTTTGAGAGAGTCATTGCTTTTAACTTGATATTGTATTAGTCAAATGCTGCCCAAATTTAGGATTAATAAGACATTGTGGAATTCAGTATTTATGTTTTCTTGTTTCTACACTATAGAATTCCCAAGGATTAGCTGAGGACAGCATAGCAGAAAGAGCCATAAGACTTAGAAAGAACTGCATGGGTTGTCTCTGGGATCTAAAGTACATTGGTCTGTTTTTCTCACTAATGTATTTCAGGCATTGGTGATTTTAGGTGTTCAAATTCAATACACTGATGCGCAGAAAAGAAAGGGACACATTTGAAGAAAAGCCATGAGGTTGTCAGTGAACTACAATGTGAAATGTAGGTAAACTTGACTGATGTATTTGTTATCATCCAGGCACCAGGATTATTCAAGCTATTTACTCAGGTCTCAAAAGAAACTGGTTTATGACTTTAAGATTCTTCTAATGTCAGCAAGTATCTCACAGCCCACTGAATCTATGCCATCAATAGCCTCTGCCTAGTCCACCTTTCTTCTGGAATGGTGCAATTGCTCTAAGTTAGTTTTTTATTGATTTTATTGAGCTCTACATTTTTCTCTGCTCCCCTTCCTGCCTCTCCCTTCCCCTCCAACACTCTCCCAAGGTCCCCATGCTCCCAATTTACTCAGGAAATCTTGTCTTTTTCTACTTCCCATGTAGATTAGATCCATGTATGTCTCTCTTAGAGTCTTCATTGTTGTCTAGGTTCTCTGGGATTGTGATTTGTAGGCTGGTTTTCTTTGCTTTATGTTTAAAAAGCACTTATGAGTGAGTACATATGATAACTGTCTTTCTGGGTTTGGGTTACCTCACTCAATATGATGTTTTCTAGCTCCACCCATTTGCCTGCAAATTTCAAGATGCTGTTATTTTTTTCCGCTGTAAAAACACTGATGACAACTTATGCTGGAGAGGTTGTGGGATAAAGGGAACACTCTTGCATTGCTGGTGGGAGTGCAAGCTGGTACAGCCACTTTGGATATCAGTATGACAATTTCTCAGAAAATTAGGAAGCAACCTTCCTCAAGACCCAAAGGAAATATATATCTCCTTTTGGGTATATACCCAAAGGATGCTCAATCATACCACAAGGACATATATTCAGCTATGTTCACAGCAGCATTGTTTGTCATAGCCAGAACCTGGAAACAACCTAGATGCCTCTCAACTGAAGAATGGATAAGGAAAACGTGGTGCATTTACACAATGGAGTACTACACAGAAGAAGAAGTTAGTTTTAATGGTTCTGATTTGTGCTTTAAGAAGAATTTTCATGTTTCTGAATCTATCATGAGTGCTTGTTCCTTCCTAATCAGAGATGTACAAAATGCTGGTATACCAGAAGGCTGAGATTGAAGAATCAATAGTTTGGGTTATTCACCAAGAGAACACTCCAATGATGATTGAAGACTGCCCTATGTAGGAGGAAACACTCCATTCTACCTTAGGAAGGCCAAATGCATTTTTCTTTTAGGTTATCACCAAAACACCAAAAACATTTTATTCCGTGAGTGCCATGCAGAGTGTAAGAGGTCACTGGCCATGAAAAATAATGAAGTTCCAAAGCTCCCTCACAGTGAGGCAGTGTAGACCACTCCCGACAGCACCACTGTGGGCTGTGCCATGCTTGCTGACATTACATGACTCTTAAATTTAAACTCTGTAATTTAGGTATGTTTGCAAGAGACTGGTATCCCAAAGCCTCCAAAGCCATCTTTAACCAAGAAGCTATCTGCAATTGGCATCAGCGAGGAAAGACAAATGGTTGTCTCTAATGGAGTCTCACTGGGTGTATTACCCACACGTGTGTGCAGGCTCCATGCTCAGCAGTAAATGGCCAACATAAAGTGAGATCTGTGGAATCTTTGTAGACGTTTGTAACGTATCACTTTGTTGGTCTTATAATTCCTTTGCTTGTCTGTCATAGCTTACAATTTTGTGTTTCTATGGTGTGTGTTCATGTGTGTGTGTGTTTTCTCCTGTGCTTTTACTACACTTTAAAAACATTCTAGATTGTTTTGCTGTTTTCTAAGAAGAGAGAGGAAAGAACAGCAAGGTATTGGGTGGGTGGCAAGGTAAGGAGGATCTGGGAGAAATGGAGGAAGTGGTGATCAGAACATACTAAATGAAAAAATGCTAATAAAAATTTATATTCATCTACCTGTTAGCACTCTACATATGATTTTTACATGTTAAGATGTGATGTTTCTGATCTCATTTCCCATAAATCACCATCCTCTTGGTCCTTCCATTTATACCAGACCTTACCAAAGCTGTTTTCACCCTGGTCTCAGTTTGCCCTTGATCCAGTATTGATCCAGAGTGAATGAGATACTAAGGCAGTGAGGATGCCCAGAGGAAAACAGAGGTCTACCTTGGTCCCAATGGGTGAATACTGCACTTCCCTAGGTCACTCTCAGGCCCAATGCTGCTGAAATGGGTGGCCACTGCTACCCCTCCTTCTTACTATTCTGTGTGGTGAGTTCTCTTCACCCTCTGAAATTTGGATCAATGTGACTGCACACCTACTTAAAACTTTCATACACCTTGAAGAAAGATAGGCATGTTCAACAAAGAAATTTTAAAGTAAGCTACCAGTTGGGGAAAGTACTTAAAAGTTAGAGGAATGTCAAAAAAATTAATGTTCTTGACATATAGAGAGCTTTTTTTCTGTTTGATAAGAAAGATTAAAACCTCCAAAGAGGAAGAGGCAGTCATGAATGTATAATTCACAGGACAAATATTACATGAGAAGCTTCAAAGTAGTCTCAGTAGCAACAAATGATTTCCAAGAGGTGCACACATGTTCCATCCCTGGGCCAAGTGCTAGCACGTAGCCATGGAAGGGATTTTGCCACATTTATCCAAGTCTTAAAATGCACATTTATTTTGACACATCAGTTCCACATCTGGTGAACCGCGAGAAGAACGTAATTACATCAATGTGCAGGATGTGTCACGGAGTCTTTGCTGGAGCATTCCACAGTTCAGAGATGCCAGATTGAAATAATCGGTGGCACACGAGCGACTGCTGGAATATGAAGACTCATTACTACAACACTTGTGACACATCTTTAAAAATCATATGTCTTCATGTAAGCTGATCCTGTGGATTTTCTTCAGGTGTCCTTGACCCCTCTAGCTCCTACAATCCTTCCCCAACTCCGCCAAATGTTTGTGTGTGGGTCTCTGCATCTATTCCCATCAGTTGCTGTATGAAGCCTCTCTGATGACAATTGGGCTATCTATCTATCTATGAGTATAGCAGAGTATCAGTTTTGGCCAGTTGTGTTTGGTTCCACAGAGTCTGAAACAACAACCTGTCCCTTCATAGGACTGACCTACTCCCTCTGCATACATGTTACAGTTGTGTAGTTTGGTGTTCCTGTGGGACTCCTAACAGTGGGAGCAGGGCTGATTCTGACTCATTTTCCAGCTTTCGTGACCCTATTCCTGGACAAGGCAACCCAGTATGATATACTGTGTTTGGTTAATAACCTCCGAGACCTGTCCTTTTCTGTATAGAAATAAAGGAGGAGTGACGGGGGGGGGGGAAGAGATGTGGGAGGAGGGATTGCAAGGAGAAGAGGGAGGAGAAACTGCAGTCTGGATGTAAAATAGTAAAAATCATAAAAATAATATGTGTAATATAACTCTACTCTGCTTGCCATAGAAAAGAGACAGAAGGGTCAATGTCCAAAGGATAATAGGAGAACAACTGGGTATGGTCGTCAGAGACTGCTAATAATCTTTATTTTAAGCATCTGTGATGTTTCCTAGTAAGCCTTCATTAGTATGAAAGTGAAACAAAACATTATTATTTGTTAAGAAAGTTATATTATTAATGTAATTTTTATGTTTTATTTTAGGATTTTTTATATGAGTACCATATTTATATCATGTCAATTCCACTCTCTCACCCTTCCAACTCCCATGTCCCACCACTCCTTTTCAAATCCACAACCTCCTTTTAATTATTGTTGTTACATACACGTGCACATGCATGCGCGCGCGCGCGCGCACACACACACACACACACACACACACACACACACACCCTACTGAGCTAATTTAATGCTCAGTAACATATGTTTAGGACTGACAACTTGGGATTGGGTAACATATCAGTGTGTCCATATAATTCATGTTCTAAATGTAGAATCACAGTGAAAATACATGATTTTTCATTAAGGATACACTAAGAAAGTGGAATCTAACGAGCTATCTGGTACCATTTTCTCTATGAAAGTGAGCATGGACAGATTTTATCTGTTAAGACAAGAATGTATCAAGTTTTAGTTCCAAAATTTTATATCTTTATGTACATGTATATAAACATATGTATGCATATCTGAATATGTGCATTTATGTCAATATATTTGAATGTTTATATGTATAAAACTTAGCATACATATCCACCCCTGTGTATTGCCATGTAATTTGTAGCAGTGTTTTGGTCAACAACAGACCATGCACATGGCAGTGGACCCATATGATTGAAAGTCAGCAAAGAGCCTGTCTAATCCAATGTTGTCAATGCCAGTGTAGTTCCTAGCATACGTGGTAGTCACATGTTTCCGGTGCTGCTAGTTTCAGCACAGGTCCTATGCCAACTGTCCTACTAAATCACAGTAATTATCATAGTACATCATAATTGATGGTAAAAGCAAGTGACTATTACTAGGTTACGTACTTACTATACGGTGTGTTTTCATTATTTAGAGTGAATCCCCTCTGATAACGTTGGTAGACAGCAGTGTGTTCTTGCTCAAGCAGCAACCCAGTTACTCTCCTGTTTACTGCCCCCTCCCCCTGGGACAAATCCTCAGGCCATGCCCTGTCGTTGCGATGCACATCTAGGCTGGCGAACACATGTACTGTGATGGTTGTGCACATTTCTCAGAACTTAGCCCATCATTAAGCGTCACATGACTGAGCACACATGTTCATCTAAGTTCTCTGATGGATCCAGAGATTTGTTTTTACAAGCTCTCTGTGTAGTTTGCCAGTGATATTTTTAAAAAGAACTGTAAGAGAAGTTGCGGGGGGTGGGTGGGTGCAGAGCTCTATGGAAAAAGCCAAGAGTTTCAGACAATATTTGGGGAAGGGCAGCACCCTCTTCTTGCAGCAGCTGGCAGCCATGTGAGCAATTGCAAATGTCTCGAACACCTCCAGGCAGATTGTTACTGTGGGAACAGACTTTACTTTGTAAAGTTGGGGGATGCAAGCCTGTATCACTGTACTTAGATGTGCCTTCCTCGCGAAATACGGATCCTTTCCCTTTGTGAATTCTGGCATTTCAAAGAAGTTTTATATTACAATAAAAAGCAGTTGGCCTTAGAGCAAGCAGACTTGACAGTGTAGATGTTAAACTTGACCTAATAGTGAAGATGGTACCAAACGATATCTCCATGGTCAAGAGGGGCAAAGCACACTAGAGCAGCCTGTGTGTGGAGGGAACAGCTGCTTGGGAAGGGTAGTCCCTAGAAGAGAATGGTCTTAGCCCTAAGGTATGGAAGATGGCATGCCTCCAGGAATTAGACATAGACGTTGGCTATGGGCACAGGTTTCTTCCAGATAGTACTGAAGTGTTTAGTGTATGGTGGCCAAAGGAGGTTCTGCTCCTTAGGATACCCTGTTGTAATGTGACTGACAGCCTGGATATGGGTCCTTGGAAAGGGAGCATCATGGCGTTGAGGCTGCAGTTCTGAAAATGAGTGGCATCCACCCACATGGCCTTTCTCATAAGTTCCAGGCTTATTGCTTCTCTTACATATCAGGTTTGGGACCAATGGGGCTTTGGAGTCTCCTCTGCCCCAGTGAATCTGAGCCTTACTTCTCATCCTGTGAGTCCTTCCTGCCATGTCCTCAGAACATTTGTCTTTAGAACAATTCCTTCACAGTCACCTTGCACCACCGCACACAAGAGTGAAGGAGGTCACTCAGGCTCCATGCTTCATAGCCTCAGTGCCCATGTCCTTCCCTGGCCTCATCATTTGATCCACAATCCAGGTCTTCGTTGATCACTGGCTTAGAGGCAGCCTACCTTTTAGATGAGAAGCTTCCTCTTTGCCGCTTAGATCTTGATGGGGTCTGATCTTTTGGGGTCACATTTGGTATATCATGATGAGACATGTGGGGTTGTTTTTCTGAACATCACCCCTAAACAGCATGTTCCTTTAGGTTCAAATCAGAAACTGTGGTTCCCTAGGAAGTCAGTATCGTCATTCACATTTTTTTTTTGCAGTAGACATATGACGTGACTGGCCTGATGGGGTAGAACTTATGCTTTTTCTGAGAACAACCTATCGACGAGACGTGGGGCCATTTTTTTCAAATGGTGTTTCTAGTTATAATTTGAATTGATTTCTATCTTTGATTTCAGAACTGAAATATGCATCCTCATGCAGCAAATTTAGACTGTTTATTTAGATAGGCTTTTATTGGAAAACTGCAAGTGGTGTGGGTGAAAACTTGTCTATACAAAACATATCATTAAAAAAGTGTTTTGGAATTTCAGTTTCTCCTGAAAACAACATTGGGTTATTAATAAGCTAGCGTGTAGGTGGCTTTGCCAGGATTTCTGTGAGGTGTATGAGTGATTCAGGGCCATTCTATGCCTCCCACTGTCCTGTGGGAAATGCATTGTGCCCCCAGTCCCCGATCATGGCCATGTATTTTCCAGCTCAGCTTGCCTCTGGGACTTCTGCTCCCACTGCTTGTCTTACTCGGCTCTCTCAAGCACGCTTTGAGTCCGACCTTTTTAAAAAACTCACTGTGGTAGAGAGTGATGGAGGGACTTTCCCAGGAACACAAGAGGAGTGCAATGCTGAAAGGGAAGTTTCTATAGTGGCCAGCTGTAAACGGAAGTTTCTGTCCCTCCTGGTCTAGCAGCCATTCAGTCCCAAAGAAACACACAGAAGCTTATATTAATTACAAACTGTTTGACCTATTATCTCAGGCTTATTATGAACTAGCTCTTACAACTTAAATTAACCCTTTATTCTTGTCTATGTTTAACCACATGGCTTGGTACATTTTCTCAGTAAGTCATTCTCATTTTGCTTTCTCTGTGTCTGGCTATGACTGCATCTCTGCCTTTCCTCTTTCCAAAATTCTCTTAGTCCTGCCACCCCACCTATACTTCCTTCCTGGCTACTGGCCAATCAGCATTTTATTAAACCAATATGAGCAACAAATCTTTAGAGTTGTACAAAAGTATTATCCCACAGCAGCCCACCTTCTGAGCTAATTTTCTTCTTAAGCCACTTCCTCAGAAGCCAGGAGTCCATCCAGTTACCCAGAGCCACAATGGCTTTGTGCTAGGCACCAGTCTCACTGCTATGACAAAATTCATGAAAACGCTCTTCACATGGGATGGCTGATAAGAATTAGAGAACCAGGGCAGAAAGTGCGGACAGGTTGTCACTTTAGGCAGATGATCGACCATCATCAGCCATGTCCTGTGTCCCAAATGGTTCCAGAACTTTCTTAGACAAATGCTGCATCTAGGTATCAAGTGGTCAAGTGTGAGCAAACCTGCAGAGAATATTGTATTCAAACTGTGACTGTCAGTTCAGGAACTGTCTTTAACACAAAGATTCCTGGAGGGCACATGCTCTTAATCTCTTCTCTAAGTTCATCTGGAGACCAGAACTGCCTCGGAAGCTCCAGAACGGCACATTATGACCTTCTGCAGAGTGAGCTTCCCAGGGCATGCCATTCACAAAGAGCTTCAGGCAACTATGGTTATTCAATACCCAACAGTCCCCCTGAAAACATGCAAACAAGTAGCACTATTCAGACTGAACAGGTTGTACTTATGTATTTAGGAATATGTACGCCTATACATGTATGCATGTAATAACAATTAATGAAGAAAAGAGGTCATGGATCTGAAAGAGATCAAGGATGGATATATAGGAGTATTTGGAGGGCGGAAGGGAAAGGGAAAAATAATAAAATTATAATCTCAAAAAAATAAAAGAAATAATTTAAGAAGACAAAAATTATGCTTCGTCCCCTAACCAGCCAACATAAGAGAGGGATCCAAGGTGTGGGAAATCCTGGGGGTGCTGGAGCAGGGAGATGGCGTGGTTATTACTGTACTTCATGGAATGCATGCTTGAAATTATGAAAGAATAAAATGTTTAAAATCATTCATTTGCTTAGAAAGATAAATTGTTCTTCATGAGCTGGGTTGAATAGCCAGTCTCCACTTCTTCCCTCATCTCAAAATTTCCCTAAAAATGGAGAAGATAACTGATTCTTCTCCCCATCCTGAGAGAAGTTCTGAGCCCATGTCGCCACTTCCTGTCCATGACCATGCGTACATGTCACCACTTCCTGTCTGTGACCATGCGTACATGTCACCACTTCCTGTCTGTGACCATGCGTACATGTCACCACTTCCTGTCCATGACCATGCGTACATGTCACCACTTCCTGTCCATGACCATGCGTACATGTCACCACTTCCTGTCCATGACCATGCGTACATGTCGCCACTTCCTGTCCATGACCATGCGTACATGTCACCACTTCCTGTCTGTGACCATGCGTACATGTCACCACTTCCTGTCCATGACCATGCGTACATGTCACCACTTCCTGTCTGTGACCATGCGTACATGTCACCACTTCCTGTCCGTGACCATGCGTACATGTCACCACTTCTTGTCTGTGACCATGCGTACATGTCACCACTTCCTGTCTATGGCCATGTCTGAGCCCATGCATACATCTTCTCTTTGGATATTCAGATTTAAGGTAGGCTTCCCACAGTTGCACGTTTGGGCCCTGGATCTGTGTAACTATGCCCCTGGTGGGGTGTGCCATTCAGGACAACCTGAATTCATTTTCTTGATCTATGGTCACTTGTGTTTGTTTCACAATAGACCATCTCCATTTATTTTGAGGAGAGAGCTGGTTTTTTTGCATTGGTCGTCAGGATGCTCTCTTTCTGAAACTTATGTAAGCAAATAAAAGCAATTTCATGGAGTCTAAAAGGGCTTGACATGGGCATTCCAGATGTATGCAATGAGTCTTTAGTTCCTTTTCCCTTATTCATTTTTTTGATAGAATTCTGAAGACAGGTTTAATATGCCATTTGATGTTCAAGTAAAAACTTGAAGGATATAGTAGCAAAATGTATCATTATTAGTGAGTAGGGATATTACTTCTGAGGAAAGGAAATTGGATACGTGATAGGAACTCACTTTTAGTATGAGAGTAGGTGGGAGTTTTCATAGACTGAAATATATATACACAATTGATGTCAGCTCCCTCCCCCTTACAACTGGTAGGAGTTGTAGAGTATTAATAGCGTCTATAAGAGCTGGCCTTTTATCCTGCTAATACCATTATTCATATCTTTCAGAAATCCTGATACTAAATGGCACCTTTTAAATGAGAATATTTAGCCGCTCACAGTTTCCTGTGAGCTGACTCCTGCCTGTCCCACCCACGCCGCAGCTGGAAAGTGAATGGGAAGCAGTGGCTGCTTCTCAGAGGCTACAAAACCTTGATTAGGGGAACAGTGAAGCCACAGAGGCTTTAACATGGACAGAGGAGGCAGTTCTCCTCTGAGGCTTCTGACTCAGTCTGAAGACAGAATAAACCAGGAAAGAACAGAAGTGTACTTTAGAGTGAGGTGATCTATGCCTCTGCAAGCTGTCCATACAGTGATGCATTGATATAGTCACATATGAATATTCATTCATTTCTTTGTTCTTTATCATGACAAAATGCTTGACAGAAAACACTTAGTAAAGGAAGAGCTCATTCTGGTTCACAGTTTCAGAGTGCAGTCCGTCACGGTGGAATAGTCATACGGCAGGAGGTCGCAGTGACTTTTCGCATTGGGTACGTGAGGACGTAGAGAGACAGTGGACAAAGCAGATGTTATACAAGTGTGGGACCTGAGCTCAACTCTTCGAAACCCACATTAAA